>NC_088689.1:115375000-116575000 GCF_028017835.1 Emys orbicularis
CAAACCCCTCCGGGCAGGAGCAGGAGCAGGGTAGCCACCCCGCTACACCGCCCAATTAGCTTGGAGCTATATAAAAGGCTCGGAGGAAAGAAGCCAGGAGAAAAGGGAGCAGAAGCAGAGCAATAGCTCTTCCCTCCTGGGTGAAGACACTAGAACCCAAGCTACATACAGTGAAAAGGTAGTGGGAGCACAACCTGTAAATAAATGGCACCAAGAGTCTCCAAGTGACTTTGTCAGCAAAGCAGAGGCAGGAAGCAAGAGGGCCCTGCAGCGCCCTGCTACAATGCCCAATAAAAAACCCAGCCAAATGACAGAGGGAAATTCCTGCCCCTCCCCCAATGGAGTTCCCTGAGTGAACAAGTGCCCAGGACTAAATTATCTCGTCTACTAATAAATCACAAGGGACCCAAGGGGGCTTGACATCAGTGGTCTTTGGGTGATGCCCTTGGAGTGTCCCATGTACTCTATTCATGTAAATACATTTATCATTATAATAACGGTATTAGAGTTTATGATTTTGCCATAACTGACCATTGCTCTCACCTCAGTTTTCTACTGCTTACTGTCACTGCTATCTCTTTTAGACTTATAGATTAGAAAACATTAGACTGGTACGCCAGCCTAATATGATGAACTGAAGGCCAGAGTGCTTGCATTGTGGCATTTTCTCTTCTCACCTCTGAAAAATAAACAACCTTGAACTTTTTCACTCACTGCGATTGAAAACTATTTAATGGTGCTGAGCCATTGCTTGAAGCAACAGATAAGGTGGGGGAGGGCAAAGGAGGGGAGAATGACTACACAAACTAACTGTGCCAAGTTTTACAGCTGCTTTCAGCTGGTAGCATTCATCAAGAGTTTTTCTATCTTAGATTTTTTTTTTTAAAGGAACATTTTTTCTCAACACTAAAATATTTAAAAAGTTGCATGGTATTTTAATTGGCATTATAACTCTCATTTCACTAAATAGCTTTAATTTTACTTTTTTTAGAAAGTGTTTTATTAAAAAGAATAGTTTAAAAGTGTGTGGGGGGGAGGGGTAATGTTAGGGGTGTACATGGACTGTGTCCTTCCACTAGTTAAAGTAGTTACTCATAGAATGATAAAAGAAGGGGAAAATGTTATAAATACATTTTCTTTACTATTGTGAATGTTTCCTCTCTTTTAAAGATATCTGGACAATTTTTAGATACTTTGCATTTTTACAGCACCTTTTATCCAAGGAACCAGAACAGTTTACAAAGGACAATAGCTATTATACACATTTCACAAATGAGGAAATTTAGGCACAGAGCGGTTAAAAAATTTGCTCAGGCCACATAGTGAGCCTGAAGCAGAATCAAGCTGGCACTCAAGTCTCCATATTTCTATTTGTTTATTGCCTTTATTTAGACTCCCTTGCCTTCAATTCCAACTCTTTAAAAGCCCAGCTGCCCTTTCAGCAGTGGTCCAATGGTCACTTTCAGCTCACATTTATTACAGAAGCGATGGCCCTGATTCTTCAATGGGATCCCCACATCTGCAATTAATGTCAATGGGATTCTGGGTGAGTGTAAGAATCTGCCCATAGGGTCCTGAATGAAGGATGGAGACCTGCATTTGGAAAATAAATAAATAAAAATAAACAGGCTCAGACTGGAGCTCGGGCTCTGAAGCCAACCCCTTTCCCTTGGCGGTAAAGCCCAAGCCCCAGTCTGAGCTGCAACTCCTGGCATTGGCCACTGTCAGAAGACAGGCTACTGGGCTAGATGGACCTTTGATCTGACCCAGTATGGCTGTTCTTATGTTCAAAACTGTCTATCCAGATTTTTTTTTAAGAGCACTAGCATGAGTTCCAACTAACCAAAGTCTGTCAACCCAGGCTGGGAGACTTGCTCCCCTTTTCTCCGAAATGATGTGTAGAAAGTATTCTTTGATGCTAGTGTGGACGACTTGGGTTCATGTAAATTGAAAAACTTAAAAAAAAAATCTTATGATTCTGCATAACACCACCAGTAAAATGTTTTTTGTGGGTTTCTGTTTACCATTTTTAATTTGGCTTTCTCCACCATTTGGCAACATTGTCAGTATTGTTTGTTTTTTTGTGGGTAAGCTTAGAAGTTCTGTTATCTCACTAAAGAATGGTTTGGGCTTTAGGAGACTACAAAAGTTTGGCAGGTTTTCCAGGACGGCGTGATTTAAGCTTGTTGTTTGTATTTTTAAATTAAATACATTGTTACAGGGGAGGTTAGGTCTGACCTACTCTATTCATATGAAAGGGGGGTTAACATTGCACACAATATGATGACTCTAAAACAAGATTAGCGTTCATTCTCAGGAAGGCAAGAATGCCTGATCAGGTCACCTTCAGGTTTTAGTTTGTTCAACCCTTTTGTTAACTGATCTAATTTTTTTTTCTAGGATTTCTAAGGACAAGGTTGAAAGGAAGTTGCAGTACTAAAGATTATTTATTAGTCTGCAATGATCCGAATCACGTCTACACAGGATCCAGTGCAAGCAATGAGTCCAAATCAAAACTGTCTCCAGAACAAGATATTCTAGTATTAGAGACATATTTTTCTTTTTCTGGCTCCTTGTCTAGCTGTGTAACTATGAGTCAGCTTGAAATAATTTGGAGATCTGTGTATAGGTTATACAGCATAACTGAAGGGGATTCTTCCTGATCCCTTTAGGTCACATGTTGGGGAAGGTGATATCTGACCCAATAGCCATTTTGCAGGCTCAAGTAAAGAGGAAGTGTCTGTAGACATGGAACCAATAAGAGGAGATCAGTAGAGCACACTAAAGAGTCTAAAGTAACCTGTGCAGTGTACCAAGAAGAGAGTCAGAAGAGGAAAGTATAAAATCTTTCTGGAAATTGTTTTTGTATGGTTCGAACACAGGTTGTGTATGCTGTGAATGCATAATCTCAGTCTCACCTATGTCTTCCCTCCATGCGTCTTTCTATCATTTGTAACTCACTTGCACCCTCTTATACTAGATTGTAAACTTCAGGGCAGATACCATATCTTATTTTGAACAGCACCATAGGGTCCCTGGTCCTTTTTGATGTAGGCATTACCAGATATAACATTAAAATAGTAATGGGTTACATATTATACATTTATTTCATGTATAATTTGGAATCTATAGGAATTCCAAAGTATGCTCAGAGCTTCAGCAGTAGATGTTTTTTGTGCAACTACAAAAGGATTCAGACACAGGGATACTACATATTTATATTCAAATGCTTCACAATGGAGCAATGCACTTTCTGCAGGACTACGCTACAAGCAAAATATATGTTATCTGCATATGCTTTATACTTTTTTCCTAAATGATACCTGAAAACAACTTTTAGAATTCTAAAAACAACATTTAGAATTAAATATCTGCCTGGGCATAAGATCCTTACTGGATATCATACAGCCTCCTAGACTGTGATCAATTTGCCAGAGAATATGGAAGACCAGGTGGCAATTTCAGATGAATATATGCAATAACTTCTGACATGTAAGAGGGATTCAGTGAGTCCAAGAAAAGGGTCCATTCCAAATATAGTAATGTAATATGGTTCTCTGGAGAAGGCTGATATTTTTTGAATAAAACTTAATTCGGTAGAAAAATGAAAGAGTTCATGAAAAATCGTCAATACTGTAAAAATGTCTAATTTTTAGCAAAATGTTTTCCCCAAAAATGTTATCAAACCTTGTTATAAAATGGTTATTGAACTGTTGCTGAGTCTAACTGATAATGAAGTAAACAACTAGAGAAGAGACACATCAAATAGTCTGAGTCCAGTCAAAGATAACTCACGAAGCTAAAATTTCCAACGTCAAGAATGCTCACAAACTATCTATTTTCCAAAATTATTTGGAAATTAACTGAAAAAAATCAAGACAGTCATATACACTGCTCATTTAGCAAATGGGAAAATGAGGCAAAATTCATTAAATTATTTGCTGCAAATTATTCATTCAACTCTATTTCTACTTCATTGCTGACTCAGATTAATGACCACTATGGGGATTTTAGCCTGCTATGAATATTCAGTGTATGCTATTTTCTTGTAAGTCTTTAGATGGAAAAGTGAGCATATTAACTGATGGTGAAATGTTTATTGGCAGTCAAATATATCACAGAATGTGTACTGGGTGTGGCCCTGTCACTTAAAGGCATCACATTGATATGCAAAGTTATGATGCATTATGAAAAAGTCCCCCCCCCCCCCCCGAAAATTTAGAGCAATAGAAAGTTGTTAAAACAATGAAATCTTCTAAAACACTTAGTCATGTGTGGAGCATGGCCTATGGAGGTGTGTACAAGTCTCCTCCATAGAGCTCACACATTTCCTGCTTTATAAGTTATAAATAATAGATATCTGTAAAAAGACCAGAAAATCCATGTTTTGTTTGGCTTATTTTGTCCATTTTCACCTTCAGTGAGGAACTGTTTGCCAGAGAAAATGGTTCTGTGCTTAGCAAAATGAAAATGTGGGAATTACTGGGCACAGTGAGTACTGAAAGTTAGGAAATAGCTTCTAAATGCTATAATACATTTTATAGTCTTACAAGATGAATTTACTGATATAATCAGCAACTTTTAGACTCATAAGAAGGAGAGGGTTTGGAGAAGGTGAGAATACTAAGTTTCTCAGGAGAAAATCAAAAAGAAATGACAAAAATGGCACTCGGTGCCCAAATTGATATAGGAATACAGGAATTGCCAAATCAGTGATCAGTGTTCCACTAACAGTGCCTGACAGTAGTCAGCAGTAGATATTTCAATGGAAGAGTCAAGGAATCCCGCAACAGAGAGTTATGGAAAAGCCTGCCCATAGGGGAAGTTTATAAGGGCTATAAACTAACAACTGAGTAATGACAGGAATAAATTAAGTTTACCCATTTTAATTAGACCAGCTTTCTCAACTGGGAGAGGATGAGGCCAGCCAGATCTAAGGTAGACCCCACTTTACAACATTCCTTGAGACACTCTCTATAAATAATTCTCTCTCTCTATCCTCCAGTTCCACCACTCTGGTCTTAAGACCCTATGGGTGGCTCTGAAGGGAAAGAATTGCCTATGCTGGTATTAGAAGAATCCTGAATAGAGTTGTCCTGTTGGTAGAAGATGTATTATATCAACAAGCTTTGGAAGAATCCTAAAAGATCTATATTTCAAAGGGGAGGGGAAGTTACATTTCAGGAGGTGGCTAAATGTTACTTTGGACATTTAATTTTTTGATAGCTTAATGAAGCAGGAGCCATTTTCCCCTCTCTTACTTCACAGTGTACATAACTATCCCAGTGCCAGGATTGTATGTACACAGATAACATCTAGACAAGTAAGGAAACCAACTACACCTCTACCTCGATATAATGCTGTCCTCGGAGCCAAAAAATCTTACCGTGTTATAGGTGAAACCGCATTATATCGAACTTGCTTTGATACACTGGAGTGCGCAGCCCCCCCCACCCCCCCGAGCGCTGCTTTACCGCATTATATCCAAATTCATGTTATATCAGGTCGCGTTATATCGGGGTAGAGGTGTAGTAAATACAGTGCACCTAGAGTATAAAATCTCCACCACTGCAAGATTTATTTGGCTGCAGGAGAAAACCTTGCTAGCTTTCCAGTGCATGCTGTTAGGCCCACATCTTCAGTGAAAAATGTATGAAGTTCCTAGGTTCCTGTGGATGTGGCTGGAATTTTCAAAGGAGTGTAAGGAACTTGATACATTTTCCATTCAACTGGATTTTTCAATACACACAAAAAACAGGAGAAATGACTATCAGAGCCACATTTGTGCCCAGGGCTGGCTTACAACAAGAGAATTTTATTTTGACTTAATTAATCTTTGTGATGAATTAGCTTTCACAAGCTGGAGTACTAGTTATCATCATATAGTCAGAACAGACTATGGAAAATTTTGGTGCTCCCACCTGATGATACAAAGTTCTCAGCAATCCTACATCAAGTCATATGTGGGGCCAAAGCATGTGCTGAATTGCACCACTGACTTCGCTATATTGTGTTTAAACTATCCAACTCCCAGGCTTACAAGCTGCCTTGCACCTGGCATACTTACTACATAGATGACAAGCAATGAGCGGTTTCCATGAGCAAATCTGAGTAATGTCCGTCCCTCTATGACAGCAATGGTGCTTCATCTAACTGATTGTATCTGTCGACAGTGAACTAAATACACTATTGGCAAAGGCAGCTGTAACACCATTGCCTAGTGTGACAGGGTGCACCACTCACCGCTAGTCTGGGGCCTCCTCCTGGCTGCTCTGGGTATTATTTCATCAGGTCAATGCCCATTCCCACAGTTGCATGCCATCACTCCATCTCTCTCTCTCTCTCTCTCTGGTCTGCAGCTCCTCTCTCACTTCAGTAACTGCAGCATCCTCTTCATGACATCCCTCTGGAAAGGACACTCAGCATTTCCCTCCTTTCAGCATATATCAAAGTCTTTCCTTCAGCAGCCCAAGGAAATCTTCCCATTCACTGCCTCAGGTGCCACTCCTTCAGTGGCTGGTAGGGGAACCCAGGCCCACCCTCTACTCCAGGTTCAAGTCAAGGGACCCTCAAACCCAGGCTTTACTCTCTCAGCTCTCACTGCTCCTTCCCTAGACTGCTTCCTACTCTTCTGCTCTGCATTCTTTTCTCTGGGTATACCAGCTCCAACTCCCTTCTCCCAGGAAATGACTGCAGCCATTCCCAGCAGCCCTACCTCTTCCAGCCCAGCTGAGCCTGCTTGTAATCAATTCCCTGCTCCCTGGCTCTTCCTCCAAGTGAGCCTATGGAGTTAATAGGCGTATCTGGCCACCTTACCCCTTTCCAGCCCTGTGTTGTATGTAGATATGTGTAATGTAAATAGTCTGGAAAAAATGTGGGTGTTTTGGGATGGTGGGAGAACAAACGAAGACATATCTGTGCACCTGGGAGAAGCAGAGAATTGGAAATAAGCTTGAAGAACTGAGTATTGATGTTGTACAAGACTGGAACCAGCAGAAAATTGCAAATAGATTGGCATGATCTTCTGAGAAGCTGAATATCGATGTCACAAGAGGCTGAAATCTGAACTCTGCTCACTCTGTGGCCTTGCCAACACTAATCAATCTTTTCCCTTTAAAATTCCCCCTCATTGCCATCATCAAGTATATATCCACAGGTGGTGGGAAAGTTGGCATGAACGTTCTGGTATTTTAATCACCACACTATCTAGACTTTCTCTGAGCTTGCGTGACATGGTGGTTAGAGTATTAGTGGCTGGGCTACTTTAGCACTCCCATCCCTTCTACCACTGCTGAAACAGCATTTGTAGGAAATGTTTAGGGGGGGAAACAGTTAGAAGAGAGACAGCCTTACAGATGAAAGGGTATCCAGTCTAAATTTATACGTCACTAAGGAGCAGCAAAAGACAAGCACAAGAAGAGATGGTTTTGCTTCTCAGTTCATGTTCATTAGGTAGCATCTGATATTTCCTGCTGCCTTCCTTCCCTCATGGGAATTGCTATTAATCAGAATATGTTCATGTAGGTTCTTTTGAAGAAATCGCTCTGGTCTCTCTCATACTGACACATTCACAGGATAAATTAAATTTTGATACACAGTAGTTAGGCATGTTTTTATAGCCCAGATTTGCAGTCTAGCTGAGGCCATGCCAAACAACATGTGGGTATAGAATCAAATTATCCCTCATGTGGGCATAACCACAGAAGCATAATGGAATCTATGGCCAAAAGCACAGAAAACAATTTTGACTAAGACACAATCCTTCCTTTTGATTTAAATTGCCCTACATAAGAATAGCCATACTGGGTCAGACAAATGGTCTGACTAGCCCAATATTCTGTCTTCTGACAGTGACTGGTGCCAGATAGTTCAGAGGGAATGATTGAGTGATCTATCCCCTGCCATCCAGACCCAGCCTCTGCCAGTCAGAGGTTTAGGGATACTCAGAGCATGAGGTTGTCTCTCTGACCATCTTGGCTAATAGCCATTAATAGACCTGTCCTCCGTGAATTTATCTAATTCATTTTTGAACCAGTTATACTTTTGGCCTTCACAACATCCCCTGGCAATGAGTTCCATAGGTTGACTGTGGTTTGTGTGAAAAAGAACTTCCTCATGTTTGCTTTAAACCTGCTCCCTATTAATTTCATTGGGTGGCACCTGGTTCTTGTGTTATGTGAAGGGGTAAATAACACTTCCTTATTCATGTTCTCTACACTATTCATGATTTTATAAACCTTTATTATATTCCCCATTAGTCGTCTCTTTTCTAAGCTGAACAGTCCCAGTCTTTTCAATCTCTACTCCTATAGAAGCTTTTCCATACCCCTAATAATTTTTGTTGGTCTCCTTTGTACTTTTTCTAATTGTACTACATTTTTACTTGAGATGGGGTGGCCAGATCTGCATGCAGTATTCAATATGTAGGCATACCATGGACTTATACAGTGGCATTGTGATATTTTTCGTCTTATTCTCTCTGTCTTTTCTAATGGCTCCTAACACTGTTCGCTTTTTTGACTGCCACTGCACACTGAGCAGATGTTTTCAGAGAACTATCCATTATGACTCCAAGATCTCATTCTTGAGTGGTAACAGCAGTTTAAATATTTCAAGGGGGAAAAGGAAGTGTAACTTGTGTAAAACAGTTTCTTAATGTTTATGGTTGGCTTGTAAGCACAAATACTTTGGGACACAACTCTAATTATGTACGCATTATAGACCCAATTCACCAAAAATTGTGACCTTAATTGTGATGCATTAATGGAAATAACAGCATTACAAAAGAGTAGTTCTCAAAGTACTTTGTACTGGACCCTGGAGTCACCACTGAAAGCCTCAATGAATCATGCCAGCTGGCTTTCACAATGTAATGGGTTTTAAGCAGAACAGTCTATTTTAACAATTAAGTGAACAAGACACATAATACATGAAAATAGGGTGACCAGACAGCAAGAGTGAAAAATCAGGACAGGGGGTGGCGGGGTAATAGGAGCCTATATAAGAAAAAAAACCCCAAAATCGGGAATGTCCCTATAAAATTGGGACATCTGGTCACCCTACATGAAAATATTGTCCAGGTATGACATGAGAGACTGTTCGGGCAGTTAATGTATAGATGTGTGTGATATATTTATTTTACCAAGGCATTAAAATACCACAAGAGTTGACCTTGTGATATAATATATTTGTGATACTCTAAGCAAAGCATAGCACAAACCACTGTTATTCAGACTAATGATGCTAAAAATGTCTTTTTTGAATTCTAAATAAACTTTGCAATTCAATCAATGTTTTATACTCATTAATGTTGAAAGGACTTATTGCATAATTTGGGATTTTACTGCCATTAAATATTAGGAAACCATTGCATATTTTATTAGCATAAACTTGTAAGGCAATTACCTAACACCATACATTACACACATCTTTTGAGAGCTTGGTGAAATTCTGTATCCAACTCTGAGGTTACTCAGACTTTCACCCCAAGATCTAAAATTTCATCTGAAAAAGCTTTTGCTTTATTCTTTCCTGCTGTGTTTTAATATTACTCTTTGGTAACACCACTGCCAAAGGAAGCACAGATGTGAAACACAGCCAATACAGTGAAGTATCTGTATTGAAATACATTGCTATATTATGGTGCACACAATACAGTTAAAATAGGTTTGTGCCCCTTTTGGGTTTGTTTTGTGCAAACAGAGTAGCAAATGAAATTAGTGCCGATAACTTTCACCAAGACAGTGAATTTTAAGTGAATATAGCAGAATATTATGAAATTCTAAGTATGAGCACTCACACCAAAACTAGATTCTAAAGTTTATTCTGGATCAATCATGGAAAATACATACTCTGGAAAGATACAGGTCTAATCAAAAGATATCCAATGGCAAATGCTTGCAGTGAATGGCTTATGAACAAGCTACAAAGAATTATTTGCAGAGATCATTTGGAAAGTTATTTTAAATAATGAATAATGTCAACAAAACAACGATCTAGCAATGCCCCTCTGCTATGTACATCGGCCAAACTGGACAGTCCCTATGTAAAAGGATAAATGGACACAAGTCAGATATTAGGAATAGCAATATACAAAAACCTATAGGAGAACACTTCAATCTCCCTGGACACACAATAGCAGATTTAAAGGTAGCCATCCTGCAGCAAAAAAACTTCAGGACCAGACTTCAAAGAGAAACTGCTGAGCTTCAGTTCATTTGCAAATTTGACACCATCAGCTCAGGATTAAACAAAGACTGTGAATGGCTAGCCAACTACAAAAGCAGTTTCTCCTCCCTTGGTTTTCACACCTCAACTGCTAGAAGAAGGCCTCATCCTCCCTGACTGAACTAACCTCGTTATCTCTAGACTGATTCTTGCCTACATATTTATACTTGCCTCTGGAAATTTCCACTACATGCATCTGATGAAATGGGTATTCACCCACGAAAGCTTATGCTTCAATACGTCTGTTAGTCTATAAGGTGCCACAGGACTCTTTGTCGGTTTTTACAGATCCAGACTAACACGGCTACCCCTCTGATACTTAACAATCTATTTGTGGATAGTTAGTGAGCAGAAAGACAGCTGAAGTTAATTGATTAATTAGCATGAATTATTTGCTGACATGGATGAGAGGAAGGATGATCCAGTGATTAACCTAGGACTTGGAAGGCACAGGTTCAGGTCTTCTTGTGGGTATGTCTACACAGCAATGTAAGCCCAGGGTTAGCAGAACTCTAATTAGCAGGCCCTAGGTTTGTTATCCTAGGGCTTGAGCATATACGCTTATTTCTAACCTCAGGTCAGGAATTTTTGACCCCTGGGTCCCAATCTGGGGCTCCAGTGTCTAAACTGCATTATGTGGGCTCAAATCTGACCACCCATATCCCTTACTTCCTAGCACCATCCCATAATGTGGCTGCTCTAGCCTTTTGTTTGTGATGCAGTGTGGGAAAACTTAACTGTCCACCAAACTTGATTGTCCAAAGGGCAAAGGAAGTCAGACTATGGGATACTTTTGGCAGACTTCCTGAGCTCGAGTCCACTGGGGCTGTGTCTACACCGCAAAGCAATAGGGCTTGAACCCTGGGTCCCAGCTTGACTCAGACTCAGACACCATTACGAAGTATGGCTACACTGCAATAAAAATTCATAGACTTGCCCATGTTAGCTGATTTGGGCTCATAGTGTTGGGGCTATAAAACTGCAGTGTAGATGTTCAGGCTTGGGCTAGATCCCAGGCTCCCTGGCCCTGCGAAGCAGTAGGGACCCAGATCCTAGGCTCCTGCCCAAGCCTGAACATCTATGCTGCAATTTTATAGCCCTGCAGCCTGAGCCCCACAAGCCTGAGTCAGCTGCACAGGACATCTGGAGGTGTTTTATTGCAGTGTAGACATACCCTCTGTGACTTAGCTTCTGTGCGCCTCAATTCCCCACCTGTAAAATGGGGATAACAGCACTGGCCTATCTCACAGAGGTATCATGAGGATACATATATTCAAGACTGTGAAACTCTGAGATCCTACCTTTCCACGGGCCATAGGTACCTAAGGGGTAAAAAGAGATCTACTCATTACTTCATAAAGAGGGAAGGTGCATGACATTCTTCTCAGTCCCCCAGTCCTCTCCTTCTGAGGTGGCCATGCTTTGTCTCTCTCCCCGCAACATCCCTCCCCTTCCCAAACATTAGTGGCCAGCTTCAGATAGCAAAAAGATGGACAGAGTATTTAGTGTACTCTCTTCCTGGGGCAGTATTGTTTATCCTCAAATATCTGTGCTTTATATAAGAGATGCAGCCTCCTGACTCTTCAGGGGGACAGTTCCATTGTCTTTCACTCCTGGATAAGGAGGTTAGGTCCTAGAGGCAATGTGGGGTGCCTGGTGCATGTCAGTACTTGACATACCAATCAGCCAGAAACTCACCTACTGTCCTTTTAAAAACTGCTTTATCATGCTCATGAGAATACCTATTTCCTTTCCAGTTTCCCTCCCCAGCAAAAGGTGTAGAGTGCAGCTTCCTTGTATGACACCTTCTATGCCTTTATGTTAAGTTCAGTATAAAATTAAATAAAATGTAAAGAATTTTTTTTTCCAGTCCTTGCTACTTCTTTCTCCAGACACATTAAATTCTTTTAAGCTTCTCTGAAACTAGGTTGTTCTGTCTCTAGGGTTCTTAATAATGTCTAAATAGATGTTCTCCTATTAGTTTGTGAAGTGCTGAGTCAAATACTAAAGGTAATTTATTCCAAAGAAGTTGTGTTTTACAGTGATATAATCAGTCACCATAGGGTATATACCATATACATATCACAAAGCAATTAAAGATATCTATGTACTATACACAGACACACACACATGTACATAGATATCTTTAATTGCTTTGTGATATGTATATGGTATATACCCTATGGTGACTGATTATACACACACACACACGGCAGATTGTTCTTTACATAATTGCTCTGTAGCATATACATATTTAATATACACAGATATTTTTAAAGTATTTTACTTTTATGGGTTTGTGAAACAACACACTATTAGTTACAGGATATCCACAGTGTCTTTAATGTACAACCTGGACTGCAGCACAGTGAAAGTTGTATCCACAATAACTCCTGAATCCTTAATTTGCTCTTTAGTTTCTTCTCTATAACCTTGTAACTTTGAATTTTGTTTGTGTGTGGTCTAATAATCATAGTATCAAAGGGGTAGCCGTGTTAGTCTAGATCTAGATGCATCCGAAGAAGTGGGTATTCACCCACGAAAGCTCATGCTCCTATATGTCTGTTAGTCTATAAGGTGCCACAGGACTCTTATATGTCTGTTAGTCTATAAGGTGCCACAGGACTCTTTGCTGCTTTTACTAATAATCATAGTAAGGCACTGGGAGCCAGTCAGGACACTCATTTCCCCCTCTTTCCCAGGTTCTATCCTTTCATCCTTTAAAATTTACACCACATAAGTATCCTACTTTTCTCACACCATCCATGCGGCTCAATAGGTAGGGCAGCATATACCCCAGAAAGCAACCTGTGCTGTGGGAGGAAACAGAAGGAGCACATGATAATCATAGAGAGGCGGTAGGACTAACTGTTTATGTTGGCAGACAATTCACAGGAATGAGAAGAAACAGGGAGGTTCAGGTACCAAGGTGGGATTTGAAGGAGAACCCCTAGTGTCAACAATAGTGCACATACACTGGTCTTATCACCATACTTACTGCCTCTGGGTGCTATTAATCTCAGCAGGATTGTTATAAAACTACTGCCTTGAATGTAATCCTCTGAGATGCTTTAGTCATAGGATTTTTTTAGACCAACCTGTGAGCCCATGCAGATTATTCTTTCCTCAGTCATAATTCCCCCACATAATCCTCTGTTAAGTGTCTTTGGTAGCTTCCCTATGGCTGAAGTGTCGTTTACAAGTCTGCAGTTTACTGAATCACTCAAAACTTTTCTTAAGCATGTAAGTGTCACAGCAGGTTTTTATCCTCTTCCACAGGAGTTTTACGCCCTGTTCCACAGGAGTTTAACTGCTATAGGTCAGCCATTTATCTCTTTTGCAGCTGCCTTTAACATTCACAGACAGATCTTTCTGGCCCAGGAATTGTCACACTTTGGTCGTAGTTTCTTGATCACCTGTTCAGACACTATCCTTATTTCTTTCAGTAGTTCATTGCCTCCTTCCCTAGGGAAATTAATGTCTGTTTTTGGCAAATGCCTCCCCCACCCCCTCTTTGTGGACAAGGAACACCAAACTCATTGACAAAAGAGGTAGTTGTGGCTAAAAATTAAATCAATTATCTCCTTACTCAATTATGTCACTCACCTCTTCCTCCTCATGTACTTGAATCTTTTTAATCCTGTACCTCTTGCCCCAGATTCCTTTTCTTCTGTCGATTGCTGTATAGAACACAGGCCTTATGTAAAACAACCCGGCAAACTGTTAACAGCAGATTTGGGTAGCACAAGGCTCTTGGAGCTCCAGAAAGTCCTGGACTCTGTCTTCATGGGAAGACAATTTACTCATTAGAAAGCTGGCTCATTTGAGAATTAATCTCTGACCTCATACCGCATGACACCCTTAGTGAAAAGCAAATGTGGACATGTGGCGAACTACAGTGGGCCACATTCAACTTTGGCTTAAGCAGGCAAAGCTTCATTGACGTGAGACGAGAATATGGCCCAGTCTTTAAAAGCTAAGGCTTGAATAAACACCTGCACGACCATGAAAAGGAAATACAGATATGTATGGCAGCTCCCCACACCCAAAGAAATACAGCTGAGGAGGAGGTTGTTCTCTGCATGCTGGAGTAGGGTGTCAGTGGAGTGGGAGGACTGCTGTCCTCAGGCAGTGTCATCATCATTATGCAGTGCTCCCTCAAACTCTCTTCCCTGGCTAACAAACCCTCTGATCCCAAGATCATGCAGCTAGAATATATGAGCTATTTCCTTCTACCACCACCTAGTCCTGAGGCAGAAGAAGAGTCAGATAACTGGCATATATTATTCCATGGCTCACCTCAAGAATGGAAATGTCATAGCTCAAAAGCACACAGGTTCCACAATTTGAGACTGCAAGTCAAATTCTTTGCTGGTGTAAATGGGTGAACCTCCACGGAAGAGAGTTTAACCATGCATCTTGAAAACCTCTCTGGCTCACTTCACATGATGTGTGATGTCTGGAGACTCACTAAACATATTAATTAAAGCCTTCACATGAAATGCCAAAAACATTTACGTACTCTGCGACCCAGAGCAGCAGGCTGAGTCCTTTAAAGTTGTATTTGATAATTGAATTGGTAAGACTAGGGATATTTTTCAATTTTCCCTGAGTTTTGGAGATTGCTTTAGCCCTCAGTACTTTTGTGGGGGAGCTGCAAAAGCTATTCTTTAAGCAGAGCTCATCTTCCTCATCTTGTCTCTCTCTGAATCCTGGTCTTCCATTATTCACAATCCATATCCTATTCTGGAAATACATCTATACTGCATGCGTCTTTCAGTGGTGTGTAAAGTACATATGTGCATAAGTCCCCTAGCATGGGTATAAATAGTAGTATAGCCAGTGAGATATGGCTTAGGCGAGTAAAGACACACCTGATGGGTATGGGTATGTATGAGAATACACTGCCTACACACACTCTATTTGCCCAAGACAGCATGGACGCAGCAGGCTATTCACTGCAGCATGTAGCTACATGTACCCTACATGTGCTGCCAGTATACATAGCCTTAATTACCTCTGAGAATTTCCTTCTTTGGAGAAGCAGCATGGTCTAGCAATCTGAGCACAGAAGAAGCACTCAGGAACATTTCTGCTTCTGACTCTCCATAGAGACTTGGGCAGGACACTTAACTTCTCTTCCTCTGGGTGCCTTTCTATAAAACAGGGATAATACTTACCAGACAGCAAGATTGGGAGATTAATGCTTGTAGAACATTTGGAGTATTACCATTTTTTGGTTTCACTTTAACGCCTCAGAAGGCAAGAGAGAAATCATTTTTCACATTTTCATAGGTATGTTACATTACACTTATTGCTGATGCATCCTTATGTTACTGTTTACTTTTCTAATTGCATTTATTCAAATCCTTTCTGACTTGCACTGTAATATCGCATCAGTCCATCTACATACTCGCATACAGTGGGTGGTGTGTTATTTGTTTAAAATACAAAGGTGTTTTTGTCATTTTTGATTTTTTTTTGTAAAGTACACACCATGGAAATGAGACATGCTTAGGCAAATTATCCCACACTCATTACAATTTCACAGCCAGAGCAGTAAGCTCCATTTCATAGTAACATAAAATGAAGCTATAGACCTAAAAGACCTGTATTTGGGTGAACACACATCCACTCCCTGGGAACTTCTCTCTAGCAGCTGTAGTGACAATTGAGACAAGTATTCCTGACAGGTTTAAATGGAAAACGATAAAACTAGAATATTTTCATATGCTGAAGGCCAACACGAAAGCTACATACTTTTATAGACATCTTGTTCTCTAGGTGCCTGAACCTACACGCCATTAAGTCAATGCAGTATTACCAATCCCAAGCATTCAAAAAAAACACCAAATGTCAGTCTCATGATAAAATTGTGAGAAATGGCAACAGTCAATGATGAAACTCCATTTAAATTTCAATGGTGTAGAATCAGGCCTCACACACTCATTAACGTCAATATACAGTAGTTAAAAAAAAAAGGCATTTATACCAGATTGTCTCCTAAGAAGACCTGTGTGAATACTTAAATTCAAATACAAACCATTGATTCACACTGATGGCATCTGTGACCTTTTGCACTGAACATTCCTATGAGCAAAGTACATTTGTGGAAAGAGATAGATGTATGGATGTGTGAATATGGATTTACATGGGCATGCATGTGGAATAATTCACAAGGCCATGTGAAAAGTTCTTTGTGGGCACTAGAGGCCAAAGCAAACACCGAAAAATAATGCCCATGGAGTTCTGGTCAAGTAAAAAAACCTCCTCCTCTGTAGAGGTTTCCTTTCCCCCAGTATTTCTCCTGGAATCAGAGTTTCTTTCACAGATAGTTTTTGTGGAAAAATTCAAAGAAAAAAATTAATCTTCCTAGAGATCCCTTTTCCCAGGTTTTCCTCAAATCTGATCTTACTATCAGCATAAACTGAATATGGCCAAAACTGCTTGGGTGCAATACAGGCCCCCTGGAAGTGAATGGGAATCCTCCCATGTTCTCTAATTTTTGCAACACCACAGTATTCCCTGTCACTCAGCCTGGACCCTGGGCAATCTGTTTTGGACTCCACACACTACTTTTCTCCTCACATTGCAAATTTAGAAATAAAGATTTAAAGCAAAAGATTTTATGGATGTCAATTCATGGAAATTAGATCAGATTCAAAACACCTGATGCCTGCCATTACTTGTTCTTTCTCTGGATAAGGCTGCCCTATCATTTCCCTCATATACTCTCTCTCTCTCTCTCACACACACACACACACACAGTCTAGCTGTATTTCTAGTGCACTGTTCTTCTCTTTCTTAGAGCATCTTCTCTTCCTCTTTTCCAGATCATCACATTGTCTATTTCTCATCAAGAAATAGTTAATAAGCCCCTCCTTTCCTTCCACAGCCACTTGCTTTCTCAGCAATTTCTCCCTGTCAGAAAAGGATATTTCATGTCCAACTAAAAGATATTTAAAAAAAACAGCAAACAGTTACCTTATTTTCAGCAAAGTGAAATAGCAGTTAATGAGCACCCTAATAAGGACAACATAAATGTTAGATTTTTGCCAAACTGAGCCCTCCTCCAGACAAATTGATCTTGAATAGAAAGTTTATAGCCCCCATGATTGCAGAGAAACACTTGACTATGTGAACCAAAACCCTAAAAGCTTAAAACCCAGAAGGAAAATAAAAAGAATCCCAAATATATTAATTTTAAAATAGGAATGGATCATATTAAATGTTAATGATGGGAAACATCTGCTTACTCCTTGTGAACCAAATCAGAATTAAAAGCAATAGGATGCCAGCTGACGTCAAACATTTATATGAAGGTCAGCACTGAACTGATTTCTGCAAGATTTGGAAGGTCCCTTTTCTTCAGAGATAAATCTGCTTTTCTCCACACAGATTAATGATAATTTCATCCACGTATGAATTATGCGCTCAGCTACCTAGCAACAGTCGAATAGGGTATGAGAGTGTGCATTTTATTCCTACTGCATGAAAGAATGGAACATAGTACTGTAGAAAGCCCTGAAACAAGATACAGAATAGAAATCAAGTCTAACACAGAAGAACTCAAATTCTAATTTATGTTGCAAACGTTTTTAGCTATACAATCTATGGTGGATATGAGAAGCCTGAAGATGTAAATATTTCAGTGATGGGTTGCCAATATTTTAAATAAGGGCTCCTGTGAACATTGTACGCTTGGTTTGTGATAAATCCCAGAGTCCCAGGGGCACATCAGGTTCAAGAGAAAGCAGCAAGAGGGGTGAAGGAACCTATTTATTCATATTCTCATTTCAATAACAGTGTTCTCTTGTAATCATAACCAAGGTGTACGGAATATATGAAGGGGATGGGTACTATAGAGAACCATAAAATTACACAGACAGGTAGGAAACAATCTTATACTAAATGCATTTGCTGGAAGTGTTTTTTACTTTGGTTCCTGAAAATCTGACTTGAGTATAGTGATAGAGCAGCACAGTGCTCTGCTTGTGTAATTTCAAGATAACTGGTGAAAACCTTATAGTAGAGTCTAGAGGCTTCGTCCTCTAGCAAATTTTGAAAACACCTGCCATTTGGTGCAATCTGGTGCATTCCAGAGACAAAACGTCTGCTCTTTAGAAATATTTATATGCAACTCAGAGAAAAATTGTCTCTAGTAAGGACGGTTTACCAACATCACCCCAACTTTTCCTTCAACTGCTGGCTGAATTTTAATACAGAGATCCAAGAAGCCCCAAGAAACCCTTCCACAGTATCTTTTATAGTACTTTTAAACCTTTTTATATAGAGTATTATGTGTTTCTATTAACACTATTTAGAGAACACTGCCTTTCAGTACGTCAGTACAGTAGTTACTCTAAAATACTTTTCCAATTGCCTTTATAACTAAACTACATTACCAGGTTATTCCCTACTGCAAATACAATGGCAACCTTTATCTAATTATGAAAGGCAAATCTGGGTTTCCAGGGTGACTGCAGTGTGCAAACAAACACAATAGAAGAGATTTTCAAAGCCACACTGAAGTTTAGACAACAGGAGTTGGGTGCATACCAATCTTTTTGCCCCCCCCCCCCCCCGAATAATAAAAACCTTTCCTAGAATAATAAAAAAGTATGTCACTAAAAATAATGGTCTGAAATTAAGAAAGTGAATGCTTATATTGAATATCAAGGGGGAAAGGGCTTCCAGACAGTGAGACTGATTAGCCTATAGAGAAATCTACCAAGGGAACTGACAAAAAGCCCAAGCAATTAGTACATTTAAATTACACTGGCCAGAAACTAGGAAATACAGTAGGTATCAATCCTGTACTGGGAAGGAAATGGACTGTACTGGACTCATGCTTGAATGGCTGGAAGTTGAAGCTAAATGAATTGAGACCGGAAATAGTGTGTATATTTTTGACAGTGAGGGTAATTAACCATTGGAACAATTTACCAAGAATAATGGTGGATTCTTCATCAGTGACAATTTTTAAATCAAGATTGGATGTTTTTGTAAAAGATCTGCTCTAGGAACTATTTTGGGGAAGTTTTACAGTCTGTGTTATACAGGAGGTCAGACTGGATTATCACAATCATCCCTTCTGGCCTTGGGATCTATGAATACATTATTTTCCATATCTACCTTCTATTATTCCAGCCTCCTTTGTACCACAGAAATGTATAATACTTTACCTATGCCTAAACTGTTTTTCTTTAAATGCTATTCAAATAATCTGTAATTTTAGGAACCATGAAAAACCCAAAACAAATTAGCATATAAAATTGATTCCATCTATTCAGGTACACTACTGTGAAATATGATACACAACACAGTGGACCTATCGAGTCATAAAACTTGCCAAGAGTACTAAAAGTTTATTACCTTGGAAGATTCGTGTGGCAATATTGGGAATATTTGATTTAGATATAGACAGGGTTTTATAATTCCCGTAGGCATGCAAACATTTCAAAAGATTTATTTAAACACAAGAAATATAATTTAAGGCAACAAAACAGCCTTCTCTCCTAATCAGATGAAATTGAAAAAATCAGTCCTGAGTGGCTTGAAAGATTTTTTTCTCTCTAATTGTAAACTACAGCAAATCTTTTTGCATAAATTAATCCCTTAAGCAAAAATGTTTTTACCACAATGAAGAAGACCATTTCTACGGTACCGATGTCAAAGCAACACATACATTATACATAAATGACATCCTTACATATATCCTATAAACTGTAGGTTCAACTTAAAGCTGTCAAAATGCATTAGCCTCTCAAGTCTCAATACAGTATATATAGGAATTTAACCATATTCTTACTTAACCGTAAGAGTTAAATTAAATCCATAGGGATTTAACCATATTGAAGCCAATGGACTAGGGCTTGCAGTTCCATTGATATCAACGGCAGTGCTGATTCTGTTAGGACTGCTGTACTCAGCTCATAGCTACAACCTCATACAGTTTATTGGCATAACTTTTGATTCAGGCTCATCTTTAATTAATACACTGTCAGTGCGGACTGCAAATGACATTTAACCCTGACAGCTGCAATCTTAGTCAACAATAGGAATGAACATTGAACCAGAGCTAAAAGCATGAGTCTCTACAACTTGAGTTAGAGAGACAGGCATTGTAGTTGAGAGCTGGAACAGACTCACGTCTCTGTGTATGGGACCCAGAGGAGGACACATCCATAATTCACATGGACTACCTGCCTCACACTGGTTTTAGCTAGTTCTTTTTGCTTTGAAAGGTTTTTCAGTCCAGATTTAGCCAGACCAGGCAAGTTTTCAAACAAAAAAGTTAGAATTACTGAGGTTTGTTTCTCAAAGCAGAAACACAACCACAGATGGAATTTCTTGTGGAGGTATTTATTTGGCTGCTCAGCAAATTCAGAGATGGAGATGCTGGAGTTTTAGTGCTGAAATTACTGTATTGCTATAGAAAAAAATAAAACATTTAACTTTAAGCAAAGTGACTTCCATAATTCCATACTTTGGCAACTGTTAACACAACTTCCTCCAAGTTGGGAAGTTCATAAACTCATTGCTTAATATGTAATGGATTTGATGTTCAGAGCTGTATTTTGAATATACAAAGAAAGAAAGTGATTGTGTCTATGTTAGTTTCATGTTGAGAGATTAGAGAAGGAGGCAGCAGTAACTTTGTGACTCGAAAGTTTTTTTTCCCTGTTCTGATTTCAAAGAATGTCGGGTGCTTAGAACTTCTGTTTGCAAAGCAGCCAGCACAGGCTGCACACTATTCTGTTTGGAAGGAAGTGTGGTTCTTAAGATTACTTGTACTGCATACATAGGTCTTGAGACTGAATGATTTTGGGCACACATATGGATGATAAATGGCAGGCTTCAGTGTCCGCATCTCTGAGGAGTTGACGTGCAGCCATTGATCTTACTATCCTTGCACACACGCACAATACGCCTACGTACTACATCATTATTTAACTAAGAAAGTTTTACTATTTGCAGTTAAATGCAAACTTTAATTAAATATACCCAGCATCCTCTAATGTTAGTGAAAAGTCCCAGGGGACACTGTTAAAACAAGATTTCCCCCTTTTACCTGCTACAACAACTGATTTGAATTTTACAGAGTTTTTCAGATGAAATGAGATTTTTGCAGCTAGTAAAGCATTTTCAGACTTGGCTGTACCTTTGTGAGGCAGGTGTCGCACCCCTCACTCACATACTGTCCTAGAGCCATCCCATTGTCAAGTGAGGATAAGCCAACGTGGGCCAGATTCTCCAGTGCAATGTGGCTGTTTTACACTGCCATATTGGCAGAATCTGACCCTGAAGCAGATTTAACCAGCCAAAAAAGTATCACTCCAGCACAAGGGTGATCTTCCCGTGGCACAGAGCTGACATAAGAGCTCCCATATGACACTCCCCCAAGAAGGGAAAAGGGAAATGGCTAAGGTGATCCAATGCCATACTCATCCTGGGCAGTACTTTTGGCCCCTTGTGACCATTTGCAGATGGCATAAATTAGAGCATCCCTCATTATAAATGAGTCCCTCAAAGCTAGATGAATATATCCTCACAATACCTCATGAGGTCAGGAAGTATTCGTGCTATTTCCCCATTTTCAGATGCCAACCTGAGACACAGAGAGATTAAAATGACTTGTCTAAGGTCAGAAGAGTTGTAGGTAGCAGAGGCAGGATATAGAACCAAGATTTCCTGTGTGCTGGTCCACTACCTCAATCACAAAACCATTCTTTCTCTGGCAGCAGTCCCCTGCTTCCTTCACTACTCACTATTCAATTTCTGCAGTGAATGATGGACATCCACCTCACTCAGGATACACAATACAATTAATGCAGCGAATAGGTGTGCGCAATTAGACCAGTTCGTTGATACAAACCTGTGTTAGTCACCATCCTACATGTGCAGTGAATGAGGCAGGGTCTTTAGAGGGAAAAACACTAAGTGACCTTTTTTCCCCATCTAAAACGATGCAACTTTGAGAAAGTAATAAGCAACTGAAAATGGCCATTTATTATGGAAAGTCTTAGGCAACCACAATTACTCCACATGCCATCTATATCACCACCATCACCTGGCCAATAAAGTTCCCAATCTGGGAATTACCTTCCTCTTCCATTAATTTCAACAAGCCTTTAGCCAAACCAGAATTCAAGATGCTATTCTAACCATGTACATTTCTTTAAGAATTTTAACACAATAGAAAACCTTCTTAGGTGCATTTATATTTTGAAATATAGCCAACCAATATATTGGAAAATCATGCATTTTAAAATGTATACTATTTTACAATATTCTTTTAAAATGTGTTACGCTTTCCCCTACACTGAGTAAGCAAATTAGTTTCTATTGTTAGTAATTGCCATGAAAAGCATTAGAATCTCATTTCTATTAATTATAAAGGAAAGTATGAAATGGTGGCAATTAACATTTCTGCATGCTAACAGCAAGAAGTTATGGCTGAAGTGTTCTGTGTTTATTACTCTAAAGGAAAATCTGTGGTAACTGTGGTGAATATTTTCTACCTAAGCTTGGTTTAGAAACTGAATTGCACAATAGTGATTTTACTGTTCAATGAAATACCATTCACAGAACTAACTACTCAAAGTTCCAACTTATAGTGAAATTAGAATCTTGGGTGGGGAGGAATCTACATTTTATCTTTCCTCAATGTATACACAGACAGTAATTAAGAGACAAAGGACCCATTCTGTTCTCATATATGCCCGTTAAAATCCATTATATCCTACTGTCAGTGGAAGCCCTGCAGATTTATATGGCTTTTACATAGAAGAATTTGGCCCACAAACTCTGGCTTTCTAGTTCAAATCATAAAGTGTCCCATTACTTCACAAAGCACCACATTTTATCACATAGGGATAGTTTTTAAGGATATTTAGCTGCCTAAAGTTGCAGCTAGTTACCTAATGGAATTTTCCAAAGTGCTTAGGTGCCTATCTGCCTCTCTAGGTGCCCAAGTTCCTTTAAAAATATCACACATAGTCAATGGGAGTTTCGCTACAGGCTTCAACAGCCCATTGGAATAAAACTCGTGCCTTTAGGACATTGATGTTATATAGGCAATTTTGGCTGCAGATGAATTAGTCTTCACCATTGTCAGCATTAGAAACATATGAGCAGATGCTGAAATTTTTATGTTCAACAGATGTATAAAAAATGTAAGGGATTGCAGTGTATCATATTATTAATCTGTGACAGCATTTGTGATGAGGCCAAGTTCTGGCAAGAGACTGAATCCCACAATATTTTTGCTCAAGTTATTAACACAGATTCAAATGGAACGAGACTAGAAGAAAGGTAAAATGCAAGTAAACAGGGAAGGAAGCAAGAGCAGAGGTAGGAATGGAATTTATCTCTCCAGACAGCACACAACCCATCTAGAGTCACTAGTCCAGCCAATATAGAAGTTTTGGGACCATGGCTCCCAAAGCACAAAACCAATGGATAATCAATCCTAATGCACTATTTGAAGTTGCTGAGGTGTGGAAAACTCCCCATGTAGTCACCCACTCCAAGTCTCGAGTGTCACAGGTCTTGCAATGACTCTTGACAACTGGGTGAGTTTACCCTAAAATGTACAGCCACAAGAAGCCCTATGAAATTCTATGTCTTACCACCACCACGCCAATGTATCATTTCTTAGAATTGCCATCTTGGTATCTAGTACGGTAAAATAGAATATACGATAACGTAAATATCTTTATTCAAGATACACCACGCAGTATCTTCATACATAGTCTAGTATATCTTGCCTTGAAATTCTCAGACAACAAATAAATGAAATCAAGCTACCAACTTAGTAAAAAGAAATTCGTACTTCCATATAGAAAATGCTCACATTAACATAGGATTAAAAACTCAGATATCGTCATGGATTTTCCACATGGGGTAAATTGGTAGGAAGATAAGATTATGTAAGAGGCTTGTGTCTCTCTGTTAGTGAACATCTGGGGACAGAGCCTCAGCTGGCATTCAGTTGTCAGAAGTCCATTGTTTTCAATGGACTTCTGACAACTTACATTAGCTAAGGATGTGCCCTCTTGTGGTTTAACTAGAAAGGAACATGAGCTGCCAAGGTAGAATTAGAAGTTCAAGGGATGTTTGACTCTCGGGTTTTGGGTTTAGGCTCATTTCTGGTTCTTTCAGGCAAGAAACTTCAGCATCAAGTATGTGGCAAACATACTCTCTCGAACAATATTCTGTCATAATTTATAAAAGTAAATCCCATCTTCTCTGTCAGTCACACCCTCTCTTTTGCCATTTACACTGCACCATATTCTGCAATACATCAATATTTCTACACTTGGACAGACATTTACTGTAATGCACTAAAGGCACAGAAGCATAATTTTCAATAGATTTTAAAGGATGCTATGGATCAATTAATACATGTGGATTTCAACAGGGACTAGAAAACCAATCGTTTCTTTCCTTCAATGTATTTTTAGCTGAACAATTTATTCAACTGAAAAATCTCTTAATAAGCTTTCCTCAATACCAAATGTCAGTTGATGTCCTTGACCATCACTAAGCAAGAAGACATGTCATTGTGTCCTATTCTTGTCTGAAAGGACATGCATGAAGCTACTAGACATGGCACAACAACGACGAAATCTCACATGTTCATAGCAAGAGAGTAGGGCAGATCTTCAGTAAAGCCTTCCCTGAAGGAGGCTACCAGGCTCTCAAAGCTCCATTTTAATTATACACATCATAGAATATCCACCCTACAAAAGTACCTAGATCATCAACATTGGTCCTTCCAATCTCTTCAGAAACATTCAAGTTCAGTGCCCAAAGTGTTCATCAGTTTGTCATCTTCAAAACACTCCTCTCCAGAAGGCCTCGGGTTACAGCCATTAACATTCAAATGCAGGGAAAACTGTTCATACATGAATCTTGATGGGAAAAACGATAGCCTTGTGGTGAAATGACAGGCCTGACAACCAGGAGGTCAGGGCAGTAACATGGGAGACAATACAGACATCCTGTGTGATCTTTTGGAAAATCACCTATGGCCCAATTTTCCAAATTATGCACATACGAATGTAGGCCATACCTACAGCATAGAGGACTCTAACCTGGGAAGTAGTGACTTTGATAAAGACTTGAGGGTCATGACAGATAATCAGCTGAATATAAGTTCCAGGTGTGACACTGGCTAAAAGGGCTAACGTGATACTTCGATATATAAACAGGAATATATCAAGTAGGATTAGAGAGATTATATTACCTTTGTATTTGGCAGTCATACAACTACTACTGGAATAGTATGTCCAGACTACTTGCATGTAGGATTATATAACTATACATGCATTCAGTTTGCACCTGTTGCCATCACAGTTGGGCATACACAGTTTAGAATATCTGACTCAATCACTTGGTGCCCAAGTTTATTTCCAATGACAACTTATTTACCTCACAGTGGTGTTTGGAGTTTAATTTAATTAAATGTTTGTCAAGTTCTTTGAGATCCTAACATGCAGTGTACTATATACCAGAAGTGTAGAGTACTGTAATTATTAATAATGAGTATGTTTGGCATCATTGTCTTTCCCCCTTCGCTGACGCCTTTTTTCTATTATTCTAGGTGGCATTTCCTTTAGAAAATGTAAATCTCTCATTTCTTTAGCAACTTAATCTCCATATGTTTATCAGCTGTAATTGCAGCTTGGTCACGGTCATTAAAACACACGACACCTACTTGTTAATGTAGGCAAAGGAAAGTAATTTTCTCTGTCATCACTTCAAAACATTTGTTCAAATTGTAGCCACAAAGAATATACAGGAATATATTAAGTGTATGCTGATGTATTAGTTGCCAAAAAAGAAACAAATAAATTTCATTATGAATCAAGAGGAGCAAATATCCACTTATTCCAGTAATGAATCTGACCTAAAAACAAAACAAAATCACATTAAGAAAGAAAGTCTTCCTTTGCCTAATATATATTATTTCTTATATTATTTCTATTTACAAACGAGAAAAAAAGCCCACCTGCCCTAAGAATATAAGGCAGATCTGGTTACTTTAGTTTGAAACTAAGGCCCTGATCCTGCAAGCTGTTCTGTGCAAATAAAACCCAGCACTCACAGAGAGACCTGACAAATAAATGTGCATTTGACAGTGTAATTCAAACTGGCTCCACTTCAGTGGGTTTCCTTGTAGGTATAGGGCACTGCCAGTGAGAAGAAGCTTGCAGGATTGGTCCTAAATTTGTTGCAAGGAAACCCAAGATCCATACAACAGAACAAAAACAGTACAAGTATCCTGGATACAAATAAATTGCTGAACTACATCTGAATATTTTATTGTCCTTATGACAAGAAACTCTTGTTTAAAAAGGAGGCATAGTCCTGGTTCTTTTAAAGAACTCCTGATGTCTAGCAGAATGGGAACTGCTTTTAAAAATAATCCAGAAACTCACCTTTTGCCATTTGCACTGTGGCCTGGTGTTAGTGGTAGAGACTTGCAATGAGTTCATTTAGATGCTTTGGAATCTCCATGTCTGTCAGTATCATCCAGAGAACTCATGGATGGATGGTATCAAATATTTTTGAGTAGCCAATGAAGCACATGATCATTGGGTGATTGTATTCTGCATTTTTCAGGCATGTGATGGATATTTGTGATTTAGTCATGTGTGCTTTGGTCTTCTCTGAAACCAGCTTGTTGTTCTGGTAATTCTGGTTTTGCTACCAGCTCAAACAACTTCTCAGTTAAGCATGGTGTTGTCCGACATAGCTTTCTGGAATATGTGCTTTGGTGGTTTCAAGCATAATAGTATTCCAGACAGAAGTTATATAATTTTAGTTGATTCTGGACAAGGCTAAACACAGTATCAATTGCTGTATTTGTTAAGTTTTAATTTTATGTTTGAGGCTTACAGCTGATGGTTTGACACATACTCTGCACTTGGGAAAGTCTTTGTGCATTGGACACTTGATTTCCAGCATTGCTGTATCACTGCATAGTAATTTTTCTTTGTCATTCCGTTTGGTGACCTCCAAGTGTATGAACGTCTAGGATGTTGGGTGAAGATGGTGTTTATAATGGGTGAGCAGAGGATCAGAATCAACTAAATGCCTTCCTGTTCCATTTTGTGAACCAGACCATTGCTTCCTCTTACTTCTTTAAGAGAGTTTCCAGATCCAACTTTTTCAGTCAAGTCCCCATTTACAAGAGTGATATCTTTATTTCATGTTTGAGTCAGTGTCTCTTCAAGTCGTTCATGAAACTCATGGATTTGAGTGCCTACTGTAGGCAAGACAAAGTCAATAGGACTACTTTTGTGCTTAAAGTTACCCATGTATTTATGTACATTGCTGAAACAGGATCAAAATTAAGATGATAAAAGTGGTTGGATGAAAAAATACCACGAATGAGTTCAAACTGGTATCTGAATAAAATAAATGCTGCCTAAATAAAGTATAGCTAAACACATCACTAAAACACACACTTAAATATAAGGCATTGGAGTGTATAATGGAATGCTAAAATGTATCATACTCTTCTGCCACTAGGAAGCATTGTGTATAAAATACCTTATATAAAGGAACCTCAGCCATACCTGATAGAGCATTAAAGGATCTTATGAACACATATGGTGTGTATAAGCAAGCTCCAATCCATATTTGGTACAGAAGTACATGGTGTCAGGAATAGGAGAATAACAGAATGAAAGAATGAAAGGAGGAAGGAAAAACAACAACAAAGGTTGCAGACAGAAAGAACAAAACAACAAAGGTTGCAAGATCGCATCAACATACCATTCTTCAATGCCCCAGAGAAGTTCAGCTTTGACAAACCTTCACAATGGACAGACTGGAAACAATATTTTGCAAGATTTCACATTGCTACCAAGCTGCACAAAGAAACTGGAGATATACAGGTATCATCTTTAATTTATGCTATGGAGAAGTTAGTAGAGCATATCCTTAAATCCTTTGACTTTACTGAAGATGGCCACAAAGATGACTATGGAAGGATTCTATGTTTGATTCATACTTTATCCTCAGATAAATGTATTTTATGAAAGAGCATGTTTTCGCCAGTGAATTCGAGAACGAGGGGGAAATGTTGGATGTTTTATAAGAGTTTTCCATACATTGGCTGAAAACTTTAGGAATGCAAAACATGAAAATATCAGAGAGGCTGATTATTGGGTTTACAGATAAAAACCTTTCACAGCAGCTACAGCTGAACAGATAGTAAACCCTAGCCACAGCTATATAGATAGCAAATCAGTCAGAATTAGTCAAACAATAGAACAAAAGACAGGAACAACTTGAAAAACCTGAACATATTTTAGAAATTATAAACAGGCACCTGAGTGTTAAAAGTAATTATCATATAACCCCTGAGACGAGGAGAGAGAACTCCCAAGCTAAGAGGGACAAATTCCAGCACAAGGTGTGGAAAAAGTCATATCCCAAGAGATTATGCATGCCCAGTGAGAAGTGCATGGTATAACAAACACACAAAATATGGACATTTTGTAATTGTTTGCAGCACCAAAGTTAAATTAAAAATTAAATTAAAAGTTATCGGGAGTTGACTCATATTACAGACAGTCAAGAGCCATTGTTTCTGAGATCTCTCACATGTAATGGCATAGAGCCTGTCTCAAGAGCAAAACTAAATATGCATGGCAAGACTGTTGAATTTAAAATTGACTCAGGAGCTGTCACAGTTATCTCAGAAGGGACTTTAAATCATCTTCAACCCACTCCCAGAGTTGAAGTCAGCTCTGACCAGCCCTGAAGGTATTCTTAACTGCATGAGCCAGTTCACCATAGAAACAACTTGCAAAGCCAAAAGCTATGCATTCTATGTATGTGGTCAAAGGACCACAAACAAACTACCTTCTCAGCTGCTATGTGGCAGCCATAATGGGCCTGGTAAGAAAAGTGTAAGAACTTGATGGAGGATTTGATGATATAGAACTTATGAGAGGAGATCCAACACAAATGAATTTAAGAGTCAATGTTGAATCAGAGCGTATAAACACATCTACGAGAGAGATATTGGAAGATTCTAGCTACAGATTTATGCAAATTCAGAGGACATCATTACCTTGTTATTGTGGACTATTTTTGCATGTATATAGAAATAATGTACTTGTTGCAATGTTATCGAGAAACTGAAGTGCACTTTTTGCTCACTTAGGTATTACAGAACAACTAGTGACTGACAACAGACCAGAATTTACTGCAGCAGAATTTAAATCATTCTGAAATGTGATTTCGATCATATTACTTGCAGCCCACATTAACCACAAGTGAATGGAGAGGCTGAGAGAGCTGTACAGACAGCCAAGAGAACTGTACAAAAATAAGATCCATTCTTTGCTCTTCTGAGTTACAGAACAACACCAATTGCTGCTACTGGATATAGTGCAGCACAACTCCTGATGTGAAGACAACACAGGTTCTTTTCCAAAGTTGGAACAGTAATTCTATCTCCAACGTGGCCATATCACATATCACATCGCTTGTACAATGGACATTACTCAGTCAGAGATCTGCTGGGTCTAGAATCTGGTAACTGTTCACGTCAAATTGGATGAAGAAAAAGGATGGACTACTCCAACTATCATAAAGAAAAAGATTTCAGTGCCTAAATCATGTGTGATCAAGGCTGACAATGGAGAGTTCAACAGAAACCATTGACATCTACAGTGTATTCCTCAGAAAGAACAATCAACAGAACAAACTGTACAGGTGGCAGACGCAGAACAAGAAGACCAACCACAGTCAGATGATGAAGTTTGTATATGGTCAGGTCATGTAATTAGAAAAACAGTATGTTTCAAAGACACTTAGGCTGATATGTACTAACTTCGAAGACAGAATGATAGTGTAAATATCATAAATGGTAGGAATATAGAAATTAAAGGGGGAAATGTAATGGAATGCTAAACTGTATTAAACATTCTGCCACTAGGTGGCACTGTGTGTAAAATACCTTATTTAAATGAAATTCAGCCATACGTGGCAGAGCATTAAAGGATCTTATGATGAACACATCTGGAATGCATAAGCAAGCTTTGCAACCAGTCCATATCTGGTACAGCAGCATAACATTGTAGTGGCAGATCATATACGTTTAAAGTGCTAACTAATAAATATTCAAACACAAAATAAGGAATTGCTACAATTTGGCTGAAGTGTGGTGACATTGTTTTCTCACAAAATATAGCCCCGCCATTTTGCTGAACATTACAATCATCTAATAGGTCACATCACATTCTCCATCTTTTTAGGTAGTGCCTTAGAATTATTGATTCAATGAATCATACTGACTTGGAAGTACTGGATGCTGCTAAGATACTGCTGGGTATACTAGACTGCTGGAAAAGAATGAGACAAATATATTTGTTTTCAATTGACTCCTAAGGGGGAGGAGGAACCAGGGATATTGGTGAATGTTAAGTATTTTTCTAAATGGCTGTCAAGTTGCTTCCAAAAGGCACATCATAAAGTAAGTTCCCCATAGTTTTCTCTCTCTAACCTGCATACAAGTGTACTTGAGATTTTTTAAAAGCTCAGCAAACTCTGTGCATGTGGGTGATTAACTGCTTACAATTCTAGCACAATAGAACAAAGCTTAACAGTTATTAGTTAATACCATATCCTGTCCTCATTACACCTCTGAACCCAGATTTGTGCATATTTTAAACAAAAAAATATATTGGGAGACTTTGGAATTCAAATTATTGGAAATAAGGATTGCGACATCATTAAATTGCCTGCTGCAACACTGGCATCTTTAGTCTTATGGAAGGAAGTGCTCATAATTTATAATTACTAAGGAAAAGTGAGAAGCATGGAAAAGAGCAAGTTATATGTGATTCCCTCTTGGTAAAAGCAAATCTAAAACAGAGGTAAATTAATTTGAAACACACCTCTACCTTCCAAATTTAGTATAACCACATTAAGTTCACCTGCAATTAGATATTCTTATCAGCTCTAAAAGTAGCAAGGCAGTTGTATACATCCCTATAAATACATATCTCACAGGGAGGCAGTTAAATTCCTGTGTGTGTTTACAACACAGTACCACAATGAAATCCTTGATTTCTTATGTGTTTACACAACATTCAATGCTAGTTATCAAAATGTTTATATTAACAGATGGAAGGCGATTTTGTTAATTTGACTAGAAAAGCAAAACCCATCGTAATGGGCTGTCTATGATTAGAAGAATAAGCATAAACAGGAAAATCACTAATGAAACATTCTGCAGTTTATTCAGGCTCTGATCAGTGAAGAATCATGCATAATGTAACAGTGAAGTGGCTAATAATAGCAGGCTCACAAGAAATAATTTAAACTTGTTTTAATAGACACGAGCAACCTTCTGCCTTTTCTTCATCACCTTAAAAGTATCCACAGTAAATACTCTCCCCCTCCACCACAGAACCTTCCATCTCAAATTCTCCTTCCCACTGATCCCTCACAAATCTTAATTCTGCTCAGCATTGTGAACAGGCTTGGTAAACTAGCCTCAAGCAGCTGTACTGGTGGGATGCCTGCCTCCCTGCTATACAGGAATACTAACTGCTTCTGTTGAGCACTACTTGCCCCCACTGCTCCTTCTGCTACAACTGGCCTGCATAGATGTAATAAATCCAGTGCACATTCTCCCCCTGTACAAACAGTCTTAACGGGTCCTGTAAAGAATGCCACTCTCAGAAGTATCTCTTGTAGTATTTTTTTTTATTAGCATGCAAACATTTCTTGTATTTGTATATATAAAAGCACCATTGGAATTCCAATGCCATGCAGATTCCAATGTGAGGTAGAGACTAATCTGAATACAAAAAGCACATGGCTATCAAGCGTGCCACACAATGCACATTGGCAGTGAACTGAAGATAGACAATATATTTCGACAGCTCTCACAAAATATTTACCCTGAGGGGTTTCAAAAGAATTGACTGACTGTTTCCTTACAACAGAAGCATTTTATCTATGTGAGAAGATGCTACATGTTGAAATCCTATTAGGCAATGAAACATGCTTCAGTTGGGTGGCAAAAGTAGATTTGCGGGGAGGGGGGCAGTTATTTTCCTTGTCAGTATTGTCTCTTTGTAAATCAGAGGGTTCCTTTCTCTGTTGTTTGGATACTTCCAAGAATGAAGTGAAGTTTGAGATTCCTCAAATATTAAAGTTAAGCAACCTATTTTAATTTATGAATGAAAATAAATTGGGCAAGTACCTGCTGCTAAGAAGATATCTATTTGGGTCTTGGCCCTATTGTGTGTCTGAATTTATTAGCAATTGAGATTCTCAAATAACAGGCTCAAATGGAATTATTTAATCAAAGATTACTAGGCAGAGATTAGTACAGCACCATGACAGAATGCAGAAAGAACAGATACATTGCCACCATTGGTTTAAGGTTAAGTGTTTGCCTCTGTCTTCCTCTCCTCTGTATCTGGCGAGATGCTGGCAGTTTTGCTTTCTCTACATAAGTCCCAATATCTCTGTCATTTTATAGGGTACAAGACAAAGAAACCCCTGTTTGTGGATGGAAGAATACTTTCCCATTATCAATCTCACTATATGTTGTGTTTTAAACATTTTCGTTAACCTCATAACTTATAGAATTTCCTTTATGGTATCTGTATGTTACATGACTGATAAGCAAAAAAGGGAATTCTAATCTCGTCACTATCTCTAACAGCTGGGCGAAGTGGCAGTTCCCCAAAAACATCTTTTAATGGATCCCCATTTCACCATTACAGAAAGCATCTCAATAACTCTGGTTCTTAATCAAGCAGTCCTGCTTATATCTTTGTAGATACTTTTAGCAGCTGTTTTACTGAACATCTGTTTTCCCACAGACTTGGAGGTGCCAGCCATAATGGATTATGGTCCAATACTCAATGATCTGAAATTCCTGAATAGAGGTCACTCTGGCCTTACCATTCAAAACACACTCTTTGAGAACACCATAAAGATTTTGGGAGAATAGTTAATATATAAATGAAAGTAATACTCAAAGAAGAGGACTAAAGTGGCCAATATTTATTAATGGGTACAAACAATCCAAAGCCCATTGAAATAAATGGAAGACCTCAATTTCACTCTGCTTTGAGTCAGGCCTTTGATTGTTAAATATGAGCAACCTCATTGTACATGGTCAGAAATGGGAGACAAAAGATCATAAGGGTTTCAACTAGATACACTTCATGGAGTTTCCCTCAATTGTTCCTCCCAGAGTGATCTAGGACCATGGATATGGAACATACAGGAGGGAATGGACTGGAAAACTGTGGAGCTGAACAATCCATAGAAAAATCAGGTCCATTTGCTAAAATTTCAAGCATACTTCTTCCTGTCCTCCAAGTCCCACATCAACTTCAGAAGCCTTTTGATATCCCTGTGTTTTTAACATTAATCTAACAGTATTTATAAGTAGTTGTATTTTTTTTAGCCAAACAGCAGGGCTTTATGATGCTGATTTTATGAAAAAAATGTATGTTTCTATAAATCTGCTTGAAGTACCAGTTACCATGGAGCATCTTTCTCTCAGGAGATTCTTGAAAATGAAATTGTTCATCTAAGGAGGTTAATTTCCGGATAAATGACTTTTATTAATCTGGTTTCCCTTGAGCCTTATCACTTAGACTGCTCATGATATTAACATTCTAGTTGGTCAGCCTTCTCCAGGATACACAACTATTGCCTGAAGCAGACAAATCATTAGCAGCTAAATTTATTAAATTAATATTTTCATTGCAAATAAAAACATTTAAAATATTAACTATGATTATTTCTAAGCGATATTACCTCTTCCCACATCCCTGAACTGCTTTAATGCTCTATGGCTTAGAGGTACAGCTTGGTTTGTAGGTTTTATAAATCTGGAAGGCCCAATTCTGACCTCAGTCACACAGTAGCAGCTTCGTGGATTTCTGGTTGGATCCTAGTCCCATTGAAGTCAATGGCCATTTTACCATGGGAACCGGGTGAGAGTCACACACTTGTAATCAAGTGCAAAACTGGGCTCTGACATAATAGTGTTACACTTCAAAGTATTGGACACTTTCCTTGAAATCACTGGAGTTTTGCCATTGGGAACAGGCTCTGGCCCAGATCACAATCTCTAATTTACAAAATGTAATAGCTGTATTTCAAGTATTTTTTTTCTAAAGACACATCAGTGAAGTTGGATTATCTGAAGTTAATATCCCATTAAAATGTTATAATTCACTCTTAACCCTTATGATCTTAAGCCCTGTAGGGGTATCCACAGTGTGTCTTATGATATATCTGAGCAAATACAAGCCCTGGAACTCACTATGCAACCAATTTTTCAATAAATGGGGCTTTCATGCTACACTAACACACAGCAGGATCCAAAAAAATAACCCTCATTTATTTTACAAGTGGGAGGAAAAAAAGCAGACTGGGGTCTCATCTTAGACCTATCATCATTATAGACATTTTAGCAAATGTATTTGAAATGGTAAGCTAGTTCTTTGCTCAGGAAACAGCATGGAGGTCTCTCTCACTGATGGCTATGCAGCATCTCACTGCAGGCACTAAACCCAGCATATTAGCTCTGCAGCTCCAGGAAGCTGTCTACTTAATTACTTCACAAGAAATCTCAACTCCTAGGTCTTGTGCAATATTTATTAAGAAGTTTCTTTAAAAAGAAAAAGAAAACTTTGTCCTTTGTCACTTTAGACCAGAAAAGTATCAAAAAAAGGAGAGATATTTGAGTCCAAGGAACAATTTGACCTTGAAGCAAGATGGGCGGGGGAGATAGTAAAACCTATGATTAAACCAAACACCAAGGGATTGGCAACCTTTAATTGAATTTATCAGCCTAATATTCTAAGGAACTGTGGTAACATTCTAGTACTGGGAAAATCTTCTCAAGTACCTCCCGCCCCCGCCGCCTGCCCCCTTTATTTTATTTCCTCTAGGACTTCCAGTTGTACATAAGAACAGCCATACTGGGTTAGACCAAAGGTCCATCTAGCCCAGTATCCTGTCTTCTGACAGTGGTCAATGCCGGGTGCCCCAGAGGGAATGAACAGAACAGGTAATCATCAAGTGATCCATCCCATCACCCAACCATCAAGTGATCCATCCCCTATTGCCAATTGTATTTGTGGCAGCTGAGTGGTTAAGGAACTTGATTACAATCTTAAAGGTTGTGTGTTTGAATCTCACTCAGTTTCATGCTGCCAGAGCACTTCCAGTTCACCCAGCTGCAAAATGGGTACCTGATCCATCAGATGAGGGAAGTCAAAGGTGGTTGGATGTGATGCTGGTCCCCTCACTCCCTGTGTACTGTTGGATATGAAACTGATATATGTTAGCTTGGTGGAACTTTGACTTCCAGTTAAAATGATGCAGAACCTTGATATTTCTCAGCATACTATGTACTCTATTGTGCATTTTAGGGATTTTTTGTCATTTTTTATTGCCTTTTTTCTTAGTCTAAAAAAATGAAAGAAGGTTGAGGTTTTGTTTTTGATTGTTTGCTTGCTTGGGTTGTTTGATCTGGAGAAATAGAGAAGTGGCATCTCCAGTGATTCATTAGTATTCATTAAAGAAAATATTAATATGACAAAGTGTTGTGTGTATAGTTTGATGTAGCTTAACCTTTAATTCATAATGAACTGTAATCTTTTAGAAGTGTTTTGCCAGCCTACTTTTTGGAAAAAAATATCTGTTGTGCAGCCAAAGTTATACTGTGGACTTGATTTGTCAAGGGGCCTTAAACCCAAATTTGAATATTGTTGGTGCAATTTTATAATTTCAAGTAATTACACTCACGGTTATTTGCCAGTAAAAATTATTGAATTTATCTGATTGCATCACATGGGTTTAAAATCACTGTGCATCATTTGCACATTTAATCAATTATTTGCACTCTCAACACTGGGTTCAGATTCAAAATAGGAGCATCTAATCAATCAAAAAAATGGCAATAGTAGCTACTGCATGTATATTTGCTATAATAAAGACTGGATGCCTTTTTGGAAGATATGCTTTAGTCAAACAACTTTTTGGGCTCAATACAGAAGCAACTAGGTGAAATTCTCTGACCTATATTAGTACCTTTTGCCATTAAATATCTGTGAACTTTTATAAACCAAAATTTTAAAAAGATTGTTTGCTACTAAAACTATTGTAAATAGAGAGAGGCTTGAACTGATATCCCATATTTGAGCAATTTTCATTCCAAATCAGATCCAAATGGAACTTTTGTACAGAGACCCCAATACTATAAAGGACCAACCCCCCAGATCCAAATATCTTCACCTCATCTCTTTCATTTCCCTAAAAAACCTACACACATCTTCAAAGTCCCAAACCAATAATCTCTGGTGCATTTGAGATAAAAATCTGGATACAAATTATGCTGCTTGAGCTCATCTGTCATTACTATGGCTTGTGTTTGTCTATCTATTGCAAAAATAGAAACAGACACAATCTTTAGATACACAGCAAAGAAAGGCAGCTACACATAAACTAGCCTCTTTAGCTATTTAATTACCTGGTGGATATATGCAAGTCTTTTGTAATTTTAAAGGGGATAAAATGGATTATCCCATGAAAATACTTAATCATCATTAGGCTGACTACAGTATCTTGCACTGACTAACTTGCCTCATTTTTAAGATTTAGGCAAAAGATACCTGTTCCAAGAACGGACTTCTTTGATCGTACAAACATTGTAAAAATGCAATTAAAACATCATTTGGCACATTCAGTGTCAGTAGTAACTTGGCACCAACACACCAGCATCTTGTGTTCATTGTGCACCCTCTTTTCATTTCAGTGCTGTTTGTTCAAGCATCACAGCCAATGCCAATGGCCAAAAATAAGCTTGCTTTGGCAGCTGCAGGCAAATGTTTGCATTTAGGGCAGTGTTTCGTAGCTTTGTATCTTAATTACTTGTTTGGGGTGTGGCTGAGAAGTTGTGTGGTTGCTACACTTGCACTGGTTTTTTGGTCTTGGAAATTGTTCTGTCAGAGTCCAAACAGACATACCCTGGCATCTCTGAACATACTCAACCTTACACAGCTGATATCTTAATACAAAGAGCTGCCACAGAACAAACATACAAGGAATTGCCCTTCTGTCCCGCAAAAGACATATCTTTATGAATTGAAAGGATATTTGGAGCCAAAAATACTGTGTGTGCACAAGAGTTGAAGACAGAAAATTGTGAACTGAATTTTAGCCCCAGTTAAATTGTGGGCACAAATCCAAATGCTTGAAACTCTGATTTACTGACTGGACGCATAACAGAGTGGAAACACTCTGATTTGCACGCACAATTCATTTAAAGATAAAGATGTGAAGATGCATATTGTGCCTGAAAAGAGAGGGGACAGACAAAAATTTACTCCTTGATCCTTTCTGTAATTTTATTTTTAAAAAATTTAAAAAGTGACCCTGTTGATTATATACATGGGCATAAACTAGTTGTACATAATCACCTGAAATCTTGTCTCCTTTTCCTTGTGTTTTCAGGGGAACCTGCCTACAGCAGAACCACTGAGGTTCCATTGCACTGGGGAAGGAAGCAGAATTTAAGATGCATACAGATGTTGGATACACCTTGTGCAGCATGGATTTCAGTTATGTGGGAATTCTCACTGTGTGGATTGGAGAGGACGGTTTGGAGGCAGGAGAGATAGGGCATTTGTATCACCTAAGGACCACTCTATGGCTTAGAGGGTGGGGATGAAGGAGGACAGCTCTTATGGGAACCACCTACCTTCAGCCAACCATAGCCATTTCTGGTTTTGTGTCGTTTTATCAAGAGGACAGGCAAAGATGAAAACAGAAAAAAGGCATAGATAATAGAGCAAACAATAATACAGAGAGCTAGATAAAATGTGATATATAAATTACAAACAATAAGAAGATGGAGCACCAGGCACTGTATATACAAAGCATGCATAAATACAATAGATTCAGTCTGATGTATTGGACTATAGAGTTGCATAGATTATCAACAAATTAAAGGTATTTTCAACCCAATGCAATATTTCCTTTGTTCTTTTTCTTTACTCTCTTGACCACTATTCTACACTCCTGTTTTGATTTGATGGGCCTGACTCTACTTTCACTTCAATGGTGTAATCAACAGTAACTCCATTAAATTCAATAGAGTGACTATGGTAAAACTGGTGAGAGAGCAGAATCACATTTTAGAAGATTTCTTCAGTCATTTGTCTCTAATTTGCATCTTTTTTCTCCCAATGTTTATAAGGGATAAGAGTCTGAACAATAAAATCATTTCCTGAGTTTAAGAAGATTTATTTTCAGAAATACTGAACCTCCCAGTTGAATACTTTTAATAAGTAACCCCATTTTCTTAAGTGCCATCTTTTAAACTAGCAAGAGCAGATCCATCTTCCCCAATCAATTATGGTGCACAGAGAGATATCGTAAGCAGAGCTTCTACATCATTGTAAAGTCCCTTTCTCACTATCCACTAGATTCCAGCAAGTATATTGCCATATGTATAGGGGAAAGGATTATGAACAAGAAGTTTTATAGACTATTGTAAAACTATTTTACATGAAACTATTACACACAGTAAGCAATGAGAAGATTTATTTTATGAATGTTACATAGATGGATCTGAACCAAATTTGATGAGATATCAAATTTTAATAAAGTGTTTAAATAATATTTTTCCAGTCTTCTACTTTTCCTCCCTTATTTGCAAGATTTTTGTTATTTGATTATAACATGCCGTCTGTGAAGGAAGCTGAAAACATGTTTTACCAATGTTATATCTTCTTACTGATTTGAGCTTCAATAGGAAAATTATCAGAGTTGCCCAGTACAAAAAATTGCTATTGTTGTCAGTATTGTGCAATATTTTTGCCATAATTTGAGAGATGAGAATATTGGACTGTAATGGGAAAGACTCCTGCTTTAAGCTCATCAAAACAAAAATTCCCTAAACACCACATGGAAGTTTTTTCAGAATAACTAGAGGCTAGCCCAGAGGTTCTCAAACTGTGGTCCGTGGATCACCAGTGGTCTGTGAGCTCCATTCAGGTGGTCTGTGGATAGTTCCCTCTAAGGTGCATGCCTGGGCCACTACACACAAGAAAATGAAGGGCCAGTCACCTAATTAGTGGAGCCGTGCAGGTGTGGCTCCACTAATTAGGTGCCTGGATCCTGGAGAAGATGTACATGTAAGGTAAGGTGGTGGCCATGCGGGGAATAAGGGGTAGGTGGGAGGGGGCAGTGGGGTGAGAAGAGAGGGTGGGGGGGATTTGGGATGTGCAAATTTGGGAGAGAGGGCACATCCATCGCATTAGAAAGGTAAGACTACTGATATTAAAATATGAGCTGTGTGCTTTTATTTGCAGAACAAAAAAAGTTTATTATTATTAAGTTTTTTTTAATATAGCACTTTTATTCAAAGCACCTTACAATAGTTAGCTAATGGTACAAACAACATTTGGAAAGATCATTAAGTGGTCCACCGAGATCCTCAGCAGTTTTCAAGTGGTCCGCAAAAAAAAATAAAAAAAAAGAAAGAAAAAAAAAAAGGGAGAACCACTGGGCTAGACAATGCCCTGATTGACCTGTCCATGGTGCTGAAAACTGAAAACTAATGAAGAAAAGACTAATCCAAGTTGAAATTTACAGGAATCATGCCATTTACTTCAATGGGAGCTGGATCAGAAGCATAACAATGAGGTATAAACGGTAAAATGGAGCAGGTCTCCATCTTTCCTGTACTGTTGTTTATAAAGCTTGCTCTTGTGAATCTCATAAAGGAGTGTAAATAAATATGAATATTCTGTTTACCAGGGCTGGACTATTATCCAGTCTCCAAAGGCACCCAACTCTATTCCCTACCACAATCGCTCTCCCCCACTCAATATTTATGGGCAGATTAAGATATTTTCATTAGACTACCTTTGTCTGTGTTTTTGTTATTTCCCAGGAGCAGTAACTATGAAGACAATCTCACAGAAGGATCACAAAGATAATCACTCATTCTTGAGCAATAGGACAACTTGGGATTTATGTGCCTCTCTGTGATTGCTTTATTTTTAATTTGTGCTTGTTTTTATCATTTACATTAGGATTTTGTGGCTTGTACATTCATGAAAATGTACTGGAAAACAGTCACCTGCAAACTGGTGGAATAAAAATACTTAGTAAAGTAAGTACTATATGTTTGCTGAGTAAAGCATCCAGCTTGCTCGGTAAGCTGGGATCCCTGTGAACTAGAATCCATCACATGTGATACAAAGTATGAGAGGTTTCAATAGTTTTATGATCTTGTTAAAAAAAAAATCACAGACATAACTGGGTGTGTAGAAAGAATAGTAAACAGGGCAGGCAACCACCTTGGCTTAACGGTGAAATCCTTGCTGATCTTAAACACAAAATAGAAGCTTACAAGAAGTGGAAGCTTGGACAAATGACCAGGGAGGAGTATAAAAATATTGCTCAGGCATGCAGGAGTGAAATCAGAAAGGCCAAATCACACTTGGAGTTGCAGCTAGCAAGGGATGTTAAAAGTAAAAAGAAGGGTTTTTACAGGTATATTAGCAACAAGAAGAAGGTCAGGGAAAGTGTGGGCCCTTACTGAATGGGGGAGACAACCTAATGACAGAGGATATGGAAAAAGCTAATGTACTCAATGCTCTTTTGGCCTCTGTCTTCACAAACAAGATCAGCTCCCAGACTACTGCACTGGGCAGCACAGTATGGGGAGGAGATGACCAGCCCTCTGTGAAGAAAGAAGTAGTTCAGGACTATTTAGAAAAGCTGGACAAGCACAAGTCCATGGGGCCAGATGCACTGCATCCGAGGGTGCTAAAGCAGTTGGCTGATGTGATTGCAGAGCCATTGGCCATTATCTTTGCGATCGGGGGAGGTCCCGGATGACTGGGAAAAGGCTAATGTAATATCCATCTTTTAAAAACAGAAGGAGGAGGATCCAGGGAACTACAGGCCAGTCAGCCTCACCTCAGTCCCTGGAAAAATCATGGAGCAGGTCCTCAAGGAATCAATTTTGAAGCACTTCAAGGAGAGGAAAGTGATCAGGAACAGTCAGCATGGATTCACCAAGGATAAGTCATGCCTTTTGATAAGGTCTTCCACAGTATTCTTGCCAGCAAGTTAAAGAAGTATGGACTGGATGAATGGACTATATGGTGGATAGAAAGCTGGCTAGATCGTCGGGCTCAATGGGTAGTGATCAATGGCTCCGTGTCTAGTTGGCAGCCAGTATCAAGCAGAGTGCCCCAAGGGTCGGCCCTGGGGCTGGTTTTGTTCAATATCTTCATTAATGATCTGGAGGATGGCGTGGATTGCACCCTCAGCAAGTTTGCAGATGACACTAAGTGGTAGATATGCTGGAGGGTAAGGATAGGATACAGAAGGACCTAGACAAATTAGAGGATTGGGTCAAAAGAAATCTGATGAGGTTCAACAAGGACAAGTGCAGAATCCTGCACTTAGGATGGAAGAATCCCATGCACTGCTACAGACTAGGGACTGAGTGGCTAGGCAGCAGCTCTGCAGAAAAGGACCTGGATATGAGTCAACAGTGTGCCCTTGTTGCCAAGAAAGCTAACAGCATTTTGGGCTGTATAAGTAGGAGCATTGCCAGCAGATCGAGGGACGTGATCATTCCCCTCTATTCAGCATTGGTGAGGCCTCATCTGGAGTACTGTGTCCAGTTTCGGGCCCCACACTACAAGAAGGATGTGGAAAAATTGGAAAGAGTCCAGCGGAGGGCAACAAAAATGATTAGGGGGCTGGAGCACATGGCTTATGAGGAGAGGCTGAGGGAACTGGAATTATTTAGTCTGCAGAAGAGAAGAATGAGGGGGAATTCAATAGCTGCTTTCAACTACCTGAAAGGGGGTTCCAAAGAGGATGGATCTAGACTGTTCTCAGTGGTAGCAGATGACAGAACAAGGAGTAATGGTCTCAAGTTGCAGTGGGGGAGGTTTAGATTGAATATTAGGAAAAACTTTTTCACTAGTGAAGCACTGGAATGGGTTACCTAGGGCCTTCCTTAGAGGTTTTTAAGGCCCGACTTGACAAAGCCCTGGCTGGGATGATTAAATTGGGGATTGGTCCTGCTTTGAGCAGGGGGTTGGACTAGATGACCTCCTGAGGTCCCTTCCTACCGATATTCTATGATTCTATGAAAAGATTATGAAAGAACAATTTGTGTTAAAGGAAATTGTGCATCCTTAATATATGTTATATGTGTGAGAACTACTGTTAATGGTTTAATTTTCTATTAATAATAATTTACTATGGGCCCATGCATGCTCTCCCATTTCTAACATTATGATACCTCTAGTGAATGGTTGCAGCCAGGAAATTCTGCAGTACCTTTGCAGAGCTTAAGAAGCCCAGTTACAACCCCACCTACGCTGGGTTGAAATGTGAACCTTCTGTGAACCACCCTGCAAAAGGAACTAAAGTTATGGGAAAGAAGAGTTACTGACGTAATTAATTATACACATAATTCTCCTCAGATATTTAATGAAGTGTGAGCCACACCCCCTGGATCCACCCTTTGTTGCCCCTGAATCTTGGAGCCTCAAACTCCTGAGGCTAAGAAAGGGATCCCTTGGACTCAAGACAGGTGATTCGAACTCTAGCTGCTACAGCCCATCCCAATTTTGTGTCATGATGTCTAGTTACACCAGCTTAACTCCCTTCTACCAACGCAAATGGAGAGGAGCATCCCATCCTACATTATGAAACAAGAGCTCTGACAGCAACAAAACATAGTGGCTTTTCTAAAACTAGAAATTACTAGCTCATCCAGGATAAATAATCACCCAATACCCTAACAAGAATACTACTTTACCTGTGTGTTTGTGCACACTTATGTGTGTATATTATTACTGATGATCAATCACTGCTAGGGTGACTCCATGATCAGTATCCTGTGGGCTTAAGGTATTTTTTTTCTGGGGAGGGATAGCTCAGTGGTTTGAGCATTGGCCTGCTAAACCCAGGATTGTGAGTTCAATCCTTGAGGGGGCCACTTAGGGATCTGGGGCAAAAATCAGTACTTGGTCCTGCTAGTGAAGGCAGGGGGCTGGACTTGATGACCTTTCAAGGTCCCTTCCAGTTCTAGGAGATGGGATATCTCCATTAATTTAATTTATATAATCCTCCACCATGGGACCACGTTGTCGCAGCTGGAACATTGCATGGTGAGATCTGCTATCTTCATGGGCTTTTACAGGCTGTACTATAAAATTTCCGGAGTCATATTTGATCCCTGGGGCACACTTTGGCCAACCACAGCTAGTGGAAAGCAAAGGTTAATGAATCAAGCAACACACATACAACACACACACAGTGATGAGAGCATCCCATGAGGCTCATATTTCTTCAGTACAAGTTAGGCAAGGTCTGTGTGAAAAAATGCAGGATTTTCTTAAACATGAAAGCTAAAGCTCTTCTTGTAGCATCGTTCAGGGATGTAGGAACTCTGCAAATCAGTTATTGTAAATGATAGAATCTGAGCAATTCACAAGAGGGTAAGTTTAAATATCAGTTATTAGTAAACCTTAAGAGAGTCCTAATTGGTACCACTGGCTGTCAAGCAATTAAAAAAGTAATTGCGATTAATCACGCAATTAAAAAAATAATTGTGATTAACTGCACTGCTAAACAATAATATACCATTTATTTAAATATTTTTGGATGTTTTCTCCATTTTCAAATGTATTGATTTCAATTGCAACACAGAATACAAAGTGGACAGTGCTCACTTTATATATTTTTTTTTGTTACAAACATTTGCACTTTAAAAAGAAACTTCAGTTCACCTCATTAAAGTATTGTAGTTCAATTTCTTTATCATGAAAGTCAAACTTACAAATGTAGAATTTGTAAAAAAAAATAACTGCACCTAACAATAAAACAATGTAAAATTTTAGAGCCTACAAGTCCACTCAGTCCTACCTCTTGTTCAGCAAATCACTCAGACAAACCCACATCCAGTGTTGGGGAGGTCAGGGGAGGAGGGAAATAAGCAATGACTTGTGCAGGAGGAGAGTCTGGGAGGACAGGGGGTGACAATTGGGAGGAGCAAGCAATAACTTGTACAGGACAAGGGTGAGGGAGGTGTCTTGCTGCTGCTTCTGGAAGGGTGGTTTTTGGTACTGGGCTTGCCAGGCTTGCCTCCTTTTACTGAGCTAGGTGGGCTCCCTTTGCTGAGTGTACCCTTGTTTGCAAGGGAGGGTGGATTTTACCACAGGGACTCATCATACTGCAGGGGAGGAGAGGCTGGTGCAGGGATGCAGAGATTGCCAGGCCCATGTTCTCTATGGGATACCCCTGGAGCGAGCAGCTGGCTAAGGACAATGGTGCATGATTGGTCCTGGGAGTGACAGACCAGCTGGGAACAATAGGCTCGGGCTGGCTAGGGTGATGATACATCCCGTTTTGGCCAGAACAGTCCCCTTTTTCAGCTTTGTCCCAGCCATCCCTAACTTTTTGCCCAAACTGGTCATTTATCCCGGCTTCAAGGCAGAGCAGAGAGTGGCGGCTGATGCCAGGAGTCAGCTGAAGGCAGCACTGCCCGCTAGCAGGAAAGCTGAGAAATTTGCTGCTGGAGGGCAGTGCTGGCTTCAGAGCTGACCCCTGGGCGGTGTAGAGCTCAGGGGGAGGAGTCAGCTTCAGCCAGGGAAGGTGCGGAGCTGGGGGGAGAGGGGATCAGCACCAGCTGCGGGCATCATGGGAAGGGCAGCTTGGGTGAGCCCTGCAAGGGGAAGGGTGGCTTGGGCGAGCCCCTGGCCATCCTGTTTTTACTTTAAGAAATATGGTCACCCTGGGTGGGGAGGTGTCAAGATCTCTACTTCTCTGCTGGAGCTGGGATGAGAGCCACATCTTTCTCTAACCTCTTCTCTTCCCACCCTCCGGTGACAGCTTGCATTACTGTGCCTGACCAGACATAGGTTCTCTGCAGCAGGTGATGCTGCCCTCCCACGCAGAGGGTCTACGACTACCATGCATTAAAAAAACTAACGCATTAATTATGCTGTGTGTTAATTACATGCGTTAACAGTGACTAATTGACAGCCCTAGTACCAATGCTTTGCCACAATGTGGCTGAAGTGTACTGTTCCAAGATGGGCTTTAAGCCAAAATTCTGACAATTTAAGAGGAGCAGGGAAACTGTATAGCATATCCCCTAAGAGAAATCCTGTCCTGATTGGCTGGCTTTGGGACCCAAAAGATTCATAGATTCATATTCATAGATTTTAGGACTGGAAGGGACCTCGAGAGGTCATCGAGTCCAGTCCCCTGCCCTCATGGCAGGACCAAATACTGCAGCAGGGTGGTCTTGGGCACAGCAGGGAGGGGGGTCTCAGAGCTTCAGCCTTGCAGGATACACCTGCTAGGGCTCGAGGCTTCAGCAGGAGCGGGGCCGAAGTCCCAAGCTCCGTCATGCACTTCCCATGGGGCTGAAGCCCCAAGCCCTGGCCCCCACCAGGCGCACCCCAGCTCTTGAGCTTCCGAAGATTGTCATATGTGGCTCAGAGAGCCAGTAAATTTGGCACCTCTGGTATAGACATATTACAAAGGAGACAGCTTGTGCTCCAGAGCGCTCAAAATCTACATTATAGACAGGACACTACAGGAGGACAAAACAGACAGATTGGGTGGGAGGCAGAGGTAACAAAACCAACAAGGCTCAGCAGAAAAACAGAAATCACAGCTTGTCATTTGCCCAGCCAATGACATTGGGGAGTGATTTGTAAGCAACAAAGCAGATATATATTGTAAGGAGGGATTAAAAGGAAGATTAGCAGACCACTTTACAAAAACTGACGGGGAGTTTTCCCTCTCTATACGGGTGTGGCATGGTAGGAAGTACAGAGATGCTTGAAGGAGAAATGGGTAAACAGGTGATTGAGGCTCTGATCACCGGCAGGAGTCAACAGCTCAATAAGCTAGTGGATGTGATAGAGTGGGACTAAACAGTGCAGGGGGACGCTAGAGAGGGATGCAAAGAGTGGAGTGATGTGGCTGGAGTGACAAGCCAGAAAGAGGATCCTAGCAGCAGCAGCTTGAATGGATTTAAGGGGAGGGGCAACATGGGTGGGATCAAAGCCAAAGGAACAGATTACAGATGTTGTGCTTTCTAGCACAGTCCGGCAGCTGAGAGTGTCTTTCTTCTGGGTGTGCTGCAGCCTCTGTATCTCAGGGACCAGGGTGAGCCCTGGGATAGAACGTTTAAACCACAATTCTCTTTATTAGATACATAACAAGATGGCTCCTACCAATTCTGAGCATGCAGACTCTGAGTGTGCCTGCCTCATATGGTGGCCCTCTGGTGATTACACAGGAGTCAGTACCACACTATATAATAACAGTCATTGAGGCAAGAGATACTGAGGTCCAGAATAAGAACTTTAGTAATCTGGACAGACTGATTAGTAATTATGAAGCTGCAAGTGTCAGGACTCGGATGCAGCCTGGATGCATGAGTCTAGAGAAAAGGGTGAGCTGAAGATGAAACCTCTTCTACTTGAGCTATAGAAGAACTGACACTTGCAATAGCTATAAACTGCTTATCCTCTGGGTGAACCACATTGCTCAGTCACACCCACAAAGCCCCTGTACATCAGAACCACACCAGGAATTAAGTGGGCCCATTTCTTTTTTATTTTTAAGTAGTGAGGAAGCCCAGTTGTTTCAGAGGTTTTGAATGCTTACCAAAGAATGGATGGCAAAACCTAGAGATGGAAAGACCTAGCACCAATGTAGGCTTGTTCCCTACAGAAAATTTAGGCCCCAAATCAGCACTTATTTTGGTGCTCAAAATAATCAAATAATAATGCATATTCTAGTGCTTTGTCTAATCTTGTTTAAAATATTCCTGCTCCTGTCCCTTCCTTTTAAAGGACACAATCCTGTGGGGTACTCCTTAGTCAGGGAAGTCATTGTCAAGAAAATCCCCAGCATTGGGGCCTAATGTAGGTACACAGATCTTGGAAAATTAGAATAATGTATTTCCAAGACTACTGGAGTTTTTGAGCATACGTGGTCTCATATAAAGCCAAAACACAATAATTCTTAAATACAAGGCTCCTTTAAATGAATTATAGATACTGTTTTATATATTGGAACTTTCCAGAGTGGAGGTAACTACCAGTGATGAACCAAATGGTATGAGTGTCATTACTCAACACCCGTAGAGAAACTTCATTTGACTACTACAAAACACTCAGCGTTATCTGACCTGGAGCTAGCTCTCCTAAGTCTGTTCATAACTCTCCAAACTGGAAAGATATTCAACATATATTGTTTGGGACTTTAACTGAAGTCACCTCTTCTGCTCAATGAAAACATATTTGCTTGATGTATGGTCTATTTCTAGTGAAATGGAGAAGTGCTGCTCACTCAAGTGTATAAACACAAGCAGTTATTGTAATATGTCATATATTAACTGCAAGAGATGCATTTATAGGTGTGAAATATAAAGTTCAGTCATAAATATCTTTAAAAATCGCAGATTTTAAACAGGCACTGATATTAATACACTTTTGTAGTTTGAAAGAAATTTTGAAAAACTACCCATTCACTCAATGAGGCAGGGGTCCTGTGGAAAAAATTGTATGTAATCATATAACCAAAGACTATCATAATCTTAAGAACAATGGGGCTGAATTAAGGTTGCACGGACAACATTAAATCTGGCATTGCCTAACTTTTGAGTGTCTGACTTTGCAACCTTAATGTTCTTTTAATGTCCTTTTGTATTTAAGTAAACAAGTCCCATGGCAGAATTTTCAGCAACCCTTATTTTTGGCCAAACTCGGTTCCCACTGAAATCTGTGGGAGTTTTACCATTGTCTTCAATGGGAGCAGAAATTAGGTTTATATGGAATGCTTTCTAAAAGCTCACTTTTTTATGAATGACGAACTGCACAATTAAAAAGCGTATTTCAATAACAGAACAAAAAAATAGAATATATCCACAAGTGTCTTTTAAAAATCTGTACACTTGGAGAACAAAATATACTTACAACAAGATGGCTAACATGCCTATGCTGAAGACATGGAATACTCATAGTAAGAAATCTGTGTCCCTCTCTTGGCCCAATCTCAACCTGTCCCCATACCTGCCACACTGAATGTCACCATGGAGGAGTGCTCTGTGGTACACAAGGGTTGCAGGATCATCCCACACAGCCTATCTGCAGCCAGAACAGTTCCATTGTGTTGGGAGCCACCTGTAGCCCTACTGCAGGCCAGAGATTTGTCTCCTCATAGAGTTTTATACATTGTCATGGTTGCTAAGTACAGTTTCTTACTAACAGCAGTCTTTGTCTCATGGAGTTTAACTCTTTCTAAAGGATCGCCCCTGTCCCAAGTGGGTTAGCACAATGATATTAATGTTTTCTGAATTCTCACAACATTGTGCCATCACTTAGATTGGAAGAAAGCCAAACTAAACCTCATGTATTCTGACTGCTCTTTCCAAGATGCAACATTTCCCCACTAGGTTATCTTAACATTGTACCGTACCAATTGTTCAAGCAATGACCTACAGTTCTATGACAGGAAAAAGTTTTTCTGGCCATCTAACAAAATGCCACTTCCTTATTTCTTCATTTCCAAAAGAAATGATCGTGTATTATAGTAATGGTACATGAAGCTACAGTAACAGATGTCTTATTAAGCTAACAACAATTGAGGTCTGCTTGTGCACTGCTCATTATTGCCTAATTATTTTGGACCATTGTTATAGAATATTGTAATGTTCTTTGCTTTGTGTTTTTAAGTGTTGACTTCATGCAAGACTATTTTGTCAGTAGTGATTCCAATTCATCCTTCTATTTTTTTAAAAAGAAAATAATGAATATCAGTGAATTGACAAATACTATTAAGTATGCAATCAAAATATTTGCCTATAAAACAAGTCAGACAACTCATTCTTTATGTGCGCTAAGGAGAGTAACGCAGAGAACTGTCACAATATGTTGTCTTTCTTAAGTTCACTGCCAATGTGTATTGTGGTAAACCTGATAACCATCTGCTTTTTTTGTAGACCAATTTGTCCCAGCTTAATGTTGGGAGCTGCATGGCACAGTCACTTATTAATTATGCATTTGTTCTACGAATACAAAGCAATAACATTTTTATGCTTATAGGAATTTCACAAGTCATTACAACTCGTGCTGGTATTATTTGGGGGATAAAATTGTATTTTTATTTAGTTATGATATTTGTGTTACACTTTGGATGGTGGAGGGAAGTGTGGGAGTTCACACACAGCTCTTAAACCGGAATATGTCATTTTACAACAGAGAACCCAATGTGAGAGTCATTTTGAAATATTCAAAAGAGAGGTAGAATTGTCTTGTAATTCAGACACTGGACTGGGACACAGGCAGTGAGAGTTCAATTTCACCCTCTGCTACAGACTTCTTGTGTAACTTTGATCAAGTCATTTAATCTCTCTGTGCTATATGAAAAATTAAGAGAATACTTTTATATTTGTCTATGTTGGCCATTTATTTATTTATGTGTTGTCCTGTGTCTTCAGAGCAGGAAATATCACTTACTTTGTGTTTGTACAGAGCCTATCACCATAAAGCTCCAATCTCTGTTGTGGCTTAAAGGTATTAGTGTAACACAAATATAAAATAATAATTTCCCCCAGAGACAAAGCAATTAAGTATCCTTCCTGTTTTCCTCTTTTCTTTATGAAATTCTCTTCTCAGACATGTCCCAAAAAACTCCCACTCCCGGAGTAATTTACAAACAAGTGGATTAAGTTTAGGATACTTCAAAATTCTGCTGGCCCTAAAATATATTAAAGCGTTTCATATTCTGCCATCTTTCCTGAACTGACTTGGACCCAAATTTAAGGTTTGTGCATTACTGCTGATTTTACTGAGATTAAGTTGTATGTATAAGGCTTCTCAGAGTCTAGCTACAGAATTTCTCAGCTTTTACACCTACAGACTAGTAGTTTTAGAATTTAAGATGTTATTGTGTCTTCTGACAGAAGCTCATCAGTGATTACTGATATACCTAATGTAACGGGCTATAGCTATAAAAGTTGGAGTGTACTTCCTATATTCCTGACTGGATTAGATTACTCCATTAGTTTTGCAATTTCCTCTGTGAAAGATCTAATCTTTTATTGCACATTTTCTATAGCTATTTAATATCACAGTCTGGGAGAGTACACCGCATGAGAATGGAAATTGATTCCAGAGACTCTGGTAATAAAAACATGGCAGGTAAACTGTATGCCCAGGGTTTTTTGCTCTCAAAGTGGTCCTGATTAAGATCAGAGTCATCAGAACTCAAAGTGTAAGGCTGCTAGGGATGAGATCCCATCAGTGGGTGGGTGTCACCCTGCAGTTCACACACTAAAAAAATCAATAAAAAATTCAGACTTCTAAATTTCAGACTCTTTTTTTTTTTAAAGTGACATAATGACCAAAGCTTATCTGCAATAGCCCTGTCCTTCTTGGGAAATGACTAGCATTAGGCTAGAATTAATTACTTTTTGGTTTAAACTCTAGGACCAAACTGTTAATTAAATCACAGGCTTTCATGTGTTGGATAGAAAGTGTTTCCTGTTTCTGAAGCTAAAAGCAAGGAGTTTATTAGCCTTAGATATTGTTGTTGCCACCAAATTAACAGCCCACACTCAAGTTATTCTACTGAAATATGATCTTCATTCCCCTCCCCATGCAATCTGACTGGCTATTTCCCTCAAAATCGCTATCCATATGCCAACAACAAATATGGCCATTTCAGCTTTTGACACCTTCCCCTTTAGCATCTTGCTTCTCTTTGTTCCTTGGAGAAATATTAATCTTTGCTGTGAATAATTCATTTTATAAATGTCTGTTACAGCTTTCCCCCTATTCCATTTTGTTTCTTACAGCTGTCCCCTTACTCCATTTTGTTTTTGTTCTCCTCCTGTGGCCGCCCCTCCCTGGCTGTTAAGTTGTTTACCAGGGCCACTGCCCTTCTCAAAGGGAGGGCCACTTGTGCTGCGTGCTAAGTGGGACTACTGCCCTGTTCAAAGGGTTGGTCCTGTTATCACCTTGTTAAACCTGGGCTCGGTGTAGGGTAGGCAATGTCCAGAGCTGCAAGACCTAATGTGTTTTTAAGATCCTGGGCATGAGTCATAGGCCTCATGTGCTTTTGAGTCCTGAGGTGGGAACTCACGCCTATGGTCAAGGACTCTGCCCAGGCATGTCTCTATGCTCACCTGCAGTTTTTCCCTGTATCTCCTCCCCTGTGACAGAAGGAGCCTATCAGGATTACTGGTGGGGAAACTGCCTGAGATTGCCGTTAAGAACAGGCATTTTTGAAACAAACATCAGAAAGGTTCCTGCATTGCTACCTGGTCTGATCAGCCAGGAGTTCTGGGGGGTCCTTTCTCCACTCTCGTTTTATTTTTGAGCGTACCCCCGTTTTTAACACCCCCCCCCACGAAGAACGAATTGCTGCCTGAGAGACCTCCTGATTATCAAGACCGTACCGAGCCCTCCTTGCTTCTTCTGATGTTGTTGCTGCTTTTGCCTTTGCTGCTGCCTTGGGGACTGGTAAGAATCCCTCTGTGAAACTTTCTATACTTTTATTACTTTAGCTGCTGGCTCTGTTTCCCCAGCACACAGACTAAAGCTAAACCTTGGTCTGTGTCTTAAAACCTCTCTTAAACTCCTTGGTCTGTATCTGTAATCTGTTTCTTGCTTTGCAGCGCCTTTGGTGCTAGAAATAAGCCTGTGCCTTCCTGGACTGTATCCTGGGCTGCCAGCTTGCAGCCACCACTAGTTAAATCCCCCTCCCCCCTTGGAGCTGTATCCTGGGCACACACCACTCTGCCCTCTGGAACTACCCCTAGTATAAGGTGCACCCATTAGGTTAAATTTTGTCCTTTAGTCTAGATAAGTTGTAATTTCATTTTGCATAGCTGTAGTTAAGTTAGGTTTAGAAAATTGCTTGCATTGTACCCTGTAAGTTAGGCTTAAAGAACTGTTGCATTGTGTTTTGTTACTTGCTAATTTGTGTAGTTTTGGTTAAGTTAAATCATAGATAAGATTTTGCTGTGTTTTGTATAATTGTCTCTCTGCTGTTTAAACTTGCAGTCTGTCTGCTCTCTGTGTCTCCCTGAGTTTAAATCTCCCTCTGCCTTTGGCCTCTGCTCCACCACGTGCTCCTCTTCCCCCAACCTCACTTCTCTACCACTTTCTTCCCCTCTCTCTCTCTTTCTCTCTGCTGTTAAAACTTGCAGCCTGTCTGCTCTCTCTCTTTCTAGCATAAAACCCCATTGGTTACCCCTTTTCTCTCTAACACACCTCACATTTTACATTTACACCACTGTGACACATTTTTACCTAAAGTTGTTGGTTATTTAACCCATTTTACCCATACTGTTAGTCGGTTATATGCTGCTGTGACACACTCTTTACATAGAAATTGTTAGCTACCTGTTACATTTATACTTCAGTGTTAATTGGTTACCAACTGTATTGTACCCCACTGTATTGTACCCCACTATTGAAACCCCCTATCACATTTACTAGAAGAACCCCCCCATCATTGTCTATTGTAAACACCCTATACACCCCATCCCATCGTATTTTATTGTTAAATTCCCATCACTTCCTTTTTCCTTTAATAAAGAAATTAATTGGCACCCCACCTGTGTGGTAATTGCTCCCCAAGATCCCATATACCTGCTGGCAGGGACAATAAATTATATTCAATATAAAGAGATAGGTGGGGTGACATAATGGAAATTTATACCCCTTGTTTTGAGTTGTCTGACTTAGATTGGTGCAGGATACTTTCTATAAAGAACCAAGCACATCTATTAATTGGCTTTGTTTGTTTGTTTGTTTGTTTGTTTTAAAAAATAGCATGCCTGGGGCCTGATTCTCCACTGCCCTGCACTTTGTGTAGTCATTTACACCCATACAAAGAGGGTACAAAGTGTTACCATTCTGATTTGGTAGCATTTTATACACACTTGGCACATGTGTATGTGATGATACAAAATACAAAACACTAGAGAACCAGGCCCATGGAATTTTCAAACATTATATATTAGCCCTTTCTAATAATACCCACAATGTGATGAGCACTCTGGCAGAAGGAAGGCACAGCGCTCACCCTGTACAGCTTCCAGTCTGAACAGACAAAGGAAAAGGCCGTGCCAGGTACGCTTTGGCACATGCAGCAGTCGTTTACTATGCACGCATTAATTTAGGTGTTCTCACAACCAACAACTCTGATTATATTCTGCCAAATGCTGTCACTAATACTGTGGAACAGGACTCTGGAGAGCAGTGCAGGATGACCTCTTCTACACACAGCTAGTCTTGCTTATTTTATTCAGTACACTGGAAGCAAGGGGGAATATATACAATTAGCCTTATTTGGGGGCTGTGCATTTAGATTAAGTTTCATTGTTATCGGATGACTCAAGCACTAAAGGGCATATATTGATAGTACAAAAATATTCAGAGGGTGTTAACCTATGCCTCCTAATGGAGGCTATCTTGTCAACTCTTTAGAAGACTAGTTACCATTTGCCTGCTTTCTGGGTTCCTCCTCCCCCAAAGGAGTACACTGAAAACAAATCTATTTGTCTGATACTTAGCCAACATTCTGCTTTCCCCAGAAGTGCTTTAGCAGCAACCAACACCCAAGTCAGTGTGATTCATTGGATCAATAATTCTAAGGTCTACACCTAAAAGGTTGAAAAATGTGATATAACCTGGCAGAAGAGTAATGATTGTAATGTTCAGCAAAATAGTTAATGAGGCTTGGGGGAGAGAAATATGGACAGATTCAACCTTGCGCACCAGCTTCAGCAAAGCATTCTGTATTTTGTGTTAACTCTGAAGTCTCCATGGTTTAACGGAATTACAAAGGCATCTTTATCTTCCTTTTGTTTTTATTCTTTTGCTGATTAACATTTCTCATTACCCCAATTTCTCGTATTGACTAATGTAACAGAGTAGGGCACCAGTGCCTGGAAAGGATAGCTCTAATTGTGCCTTGCTAAATAGCTAATTGATTTAGGCAGCTCTTTTCCCATTAGAGAACAGAAGAGGAGTATACTCGTCCCTCTCCACTAATTAGAGTCTGTCTGTCTCATCCCTTTTTTTAATCACTATCCCCTACGAAAGAGGACAAAACCCTTCCTCATTTTTGTACTGACCCATAATTCAACCTCTCCTTGCAAATAATAATAAAAAAAGAGTACTAGAGCATTCTACAGGGCTCCCCTCAAACACTACAGCAATAGGGATACTGCAAAGTTTGAGGCTACTAACTGTAGCTTTTCATTGCTGTAAGATATGAGGACTCAGGCAACCACCCTTGCCAACCCTAATACATGGTTATGACCTCATACGCCACATCTCTCCTATTTGCAAGACCCACCTGCTACATAGAACCACTCAAGCTCCAAGCTGGACCTCCTTCTCTGAACCACGCTTGAAACTGGCAGTATGACCTGTCATGGTGTGTCAGATACTAGCCCAAAGAAGGAATGAGCTATTGGTGACATCATCAGACCAGGAAATAGAAAATTCTGGACAAGTTGGAACCCAACCTGCCTCCTAGCAGCCAAAAACCCTCCTTTCTCCCTAGCACAGAACTCCACTTTGATTGCCACCAATAAACCCTTTAAATTTAGTTGGTTTCTATTTATAATCTGCATGGGAACTACTTAATTTTCTAGCCCTTGAACAAAGGATTTGTACTTCAACACCACTAACTCATTTCACAATTTCCCCTTGTATTTGTCCGCCTGGATTAGCAAGAAGTCCTTAGAAAGAGGCTAAGTGGTGTAATATTTTGCTATGCCCACTTGTATTTACCACCCCTGATACTAGCCAATGCCGCTGTGTAAGCCCTACACTCATCCCATAATGCTTTTTTAAAGCATTATATCCATGGTGAAGGCTATTAGATGTATCCAATCCCTTTTGTGTGGTACAATTTGTCATCTAACCAGCAAAATTGACATAGTGAACTTTCCTTTGCTATTTGAGACTCAGCACTTTTTCCTCTAGTGTGAGACAAAGGAGAAACCAGTGGCAAGTGGTATATCTATATATAATTTCATGAACTAGCTTCTTAATACCACACGTTAATTTTAAAGCTGTTTTATAGCCAGAGCAAATGGCAGTCAAAACAGAAAATGAAGACTATAGATTCATCTGGAAACACTCTTTACTATAGTGAGGCCCCACTCCCACTAGGGTGTATGAATGCAGTTAAACTGGAAAGCAGTTACATGTGATATTTCTGTACCTTTGAAGACATTAGGGTGTGTTGGAGAAGGAATATTTGGACTTAGCTGAAGTTACGTGTAAGGTCTCAAGGGATTTATTAACCTTTTGGTTATCATTTAGAGAAAGAAGTAAGCCAGTCCCTGTAGTTTTTCTTGGACATATGAATTAATCCATGCTTGAAGTTCCAATGTCAAGCTACTCCAGATGCTCCTTCCCACCAAGAAGCTTCAGGATCTTTCAGACATTTTGAGGGAGGGTCCTAAGAGATGGTTGGCTTCACAGGAAGGAGACATGCTGCAGTTAGGACAGAAATTCAGTAGGTTCCCAGCTCTGTTCACAACCTCAGCTCATGTTTGCTGAATTTTCATTAACCGATCCCAAGGTTCATGAATGCATCTAATCTCAGAACCAAGGCTCAGTTTGAGCAGGCTTATCGTTTCATACAGACTTTGAACAGTGGTAGTCTTGGCCCTTTTTTGTTTTCAGGTACATATTTTGCAAGTGAAATATCCCAAACAGAGCTGGGTATTAAAAAAAACTATAGCTGTTACTGGCTAGACAAGCTTAAAACTTCTTATAAATACCAACAGCCATTGCCAACAGTTGCCAACAGCTTTGCTACTTCATGTTGGGGTTCCCCCAAGACCTCTTCCACTCAGTTCCCCAAGAACTCAGTTCGATTCCAGTCTCACCACTCAGGTTCCTTTGTTTGGCGTACAACAAAGCTATGTGAAGTTGATTAAAGTCAAGCATAGGGGGGTGAGTATAGGGCATACCACACATCCAGTGTACATAATCACAAATCAGCTTATATACACACTTGCACTTAATACTATTGGTTAATGCATCATAAAACACACTTTATGAGCAGTCTACTAATGTTTGTAACCAATCCCTGTCCAGATGATGCAGCTGCAAGCTTATCACACATTACTCTTCTGACTATTTCTTTACTAATTATCTGTTATTTACAAGTCATAAGAACATAAGAACGGCCGTACCGGGTCAGACCAAAGGTCCATCTAGCCCAGGATCCTGTCTACCGACAGCGGCCAATGCCAGGTGCCCCAGAGGGAGTGAACCTAACAGGCAATGATCAAGTGATCTCTCTCCTGCCATCCATCTCCATCCTCTGACAAACAGAGGCTAGGGACACCATTCCTTATCCATCCTGGCTAATAGCCATTAATGGACTTAACCACCATGAATTTATCCAGTTCTCTTTTAAACGCTGTTATAGTCCTAGCCTTCACAACCTCCTCAGGTAAGGAGTTCCACAAGTTGACTCTGCGCTGTGTGAAGAAGAACTTCCTTTTATTTGTTTTAAACCTGCTGCCTATTAATTTCATTTGGTGACCCCTAGTTCTTGTATTATGGGAATAAGTAAATAACTTTTCCTTATCCACTTTCTCCACATCACTCATGATTTTATATACCTCTCCAAACCCCTAATCATTTTAGTTGCCCTTTTCTAGTGTCAGTATATCTTTTTTGAGATGAGACGACCACATCTGTACACAGTATTCAAGATGTGGGCGTACCATTGATTTATATAAGGGCAATAATATATTCTCAGTCTTATTCTCTATCCCCTTTTTAATGATTCCTAACATCCTGTTTGCTTTTTTGACCACCAAGATCTTTTTCCTGACTCGTTGTAGCTAAATTAGCCCCCATCATATTGTATGTATAGTTGCGGTTATTTTTTCCAATGTGCATTACTTTACATTTATCCACATTAAATTTCATTTGTCATTTTGTTGCCCAATCACTTAGTTTTGTGAGATCTTTTTGAAGTTCTTCACAGTCTGCTTTTGTCTTAACTATCTTGAGCAGTTTAGTATCATCTGCAAACTTTGCCACCTCACTGTTTACCCCTTTCTCCAGATCATTTATGAATAAGTTGAATAGGATTGGTCCGAGGACTGACCCTTGGGGAACACCACTAGTTACCCCTCTCCATTCTGAGAATTTACCATTAATTCCTACCCTTTGTTCCCTGTCTTTTAACCAGTTCTCAATCCATGAAAGGATCTTCCCTTTTATCCCATGACAGCTTAATTTACGTAAGAGCCTTTGGTGAGGGACCTTGTCAAATGCTATCTGGAAATCTAAATACACTATGTCCACTGGATCCCCCTTGTCCACATGTTTGCTGACCCCTTCAAAGCACTCTAATAGATTAGTAAGACACGATTTCCCTTTGCAGAAACCATGTTGACTATTGCTCAACAGTTTATGTTTTTCTAGGTTTCTGACAATTTTATTCTTAACTATTGTTTTGACTAATTTGCCCGGTACCGACGTTAGACTTACCGGTCTGTAATTGCCGGGATTACCTCTAAAGCCCTTTTTAAATATTGGTGTTACATTAGCTAACTTCCAGTCATTGGTTACAGAAGCCGATTTAAAGGACAGGTTACAAACCTTAGTTAATAGTTCCGCAACTTCACATTTGAGTTCTTTCAGAACTCTTGGGTGAATGCCATCTGGTCCCGGTGACTTGTTAATGTTGAGTTTATCAATTAATTCCAAAACCTCCTCTAGTGACACTTCAATCTGTGACAGTTCCTCAGATTTGTCACCTACAAAAGCCAGCTCAGGTTTGGGAATCTCCCTAACATCCTCAGCCGTGAAGACTGAAGCAAAGAATCCATTTAGTTTCTCCGCAATGACTTTATCCTCTTTAAGCACTCCCTTTGTATCTTGATCATCAAGGGGCCCCACTGGTTGTTTAGCAGGCTTCCTGCTTCTGATGTACTTAAAAAACATTTTGTTATTACCTTTGGAGTTTTTGGCTAGCCGTTCTTCAAACTCCTCTTTGGCTTTTCTTATTACATTCTTGCACTTAATTTGGCAGTGTTTATGCTCCTTTCTATTTGCCTCACTAGGATTTGACTTCCACTTTTTAAAGGAAGTCTTTTTATCTCTCACTGCTTCTTTTACATGGTTGCTAAGCCACGGTGGCTCTTTTTAAGTTCTTTTACTGTGTTTCTTAATTTGGGGTATACATTGAAGTTGGGCCTCTATTATGGTGTCTTTAAAAAGCGCCCATGCAGCTTGCAGGGATTTCACTTTAGTCACTGTACCTTTTAACTTCTGTTTAACTAACCCCCTCATTTTTGCATAGTTCCCCCTTTTGAAATTAAATGCCACAGTGTTGGGCAGTTGAGATGTTCTTCCCACCACAGGGATGTTGAATGCTATTGTATTATGGTCTACTTGTGAGTTTATACTCTGCCCATTGTTAACCTCTGTTTCCCTGCTTCTGTTTTCTTTTATTGTTCATACAGGGCCTAGAGTTCATCTTAAGGAGAAATGTTATTTGTCATAAGCAGGGTCGGATTAATGCAGGGGCTTTAGGGGCTGCAGCCCAGGTCCCCGGGCTAAGGGGGGGCCCATGGCAGCAGGGCTCAGGCAGGCTGCCTGCATGTCGTGGCCCCACGCTGCTCCCGGAAGCGGCCAGCTGCTGGCACATCTCTGCAGCCCCTGGCGGGGGGACAGGGAGGCAGCTCCGTGGGCTGTCCCCACTCTCAACATTGTCCCTGCAGCTCCCATTGGCTGCGGGCATGGGCGGCGCATGGAGACATGCTTCACCCCTCCCCCTAGGGGCGTGCAGAGACGTGCCAGCAGCCAGCCGCTTCCAGGAGTGGCGTGAAACCAAGGCATGCAGGCACCTGTGGTATCGCCCCTCCCAGCTGGAGCCTGTACCTCACACCCCCTCCCGTACCCCAACCCCCTGCCGCAGGTCAGAATCCCCTCCTGTACCAAACTCCCTCCCAGAGCCCACACCCCTCACCGTCTCCTGCACCCCAACACTCTGCCCCAGCCTGGAGCCCCCTCCTGCACCCAAACTCCCTCCCAGAAAAAAACTAATATAACAGCTGTTCTAAAGGTAAGAAGTAAGCTATTTTGAATTAACTTCACTATATTCTACCTGTTTTAAGACTGAAATGTAACCACAGAATGGCTTTATGTTAATTAAAAGGCAAGTTTAGTATAGCGTTAATAGCCTCAATGCCATAATTCTGATCATTTTGTTTTAAATCAGGAAAAAGATGTCTATACAGGGGCCCCACAAAATCTAATAGCCCCAGGCCCACAGGAGAGTTAATCCGGCCCTGGTCATAAGGGTGGAAGTGGCAACAATGGTGATGTTCAATTCCTCCAAAGCTGTGTGAAGTGAGCTGGGAAATGTGCATATCTTCCTGCAATAATGCTGTTTCTATCCACTGAATTCTAACAATAAGGATCAATTTTTCATAAGAAAATCTCAGAAACACAGAGGCAATAAGTGGCTGTTTATAGATTTCAAGAGAACAACTTTGCTAAGGTTTCTGTCGTGGGGTCAATTCTGCAAAGCATTGAATGTCCCCAAATGCTCTGAATGCAATCGAGTCTGGAAGTATCAACCCACTGAAGGATGAAATCCTATGTCCCTTACAACCTATACCTTTATTGCTTGTTTTAAACACAAATGAGCTAAAAAGCCCCACCTAGGAGAATTCCTCTTCCTTAAAGCCTTCCCTATATTATGCCATTCTCAAATACTGTGAATCACATTCACTGCACAGCTGTGTGTAGCTGAATGATTATGTTCAAAGCCATTTTGAGCCACGTAATAGTCATAGAATTTAGATACTGTGGGTGTGGATTCTCCTCTCACTTTTGCTGATGTAACCATTAGTCATTCTTTTTCAAGTCAATAGAGATATGAGTATAAGTGAGAAGACATTCCAGCTCTATATGAGGCTACAGCTGGTGGGAATATTTTTTTCAGCCACCAAATATTTTGAGTTTTCAATGAACAATCAAAAACTGAGATATTTTGATTCTAAATTCTGCCAAGGTGCTTCATGAGAGCTGGAGCTCAAGTGCCTCATGCCCCCCTTCTCCCCATTGGCCTGACACAATGGTTGGACTATGGGCTTGGCTACACTCGAAACTCCAAAGCGCTGCCGCGGGAGCGCTCCCGCAGCAGCGCTTTGAAGTGTGAGTGTGGTCACGGTGCCAGCGCTGGGAGAGAGCTCTCCCAGCACTGCAGGTACTCCACCTCCCTGAGGGGATTAGCTTACAGTGCTGGGAGCGCTTTATACTGGCGCTTTACAGCGCTGTAACTTGCTGCGCTCAGGGGGGTGTTTTTTCACACCCCTGAGTGAGAAAGTTGCAGCGCTGTAAAGCGCCAGTGTAGCCAAGGACTATGTCTCCCATGATGTACTACAGTCTCCCCCCCTTGGTAAGGGGAAGTGGTGCATCATGACAGTTCCATGGCCATAGTGCATCATGGGAGAAGAAGTCCATCTGGGGCATTTTTAACCAGCCCTATACGGGCTACTGAATTATTCATGGAGGTGAATTCACAGTCAGAGTTAGTCACCTCCTGTTTTTCCACTGAGAGCATCAGATACGGTAACTTATTGTATTTATCATATAGTATCAGGGAGGATACTCTTGGCCACTTATATCACCTGTAATTGTAATGAAATGTGTCCTGTCATTTGCCCTGAGCTGCATCATAACAGCATTTTCCCTGAAAATGCTCTAAGGGAAGGAGTACTGTAGTCTGCTGGCAGGCAGCCCATATATTGGCCTGGCAAGGAGACATACAGTTTGTCTTCCCTAGCCTGAATGTGCCTGTATTTAACACCAATCCCAACTTGATTGTAAAGGGTCTGCTTAAAAATAACTAGTTAATATTCTCTCTCAAACCATTCAACAATGGTAGAAGAACATGATACTCCCAAACTAAAACGCATTTTTTTCTTGCATCTCTCTCCCCTGTGAAAAATTCAGGTACACATTGAAATATTTTCATTTTCATCAAAAAAATGTTCAAGTATTTATTTAAAAAATGTTTGACTAAAACAAATTTTTCTGAAAAAACAAAAACAAAAAATATTTCAAGTGAAAAAGTAAATCTTAGAGCTATTTGAAAATTATTATAATGGACACCCATCAAGGAAACAGAAAATAATAGAAAGCTAAATGCACTGCAGATATTAAAATACTAAATTAACGATAGTACAAATATTAAAATTGCTGCTTGTATGTATTTGCCCACTTATATTGCTGTCTATGGCATGTTTGATTAGGTACAAAGACAAAAATAAAGAACATCTGTTCGAAAACACCCTCAATTGCCTGAAAAAATCAAGGAACAGAGGAATAATAATGGAAGCAGAGATTCTATTGGAAGAACCTGCAGGGGAAGAACAAAACTGTAGTACAAACATCAAGCACACAAACAAATAAGAACGCTGAAGAGGAAATACTCGAGGGAGTTATGTTTGATTGATGGTAGGCCCCTTATACTACTCAGTCAGTTTAAAAAGACATGTCTCTTTGTTAGCATTCCCATGAAAAACAATTATTTAAATTAAGAGGAAGAAAAATCTTTTTGTGAGCCTCAGTAAGGAAAGTTTAGCAACAACCAGAACCTTATGAGCTTTCACACAATCCTGACCACCTCCCAAGGTCTAGCCCTACTTCCTGGTATAAAAATGACACAAGCATTGAAACGCAGGTGGCTATAAAGCTGAACCCATGAATTTGATAAATGCTGTGGTTCAACTGATTTTACTTCCATGAATACTTTTCTGCACAAATACCTTTATTTTTGGAGGAGGATGACTTCTGGCAGCCCTTCTCTGAGAGAAAAGGTGGCTCTGAATCACCCATCTGCTCACTCCCCTGAGTCTCAGCCCAGCTGGGGGTCAAATTGGTGATCCCCTATTTGGCTGGGCATTGCATTCTGGCTTCTGTCCCTCGCCATGCCTACCCAGGAATGCTCTGCTACACCTAGGAGTGGTGGGGGACACACTGGCTTTACATTACCTGGGAATTTCCCCTTCTGCATCCCCTTTGGTCAGGGATCAAACCATGAGCTAAATCAAAGAGAAGAACTGAAGGGTAAGGAGGATAATTTCACTCCATTTCAAGGGCAAGAAGGAAATGGAAGATACATTAAGGAGAAATGGCTAGGTGGTTTGCAAGTAGAACACAACAGAGAAAAGCTCCACCATCCAACAGCAGAGAGAGTAGTGCTGAGAGAGTTAATCAGACAAGCCTAGCGACAGAACACGTGTAAGCATATTCCCATTCAGTGCCAACTGACATGGAAACAAAATCTCGACTACTTCATGATCGTCATAGCTTGCTGGGTGTCTGTCTAAAAAAATTAACATCTGCCTCAGTCAGTGGCATCAGCTTTGAGAAAACAGATGTTTCTGTGTCTAGATTTCACAAGGCTCACACAGCAGCTGACATGTTATCAAAGCTTCAAGAATAAATCAATGTGTGATTTGCCGCAACATCTTCCCTCTACTTTTTGATTATTACCACAACCGAGCCAAACAGATAAAGTAACAAGGCAAATCGGCCAGCTCCCACCCTGCTGATCAATGATAATCCATTAAATAATGATGAGGGTGAGTCATCTGGCAGGAGTTTACCAAGGACCAGATTGTGATCAACTGCTCTACAAGGTGGGATGGAGGGAGATTTGGAGTAGCCCTCCTTCTCTTGAGCCCCGTACAGCAAATGGGCAGATTCCTACTTCCAAAGATGTTTAGTTTCTCATTAGCAGCGTGTGGGAAACCAAAAGTTGAGTCCATTCTCAAAAACTAAGAATTTTTATCTTTAGCATACTGAATTAATACAAGTGAATTTTTCAGCTCTTTTGGAAGAACACAAACCTGCAGACAATTCACAAGGTTGGCAAATGCTAGTGAATCAGTCACATGCACAACCATTCTCTAGGCCTTCTCTGGCATTCCGCTCCCCCAGGCTTCCTCCTGACCATTAGATGTCTCCAGGGAGCCATGGCCTGCCAGCATCTTGCCTCATCCCCAGGTCCCAAAGCATGATCTGTGTCCTCCCATTCTGCAGGTCATCAGGAATTACCAATCAAGGGCACTCACTCGTTAAAAGTCTTCTTGGGGATGGGAAATTCCCACTCCCTCTGCAGTTACTTAGAAGGGAAAGTGTTACCTAATAAACCTCACTGCGGTGTGATTAGGGATTCTTGGGTATTCCCTACCAACCATTCAGTGGGCAAGACAAGGCCCATCGGTTTATGCAGACTTATTGTTAGAGTTCTCCTTTCAGCTAATACTTCTCTGGCTTATTGTGCACTTTTTATAGGCATTATCCTCCACAATAATGAAAACAAAAATCTCTCCTCCTACAAATATTAACAGTAAAGGGGCCCTCACAAGCACTTAAATGCCGTGAATGTATTTGTTCCCATTGTAGTAGGAAGAGAGCCTGAGACATAAGCCCTTGTATCAGAGGCCTGGTATGAGGCAGGTCCTGCTCACAGAATCTGGCAAGAACAGGGCTGAAAATGCAGAAATACACATTCCTAAGAAGTGCTAAGCACAGAGTACTCACTCAAACACATCCCGATATCAAGTGGGACCAGAACATCCCGATATCAAGGATGGTACAAAAACATTCCCCAAGGATAACAGGAACACACTGACCCCTCTCCCCCCCCCCCCCGCCACCCCCTCTAAAAATATAAAGTCAGGATGACAGTATGTAATAGAGATGTAAAATTCATGGAGGTTAAGTCTGTTAATGGGAATTAGCCAGGATGGGTAAGGAAGGATGTCCCTAGCCTCTGTATGTCAGAAGCAGGGCCGGCTCTAGGCAAAAGCAAAACAAGCTGGTGCTTGGGGCGGCACATTTTTAGGGGCGGCATGGCCGGCGCCAGAATGCCGCCCCTAAAAATGTGCCCCGGCCGCCCTAGCTCACCTCCGCTGCTGCTGCTGCTGCTGCTGCCGCTCGCGCGCCGCTGCTCCCCCTCCCTCCCAGGCTTGGGAGCCTGGGAGGGAGGGGGAGAAGCGGCGCCCGCACCGCGGCCACTCGGAGTCTCCCCCTCCCTCCCAGGCTCTCAAACCTGGGAGGGAGGGGGAGACTCCGAGTGGCCACGGCGCGGGCGCTGCTTCTCCCTCTCCCTCACTCCCTCCTAGGCTTGAGAGCCTGGGGGGAGGAGGCAGGGCTGGGGATTTGGGGAAGGGGCGGAGTTGAGGCGGGGCTGGGGGTGGGGTAATTAAAAAACGGGGGGGGGGGGCGGCCAAAATTGTTTTTGCTTTGGGTGGCAAAAATCCTAGAGCCGGCCCTGGTCAGAAGGTGGAGATGGATGGCAGGAGAGAGATCACTTGATCATTGCCTGTTGGGTTCACTCCCTCTGGGGCACCTGGCATTGGCCACTATCGGTAGACAGGATACTGGGCTAGATGGACCTTTGGTCTGACCCAGTACGGCCATTCTTATGTTCTTATGAGATGTTTTGATCAAACCAACATGTACAAGGTGATGGGTAATAACTAGCCACATCAGGGGGTAGTAACTAACTATGTCAGAGGTAGTACTAACTTGTTTGTATCAGGGTATAAAGATGTATCTCAGAGGGAGTATCTTTGTCCAGCTGAGGGGGGAATGGAAAGTCCAGCCATTCACTGAGCCGCATCCATTGTCACGGGCATACATGTCTTAGTATCTTCGTAGAGTCTGCCGGGTGCTTTGTTGACAATAAACCTGGTCTGGTGCCTTCATACCTTAATGGAACTTGTGGTCATTGGGCAGTCCGCTCAAGGTCTGCTGTGCCGGCTGTCTGCGCAGAGCTGGGGCAGCACACAGGGAGAACACACACACACGCAGCCAAACATTTAACCACATCCATGACCACTTTGCCTGTAGCAAGTAAGTTTTGTTTTAACTATTTTTTTTTAAATGTCAAAATACCGTATTTGCTAGAAATATTTCATTAGTGCATTACATTACAGACAGGAAGAGTCTTCTTTCCTTTGGACTGTACTGGTATCCTGTGGTGGGTGTGATATAAAAATCTTTTCTAGAAAATAAATAAGACAAGGACCTGTAGTCCTTTCTCAGTCAAGACTCCCACTGCATCCAGTGCCTAGATAAGAGGGGGGAAATTGATTCTCTTATACACCCTCCTCAAAAGACTGAAAAACGGCAAACAAAGTATTGGGAAATTATGTTTAAAGGCAGGTCTGGATCAGGCTTTTAGAAGGGGGAATGTAATCCTCACCAGCTACATATGAACTCGTTTTTTAGAGAAAATTAACTCCCCCTTCACTCTCTGATCTGTTACTGCCAAGCTGTTTTATTCATTTCAGGTATACTCACTGATTTCCCCTTATTCCTACTTTAGAGCTCTGGGAAGGGCTGAATCCTTACCTTATACTCAAAAGTTGTACCCAAACTCACTCCTATCCCCAGACTTTAGCTGCACTGGTAGCTCAAACACAACACAAACATCAGCCAATGCTTTATGCCTTGGCATGTCCGGCCTTCAGAACTAACTCCTCTCTTGAGAGTTAGTTACTCCCATCTGCTTCTTATCCAAGGTGGCTTAAATGAGCCATACCTGCCGCTATGAGTCAGCAGGTTTCTCTCACCTGCCAGCAGGCAGTGTTGACAAATGAACCATTTGCAATATTACCAACCCCAAGAATGGGGGGAGGGGCGGACCCAGGTTCCCCCAAGGACCAGCTTACACATAATGAGATTTTAAAATAATAAACTGGGAGGGCTTTTCATTTGAGTCTTTTGGCTTCACATTTTCAAGTTCTTGCCAACAACCATGAAGGCTAGTAACTTACTTTCTTAAAAATGAACTCTGAGATTATCACATAGTCACATGACTCCAGGAGCTGCAGCTTTAAGAAAAGCACCAAATATCACAAAAGTTGGCAACATTACCTCTGGTACAAGCCCCTTGATACAATGTGTAATGCATTACTAACATGAATAATTTAGATAGCACTTTTCATCTACTTAAAGGTGTTTTCAAATATGGGTCATTATCACTACCCACATTTTACAAATGAGGAAACTGAGGCACTAAGAGGTGCTCAAGATGGCATGGTGAATGAATGGGAGCATAGTTGTCTGTCTATCTAAGGTACTGGCATGGTCCCCATTACCATTGTATCAGGGCATCTCACACTTTTTAATGTATTTGTTCTCCTATCACTCTTGCAAAATAGGGGTGTGTGATTATATCCATTCTACAGGTGAGGAACTGAGTCACAGAAAGGCCAAGATTCCACAGTAACTTTAGGGTGGAGCAAGAACTTAACCCAGGTCTTTCAGGCTAGTAACCTAACCATTGGCCCATCCTTCCTTCTCCTGATTCCCAGTTCAGTGCCCCTTTTAAGGGATCATGCCGCCTTCCAGGCAATTTCTGAGAAGCTCCATCCCTTATATGGCTCCTCATCTGGATGATGGAAGGGCTAGGCTGCCAAGTAGCACACTTTCTAATTTTTCTGAGGGGCACTGCATCAGCTTCCCCAGTGTAAAGCCAGTTTAAAAGCCCCAGGGAGGATCATGACATCATTGGCATAATCCTCTGTTGTCACAGAGCTGATTTTTTCCTCCTATCCAGGTTCCTGAATAGGGGGGGAAAGGGGCCATAGCTTCAGGAAAGGGGAGGTGGCGAGGATGCCCTACCTCTGTTGAAACCTAACATAAACTAGAGCAGACCTTCAAGCTGCTGTTCCATATCATGGCAGGAAAAGCCTGACGAGAGCAGCACCAGGATCCAGGGTGTGCAAATGTGAGTTTTATGCCATCGTTATAGGTGATGTTCCACTTGCTCTGTCTTGGCTGTGTCTGAGGACCTGACCCTATATTTATTAATTCTCAATAATACTATTACACAATGTAGGGCTAGATTGTGACAGCCTATCTGCCCATGCAAGGAAGTAAAATAGCTTAAGAGTTCTTCTGACACTCCTAGATGGTCTAGATAGATCTTGGGTCCAGGACCATGAGACTAAGCAGGTGCTGTGTGGTGTTGCCCCACCCTACCCAGAAGGAGTGGGTGAAGTGGTGAAAAAAATTAGGACAATGTTGGCTCCACCCCTCTACTTGCTGGACAGCACATCTGAGCTAATATGGAAGGTGTCAATTTGCTGGACGTATCAGCCAGCAATAAATTACTACCTTAGTGGAACAGGGAAGAATTATGACTTGGGGGGTATTTCTGAGTTAGAGATCCCTTTTCCATCCCCTTCATTGCTACTCCTGAAATGGTGAGGTTTACATACCAGACATCACACAAGACTCTGCCTATAATCACAGTCTAGCCTGAATTCTTTTAAAAGTCAGCACAGTGTAAAAAATAAAAACTAATCTGCACTGAGGGCCTAATTCTAACCTCTTACATATGTGAATAGTGCCTTGTTCCACGATCCGTTCACTGATTTCAACACAAGCATGGTAGTCTTATCTGGGCCCTTACTGTTTCCTTTCACATACAATAAAATCCATTGGTACGTAAAAGTTCAGAGCGTAGTTACAGTTAACAATTGTAAAAGCAAATACCCAAAAGCCATCGCTGGCAACTCTGATGCATTATGTCTAAGCAAATTTGAAGCTGGATATTAACTGATAATATAAACCCAGTATCTAGACAAAGAACAGTACTCGATAATTTTAGCCTTTGAAAAAAAATTACAATGCAGCTAAAAATATATATTTCCCCCCCAAGTCGTGAACATAACTACCCAGAGAGCTGGAGATTCTCGGGCTAACCAGAAATCAATACATTTTCTTTCGAATCCTTAAAACGTTTGAGGTAACCTACAATTTTTCTTTTTGAAGAATTTCTTCCATTTTGACAAGTAAATAAATGTCTAACTCTCCCGCTCCTTTTATTGCCAGAAACAAAAAACAAGAAATAGCGTGTAAGAAGCCACAATAGGTTTGCTGTATATTAGTTACTCTTTTAATGAAACCCAGCAAGGATATTTTACAAACTAATCCTGCTTTACGGTGACCAGAAAGCTGGAGACTGCCTTCGGTTTTGTGTTATTGGATAATTTGTCAGTTCTGGCATTTTGGCAAGTAATAAAGTAAAGAACAACTACTGGAAGCATAAGCAAATTACTGAGTCGGATTCCCTTTCTTTATTGTACTCCATGAATAAGCTGATTTTAAATAAAATGATTCTGAGGGGAACAAAATGATCTTTAGTACTTATGAAAGATACTGTGATAAAATAGGTTGATTTCATTGGGGTTTTTTTAACACCAAGATAGAGAGCATTTTCTCTTAAATGCTTTGATCTGAAGCAATAATGAGCTATACTTACCATTCCAATCCTGTAGTTCTTACTCATCTAAAACGTCCATTGGCCTAACTGGGCGCTTTGACTGAGGAAGGACTGCATGAGTACTAGCTCCCAGATGTGAACGCTGGAAATAGCTATCTAAACAAGGCTGTACCCTTATTATATAATGAGCTTTTTTCTACCTTTTGTTATAACCCTATTTAAAAATATTCAAGTATCTTACGTGCCTAGTTGTATTTTCCCTTGTTGATATGGAGGTTGTCAATGAGCAACACATGATACCCCCATTCATCCCCAGAGGAACCCACAAAGGCAGAGCCCATTAGTCCATAAGAGGTTGAGCCTGGGACATGTTGAGAGCATCCTGCAAGGTAAGGTGTTCAGTGCTTCCATCTCCCACTGCAGTGAATGCAAGTTGGAAATATATAAGTAATTCCCACTGTGGCACATGATTATAGTGTTTGTACAATGTGAAGAACAACAAGATTTATTCAGTGTAAAAGTCCTTCTGATTAGGTATGAATTTATTACATCTTCACGTTGTTAATTCTTAGTGCTTGGCGGCAGAGTTTTTATTCTTCAGTTTACAGCATGCTAAAGCAATGAGAGAGGCCACCAGTGCTGGAGCCAAGGCGTTAATGAACTCAAAAGACTAAGAATGATAAATTAGTTCTTCAAGAACAAGAACCAGCAAAATATTAAATCAGCGCTCCCTCTTTTAGTGAGGTATGTCGGTCCTCACTGGGGGGTGGGGGAGGAGGGTCTTGATCTCACCAAAATGCTAAAATGGCAAAAAAAGAAACAAGAAAATACTAAAAATACATATTTTGCACATTGAAATATGTTACTACAGGATCTGGATTTAAAAAACTCATTACTTGGACTGATTGAAATGTATTAAGGCTTATAAATAGGCAGCTATTTAAATACTATAGATTTTATTTAGCTGCCAAGGTACTGCTGAATTAATGTGCACTAGCATTCATTAATATCCTTTTCTTTTATGGCTTTCATTGGGAGTGGTGAGCAAATAGTAGGAAAGATGTCTGCAAATATTTATTTTAATTCTATAACTGATTTCAATTTACCCATCTTTGCGATCCAATCAGACAAGAGAAACAATAGATCAAGCCTTATATAACTACCCGAGGCAGCTCATATTCTGCAGTGTGAACTTTTGTAGTTAACTATTCAAGCTAGTTAGGGGCTGACCCAGCTCCCACTGAAGTCAGCGGGAGTCTTTCCACTGATTTCATGGGAGTTAAATTGAGCCCTGACTTGAGACCGGATACAAAGACCAGGAAAGATTCTCATTTACTTGGGGCTTTGGATGAGGCCCCAAAGGACCTGATCCTTCAATGTGTTCCTGCACACATAACTCCCATTCACTTCAACCAGAGTTGAGAGCACTACAAACTTAACTGGAAATCCTTAATACCTTGCAGAATTGAACCCACAAGCAGGAAAGAATTGTAACTATGTTGAAAAAATCCCTATTTGTGAACACACAAAAATGGTGAAATCTGTCCAATTATTCATGATTATCTGCACAATCAATAGCATTTGGAAAGAGACAGCTGCCTAGGATGATATTATAATAGATGTTCTCAACTTGTCACACCCCACCCATGACTCAGAGGACTTTGAAATGTCTGTTGAGGACCCCCACATCGAGAACAAAATTTAGCAAAGGCAGAATCTTGCATTGATGTGTGGTTCATTCCCTTAGCACTAAGTTTTATGTGATGCCAGTTCTGTGATTCATGCTTTTCTTGCATCTTGCATCTGAAGAAGTGAGGTTCTTACCCACGAAAGCTTATGCTCCCAATACTTCTGTTAGTCTTAAAGGTGCCACAGGACCCTCTGTTGCTTTTTACAGATTCAGACTAACACGGCTACCCCTCTGATGCTTTTCTGATCTCACTAAATCAGAGTAATATAAAGTAACATAGGAGCTGATGTATATGGGATAGAGGGAAATTAGGGAAGCCATGCAATTGAAATAGGATATGAGGCAAACATACTTTCAGGGCTGAACAATAAGCATAAACATCACTAAAGGCCTGAGGTGGAGAGCTTTTAGCACCTTGCAGGAGGTACTTGGCAGCTTATAGAATCAGGTCCTAACACTAGATCTCTTTATGGAAAACATGTTACAGATTTTCAAAGCTTCTAAATATACTGAATTATTTGAATGTAGGCAACATCAGATCAAAACGCAAATGCATGTTCTGTGTTTTACAGAAGGGAGGAAGAAAGGAAATGTCTAATAGGTAGATTAAACTCTAATCCCATGGTCTGATTCACTGAGGAAGATACCTCTCTATGCCTCTTTTCCCCCATATGTAATAACAGACACTGTACCTATTTCATGAGAGTATGGTGGAGCAATTAGGACTGCATTGTAACCTTGCAATCTGTCCCAAATAAGGGGCAGTGTGCAGTCGTGTTATCCCAGGAGCAGGCCAGGGACAAAACTGTGACTCCTAGGCCAGGTCTACACCCAGCCACTAGTTCGGCGGCTGGGAATCGAAGTTCTGGGTTCGATTTATCGCGTCTGGTCTGGACGCGATAAATCGATCCCGGAAGCGCTCGCCGTCGACTGCGGTACTCCAGCTCGGCGAGAGGAGTACCGCGGAGTCGACGGGGAGCCTGCCTGCCGCGTGTGGACCGCGTCTGAACCGCGGTAAGTTCGAACTAAGGTATGTCGACTTCAGCTATGTTATTCACGTAGCTGAAGTTGCGTACCTTAGTTCGAATTTGGGGGGTAGTGTAGACCAGGCCCTAGTGCTTTCGTTTTTGCTTTGGTGAGGAAATAAGCTATGCTAGCTCTTCTCCTGGTGCAACTTACTTCTGCACCACTCGGCTGTGCTTGCAGGCACCCTGATGAAACGGTGTTAAAGCTCCATACGCTCCCCACCCACCCATATGGGAAGGGGATTAAAGACCCAGCCACAGCTACCCATGATACAGGCAGCAAGCACGGGGGAGTGAGGGGGATCATTAGACTTTACTGCTTCACTGCATGAGCATGCAACAAGGGATATGATCTGGCATGGCACTGCTTGAGGAGGCTGGAGATTTTACTCATAGGCTCAGTTTACTCAAATTTAGCATTAGCTGTTCACTTGCATGTTGATGATTTCCCCCCACCCCCTCACACCAATTAAAAAACTAAATCTTTGCTTAATAGCCGTTTTAAAACCTAAATCATGGATTTGACATGAAATATTTCTGGGCAGACCCTTAAGCAAGATAGAGCAAGAAATGCAGAATTGAAGAATCGGTGCTCCAGAGGCTGGACAATCCATAAACAGATGGGATGCAGTTTCACAGTCATTAAAAACTACTAGCTGTGAGACATAGCCTATAGCGGACCAGGACACTCAGGAAGCCAATTATACACCCAGATACCATACATTGTCAGGAAATTATATTCCACAGCTTGGCACCTGTGCCTGACAAGCAGTCGCTACATGGACATTGACCAAGAATGTCATGGTTGCTGCTAAATCATGTGGAGGTGGAAATGGAGGTGAATCACTGCTGCAAGAAATATGACTATGTTCTGACAATTTACTAATAGAATTGCATGAAGATGATGACACTCTATTTGCTTTTCAATTCAATCACCTTATGAAAAGAAAAGTTTGGTTTAGAAAATGTGCCTGTAGGTGTGAATCATCTAAGAACTCACAACTTGGCTAGTCTTGCACCCTATTTTGATTATCATTTATTTTAAATCCATTGCCAACTGTTATCCAAAAATTACAGAAAAACCATCATGTAATTTTCAAATCAATTTCCACATAAAGCCACATCCAAAGACAAGAGTGAGAAAGGACTTGAACACTTAACTAAGTTTGCTTTATTCTAGCAACTTCGGATGACTCCCAATTAGGGCTGGCAGGAAAAGAATGCTGTTTTGTGAAAAATTTAGAGGGTTTGAAATTCATTTTTGTTCTCCATTGGAATAAAAATGAAAGAAAGAGAGAGAGAGAGAGAGAGAGAGAGTGAGTGTGAGAGAGAGAGCCCAGAATAGCCTGGTGGTCAGGAAACTCAACTCCCACTGACGCTACAGCCTGGGTCACTCTCTCACCTGAGAAACTGTTTTGTCCAAATTGATACATTTCCACAAAAAGTTTCAGTTTCAACAAATTAGCATTTTCTGACCAAAAAAAAGTTTGGTTGAAAAATTCCTGACCAGCCCTATCCCCAAAAGACCTCTCAATGTAGGAAAGTACAAGTACCACCCATTCAGTGGTAGTTGGGTGCTTTGAGTTAGACCCCTTTGAAAATTCCACCCAGTAATTTGCTCAAGGTCCCACAAGAAGTCTGTGCAAAGATTGGAATTGAACCCAGATCTCCAGATTAGTGCCTTAACCACAAACTCCCTCGCTACCACTGGTCTGTAACTATGTGGCTGTTTAGATGCTCCCTGGTGTCTCCTTCCTGATAGCAGAGGTCAAATGGAACCATACTTCTGAGGACTTCCTTTGGCCACAGCTGCTATGGGATATGTTTAATAGGGGATTCCCCAACAAGGGGAGGTTCTGTGGGAACCTTTCATGGAAGGAATATCCCTGAGGCTGGAAGATATATTATGTCCAGACCCCAGATCCCACTCCCAGTCAACATGTGGTTACCTATTCTGCACCCCTAGTCTCCCTGCCCTCCTCTCACACCGATTCCAAACACCTTGGGGGAGGGAAGACAATGCCACAGAGGTGGCTGACTCTCCATGTGGGAGGAGAGAGATTCCTGCTTGGAACAGGTGTAGCATTGGAGGGCACAGTCTGGACCTATAGACTTCAACTCTGACTTTCTTTCATACATCAAATCCTGCTGCACCCACTCCGTTCTCATCCCAAAAATCCTACTGAACTTTGGGAAAAACACTTCCCGTGACTAATTTTTTGCTAAATATCAAATTACTTCTAGGCCCTAATGTGTTAAAATAATCTAATGTCAGAGAGAGATTACCTTGTTATGCATCATGAAACATCTGGTTAGATCCTGGTAATATAAAGGTGCCTGGTGAAACTGAGCTACAAGTCAGTCATGCTAATTAAATGGAAAACAGCTTTAATTTTTCATTGAGAAGAAGAGACAATCTCTGGCATCTCTGTTAAAATAAACCCATATTGTAATTAAATGCATTTGAACATGAAATGCCACAGTGACACAAACAATTTGCAGTTGATTTCGTGCAGAGCAAAAAAAGTCAACTGGATGGCATGCCAAAGTAAGTTCTGTACAAGCATTCTAGCACAGCATGCTGCGGATTTGAGATGCTGGCAAAACACCTGCAAATAGCTGTTAAAACAGTATTGTATTCTCCACACTCTGTGGGTATGTCTACACATGGTTGACCAATGCTAGCTGGCCTGGGCTGTGGGGCTGTTTCATTGCAGTGTAGACTTCCGGGCCAGCCCAAGCCCCATGAGCCCAAGTCGGCTGGTGCTGATTTTTCAGTTACCGCTGGCAGCATAAAGGGGAGTTAAAATGGGAATAAATGGCCCCTGATCATACTCCCTATACAAAAGACCGTTTTGGCCAGTGTAGAGTTGGTAAGGACTATACACTGGCACTACACCCAGACCCTGCGAAGGGGGGCATATCAGGGATGTGGTCAGAGCGCACTGCACTACAGCTGTTCTCTGCTTCCCAGGATCCATAGGGATCTAAAAGCTGCTCTAACTCACACCAGGCCCCTCCACAGACCCAGAAGAGGGAGTGCAAAGGGGCTTTGACCCCTATCACCTCCATCTCTGCCTCGAGCACAGAAATGGTGTAACTGAGATTCAAGCCTTTATCTCCTGCCTTGTTTGCTAGTATAAACTATAAAGGACAAATTTGGCTTCTTCCACAACCGCATTGGACCAGATTCATAGTTGTTTGTTTTGCCTTATGTAGTCATTTACACCAGTACAAAGCAGATGTACAATGCTACCCAATCAGAGTGGTAGAGTTTTGTACTTACAAGGTGCAAGGCAATGAGGAACTGACTTCAAGTAATGGGGTTGATTGGGATGTAAGTGAGAGCAGAATTTGCAGTTTTAGGACTGGATTTTCACTGGCCACCCACAATTCCAATGAAAAAATCAATGGCAGACGTGTGCTCCCCGCCACCGCAATGACTTCAGTGGGAGTCAGGCCGCAAACCTGCTTAGGTGCATTTGTAAACCCAACTAGGTGTCTATTTGCATCTTTAGGTACCTCCCTACCATTGTAAATCTGGCTCTTACTGTATCAGGGATTAATATGAGTTAAAGAGAGTAAGCTCTCAAGTGTCTCTTCATTTTTTGTCCTTGTTTTTGAGAGTTCAAGAAGTTTTTGGACTTACTTGCTTGTTGGGAAGGAAACGAGGAAACCCAGGCTTGGGATAACCTTTTAGGGAGAGCTCTTCAAAGACACAAAAGGCAGTTAGGTACCCAACAACCACTGGAAGTCAATGGGTGTGGAGAACTTAACTCCAATTATGTCTTTGAAAGTCTCTCCCATTAGTCTATGTTTATTTCTAGTGAGCAAATTCTGCTCTTGTTTACAATGGAATAAATCTGGGGTAGTTCTATTGACTGTGATATATATTACTAATTATTATTAAATGTCAAGCAAGAGAGGTTTTGACTCTGGCTGCCATGACGTTCTTCCTACTACATTCATATGGTTGGAAAACTAAAAAAAATGTGAAATGGGTCAGCTGCTGCAGGCAGAATTCACTTGAACGTCCTGATAAATGTTGTCCTCGAGAAAGTGCCAGATTGAGAGAGATCCTATTCAGTGTGGGTAAGAGTAGCATACTGTGACCCACAAACAGCTATCAGAGCTATGAATAAGTAGCATGGCTTTACCCTTGAAGATAATAGCCACTAGAGGGAGCCATGATCACATATACACACAGCCCAATCCCGCAAATTCTGTATATAATAGACCACAGAGTTCATTTATAAGTACAGACGCTCCCCGACCTACGCAAGCGTTCCATTCCGGAACGCCTTGCGTAAATTGAATTTTGCGTAAGTCAGAAACGTATCTCCGACCATTACACACTCACACACACACACACACACACACACACACACACACACAAAACCCTCCTATTTCTAGCTTATGGAACTTTTTCCGTAAACTCGAATTTGCGTACGTCGGGTTTACGTAACTCAGGGAGCATCTGTACAAATTAGTAACTAAATAAATAAATTGCAAGAGCGTAATGACTACTGATAAATGTTACTAGGAAGATCCAAAGTGTACTTTGATTGTCAGATCTTCGGGGAAGGGACCATCTTTGTGTTCTGTGTTTGTACAGCACCTAGCATAATGGGGCCCTCGTCCATGGCTTGGGCTCATAAGTGCTATAGTAATACATATAATACATAATTATTAATGAAGTATCAGCACTAATTACAAAGAACTGATGTGCTGTATTATCACAACTTATATTTAAATAGCATGGCTGAACATTATTAGGAGAAGGTTCAAATAACCAGGTACCCCACCTGGCATTAAGACTCTGAAGAAGTAAGTCGATTAGAAAATAATCTTGGTCACAGAGTATATGCTCAGGATCAGCTAGATAGCTTAAAGAGGTTCTCTCAAAAATAGGAGGCTCCAAAATTTGACCTAGCTTTTTTTTCCAGTTCCGAGGAGTTATTAAAAATTAAACATCCCTTTAAGGAGACTTGAGGAAAAGTGTTAAAATGTAGGACATGCTGTACTGTATGATAGGGGATATACAGTATTTTGATAGGAAGGGACAAAATCAGCTCTACTGCAACTCCTCTGGAGTGACACCAGAAATGACATCGGTTCATATTACAGTGACTTTTATCAAACTTTATTATACTGAAGGCCCATTTTTCATGTACCAAAAACTCCTTTCTAAGCTGTGATCTTTTAAGCATGTAATGAACTTTAAGCACATAAATAGTCCCAGTGGCACCACGTGATTAAAGTTAAGTATGTGCTTTAGGTGGGTTGAGGCCTAAATCCATTAGTTTCTCGGGTATTGCAGGATTAAGCCTAAATTTGAATTGCAGCGGGTCCTGCAAACAATGGTAAATATAGTCCCCATTTCATTCCTGTGCTAGAGCTAACCCTTGCACAACAACCAAGGGAGAAGGCAAAGTGTGTCCCCTATCCTGCTAGCTTGACCACCAGTCCAGATTAGAATTTGCATCCTGGCTGGGACAATTCCTATGGGACATCGTCCACTGCAGAATAACTGGCGAATGATCAATATCCCAGCTGTAACTACTTCCACTCTCAGTTTGTCCCTTTTGTCACCTGCTTGCCCAAGGTACTGGAGACAGTTGTGGCATGGCTTAGTGCAGGAACTATGCTGATGCAGTGGGGGTGCAGGCTAGGGATGAATTGATGCCACTGAACCCATTTCTGCCTTCAGATGTATAGGTACAACTTCAATAGGAGCTGAAGTGTTGTGCCTCAGGGCAGGATCAGACCCACTGAGGCTGAAGGAGCAATTATTAGGAGAGCAAATTGCTGAAGAGGAATGAACAATACAGGAACTTTTTTGGGTAACAGCTGTGGGGAATCATCAAATGCATATTGTAGTCTAAACAGAAGCCTATACCTGAATTGTAGCCCATTTATTGTAATAGGTTGGGTTTATTTTACAAATGTTGTTTGAAGATTGCATACTTATCATTAAGCTTCCAGGCAAAAGTCTTGTTAATTTCCTAGTACAGCTCAACTGTTTTCTAAAATTGTTCTCCCTTTTCTCCTGTCTGTGTGATAAATTGCATCCAAAACGGTGCAACCATTATCAATGAGCAGATAAATTCTGTGGCCAATGGATTTAAAGTACTAATTTACCCATTTCTGCCAAGTACAAGCTGTTTCTTTCCAACCATCTTGCAGCAGTTTTTAAAAATCAATACCTTAGCCCTGTACAATGGCAGGAGCCAAATGGAAGAGCAGCAGCAGCTGCTGCTGCTTTCCCAGCACTTCTAGTACAGTACATTCTCCTTAAGTGTTTGATTGTACCACGTGGGAAGATATTGCTGGAATCAGCAGGCATTTCCCCACACATGATTAGAACTGAATGGGCCAAAGTTTGAATCCTAGCACATCATTCATTTTAAATCACTACATTCTCATGGGTAGATTGTCAGAAGGTTGTGTGCGAGTGATGTGCACCAATTCCATTAATCAATAATGGGATGTGTACGTGAAACTGTTTCATACTGCCTTGAAATTGTAGCCCCCAATTTCTCTGCTGCTTGGCAGTTTCTCTAGCTCATCTCCTCAGTCCTTGATTTTAAGAATGTAAAACCACACAGGTTTTCTGGAAGCTATTGTCTCCAGAGTGGCTGGATAGCATACGCTTTATCGAGAGAGTAATCTAACATGTCAGTAAAAGATAGTTATAGGCATAAAAATTGGATTCTGAGAACAATATACATTGGATAGGGTACATCATTCAGCATACAGGTGAGCAAAAATCTGGACTAGTAAAGGATTCTACTCCACTCTGCTCTCCATCTTATTCTGCTCTGCATCCTTACTCCCTCCATAAACAGTTTTCCAGCAACTTTCCCCATTCATCTCAATATATGATGCAGCCTTTAGAGATGGATTTTGAATCCATCTCATGACTTATGAGGAGAGGCTGAGGGAACTGGGATTGTTTAGTCTCCAGAAGAGAAGAACGAGGGGGGATTTGATAGCTGCTTTCAACTACCTCAGGGGGGGTTCCAAAGAGGATGGAGCTTGGCTGTTCTCAGTGGTGGCAGATGACAGAACAAGGAGCAATGGTCTCAAGTTGCAGTGGGGGAGGTCTAGGTTGGATATTAGGAAACACTATTTCACTAGGAGGGTGGTGAAGCACTGGAATGCGTTACCTAGGGAGGTGGCTTGACAAAGCCCTGGCTGGGATGATTTAGTTGGGAATTGGTCCTGCTTTGAGCAGGGGGTTGGACTAGATGACCTCCTGAGGTCCCTTCCAACCCTGATATTCTAGGATTCTATGAATACATACACACTATTTGTTGTATGTCCAAGTCAGACTCCTCTGTTGGCTAATGTAGTCCTAAGGGAGACAGTTTCCCATCAGATACACATATCCTTTTTGCATAGTGTAGTCACATTGTATATGAATGTGGTTCTTTTTATGGCATTCAGAAACATGTGGTTTGACACTATGAAAAGTAAAGTAGCCTGTAACTTTAAGCCACAAAACATAAGTGCTTAGATGCTAAAGTGTGTGAGCCGTGGAAGGATCTACATAGATAGAATTTATCTGTGTGCTAAAGTATATACAAAATGGATCCTTGATGGGTGAATAGCTTGAGGAAGCCCACTGTGGTCTTGCAGACAGAGATCTCTGGGAGACAAAAGACCTTTGTTGTATTCCTAGCTCTGCCACTGAATCCCTTTGTGGCCTTGGGCAAATCATTCAGCCTCTCTGGGCCTCAACTCTCCCATCTGTAAAGTGGGGATAATAATACTTACCATTCTTTGTGAAATGGTTTCATATTTACAAACAAAAATTGCTGATGGTGGCAGGTATTTATATATTATTAATACTGTTTTATTAATGGTCCAGGATCTCGACTTTGGATCTCTTAGGACCAATATTGCTACAACCGTTAATCCTACTAAAACAAACTGCAGTAGGCAGCCTTTTGGGCATTCAATCCCAAATAACTAAAATGTGTGTGAAACAAGCACTCACCACTGTCAAGGAGTTAACTCCAGTTTGGCTTCCCTTGCACAGGTATTCAGGGAATGGGCTATAGGCGTGCTCCTATCAGAGAAGATCTTTAAAAAGGTTGGGCTTCTATTCAAGTGCAATGGGAATGGGTCCAGCCTCACACTGGGGGGGAAGATTTTGAGATTACTTTGAGATTACTTTCCGGCTATACTAACTTACTTTGCTCTCATAATGTAAAATAAGAAAAGACCTTGTTGCTTTTTTGTTTTGTTGTTGCTGGTGGTTTTTAATCTGCTGTCATTCCACCAGCATAGAGCATGATTTCACATTCGCGGCTAATTAATGTCAGCCATATTGCGACATCAGATCATACTGTGAGCAGATCTCCTTGATTTCAGTGGGAGAATGCTACTTACAAATTAGCAGCACAATGTCTTCCATTCTTCATCCTGTAGAATGGGTAGAGGTTAGCTCTATATGAAGCACAGAAGTTTAAATAATTTGGAAGTTGAGGGCCAGATCCTCAGTGGCGCAGGCACACCGTTGTATAATATTCTTTCAGAGCTTGTAATATTTATCTTCTCCTCATTTATCTTGAAAAGCCTGAACTGAAGGGTTTTTTTTCACCTTGGGAAGTATTTTTGTTAATGCACTGGTTTTGTGTTCACGTAGAAGGGCAATATTTCCTGTTGAGTCAGCCAACAAAATGCACATTCTCTATGAAATACTTTTCAGAGCCAGATCCTCAGCTGGTGTAAATCAGAGAAGCTACACTGGCTTCACTGGAATGACACCAATTTACACAAGCTGAAGAGCTGCCCCAATAAGCTAAAAATTAGGGTCCAAAAAAGTCCACTTTCTAATTTGCCTAGCCATCAACAAGACGTTTGGCATTTTTCTAAGATATGGGAGGATGTAAAAGTAGTAGATGAAATGGATTAGTTCCTTGGAGAGTGTAGGAGGAAAAGCGAACACAGCATCTCCGAGCCCAGGAATCATCAATGTTTGTCTGTTGCAAAACAAGCAGTCAATTTGATGTATGACTAAGACGAAGAAGGAAAACCTTTTCAGTCATTGCTTTCACCATCCTCGCACAGCTGAGTGGGAGATGGGCAAAGAACTGCAGTTGTGTGTGTTTTCAGATGACTTACAGATTTAATAAAATAGAGAGAAATCCAATTTACCCTCTATCTCTGTGCCTAGACTGAAATATAAAAGAGAGAAGCATCACATATTCCTGCACAATTTTAATTTATTTTAATTGCTTATAAAAGGTGCATTTCTTTGCATCGTTTCTCATGCTCCACCTGCTCTTAACTGCAGTTTCCTCAATAGAGGAATTTTCTTCAGAAACATAGTTGAGAAGGTGTTCTATAGCACACACACTAAAGTTTGGAGAATTTCATGTCAACAGACTAATCTGCAATCCAGATGCTGGGTCCTCCTTGTGCTTCCCACACAATAGCTGCATGACCAAAAATATGTTGAAAATCTGGAGTGTGAGAACATTATTTCGGGTAAAAAGCTGGAGAAGGTGTTGCTTCAGAATCAAAAAGTCACTCTTTCTAATCCGATGCTGCCATAGAAGTGAATCAGTCTGGTAGTGTACATCGCTGCTAGGAAGGGGAACAGAGAACACGCTGACAGCCAAATCTTTGGGCTTAATTAAATCATTTTGGAGGATCACACATTTCGCAGAGGTATATTCTAAACTTGAACCTCAGCACTTCTTGTTCAGGGGGCCACCTCCACTGCAATAAATGGGAACAGCTCTGTTGAAGTTCATGGAGATTTATAACAGGTGAGGATCTGGCCCCAGATCACTAATTGCTTAATGTGTTACGTACTCATTGTATATACATCTGTTAACAAGGTCCTGCAGCTCTCTGCCTGGGGGCCACAACAGCCCAGAGGTCATGAGGCAGGGTGGTCAACTGGATAGCAGCCAAGATCTCTTCCTAAAAACTATTTGAGACAGTATTTCAGAAGGCAGCACCCAGGATCCAGCGAGAGAAGAGACATTCACAAAATCATAGAAATGTGGGGATGAAAGTGACCTCAAGAAGTCATCTAGCCCATCCCCCTGCAATGAGGTAGGAACAATATACCTAGACCATCCCTGACAAGTGTTTGTGGAACCTGATCTTAAAAATCATCAGTGATGGGGATTCCAGAGCTTCCTTTGGTAACCTGTTCCAGTGCTTAACTATCCTTATCATTAAAAAGTTTTTCCATATCTGACGTAAATCTCCCTTGCTGCTAATTAAGCAGATGACTTCCTGTCTTACCTTCAGTGGACAAGGAGAACAACTGATCACCATCCTCCTTATAAAAACCTTTTACGTATTTGAAGACTTGCATTCCCTGCTCCTCTCCCCCACACCACCCCGCCCCCCGCCTTCTTTTCTCTAGACTAAAAATGCCCCAAACCTTCAAAATTTCCACATAGGTCATCCATTCCCTGTAGCTGTGAATCAGCTGTACCGCGGTCAGCTCGAGGGAAGCATGGCTAAAGGAAGAAGTGGAGCTGGCTGAATGTCATGAGAAATTAAAGCCCAGGCAGATGCTTCCACACTTGGTACCTCCCTGTATCTAAACATGGCACAGGCAGGTAGGAAGGAAAGGAGGAGGGAGTGAGCGTCTCCTTCTCCAGCAAGCAGTACCCTGCCCTCCCACATACACACACCAAGTGCATCCAACGTGAGGCTCACTACCTGCATCACACACCAGGCATTCCCTGACTCCCCTTATTCTCGTCTCATTCAGCATTCCTTCAGTCATCCCACCCTCCCTACAGCCAGCAGCCCCTCCACCCCCACCCCCTAAAGTCTGCACTTGCTTCACGCCACTGCCCAGTTTCGAGGGACAAAGGGGACAATAGGATGTGTCCACAATGGATTATGGATTTGGGGTCATTGCAAGTACCAGCAGCTGGTTTTGGAGGTCACTGGTGAAGAACAAAAGTCACCTCCTGGTGTGATCCTTTACCATCCCTGATGGATCTTAGCATCAGTAAGATGTGTTGTGTCATGAAGTCACATTTATTGGGCCAAGCCCCCAGATGGGCACATACAAGAATGGACAGGGACCAAGAAATCCCTCCATCCCCCTGAAGCCCCAGTGCAAGGCCAAGTCCAATGGAACTCTGCATCTTGAAGACTTTAAACCATGATTTGAGGACTTCAATGGCTCAGACAAAGGTTTGATACAGGAGTGGGTGGGAGAGATTCTGTAGCCTGCGCTGTGCAGGAGGTCAGACTAGATGATCATAATGGTCCCTTCTGACCTTAAAGTCTCTGATTCTATGATTCAAAGGGAAAGGGGCCATCCTACTCAGCATCAGCCAGTCGAGAGGGGCTGGGTGTTGAGCGGAACAGAACATGTAACTTCTTAAAAGCGCTGCAGCAGCTGTGCTTCCTAGAACGGTGGGACACGTAGTTTTAGCTTGCAACTCCACACTGCTCCCACTGCGAGGGTGATGGCATACGGCTTCCACAACTGAGCCCTGATGATAATTAAACTGGTGATAACAATAATGACACTGCATTTTTCAGCACCTTCCATCCTAGGATCTCCAGCAAATCTTTACATCTCACAATACCATCGGAGGGTGCAGGAAGAGAGATTATGTCCATTTTACAGTTGGGGGGGAGAAAATTGCCACCAGGGTATCTTCTAACTGAGCACAGCAGCGACGTACAATACTTTCTCTACCCAGACAAACAGCTCTTGTCCTTAGGTTTATACAATGCGGGTTACACATCTTATTTGAAACACTGCTTTTTGGACCCCAGTATTTAAAGTATTTTCAATACAATAGATGTCATCAGCAGGGTGATTAATATAGCATGTAAGTAAAAGGCAATTGCAGTAGATTTATAACAAACAAAGTAGTAACCATCATCTGTAGAATGAGAATAAAGTGGATTAGCAATTATTTGTTTAATGTATTCAAATGATCTACAAAAGATCCCAGTATCTCTAGAGATGGTATATGTGAGTAACTGTGGATAATATAGTGTAATTACAGGGATTATCATACCCCTGGGACAAAGAGTGAAAACCAAGTGTTCTTTAATCTCACTGGGACATAATGAACTTGGTGATAAGTCTATGGAACAAAATATGGTTATTTGTACTAATTACAAGATGAAGGTGGCAGTTCAGAACCCATTTATGGTTGTCATTTCAGACATGCTGCCTGGTTTTGCAAACATCAAGCCCTTCCTCTAAGAAAGTCACAATCAAAATGCTCTCTCAGTCCAAGCAATGCAATTCGTACTATAAATCTACTTTTACCCAACTGATTACTAGAGTTTTCTTTTATGTCCTCTAATAAACCTAGCTTGCAGAATTTGTACTTGGTGCCTCCAATGAAATGGAATTTCTTTAGTAATGTAAATATTTCTGCAAGTATATTACATATCTAATAAAGTCACAACAGTTTGCAGAGATACCCTCCTTTTATTGGACCACAAAGGCCAAGGGCCAGATTTCCAAAGGTATTTAGGTGCTTAAAGACACAGATAGGCACCAAGTGAGATTTTCACAAGCACCTAAGCAGGTTAGGTGCCTAACTTCCATTGAAATCCCACTGTATCTTTTAGGCACCTAAATACCTTTGAAAATCTGACACCTGTCAGTACATGGGTTAGGAGAGAGTTATTGAGCTATAGCTAGAAATGTGTAAGAGTCTATGAAATGATTGCTCCGTCTGATAATATAACGACTGCTCACTGATACTAGGCTGTGTTGTTCCTCATGCCAAAACTAATGTTTTCTAAATAGAGTATGGTCATAAACAGTGATGGAGATGGTCAGGCATAGTGGCCAGAGCTGTAGCAGTCAGGCCTAATAGTTGGAGCCAGGGGTCAGAGAAAGAATCCAGAATCCAGAGCAGAGTTGGAGCAAGGCCAGAATGAGAGCAAGGCTGGAGCAGGACGAGGAACAGGGTGGGAGCAACAGCAAGGCTGGAGAGGGCTTAGGCTTGGGGAAGGCCAAAGGCGACACGCGAGCTGATTTTCAGTGGCACTCAACACTGCCCGGGTCCTGGCCACCGGTCCGGGGGACTCTGCATTTTAATTTAATTTTAAATGAAGCTTCTTAAACATTTTTAAAACCTTATTTACTTTACATACAACAATAGTTTAGTTATATATTATAGACTTATAGAAAGAGACCTTCTAAAAACATTAACATGTATTACTGGCACGCGAAACCTTAAATTAGAGTGAATAAATGAAGACTCGGCACACCATTTCTGAAAGGTTGCTGACCCCTGGTCTATACCCTTCAGTGTAGATGTGCATATATAATGCTATATGGATACAGTTGCAACGTTTTCTACTGTATATGGTTCTCCCAGTAAAAGCATCAAAATGCCAACATTTTGGAGTTGTTTTTATTCAAACTCCCATTAACACTAATGGGACTGATCCTGAAAGCACTGTGAATGGAGAACTCCCAATGACTTCCCTGAACTAGCTGATAAAGCCACTTCCCTTTCCTCTTTCCAATTCCTTCTGAAGACCCACTTCTATCCTGATGCTTACAGCAAACTGGCCACTAACAATGGCTAGGAGAAAGGTCAAAGGGTATTGTTCATAATTACTTACTTTTATACATATAGAATTTAATTGAATAGGTTTATTACACACTTTGTAACCCCTCGTCAACATGTTCTCATTGCATCCCCCCCATCACCACCCTGCTGTGGCTTGTCATTTTTCCTTTTTTGGTCTGGTCTTAAATGTCCTGCAAACAACTCAGGACAGAGACCTTGTATAGCTCTTAGCACAAGAGAGCCATAATCCTTACTGTGGGCTTTCAGCCATACTACAAAATATCGGTAATTTATAATAATTAAGGGAAATTCTGAACATGGATCCCTTGCAGGCAAGGATACTATATCCTTAAGCTTATGGATCACAAGAGAAACATAAATTAACAGACTGTTTAGGTAACGTGGCATCTTGGGGGAAGGCAAAAGTAGCCAGCATGGGGAACAGACATGGTTAGTACCAGTCCCTACAAGGCAGGCCACATATACAGATGTCACAGATCCAAATTGCAACAAGAGTCAGTAAGTTTCAAGTAAGGAGCTTACTACAAACCCATAATGCCTAAAGGAAATGGTAAGACTGAAAACACAAACTTTTTAATGTCATGATCACAGGGCTCAAAGGCTGGGCTTCAGACACTCCATTCCCTAACAGCACAAGTTAGTATGCAGCCAGAAATTTTTGAGCAGGGAAGCTCTCTGTACCACTTAATAAAATTTCTCCCTGCTAAAACAGATACATCACAGGAGTCCAGCAATGCTTTTGGGGAAAAGTAAAGATTCAAAATCACCATTGCTAAAATAAATAAGGTTGTGTGGCTCACAGGACTAAAAAGCCAAGACTGTACATTCAAACAGAATCTAAACTGAAAGGAAAATTTCTCTCATTAATCTAAAGGAGGACAATGCACTGTAAGAAGTCTTCTGTCCACAGACGTGCTGTTAAAACATTGGATAATAAACAACAAATTACAAATAATTTGAGTTCTTGGCATCCCCCCAGGAATGAAAGGGTCTGATGCAGTTACCTTTGGTAAAGAAAAATGTTGTCTAAAATTGTGGTTTCTGATTTAAAATATGAATCCATCTATGTTGACAGGTGCAATAGCATTCCCATGAGAGTGCTATAAAACATATGTGAGCCTGGTGGAACATTGACCCTGACTTTATCAAAATTCAGAGACAGGAACAACATCCTTGAAGCTGTCAAGGAAAAAAAAAGAGGACTTCCTGTGGGTGAGATTGTTTGTGAGTGGGAGGGGCCCAAGAGGACAGAGACAGTCATCAGAATCTTTTTGGCCAAGTGGCAGCCACTTTATTACACTTTTAACTTCAAACAAGATAACTCCCAAATGCATCTTTCCTGGCAGCTGTGAAAAAGAGAGAAAGCAGCCCTTTCTCTGCTCAAATCCAGAATATCCTGGTTTGTCCCAGGTTTAACCAGTACCTTTTGAGCCACATCATTCCATGTGCAAACTAAGGCCTGCAGCCCTTTCATGGCCTAAGCCTCTCACATTTGGCAGTGTGTCGTTTTGAATAGTTTATAGGCAGATTTTAAAAGGAAAGGAAAACAACTTGTATTTAGTTGAAAGTAATATTTAAAATAGGTGGACTAAATATGGCCAGCAATGAAAATTATTAGACCTGAGTGCATCACTCAGAGCAAATATATTTGATTAATTTTTGCTATTTTACCTATTAATCTATGTTGGATTTTATAAGATCATCCATAAGAGCACCTGTTCCCATTTTTAAATTCTCTGAGAGTCATTTAACATTTTTTTGTTAATTTTAAATGATTTGCCAAATAATTTCCATGTGTAATTGCTGGTCCATAGCGATTCTGGTTCATACTTTATAACCAAATCTGAGCTGTGTTTAGTTGGTTTTGAATGGACACATAGATCACATTGCAATATTGCTGTTACCTGCGTGTAACTCTTAGAAACAGGTTTCTGTTACTAATATTCATGTTTGAGTTCAAACTTCACTTTCCATAAATATTCTCTAATATTTGCTATGTCTACAAATATTCTTCCTAGTAATCATGATGGCTCGAATAGTCCCAGAAAGCAAATTCAAAGAGAGTATGAAGAGAGAGAGAAACTAATTCATTTTTTTATTTGAGCAAATATCCACTGAGAGTGTTGAGCTACTCACCGAGCTCTAACAGTGATCATCTGTAGTTTCTTCTGTGCCAGGGGATGTACTGGCTTCATGATCTGGAAAAGGAAAATATCCCAAGGTGGATGAACATGCAGAGAGATGTGATTAAGCCATTTTCTGTTCTTCTAACAGCAGTTATTAGATAACATGATCTTTAAAGCTACTTGATCCTTAAAGCTACTTATCAAGCTTTTACCGAGTGGGATACATCATACAAAATTAAACTTTGTTGTTTCATAGACATCTGTTCAGAATATCCCTACTTGATTGACTGGAAAGATATGATCTTGTTGGGATAACTGACTACAGGCAGGTGTTACCCAAATATTTTTTTCAAGGTCAAATGTAACTCTTTGAAAGGAATTAAAGTATAATTTATCCTGAAAATATTTATTTAATCACTTGTAATTTACAAATTTGTGTATTTCAGTCTGAAAGATAAGGCCATTACTGTAGGCGAGGCTGATAATATATAACTAAAAATAAAAAAGATGGAGTGTGCTTGGGTCACACAGAATCCCATTTTCATAAACCATTTCAAGCAGCAGGAACAGAATCATTATGGGATTGTAGTGCTGGCATATCATTGTCTCAAGATCAATGGAATGAAGCATGTTCCTGCATCCTCAAAGCATTTGGATCTACATCTCAGCTTTTTCTTCCATGCTTCTTGTTAAACTGGATTCAGCTAGTCTAGTTAAAAGGGATAATATATCCTGTTTTTTCTCACTGTGAAACAGGAAGTACTGCTTATTAGCCATAGCAGTCTGCTAAGAACTTCTGATCCCAGTTCTGAGACTCTCAGAAGAATTAAAATTGGTGACGGTTTGAGGCAAGAGCCATAATAATAAAATCAGCAGCCTTTCCTAGGACCAGATTCTGGAAGTCTTACTCAAACTGAGAGCTACCTTACCTTGAGAATAGTCCCCGTGAAGTCAAGGAGGAAGGTGTGTTACTCATGGGGTAAGATACTAAATGTTGAGGTAAAAATGTCGGAAACTGGCCCCTAGTAATATTAAGCCTGAAGCTGCTCCCAATGATTTAAATGGAAGAGAGCCTATTGACTTAACGCTTCTGTGGGTGGGGAACTGCTTCTCAGCAGGTCCTGGTGGCCAGCCATACCCTGGGGAGGTTTCTACTCTGGTTGCAGTGGAGTCATGCTGTCAGTAAGCATGAAGGCTCTGTAACTAGTGCTTTGTGTGTGGAAGGGCCGGGCTTCTTGCAGATCCCTCATGACTCGTGAGGTTTCTGCATGGTTCTATAGCCTAACCCACCTGGAAGGAGGGCTATGTCCACTCCCAACTAAATGATTAGTGAGGAACTCCGTGAAAGAATCCTCCCAATTTCCCTCTCATTGACTTTTCTGTGGGATGTGGCACTCCAGCCATTTATCTTCTCTGATCATGACATTTACTATTTAAGCATTAGCTCCATGAAAGGTTGTGTCATACCCAAACCTTTCCTAATTCTCTGAAATCCCGTGGTGTACATGAAGTTGAGTGTCTATTGCTTTTTGAATTCCATTTTCAACCATATTTTAACTTTATTCTATAGTGGGCAAAACTCTGGCCGGGTGGAGAAAGCGTGGTTAACTCCTCCAAACACAGTGCACATATATCCATTGCACAAGTGGTGATAATGTGCCTCTGTACTCATCCTGCCAACATCTTATGCATAGTCTCTTTCTGCTGAGAGCAGGAATAATATGTGCTGGGATCTATGCACAGGGATCATGCTTTACCCCAAACATCTGTATATATGCATGCAGACCACGCCCTCTTCTGTGGCCACAGCCCACTTCCCCTTTAGAGAAGTCAATAAAGTAGGGCACTCTCATGACTTTACACAGGAGGTAGAACTCATGGCCAGTTTTCACTGCAGCCTTTGTGCATTGCCAGCCAGAATTTAACACACTGGTCACAAATGCATATATTAAAATAGCTAAGAACTCTGAATTGAATGTTATACCTTAAATGTAAACTGCTGAGAGTTATTTGAGATCCCAGGAAAATGTCTAACTTATACTTTAGTTTGGACAACAGGAGTTTATGCAAACAACTAAGAACATATTAATGTGTTTGCTTTTTAAATGAAATTTCCTTCTTCCTTCTACACCCCATTTCAGCCGATTGTGCCTTGTTTTAAATTAATCATGGTGAAATCTTCTTTTGAATGTCATTTTTCCCTGATACCATTTATAATGTTCATTGTACTCTTTAGACTTAGTGAGAAATGTTCCATTTATTTAACTACTCTGCCCTCTATTAACCCAATGTTGCCTAATTAGCTCCATTCTTAGCAGTAGTTTTCTACACTGCATAGCACAATTGAGTCCAATTAAAATGCTGAAAGGCATTTTTATTACAGCTAGTTTAGTTTTTCTTTTCAATTTTTTTATTTCCTTTCTCCATGCAGAGTGTTTCCACAAAGTAGATTTGTCCTTACCGATCCCCTTCAAAGGTGCAAGCAAGTAATTCACCCTTCTGACAAGGAAGATGGCCAGGGCACTAGGGAAGTTGGATTTTCTGGGTGTGTGTGTGTGTGTGTGTGTGTGTGTGTGTGTGTGTGTGTGTGTGTGTGTGTGTGTGTGTGTGTGTGTGTGTGTGTGTGTGTGTGTGTGTGTGTGTGTGTGTGGTATTCAGCTCTGGTAAAAAGCCCAAAAGTAGCATTTTCTGACAGCCACAGAAAAGCAGCAGCCGTGACTGCCTCTTTAAGAGCCAGGCCAGTGAATCATGTTATTAGGCACATGACCAGGCTCTGACAATGCAACAGGAAAAAAAAATGAAAGCCAAAGCTAAACATACTATCCGGGCAAACGAGGAGGGTGTGTGTGACGTGTCTAGGAAGGATTTAGGACTGAGGGCAGATGAAGCTCTGAAAAAGATGGAAGAGAAAGGAAATAGGTGGGGAAGATAAGTGAGGAAGAACTGAAGAAGAGGAAAACGATGAGCATTTTATAACAGGACACTTTGGTCCTGGTCCTGCAATGAGCTCTACACAAGTGGACCTCTGCACTACGCACAGCCCCATGAATAAGGTTTGTTGTTTAATTCAATGCAATAAGATACATATCTACAAAAATCCAAAATATGACAAACACAAAAAAGAAAAGATCATAAAGGTCAATAACTGCCCAGATATTTGAGCAACAGAGGGTCCTGTGGCACCTTTAAGACTAACAGAAGTATTGGGAGCATAAGCTTTCGTGGGTAAGAACCTCACTTCTTCAGATGCAAGTAATGGAAATCTCCAGAGGCAGTATGGAATCCATACTGATTTATACCTGCCTCTGGAGATTTCCATTACTTGCATCTGAAGAAGTGAGGTTCTTACCCACGAAAGCTTATGCTCCCAATACTTCTGTTAGTCTTAAAGGTGCCACAGGACCCTCTGTTGCTTTTTACAGATTCAGACTAACACGGCTACCCCTCTGATACCAGATATTTGAGGTTATTTATGAATGATTCAAACAAAAATGCCTGCCAGGGTGTTTGACAGGAATGGACCAAATATTCTGCAATCTGAAAGGAAAGAAAAGAGGATTCATGTAGATGGCACCCTCACCTCCGCCTGAGATAAAATACCTGCATGACACTTGAATGGAAAAGAAATGAAATAGGCTATGTCTGCACTACAAGGTAAGGGTGCGATTCCCCTGCCCATGTCCAGATACTCCTGCTAGCTCTCATCGATCTCACATTAGTATAACTAGCAGTGTTGCCACACTAGCACTGGTAGTGGCAGCAGAAGCATGAATCAACTGTATCAAGTACAAACCTGCCTGAAACTGGTGGGTATGTACCCACCATAGCTCAGCTGTGCCGAGAGCCAGCGCTAGGCATAAGCAGACTAAGCAATTGCTTAGGGCCCCGAGCAGCTCAAAGGGCCCCCTATTCACTTTTGTAGTATGTCTTGTGTGTGGGTGGCCCTCAAAAATATTCCTGCTTAGGGTCCCCAGTGGGCTAGCACCGCTTCTGACTGTGCCTTTGCTGCCACTACAAGTGTTACTGCAATGACGCTGCATTAACCTTGCTCTGCTCCCAAGATGGGTTGGCCCTAAAACTGGGATCAACACAGTGTCGTGAATCACAGCGTAATGAAATAATTCTGCACCCTACGTCACCTGACAAAGATTTTAAATTAGAAATCTAATCTGTGCTCTATGATTAATAATCTCTTTCTTAGTATGTAGAGTACTTTGTCAATGTATGTAAGCCTCATAGAATGGGGACAATTCCAAGGGGTAGGTAAATCATTCAGGAAAAATAATTTGAGCCCACTCAGACATTATGGGCAATAGTCTCATGTGATCTTTATAGTAGTTCCCAGCTTCAATTTCCTATTTTCTCTATACATGGAGCTCTCTCATTAATGTAAATTGGAGAACCAAGGGTGTAGAAAGAGTAGAATATTAGAGTTAAGATTCACCATGAAGATCAGAGCAGAGAATTGTGCTCTATAAGTAATTTAACCTGAACTAAATAGGTCTCAGTTGGATATCTAACTGAAGGCTCCCAACAGGAGCATATGAAATGTTACTGGGCTATTAATAAATACATATCCTTTCCCATGGACTTGGAGTTATCATGCAGGGAACTATATACTCACAAGATTTCATTTACATAGTTGTATTGGTTAATTTACTGAGTTGACTTTAAAAGAAAACTTTTATTTTTGTGTAAACTTTTCACAGTTTAGCTAAAGCTTTTTCACATGGTAAACAGCTAGTAAATGTAGACACTGGATTTTGAAAAGAGCAGAAAGTGAGATAATTGTGACATTGAAAGCACACAATGATTTATTATTATATCTATGTCTGTGACAGAACCTCTTTTAGATTTTAATTAATTCCACTTAGCATTTAAGTGTCCTATATATCTGCGGACATGAGTTTAATTCCTAGTTGGTGTTTATTAGCAAGATAATTGTGCTTATTGCTTAAGCATAGTGCCTATCTGGCACTCAGCCCAGACGAGACTTTCATCTATATTGTATCTGCAGAAAAAAGTTGGATTAATTTCAACAAAAGCAGATGTTTTACCAATTAGGAGGAACTTGGCAAAATCTTGCAGCCACAAAATAAGTCTGCATCTGCACCCAACACACATTCAAAGATGGAATGGCCATGAATGGAAACATGAGAACTGGCAGAGCCATAATGTAACACAGTGAATTTTCTCCTCTATTATTTGTGAAATGAAGGGCATGAATTGCACCTAATTTACACCGCTGTACATCAGCAGTAGTGCTGTTGAAGTCAATGGAGTTATGTTAGTGTAAAATCAGTGTGAGAAAGGATCAGCCATGAGAAGTCATTGGCTGTGATTTTTCATTTTCCATATTTTGGGGGGGGCTGGGAGGAGAGAGGTTAGTTGGCTGATATTAAGGAGTGAAAGCTCTGCCAACAGAATTCTCTCTTAGCGTACGTCTACACTGCATTTAAAAACTCCTGGCTGGCTTGTGCTATCTGACTCAGGCTTGCGGGGCTCAGGCTCAGGGGCTGTTTAATTGCAGTGTAGACGTTCAGGCTCAGGCTTCAGGCTGAGCTCTGGTACCCTTCTACCTCGCAGGGTCTTAAAGCCCAGGCTCCACTCTGAGCCCAGACATCTACACTGCAATTAAACAGCCTCTTAGCTGGCACAGGTCAGCTGGCACAGGCCAGCTGCAGGTTTTTAATTGCTGCGGAGACATACTTTTAAGGGCCTTATCCAAAGCCGTAGTCTTTCCATTAACTTCAGTAATTTTGGATCAGGCATTTTTAATCCATAAAACAAACGCAGCAGCCCCTGCTCCCTCCTCCCACTAATATGCCTAGGTGTTGATCTGGAAGGACCATTTCCAAGGATGAATCAGGGAAGTGCAGCCACCCTATCCATTTAGGGATCGATCCTGCCCCAGTCCTTTGGGTGTTTAGCACGTATTTAAAGTTAAGCACATACTTAAGTGCTCTGCTGAATAGAAACGGACTGCTAAATTGGGGCCATAGACACTATATAGTTTCCACAAAAGAGCCACTTTTATTTTAAACAGAGGGAAAGAGTATAGGATGGGAGGCAGGGGAAACATCTGGTTTTGGGATAATCCTCAATTGAACTCACCACTGTAAAAATCAATGGGCTGTGAATATAACAATTTTCCTTCCAGATATGTGGCTGACGATGTCCCATCAAAATAGCGGATCTCAACGATAAAGATAAATTTATTTCTCTTCTTTCCTTATCTCCCTGTGCCCTCTGACTCACCTCAAAAAGCGCTAAACAAAAACCCCTTCCAGAACGTTGGCAAGAAGGCTTCCTACAACTTGCACAGCATTTCCACAGGATAGAAATATACTTTCTCTCCTCATGTCTTTCTTTCAGTGCAGCCCTTGTTTCTACCTCCCTTCTTCATGCCTCTGCAGCTTTACACAGCAGGTGAACATCACCTTAACTTTTTTTTTTTTTTTAAAGTTCAGTACAAGCTTTTCTCATGAGATAGGAACTGACTGTCATTTCTGTTCTCTATACATTTTATCTAGAATCAAACACCTGCTCATTTTTTCTAGTTTCTCATTTTTCTGTGTGTATTTTCAAGCATGCAGCTGAATGTATTTCTATTGTAATTTTTTATTTTAGCAAAATTGGCTAAGCCTATGTGGACAACTGCCATCTGCTAGACAGCCTCAGAAATGCTCACCAATGTGATACATCCCTTATAATGTTAAGAACAAATGAAGATTTTCATTCTCCTTTAGCTCTAGATCAAGTGGTATGGGCATACATACTTTTCAACTATAAACATGAGATGGCAAAATTTGCAGATGATACAAAATTACTCAATATAGTTAATTCCAAACCTGACTGTGAAGAGTTACAGAAGGATCTCACTAAACTGGGTGATGCGGAAACAAGATGGCAGATGAAATTCAATGCTGATCAATGCAAAGTAATGCACACTGGAAAACAATCCCAGCTATACATACAAAATGATGGGATCTAAATTAGCCGTTACCACTCAAGAAACAGATCTTGGAGTCATCATGGATAGTTCTCTGAAAACATCTGCTCAATGTGCAGCAGCAGTCAAAAAAGCGAACGATGTTAGGAACCATTAGGAAGGGGATATATAAGACACAAAATATCACAATGCCACTATATAAATCCATAGTATGGCCACATCTTGAATACTGCATGCAATTCTGGTTGTCCCATCTCAATAAAATAAAATAAATAAAGGGCAACAAAACTTAGTTTAAAAAGTCTGGGACTGTTGAGTTTAGAAAACAGAAGACTAGTGGGGATATGATAGAGGTCTATAAAATCACTGTCTCCACATCATTCATGAATGAGGAAATGTTATGTACCCCTTCACATAATGCAAGAACTAGGGGTGACCCAATGAAATTAATAGGCAGCAGATTTAAAACTAACATAAGGACGTATTTCTTCATACAACACGCAGTCAACCTGTGAAACTCATTGCCAGTGGATATTGGGAAGGCCAAAAGTATAACTGATTCAAAAAATAATTAGATAAGTTCATGGAGGAGAGGTCCACCAATATCTACTAGCCAAAGTGGTCATGGAGACAACGCCATGATCTGGATGTACCTAAACCTAAAAAACCCCCACAGAAGCTGGGAATGGATGAAAGGGGATAGATCACTCGATAATTTGCCCTGTTCTCTTCATTCTCTCGGAAGCACCCGACATTGGGCACTGTCAGATGACAGGATACTAGGCTAAATGAAATACTGTTCTGACCCAGTGTGGCTGTTATTTATGTTCCAAAAGGTGTGATATGAATAACATCCCAACTATCATTGTAAAGTTTCATATGTGCAGCTATAGTGGCATCAATGAAATCCTAGGTTGTACAGTATTATGTATCACCGTTTCATTTAACATTTTCCCCATCTCTGTTTAATGCCTAGTAGCACAACCAGAAAATAATCCATTTGTTTCCCATTTCCTTGTAGTGTGGGAAACCCCCTCCCACCAAAGAATTGATATAAAGCGTGACTCTACTCTGCAAAGAGACTATAAAATGACATGATGGTATTCCATATTTATTGGAACTATAATTTCTATATCAAAGATACTCAGTTTACAAAAAAAGAGTATTGCTGGTTAAAAAAACGGAAAACAGATATGTTTGTGAAATTTCCCTCCATTTTTCCCAATCGAAGTTTGTCTGAAAAAATCATCAAAAAAGTAAAAAACAAAACAAATAAAAATAAATCCATAAATAAATCCATACACAGCTTCAGTAAAAAAGTATTGTAACTATTGCTTCAAACTCAAACTGGCACCTGAAAGTCAAGTTGATTCTCTGCTAATGGTAATAGCAACAGTAGATGCCTTCTGTTAAATTAAGACTCTCTCTTAATGTGAAAACAGTAATGGCATAGGTGCTGGAACTAGGGGTGCTGAGCATGCTGCCGCAACCCCTGGTTTGAAGTGGTTTCCATCATATACAGGGTTTACAGTTTGGTTTAATGGCTCTCCGTGTCCCCACTATAAAAATTGTTCCAGCACCCCTGAATAATGGATATGAAGGTGTTTCAGTTAATGGGATTCTTCTATATAATTGATTACTGTATTTCTTTGTATCTTGAACACTTCCAATCATAGCAGTGAAAAGAGAATGTGACAGATGCAAGATTATAAGACAACAAAGACTTAGGTGAAATCACACCAATGGACAGAGACCACACATATCCATGACCATGTCTGTGGAAATAATGCAAGAAGGCAATCTTTGAACAGCAGTCAATTGCAGATGAACCAACAACCCTAGAAACACTGGGGTTGGCCAACAAATTCTCAAGAGGAAACTATGGATGGGTATTGGTATATCTCTGCTCTCACTGACGTTAATGGTCACAGTTAGTCCAATGCCTAGTGCTTTTGAAAATCCCACTTTATACAGCACCTGGCAGGATCCAGCCCTTGACGCAGAGTGATCTACCCTTTACAAACAAGGATATTTAGTGACTCAGTTTAAAATTAAGATTCAATGTTTCTACTTTATGGTGATTCATCTTCCCCACCATCTAAGAGTGACAACATTTAAGCAAGTTTAGGGCCTGGTTTAGTATTATAATGCATAGATTTCATTGCAAAAACAACCTTGGCATGCCAGATTGTGAAATGACACTTTTCCATTGCGCTGGGACATTCTTTTAATTGTTCATTACTCAAAAATAAACGGCTGCAGTAACATTAGCTTCCTGTGCTAGTAGGTCTCAAAATACATTATGTGCACTATAACACTGCTTTGTGGTAGAAATAAAGTTGTCAAGTGGCATACATGGAGGCTTCGTTACATTACTTTAACTATCTTATTTGTATTATAAACTGTTTGTATCTATGATATTTTCATGAATGTGATTCAGTGCCATAATACATTTGTAAGACAACTGTGGAGTCTTATTTTCCCCTCCCATAATCCTACCAGGTACCATTCTGTTGATATGTCATGTCATATTCTTGAAATTTCCATCATCAAAGACTCTTTGGTTAACTCCAAGAATAATTACCTAGAGTTCCAGTTGGGTTTGCAACAAGCTATGCTGATGCTTATGCTGCTGCAGCTTCACTGCCCTTATATATACACACAACTACTAAAAGTGCTGAAAGCCAAAATGCCAGCTGGCAGGCAACTTGGCCCAAAGTTGTTACTCCCTAAAGTACTGAAAGAGACTCTCACAACCCTATATGAAATGAAACCAAAATCTTAAGTCCCTTCAGAGCAAACCAGCATAGGGTTTCTCACTGGATCACTTCAAAATATTCTTAGATGCAAAAGTAACAGTAATGGAAAGACTCCTATTAACTTTAATGAGTGATGGGACTTGATTTTAGACAGAGCTACAAGTAGCTTACATATTAAATGCCTCACATAGTCTTTCTCCATGCTATATATGATATCTATAACTACCAAAGTATTAGATCACTATATTCTTCATATTCATTATTTATACACATTTTGTCCCCTTGTACTGTATATTTTTCCTTGCACAAAATCATGTCCCCATTAAATATTGTGGAATTGCAAGATAACGAGGAAGTGGCCTCTTCTGGCTTCCATTAGTTCTTACATTAATGACTTTTAGTTATGATTGTCACGACAGAGATGAGGGCGGTCAGAGCTAGTGGTTGAGGCAGGAGTCAGGCCGAGTCAGGTACTGGGAGGTCAGACTCAGAGATATGCCAGAGGACAAACCAAAAGGCAGGAGGCAGGCAAGGTCAGATTACCAGGAGATCAGGGTCAGGCATCAGATTACAGAGAGCAGTCGAGACGTGAAGACAAGGACAAACCAGGGTTGGAAACCAGAGCCCAGGGTTTATAGCAAGTAGGGTCTGGAGCAGAGACAGTCAGGCAGGCTCTGTTTTTGCTCAGACAGCTCTCCTTCCTGGCTTAAGTACTGGTATCAGCCTATCAGTGGGCTGTAAGGGGATGCCACTCAGAGCCTGCTGGGTGCTACTTCCTGATGAGCCCAGCCTCACAGGGTCCTCCCCTGGGAGCCCAGCCTAAGCCTCCAGTGGCATCAGCATCCTAGAATCCCCATGGGCCCAGATTCCAGCCCTGCAGGTTGTTACAAAAATAAACACACGCAGCATGGCATGCAAGTAGTAAAACATATAGAATCAGGAATATATTTAACTTGCACCCTTTTGTTTTCATTATTTCAATGAACTGTAAGACTCTGCCACAATATTCTATCTCAGACTAACAACTAATGCATTTTCTACTCCATTATTTACATTCATTCTTTTCTCGGCTCACATTATTTAGGCAGCTCATGTTGCTCCGACCCAAATGTCCTCATTACTGCTCTACTGTTCCCTTTGCATCTGGGTTGGGTTTGGCATTTTTTGGAGGCAAAGGAGAATTAAATTTCTTTGTGTCAACTTCTCCTTTGATCATTATGCTGCATTATGCTGAAACAGATAGTGAATAGTGGAATTTTTTTCTCTGTGAATCCCTGAAGCACCTGATGGAAGTCTTCTGTGATTTGAAAGTTCTAGCTGCCAACATTTTAGCTCATCTAATAGAAGCCTTTGAAGGACATGGCACTACATGCTTTTATTCACAGGGCTAGTCTCATGCACAAGCTCCGCAAGAAACTGCTTTCATCTCCTCACTTTTGTCCTGTGCTTATTTTGGAACTCACTGAACTGAGTGATTTTCATATCATCATGAGGACCAGAAAGAGAAGTAATTCACACACTTATGAGAATCCCCACTTCATCATGAAACCATCGGAGGAAGCAGTTCAGAGGACGCTCTCAATCTGGCTCTTTGGCAATTCAGAGCATTCAAAAATCATTCATAAGGTACTCCCTACTTTTTCAAACCTTATATGAAAAACGAAACATGGGAATTGATTTTTCCAGTCATTAAGGGCCTGATCCTCCCCTCATCAGAATGAATGGAAGGCTTTTCATTGACTTTAATGGGATTTGGGTCAGACCCTGAGTCCCATATGTAGGACTCAGTTCTAGTTAGCTGCATAATATAATTTTGAGTTGCACCATTATTAAATGCATATACAGTAGGTTCTGCTTGTTCTTAATCCATAACCATGAAACTGAATAGACTTGAGCACAGTTTGAAATTAGGGTTCCATTCAATGATGAATATTTTACATCCCTCTGAAAGCACAAAGTAGTCAACATTTTGGCTGATTGTGGAAAAAACTGGCCACAATGAAGGTTCATTTCTATAGAAGAATATCACCATTCAAGATATAAAAACCTGAGTTTATCATCATCCTTGGTTTTTTTCAGAAAGCCATTTATTTTAGGTTCCGTTACCAGTGGCAGTTTAAATTTCAGTGACATCTGAAAAATTGCTCATAGAAAGGAAAAGAAAAAAAAAACTAAAATAGATGAAAAAGTGTAAGTAATTTTTTCTTCCACTGACATTTGATCTATTTTACTCATACCTACTCATAGGTGTGACGGGGTCCCCGGGGTACAACCTGGAACTGTGAGACTGCTGTGCCTCCTTAACTCTCCAGCCTGGATTGTCTCTCACAATGCTTTGCTAGTGACAAGCAGCAAACCCCTCCAGGCACTGTGATCACTCAGCCATCAGCATGTGGAGCCCCTCACTCAGCTAAATTGCATGAATCACAGAGAGAGAATCACCCCAGCCCCCAGCCTTGCACCCCAGAAATATACTGTCTTACATGGCTCAAAACATACTTGGACAGTTCAAGCTCATTAGTTAGTTTGCCATTCTGACAAAAGGGTAACGGATGTGCAACAGCCCCTGTTAACCTGGGTTGAGATTCCCCAAGCACTTTAACCAAAACCACACTGTTTTGGTAATATCAAATGGATTAACTACAGAAAGATAGATTTTAAGTGATTATAAGTAGCAGGCACAGAGATCAGAGTTGGTTATGTAAGAAATAAGAGTAAGTTTACAGACTAAACAAGTTTTGAATCAAGCAGTCTCTCACCATAATAGATGTTAGGGGCAGCTCACAGTTCTCAATACACAGGCTGGGTTCCCTTCCCAACCTGGGACCAATCTCCCGGTTTAAAGTCTTTGTCTTCCAGACAATCTTCCAGGTGTTGAGATAGGGGAGGAGAGAGGCCAAATGATGATGTCACTGTCCCTCTTTTATACTTTCTTCCAGATGCTAGAAAGATCCTTGCTGTCACGTGGGGGGGAGCGAGGCAGCCCTTATTGTTTATGTGCCCTCTCCGAGGAGTCTCTGGGATAGTGGATTCTTCTTAATGGACCATCAACACCTGTCTGGCCAGTAATAGTTGCTCCTTTGTCACTACTGAAAGGCCAGTTGTGGGTGTCTCCCAACCTCACAACATATTTCAGTAACACATATAGCAATACTTCATAACTTCACATACAATGATAATACATACAATTAAACATGATATTAAGGTTCAACAGAGCAAGACTTTTAAAATGATACCTCAACAAGGCATGCATTGTACAAAACATATCATAATCATATGACAGTGGTGAATATGGGGGTTCCAGGATGCTACTTTGAGGTACAGAGTGTCACACTAGGAGCTCAGTACAGGTTACAATTGGATCGCCCAAATGTAAAAATACTCTGCTTCGCTGTATCGAAAAAGTGAATTAAACATGCAGAAGTGTAGCCAGTTTAGTGACTGAATACACTAAGCTGATGAAGCATGGAGACCACTGCTCTTGAGATATTTATGTAAAATACATGCAAACTGGAAAAACTGAAGAGTGCTGGTTACAACAACAACAACATTACATATTTTAGGGGTCTATGCACATTTTTCTCAAAAGCAGGTTGCTATGAAAGAAGAAAAACAAAATAAGTTACTGGACAGTTAAAGAGAGGAAGCTAGGAGAATTTTAGTATTCCCTGTCATGGAATTTGATAGGTATGAATCCAGTTGTATTCTACAGAAATTAGTCGGTAATATTTAGGTCCTGATTCTTATTTACACTAAGGGTCCCTTTATACCATTCTGGCAGTGTCAAGGGGCCTTAAAAAGGACATACATTTATGCCCACTTTAAGGCCTCCTTAGTCTACAAAGCACACTGATGTGGACCAGGAAACAATGAGAGACAGATGTCACAATATCATTAAATGCAGAGACTTCAACTTTATTTAAAACTATTATCTCACTGGGCTAACTACCTCAAAACTACCTGGCAGGGTTGTTCCAGTCTGGATCTCAAGTGGCAAAAATGATTCCTGGTGGACTATAAATCAGAGGGTGATGACACCTTCAGGCTTGACAATGAACTCTAAGTGAAAGTCAGAGTCCCAACCCTCTCTAGTCCTCCTGATTGGAAGTAGGAGAGATAAGACAAGGGGAGTCACAAGCTGCATGAGACAGAAGCACATCCCCTCACCTTGCAATGGCGTGCCCCAGGACTAATGCCCAAGCAATCCACTAGGTTACAGGAACCTCAGTCTGACACTTTCTAAACCATCAATTACAGTGTAACCTGCCAAAGTTGAGATGCATGTTATTTAAACCATCCAAACCAGACCTTCAAGATGTCTAATGGAGGGTAAAACAAACAAACAAAAAAACCCCACACAGCTATTTGCCAGTTTTGCCATATGGGAAAAATCTCTTCCAGGCCCCAAAGCTACTTATTCACCTAGTTCAGCCTGACAAGAGGTCCAGCCTAGATTTAGAGTGGGACGGATGGAGCTCAAACAGGCAAACCCGCAGTGGCTCCCCCTTAGAATCAAACTGTATCAACCCTCTCATGCTCCACTACCAAATGGAAGCCGATCACACACCCATGCCACCCAGTGGCAGCAGCAGAGTGTGGGACAAAGCCCAGAGCCCAGATGCAGCATGTAGCCCCCTTTTTACTCCCCCCCCACCAGCATGAGAAAGGAAGAGGCAGAAAAGGGGCACGGGGAGAGACACACAGCAGACCCCAGATGCTGTCTGAAAAAAAAGGGGAGAAGAATGAGAAAAGAAAGTGTGTAGGGGGGAGAAGGGGACGTAGAATACTGCCCTCAGCTGGTTCCAGTTGAAATCTGCCCTTCCCTTCCTCCTCCACTCCCCAGCCCTATAAGGTGCATCCATGGCTCCTAGCCCCATCGAAGGTGAGGTGAGGATTAACGTCCACTTAAAGGCGCAGAGCTACATAAAGCAGCCTTAGTGTAAATGAGAATCAGGCCCCTAGAATTTAAAACAGAGTGATAACCTTTTGATGGGGTTTTTGAATAATCTTGTAGAATATAAAAGAGAATTATATTCCTTTTGTAGGTTTTAAAAACACCTATAGAATTCTACATAGGGGTGTAATCAAAGAGGATTGTTCAAAAAAACCTATAGATATGTTCTCTTTTAAGTTCTGAGACTTTCCACAAGGGATAATACCAAAAAAGTGGCTTTTTTAAAAGCACGGTATTAACAGTTCAACTTCCTAAACCACACAATAGGAACTATATCTATTTTTTCTCCATAAGATATTTGGAAGCAGCACTTGCTTAAGATAATTTCAGTTATTTCCATCCATCAAAAGGAGTGGATGAAAAAGTCAGACAATTAAATCCAAGCTCTGAATCAGTTCGGCTGAGAAAAAAGTGACCTTTTTGGGCCATTGTGATAGCTTTGCCAATTTTAAGTACAAAATCCACGCAGTTTGAGGAAAATCTACTCATTACCGTTTTCTTATAAATGTTAAGACACCGTCTGATCTTAAAAGAGAAGCTCCCTCTTCTCTCCTAATCATTATATCCAGGTGATTAAAGCGCATGATTCAGTCTGGTCTATAAAGGGGAAAAAGCACTTGGCTACCCAAAGATTACTCATCCACCAGGAAGCATTTCCTTGTAATTCACTGATATGCTCACTGAGAGTAGTACTATGATGAACTAATCTACAGATCAAGAACAGATGTCACTCATTACTTACATTGTTGTGATACAGATTTGTATTGTGTGTTTGTATAAAGTAACTAGTACGTCTCCAGCTGGTTCACATTAATATTTAATAGAGTCTGTGATAAAGAACGTCCAGCAGCCAGAATGACAAATGAAAGCACCAACTGAACTTTGCCAAGCAACTGCTGCTCACCAGAGATTTCACAGTTTCAGAGATAATTTCATAAATATCTGTTGTCTCTTCACTCACCTATGACCTTTTGATCTTAGCCCATTTCCTACAAGATAGATGTCCACATTATAAACATGCTCTACTTCCTCTTATCTCAGCAAGAAGGTCAAGGACTAAATGGAATTTGAATGATTCTCTCAACCTCTAGAGGTGGTCTTGCTAAATCAGGATTAAGGCACATCAGTGGGGCAGGAGCAGAAACTGCCTGTAGCTAACAAGAAGATTAAAATCCCCACGGCTCTGAGCTTTTCATGAGAGGCTTATTTTTTTTTCTATTTAAGGGAAGGGGAGGTTAATTTAACTCTTTATATAAAATAAAACAGACAACTTATAAAAATTATTGATGATCTAGTCTGGACTATCAGTATTCACTGAATATGCCTTTATGAGGTAAACCTTAGCATGAGTTCAGGATAGTCGGGTTACTCAGAAGTACTGAAGCCATGAATAAGTTATGCAGATGAGTAAAGGTAAAATTTTACACCACACCATCATGTGTTTTGCATACGTCCCATATATTGCAGACAAATATTTTATATATATAGGTTTACATAGCCTCTATTAAGATCATATCTAAATGTTGCCTAGGTAAATTAAATCTGCATGGCAAGGCTTCATAATAGACCTTATGGCATTTTCTGCTCTTCTCCCTTTCCTAGTTAAAGGAGGCTTTGCTTGGCAAATAATTGTTTTCCTTTACCATCATCATGCCACCTCCTATCTGCCCCCCTACCAGGGACTCCTGCCCCATCCAACCTCCCCGTTCCCTGACGGCCCTCCTGGGACTCCTGCCCCATCCCCCCCACTCCCTGTCCACTGACTGCCCCCGGACCCCCGACGCCCCATCCAACCCCTCCTCTCATTCCTGATGCCCCCCCAAGACCCCTGCCCCATCCAACCACCCCTTCTCCCTGTCCCCTGACTGCCCCCAGAACCCCTGTCCCTGACTGCCCTCTGCTGCCCCATCCAACCCCCCTCCTTCCTGACTGCCCCCCTCCGGACCCCTGCCCCCATTTAATCCCCCCATTCCTGCCCTGACCCCTGTCCACACCCCTGCCCCCTGACCACCCGCCCAAACTCCCCTGTCCTCCCCCCCCCCCCCGCTCCCTGCTCCCTTACCGCGCTGACTGGAGCACCGGTGGCTGGCGGCGCTACAGCCACGCCGCCCGGCTAGAGCCAGGCCACACCGCCGCCACCACCACACAGCTCAGAGCATCGGGTCAGGCCAGGCTCTGCAGCTGCGCTGCCCCAGGAGCTCACAGCCCCGCCGCCCAGAGCATTGTGCCGGCGGTGGAGCGAGTGAGCTGAGGCTGCGGGGGAGGGGGGACAGCAGAGGAGGGGCCGCGGGCTAGCCTCCCGGGCCAGGAGCTCGGGGGTCAGGCAGGACAGCCCCGCGGGCCAGATGTGGCCCGCAGGCCGTAGTTTGCTCACCTTTGTGCTAACTCAAGTTCTACTAACCCTGGGCTTACACACTGCAATGTAGACATGTCCTTAATGACTAACTTCATTAGCTGTTTTTCATTTTAAAGCTGAGCAAAGAATGCACTATAGAATATTTTTTTTTCCTATTCTGGAATACACAAAGAAAATTATCAAATGCTTTTGAATTTAGTCAGTGAATAATTCTCGGCTTTCTGGTGTAGCAAGTGCGAATGGTTACTATTGCAGTCAAATATACAACTGCAATTTATGTAAATTAACTTGAGTTATAACTCGCTGAATTAACTCACAAATTATTCACCACATAAGTTAATTTATAACTGCATATTAAAGTGTAATATTTGCAATTCACACACCATGGGTTAAGTAATCAAGTCAATCAATCATGGAACAAATGCAATACCATATAACGTATAGAGGTAACTACAGCTATTATACATTTTGAAATTTCCTTTCAGTGATTATTCAAGCACAAGTGTAGGTACCAATAAAAAGCTTAAATCCAGAGATATTCACAGACAATGCACTCAAAAATGAACTATGAATAAATTCAGACTTGAATTCACTTACAAATTTCAATGACTATTCTCTGAAATTTCATTCCACTATCCCGTCTAGCCAATATATACTATTAGTTAGATGTTGTCACCCTGTTTATCACATTCATAGAATCACAGAATATCAGGGTTGGAAGGGACCTCAGGAGGTCATCTAGTCCAACCCCCTGCTCAAAGCAGGACCAATCCCCAACTAAATCATCCCAGCCAGGGCTTTGTCAAGCCTGACCTTAAAAACCTCTAAGGAAGGAGATTCCACCACCTCCCTAGGTAACCCATACCAGTGCTTCACCCCCCTCTTCTCATGAAAAAGTTTTTCCTAATATCCAACCTAAACCTCCCGCACTGCACATTGATTAAGTATTCCCATTGTCAATCATGTGCACCTTTTAAGAGAGTTGGCTTAATACCTACAAGCCTGTTACGTCATTTTGGAATCACATCCTTTATAATCATTCCCATGACAGCCAAGATAATACATCAAGTTGAAGATACAGCTGAATGGCAAGCCTGTAACATTCTGAGTTTCACAATACTAATAAGCTTGAGCAAATGTTGTGTAAAGCCATTAGTCTGACCTACTTGGTGAGTGTTGTGATAAGAATTTATGGATAAATTACTGACACAATACAATACAACTTTATTCCCCATAATGTATTTCATAGAAATTATTTCCGAGAATGATTTAGAGTTATACAATACTGTTATAAAGTTAAAATAATAGCAGAAGAAAAGAAAAATTAGGAGGCATAACCATTGAAGAAGAAATATGTGTTCAGACATGATTTGAAAATCGGTGGTGAACCAATGAGGAGGAGACATTGAATACATGTACTTGTAGAGGGAAAGTGGCCATGGAATGAAAAGTGGGGTGTTTGACAAGACTTGCATACTCAGTTAAACTACTATTTTCATGCGTATGTCTGCAAGTATTAATTTGTAAATTATTCATTACTGGATCCAAAGATTGCTCATTAAGTTATCACTACTAGAATTGATTTCTGTTGCTTCTAACTGCTGTGAAAATCCAGACCAATTCATATATGATGGGCATAGAAGGAAGTATGAGCCAATGTAACCTTCTGAAACAACAAAAATGGCTGGGGTTCTGTACTGATCTCATAGTCATGTGAGGTAGAACTAATCAACCTGCTTCAAAATACATTTCACATGCATCTTGCTTGCACACACATTCTAAAGCATGGGGTCTCAACCATTTTCTTTCTGAGCCTGCCCTCCTCCCCCAACATGTTATAAAAACTCCATGGCCCACCTGAGCCACAATAACTGATTTTCAGCACATAAAAGCCAGGGTCGGCATTGGGATATAAGCAGGGCAATTGCCCGGGGCCCCATGCCACAGGGGAAACGACAAAGCTAAGTTGCTCAGGCTTTGACTTCAGCCCAGGTGGCAGGGCTCAGGGCCCTGGGCTTCAGCCCCATGCGGTGGGGCTTTGGCTTTCTACCCTGGGCCCCAGTGAGTCTAACACTGGCCCTCCTTGGAGGACCCCCTGAAACCTGTTCGTGGCACCCCAGGGGGCCCCCGGATTCCTTGAGAACCACTGTTCTAGAGTGCAGATTTCATTCATTTCTTGTAATGACTTGGCTTTTGGGTACATCATAGTTCAAAAGGATAATTACGCACCAAGAATTTAACATCTCCTTTCGTGTGCAAGAATGCATTTCTGAATTACGTTTAGGGTTTACCCATGTATGCATCTTCCCTTAAATGCATAGTGAAAAGTCTGAGATGGAATATATCCACTGCATATTAAAGAGAGAGAAAGGCAGGCAAATAAGGAACCTGAGACTTAATAGGGATAAGGAGAGTTATACAGATAATAGGATTAGTTTCAATGAATCACATACACGTTACAGAATTGCTTCAACGGTGATGCAGAAAAGAAGGATATAAGTTAGAACAAATTTAAGACCTATTTAAATTCCATGGGCAGTCTACTGAATGTTATCAGAATACAGCAAAGTAAAGGACATCTTTTATTCTATTACCAATAGCTAAACTTTAAAAATGTGTTCATTGTTAGACACTAGACAGTACTAGGAATAATCATGCTTTTTTCACTCTGCAAAATATTTCCTTCTGTACATTCCTTATGGCTACTTACTTAAATGTTCACTTTACAAACACATAATAGAATATTTTGTTCCTAAATCATGTGTCGGTTGCTCGTTCTGTCTTGTCTGACCATGGTATTCTCCAGTCAAAGGCACCTAGGGTGAAATCCTGATCCCACTAAAGTTAATGGCAAAATTACCATTGATTTCACCCCTAGTGTGATAACACAGTAGGCAATCTGATAGGACTGTGCAATAGAGACGTGTCTGAACCAACCCTCTGAATCTGAATACCCACACACCTTGATAGGTTTGAAATCCAAACCCAGTTTTGAATTTTGCAAATTGTCATTCTAGGCTGCCTCAAAACTCCAGTTTCTAACATCGCTGAATTTAGGAGTATTCAAAAATCTATGTTCCGATACAAATTGTCAGCTTGAGCTCATTTCTCCTTCACCACCACATGTTCTCATTAAAGCTACTTAAATAAAGCTACTTTGTTGCCTGCCTATATAGCTACACAGATGTGTGACACACAACACCCTCTCCCACACTGCACAGTCTTCCTGGACCTTGGGTCCAAGTGTGTTGTGGTAAAGCAGGAACTGCATGTTGATACTTTTCCCCTCAATAAGTGGGCAAAGCTTTGGCTCTGCCCCATCTAAAGCAGTTTCTCTCAACCAGGGGTACACGTACCCCTGGGGGTACTCAGAGGTCTTCCAGGGGGTACATCAACTCATCTAGATATTTGCGCAGTATATAAAAAGCACTAGCAAAATCAGTACAAACTAAAATTTCATACAGATAATGACTTGTTTATATTGCTCTATATACACCTCTACCCCGCTATAACGCGACCCGATATAACATGAATTCAGATATAACACAGTAAAGCAGTGCTCTGGGGGGACGGGGCTGTGCACTCCGGCGGATCAAAGCAAGTTCGATATAACGCGGTTTCACCTATAACGCGGTAAGATTTTTTGGCTCCCGAGGATAGCGTTATATCAGGGTAGAGGTGTACTATACCAGGGGTCGGCAACCTTTCAGAAGTGGTGTGCTGAGTCTTCATTTATTCACTCTAATTTAAGGATTCACGTGCAGGTAATACATTTGAACGTTTTTAGAAGATCTCTTTCTGTAAGTCTATAATATATAACTAAACTATTGTTGGATGTAAAGTAAATAAGGTTTTTAAAATGTTTAAGAAGCTTCATTTAAAAGTAAATTAAAATGCCGAGCCCCCCCGGACTGGTGGCCAGGACCCGGGCAGTGTGAGTGCCACTGAAAATCAGCTCGAGTGCCGCTTTTGGCATGCGTGCCATAGGTTGCCTACCCCTGTACTATATACTGAAATGTAAGTACAATATTTATATGCCAATTGACTTATTTTATAATTATATGGTAAAAATAGGTAAGCAAGCAATTTTTCAGTAATAGTGTGCTGAGACACTTTTCTCATGATGATTTTGTAAGCAAGTAGTTTTTAAGTGAGGTGAAACTTGGGGATACACAAGACAAATCAGACTCCAGAAAAGGGTACAGTAATCTGGAAAGGTTGAGAGTCACTGCTCTAAAGTACCATTCAGCACAGGTGACTGGTAATCTGCTGATGGTAACGGTCAGTAGTGGTTTACTTTGCCCCTGAAACACATGACAAGGTAAGGAATCATGCCTTGTGCTACTCTGGGGCTGGCATAAGCTAGTATATATGCACCATCTAGCCCTAAATGAAAAGGAATTCCATAAAGTTCTTAGCTGTGATTTTTATGTCTGATGTCACTCCAGTGACTTCGTGTAAGTTATAACAGGGATGTGTTTGTCTCTCAGTCTTTTCATTCCCTTGATGGTTCACAAAAAACAAACCTACTTCAGTCCATGAAGACTGCTCAGAAAGAGGTCCCTGACAAAAAAACGTACAACATGTTCAGCAAAATTTTCTTTCGGTTTGTGCTCAAAGCAACATGAAGGTGGCTGTTATTCTAGTCCATAAGACTAAAATGGTGAGCTTCCCCTCTTCCCCCATTCACTGTCTTTGCCCAAGACACCTGTTTTGAGGATTCACTTCACGGTCCTCTTTTAAACCTTCCGTATCCTCCATTTTCCCCGCTTCCATCAAAGAGGTATATTTTCAGTGCATTGGTCATTACTGTTCACGGTTGTGTGTTCAGCTCCCACCAATAGCACTGAGAACATGTGACATTGACTAAACTCAAGTAGAAGTCTTCAGAACAACATTCAGTAGTGGAGTGTAGAAAGGGTTTGGAAAAAATTAGGCGTTTTTCAGAGTTGTTCACTTCCTACAACCTCTCTCTTCCAATATATTACTTCACTTTAAACAATACTATAAGCTGTTGCTGTGTCAAATAACAACTCTCCTATGTGCTGTGCTGAAAATGTATCTGAGTGAATCTATTTTTGACATCAGACATTTTGTGAATAATCTGATGTGTCTGAGTGTCTGATATCTAGAGGATAACGATATCAAAGACTTCATACTGAGGAAGGAACTTAATAAACCTGAATATTTTTTTCCTGAAATTACTCGTTTCAAGAGTGGAGGAAAAAAGATATCAAAGACAAGAACTACAATTATATCAGAATTAGATTAATGGGAAACTTGCTTTTTTGCTTCAGATAATTTATTTGGTTTGCAACTATGCTTCTCTTGGAGTTTGAATCTGAAATTCAAGGCAAAACTCTCTCAAAAATTCTGATTTTTGCTTGGTTTTGATGGAAAACCTTTCTTTGAGGAGCAGTGGGTTGGTTAAAAACTTGTGTTAGTTTCACCAACCTCCAACAACCAGAAACCGATTATATTTGCCTGGTGTAGTTACAAAAACTTTATACAGTCTTAATCATGATTCATTTACCTTGGAACAAGCCATATATTAATTCAAGCTAAATGCAGAGAAATAATAAGCTGGATACATCTCATTGAGGAGTGTGTACTGAGCTATCAATAGGATAAAAATAATAAAGATTGATCTCAACTTCTGACAGACAGGTCTCAAATCAAACAGACATGAAAAACTTGTATATCAATGTAAAAGAAAAAATGTCAATCCATTCCTCCACTCAAAAGTCACAAGTAAAATTAATTGAAACTTGGAATTTCCAATTCAGGAAATTTTGAAATGTCAACGTTTGTTTGTAATAGAAAAGAAAAAATATTTTGAAGTAATCTGAGAAACCAAAATTCTGAAATTGCCATTTTTTAAACATTGTTTTAGAATTTAATTTAATTATTCATTTTGTATTATTTTTATATTATTTCACGAGTAGCAGCAGTGCATAACATATCAAGTCATGATATGACATTGTATCATATTATGCACATATTAATATTAGCTACTGATGTCATAATGACAGTTGAAATAGTCAATTTTTATTTTATTGTTCAAATTAGTTTTAATTTGCACATCATTAAGGGCAGATGCTCTCTCAGTTTTTAGATCAAAGTGTCTCCCATTTGCATGGCAATGTAACAGTTTGACACGTTGAAACAAAATCAGATAAGCAGTCTGTGTGTTAATTAGAGGAGCAGCTGTTTTCAATATCCTTATGTTAGTCTGGAATCATTTTTCTAGGTAATAAACAGTGAGAATAAAACACTGGGAGTTGCTACATCTTTACCTGGGAGCAGGTTATTCTACAGATTATTCTGGCATTTGTTATTGTGTTTTATGATGTTGTTACTATATGTAGAAATAGTTGCATCATTTCCTGACTATTCGGGCAGGGGCTACAAACGATGCTTTATAAATAAAGCTATATTTTGTGTTCTTCTTTGGTTTTCCATTGGTTCCGATTCAAGACGAGTCTGCTCCACCGTGTTCAGATCCAGATTGTGATCTGTTCTCATTGGCAGATTGTATGAGATCCTAGGTTCTGATCAGCACCCATCAATGGTTTTGATATATATTATTGAACAGTATCTTATTTATAGCTTACTTTGGCAAAAGGAAAAGCTCTAGGTTAAACAAAGTGGATTTATAAGAGGGGAATCATAACATCAGAGTGATGCCAGATGTAACTGTAATAGCAGCTTTGTGAAGGCACGAGAGGTTTCTGTGGCATTAAAAACAACTTCCAGCTGCATAAAGCTGAAGTGTAATACATAATTTTTAAAATAGGTGTTTCGGTCTGGACAAGGTGAGATCTTTGAAGCCAAATGCATTTTTACACATATAAGGTTAAAACTGACATTAGCTGCTCAGAGCATAACCCATCCTTTCACCGCTCTCTCCAGCAAGCCTGTGGTTGTTTAGCATGAATCACCTCCATGGTGATTCATGCAATAGCTCACATGCGGAGGTGGCAGATAATTCAACTGGCCTGATTGAATTCAGAGTTGTCTTTTATCGCAGTAAGGCAGCATTTGGAGCTACAATACTTTCCTTTGACTCTTGAAAAAAGGAGCTTCTGCATAATAAAAGCATGAGTGGTCAAAAAAGAACAAGTGGCATTTATTAATTGGATTATACGGAATGCCATGAAAATGTTATCAAAGCGAGAAAACAAAAAGTACAGCATGTGATGCTAGAGCAGAGCATGAGAGCCCCACCTGGCCAGCAAGCTATTTTTAACTAGAGTCTTGCGAAACTCAAATATTTTGGAACTCAGTTGAGCATGCATTCTTGGGGCCCAATCCTGGTATACTGAAATTAGTGGCTAATGCTATTAGCTTCAATTGAAGCCAGACGGATCCCCCTTTTTAGCCCATTTTGATTCACATGAGTTCCTCCTTTCAAGTTACCTTACTGCTACTAAAAGAAATGTGTGAGGTAAATTTTTCAAAAGTACCTAAGTGACTTAGTCACCTAAGTCCTTTTTTTCAAAAGTGATTTATTTGGGATCCTAAATCCCATTAGATTTTAGTGAGATTTAGGTTCCTAAAGGCTAAATTTACAAAGGTATTTAGGCACCTAAAGATACAGATAGATGCTTAAGGGGGGTTACAAAAGTGTCTAAGGTTAGGCATCTAAATCCTATTGGATTTTCAATACAAGTTTGGTGCCTAACCTGCTTAGGCACCTTTGTAAATTCCACTAGATGCCTGTCTGCATCTTTAGGTGCCTAAATACCTTTGTAAATGTGGGCCCTCAGACCCAGATCCACAAAAATACGTAGGAGTCACAACACCTACCTTTCAGGCATTTAGAAAAAAATCATAGGAATATCACTGCAATCCATGAAGCCAACGTTAGGTGCCTAGGTGTTCTATATAATGATGAATGGGGAGAGGTAAATGTTTTAGAATAAAGTCCACAAAAGGCAGCATGCTAGGTGGGGAGCCGCCTAAATTAGCCAGTGGAAGATTCTGAAAAGAAGGGTGTGTCCTAAACCCCACCCCTCTCCTGAAGCTAGATGCCTAAATCCAGAATACAGGGAAGGGACTATCTCTGCTAGAGATCCACAACTAGGAACCCATCTCCTAGAGCAGGGGTGGGTAAATTACCACCAGTCATTTTAATCCAGCCCTCGAGCTCCCGTTGGGGAGAGGAGTCTGGGGCTTGCCCCGCTCCGGCACTGCAGCCGGAGAGCAGGGTCGGGGGCCACTCTGAGTGGCTCTCGGAAGCAGCAGAATGGCCCCCCTCCGGTGCTCCAGCCAGGGAGCAGGGTCGGGGGACACTCCATGTGGCTCCTGGAAGCAGCGGCATGCCCCCCCCTCCAGCTCCTATGCATGGGGCAGCCAGGGCGCTCCACTCTGCACACTGCCCCTACCCCAAGCGCTGCCAATGGGAACCGTGGCCAATGGGAGCTGCAGGGGCAGCACCTGCAGACGGGGTAGCGTGCAGAGCTGCCCAGCCACGCCTCCGTGTAGGAGCCGGAGAAGGGACATGCTGCGGCTTCTGGGAGCTGCTTGAGATAAGCGCCGCCTGGAGCCTGCACCCCTGAGCCTCCTCCCGCACCCCAAACCCCTACCCCAACCCTGATCCCCCTCTGGCCCTCCAAACCCCTCGATCCCAGGCCAGAGCACCCTCCTGTACCCCAAACCCCTCATCCCCAGCCCCACCCCAGAGCCCGCATCCCCAGCCGGAGCCCTCACTCCTACCCCGCACCCTAACCCCAATTTTGTGAGCATTCATGGCCTGCCATACTGTGACATTGCACCCCATAATGCTTTATGGAAATATGCTTATGAATGTAAATATGACATAACTGGAATATGTTTTATATGATTATTTAACATATCTCTGCAAAGGTTATGATCTACTGAATATATTCATCATATTTGTATGCATGTATTATTTTTGTACTTGAAGTTATGAATATTGGCTGTGTACTTGTTTGATTTTAAGTAGCCTTAGTAAGGCATTTGGTCAGCTTCTTTAGAAAGGAATTTGCAAGTTAAGTGCCCAATCAAGAAACACTTAATGGACAATGGCCTTGGAAGACTCCAATCCACATAAGGAGTCTGTGAGGTTGTGCAGTCTATATGGTTTTATAAAAACATGATAATAAGTGAATATAATGTAACTGGGATAGTTTTAGAAAAATATGGTAATAAGTGAATATAACGTAACTGGGATATGCTTCATGCAAAAGGTCTCTTGTAAGGTATCATTACAAAGCTTATAATCTACTAAGTATGATCATCCGATTTGTATAAATGTACCACTCTTGTATCTAAAACTAGAAATATAAAATATAACTCTGAGGGCCTATTGTAATTATGTAAAGTGTGGGCCATTAATGATGGTTTGGAATCTTGACTCCCATTAACAAGGACCATTATCCGCAGATGGCTGTGTTTACCTGTGAGTCTTCCTGTATATGTGTGTGCTGGCAAGTGGGCAATGAAGTCTTGCAGTGACATGTGATCATGTCACCTGAACTGGAATCCATCTTTAACCTGGTGCTTTTCCAGTGGGGGGGGGGGTGGAAACCCAGAGGGACAAAGGGTTCCCGCCTTATGCAAAAGATATATAAAGGGGTGGAACAGAACAAAGGAGAGAGAGGAGCCATCATGAAGAATCCCCTAGCTAACACCTAAGCTGGAACAAGAGCTGTACCAGGGGAAAGAATTGTGCCCAGGCCTGGAAGGTGTCCAGTCTGAGAAAAAGTTACTGAAGCATCTCTGAGGGTGAGATTATCTGTATTTAGTTTGATTAGACATAGATTTGCGCATTTTATTTTATTTTGCTTGGTGACTTACTTTGTTTTGTCTGTTACTACTTGGAACCACTTAAATCCTATTTTCTGTATTTAATAAAATCACTTTGGTGATTTACTCGGAGTATGTATTAATACCTGGGGGAGCAAACAACTGTGCATATCTCTCTATCAGTGTTATAGAGGGCGAACAATTTATGAGTTTGCCCTGCATAAGCTTTATGCAGGGTAAAACGGATTTATTTGGGTTTAGACCCCATTGGGAGTTGAGCATCTGAGTGCTAGAGACAAGCACACTTCTGTGAGCTGTTTTCAGGTAAACGTGCAGCTTTGGGGCAAGTGATTCAGACCCTGGGTCTGTGTTGGAGCAGACGGGAGTGTCTGGCTCAGCAAGACAGGGTGCTGGAGTTCTGAGCTGGCAGGGAAAACAGGAACAGGGGTAGTCTTTGCACATCGGGTGGCAGCTCCCAAGGGGGTTTCTGTGATCCAACCTGTCACAGAGTCTACCTGGGGACGTTCAAGGTAGCATGCAAGCAATGGCTGCCACCTGTGAAGTTCTGAGTCATGCATGGACATGTGACTTGCCCATGTGACTCCAGAACTCCATCTTGTAGCTGGGATTCTACACGGGGGGGAGGGACGGGTCTCCACCCATAAGAGAAAGTCTATTTAAGCCCCTGGGAGATCCCTCCATTTTGTCTTCAGCTGACTCAAGAGAGATCCTTTGGGGGTAGAGAGGCTACCTGAAAGAAACTGTAACAAAGGACAGTAACCACAGGGGTGTCAGTGGTTGCTGGACCCAGATTAGAAGGAGGCTAGTCTGTAAAAGAAGCTTACTGGAATATCTCTGAGGATGAGATTTCATCTGTAATCACTTTCTTACTGTATTAGGTTTAAACTTGGGTGTTTTGTTTTATTTTGCTTGGTAATTCACTTTGCTCTGTCTGTTATTACTTGGAACTACTTAAATCCTACATTTTGTATTTAATAAAATCACTTTTTACTTAATACATACTCTGGGTTAATTAATAATACCTGGGAGGGCAAACAGCTGTGCATATCTCTCTATCAGAGGGCGAACAATTTATGAGTTTACCCTCTATAAGTTTTATGTAGGGTAAAGCAGATTTATTTGCGGTTTGGACCCCATTGGGAACTGGGCATCTGGGTGTTGGAGACAGGAACACTTCTTAAGCTGTTTTCAGTTAAGCCTGCAGCTTTTGGGGGACATAGTTCAGACCTGGGTCTGTGTTTGTAGCAGGCAAGCATGTCTGGCTCAAACCAGACAGGGCACTGAAGTCCCAAGCTGACAGGGAAAATGGGCTCAGGGGTAATCTCAGCACACCAGGTTGCAGTCCCAAAGGGGTTTCTGTGATCCAACCCGTCACACATACAATTTCTATTCCCAGATGTGACCCTGTCCTAGAGTCAGGCTGCTTAGACCCTTAAGTCATTTCTTGTGAGAATGAGTGAGGCAGACACCTCACTCCACACAAAATGGCTGGAGGAGGAGGAAGTGGTAGTGACAGCAGCAGCCGCCCTATAATTTTTAAACCAATGATTAGAGCACTGACCTGGGATGAGGGACACCCTCCAGCAGGGTCAAAAGGATTTGAACAGGGGTATCCCAGACCACCCAGGAGAGTATTCTAACCACTAAGCTATGGGATATTTTGATGTGGGGCTTCCTCAAACTCTCTTGTTGAAGCTGTTCCACTTTGTGTACATAATTAAAGAATCATTGGAGGAGGGGCACTGGACCCGGGTTCACCCCATCACATCCATACCTGATAGGAGCCCTAACCACCAGGCTATGGAGTCATTCTCATTTGGCGAGAGAGAGAGAGAGGATACTAAGTATTTATACACAATCGTACTGCTTTAGAACAGGAGAGATTGAAGGTGCCCCCAGCAGAATATTTGATAGCTCAGTGTCTAGAGCTCTCAGAGGTATGGGAGATCCCTGTTCAAATCATTTCTCCCCTCTGGAGGAGGGAGGAATTGAACCTGGGCCTCCCACATCCCAGTTGAGTGCTCTAACCACTAGGCTAAAAGTTGAGGTAGGTGGTACCCCCTTCTCCTACGAGATTTTGAATGGGATCTAATTATGATTAAGCAACCTCTGAACTTGCTTACCTGCACACAAGGTGGGGGGATGAATGCCTACCACTGTAGGGGTTAGGTTGGAGACAGGTGTCTGGATTCATATAGTGGAGAAGCAATGTACATGCCCAGAAGCAGAAACATAGGTGCCTAGGGACTTTGTACTGCAAAAACTGAGCCGCCAACTGACTTTAGGCACCTATGGGATTGGTCAGCAGTCAAGCAGGAATGTTGTGGAGCACAGTGGTAATTAGGCACCTGAATACCTTTGTGGATCTGGGCCTCCATGCCTAAATCTGTTTTGGAAATGGGATTTAGGAGCCTGAGATGCTTTTAATAATGTTATCCACTGCCTACTTTAGTGCATGAGGCTGTAGCTGCTGGTTGTTCAACAACAGGTAACTTTAAAACCCACCATATTTTTGCATGTTATTCTTTCATTCAGAGTTCTATGGCTCAGCATAAGGCTCACTGGCAAAAAATGCCTGTGCAGTGGCTATGGAAATGGAAACTTTCAAAATGCTGAAGAATCTGTCCAAGACTGATGGTTACTAATTGTCCCATTCTTCAGTGTCACATGTTCTGTGCCAAAACAGGTCCTTGCTCATCACTATGTACTTTGAGTAGAAAAACAATGTGGAAAAGTACATGATGGAACGAATATGAAAGTTGTCACAGACAGTTATCAAATAAAGCATATCCCTAATCACATTATCCTCATTATAAAGTATCTTTATATGCAACATTACCATGCATTATTTCTCATATGCAGATTTTGCTGGAGCCAATGATTCAAACATCACATTTATTTCAATTGTGCTCTACCACTTGTAATAAAATATACACTGCTTACATCAAAAGTTTCTTTACTCAGTAACAACATTATAGACAATGTAAGAGGAACAAATGAAAAAGAAAGTTTTAAACTAGAGAGCATGCGTTTTGCAGAGACGGTACCCATGTGACCAGGCGTGCAGGAAGGGCAGCCAGCACATCCCTTGGCCCGTGCCGCTTCCCACAGCCCCCATTGGACTGGAGCGGCGAACCGCAGCCAGTGGGAGCTGCGATCGACCGAACCTGCGGACGCAGCAAGTAAACAAACCAGCCCAGTCCGCTAGGGGCTTTCCCTGAACAAGTGGCGGACCGGCTTTGAGAACCACTGGTCTAATGGATCAATACAGCTTTCCTACTCCACAGCCCTCTCACAATGCTCCTTCCCATTCCCTCAGAGCAAGCTCAGCACCATACTGAGAGAGTCCACTCTGCTAGGCCCTCTGCTTCCTGAGCTCCAAACACAGCAGAAATGTGACATTTGCTTTATGTGTCAGGCATTGCACCACTAGGGAGTGGGCCCCAGAACCTGCCCTTTCTGAATACTTGGTAATACAAAGGATGTGTGCTAAATATTGGGACGCTTTTTATATCTCAGGTTTTTAAACTAACTATATTCAGAACCCCTGTTCTCTATAGATTCAACATTAAAGTGTGAATTTCCTGGGTCAAATAGTTTTCTCACAAAACAATATTTTTCAAGTCATTATTATATTTAATACAACTGGAATGTCTGAAGGCTATTGATCTGGGTTCTGTCTGCAGGTATTTTTGTCTGCAGAACCAAAATTTTCATCTAAAATAAAATTCTGCTTCTATCTCTTTTGGTTGTAAAGATAGCCTTCAACTTATAAATCAATACATCGCTGACTTGATTCTTCAGCAAGTCAGACAGACCAAATCATCCAATTTCATGTAGCATTAAAGGGGGTGGGAACTTACCCATCTTAACTAATGAAGCTTTTGCCATTTAAAATCTAATATTTCAAATGGCCATTCACCCAAAATAAAGCTTTAAAATTAATCATAAAACATTTTGTATTGCTGAACGAGAGTGGATTTTACAGTTCTTTTCACTGCATATTACACCAATTGTGGAATAACGTAAGCCTAAGAATCATGGCCAATGTTTTCAAATGCATACACCCAAATTCCCCAAAATGCACACACATATAGATGAGACCAAGAGATTTGTGAGAGTCTGGTTGAAAGTCTCGGCCTTGATATTTTCCCCCCCTGTGTTAATGACACTAGATCAAAACAAGAAAAAAATTAAAAATCTAATTTAATTATTATAACTGGTTTAGCTCTTCATTTCTGGCTTTGAATCCAACTGGAATCATAACTGAAAATTCAAACCCAGAAATGTGAATTCACCTTCTGGCTTCAGGCCCTGATTCAGCAAGATACTTAAGCAGGTGCTTAACTTTTACCATGTGAGTAGTTAAAATAAATATTATGCCAATTATTTGTAGTACTATCAGTAAAATAAATACCACTCAAACTATTACAGTTACTCATTATTAAAATACTATTCCTGATTAAAATCTGGCCAATGGTTTAGACTCTCATATTCACAGATAAGCTGGTCAGTGAGTTTTCTATGCAGCTTTGTTATAAAACAAGGCTGGATTCATGAATAAGCAAAACCCCTGATATTGTGATGCGCTAACAGCAGAAGATAGGATATTGCAGACATATCATTCCTGACAGGGCTAAGCAATAGGTGATGGAGATAAGTAGGGCTGGAATAAAATATGATTAAACCAGTCTTTTCCATTCTGTTTTGATTTAAAAGTACACAGTGCAAACTATTCATCTTCTGTGTGGAAGCAGTAAATCAACCGATAAAGAAAAGTGAAATGTAAGTGGGGTGCCAGGAAAGTCAAATCAGCATGCATTGGTAAACTGCTTATGCAAAGGAGGAAAATGGGATTAAGTAACAATGCGGAAGTGCTGCCCTATCTTACCAAGCATCCGAATTTATGCAAGATTAGCATACACACACAAAACAATAATAATAAAAAGACAAGAGGGAAAGAAAGCAAAAGGAATTGACATCAGTACAGCCACGGTATTATGCCCTGAAGAATTAATGTCAGCTCAGGATCTAATGTAGGTTGGCGGTTAACCTTTTCTTTTTGACTGAGCTAGCTTATTATACAAGTGATACATTTAAGGAGCATTTAGAAAGCTCTGCAAAAATTTCAAAGAACTGCAGTCCCACTGGAACATCTCTGTTATGAGACACTCTGAAACTGTGCCCTGAGTTATGGGCTACCTCCAGGAAATAGTTTAATGATGCCTGTTTCCTGTTCTAGGGAGAATGTGCTAACATTATATGCCCCCAACTCCTTTGATGCTTGATTGTGTAATTATAACTGCAGAGCCAGTATGTTTCTTACTCAACAACGGAGTCTCCCAAACTGAGCACAAGTAAAATGAGATTAGCGTTAACTAATTTCTTTAAGTGTAATTCAACAAACACCCCTTGCCAGCACAAAGTCCTACACTTCATTTGAGATCCACATTGAGAGGCATAGTGGGGAGACACTATATGTGGGGAGGTTTCTGCATCCCTTATGAATCACAGGAAGTTTGCCACACAACCAAGGTGGCATCAGGTTGGGTCAAGCAGTATGTCAGGAATGCACAGCTACATAGCTAAAGTGGCCTGTACATTTCATACAAATGGGATGGAAGGGCTACTGCCCTTGGGGGATCAGGACTGGAGTAGCAGCTGTAGGGAGGCAGAGGTAGTGAAGCTACACTGAAGTCCCATGTCCTGGCCCACATGCACCTCTCCCACAGAAAGCCTGATAACACAGGTTACAGGGGATTTCTCCCCAAATAGTAATGAAAATTAGAGCCGGTTGGAAAAAAAAAAAAACCACAGGGGAATATTTTCAAAAACACATTTTGATTTTTTTCCAGGACCCCAAGGTTTCATTGCAAGCTCTGCCACTGAGACAGTAGCTGGGCCAGTCTCTACCGCCTGTTACCTACCTCCACACACATTTGTAATATTTGTAAAGAAAGACCTTTGAGATCCTGGTACAGAAAGCTACATAGGAGATCAGAGATAATAATAAATAAATCAATTAATTAATTAAATAAATGCAATTCACTAATTAGAACATACTTTAAGATTTCATTTATCTTGACTGTGACATAAAAACACGAATTTGGTGAATCCTATATCCAACCAATGCTCCCAATCCTATGCTGACAAGAGAGATTTTTCCTCTTCCTTTGGAAAGGGTTTTAGAATTTGGGAGAATTGGCATCCATATTTTTTTAAGAAACTTTGACACCACATTTGAATTTCTTTTTTCCTTTACCAATATTTTAACCCAATAATATTATGAAAAGCCCTTATGTAGCACTTGTTCACCAGTAGATCTCAATGAATTTGACAAAGGTAGTAAGTATTATTATCAACATTTTACAGATAGGAAAACTGGGGCACAGAGTGGTCAAGTGACTTCCCCAAGGTCACACAGCAGGCCAGTTACAGAGCAAGGAATAGGCAGAGTCTCTTAAGTGCATGTCTACTGCTCCACTAGGCTACACAATCCAAATGAATCGTCAAATCAAACCAATTCCAAAATGAATGATCAGAAAAATAAATTCAGTTCTATTTTACTTACAATAATTAATGTAAAATTTAAAAAATTAGGGGCAGATTCTCTAAGATGCTCCACTCCCTTTGTGCTGCTTAAGAACTACCAAGAGAGCAGAACCTGGCCTGCAGCTGGGGATACCCTGGGATTTGGGAGAGTCTCCAGAATGTGTAGAATCCAACAGACCTGGCTCCTATCCCTAATTCCTCACAGGCTGAGTGCGGGGAGCATGTCAGGTGGAAGGGTTTGACAATTTCTTAGATATCCTTGCCAGCTGATGCAGGATCTAACCTGCCCCTTGCGCCAGTTGTAGGATTTGGAAGCCATAGCCAGTTCTCTGATCTCGTTGCTCTCTGCTATATCCATTGAAAGCTGGACCGAGCAGAGAATCTAGCCCTTACTTCTTCTTTTTTAATATGGATTTTTGGAGCTGTAGTGAACTTTCTGCTGAAGATGTAGACTAGTGAGGTGAGCAAGACTCCTTCAGGCTAATACACGCAATGTCATTCACCCTTTAGGTCTGTCAAACAGGACTGCCATTGCCCCTCAGCTGAAATCAGAACAGAGGTGCAGCAGCCTGCTCTGAAGCAGAGGTGACAGAGAGAAGCTTTTCTGAGACTTTTTTGGTTTAAACACAGGGGAACTCAAGTTAGGATGGGCATAAAAGCTAGAAGAAACCATTATACTGTAAAATAAATTTGGTTCCAATTCTGCAAACACTTTACTCACATGCCTAAAGGTGCATGTGAATAGTCCCACTGAACTCAAACACTTGGTCCCTAGTCACTTGGCCCTGAGGTGTGTACAAAGGTGTTTACATAGTTGCTCACACCTGTAAGTGTTTGCAAGATCAAAGCCTTGATTTGTTAAAAGTAGTAGCAATACCTAGGAGCTGTAATGTTTTTATGTCCAAATCATATTACAAATATTTATTCATGAGAATTACCTTTCGGTCACTTTATTTCAATGGGACCAAATCTTAGGCTGTAATCTCTTTGGGGGCATGGAGCACATCTAGTACCATGATGCCTCAATCCCCCTCCATGCATAGCCCATGTTATGGCTGGCCAGAATTGCAGTGTATGCACTTGCAGGAGAGCAGAGGCAGCTACAGATTTGTTTCCCCCAAGAGCATCTTGCAGAAAAGACACTGGGAAGGGGTGAGGAATAGGTGAAGTCATGGCTCCACCACCCTTCTTTACCAAATAGCATTGCAGTTTGTATGCTCACCTGAATACCCAGAAGCTCCACAAAACATCTCTGAAGCAGAATATCTCCCCATGTACCCCCTGGGATAGTACAGCTCTGCAGAAGGCTAAATACCGTAAATGAACACAAACCACAACTATTCCAGCCAGCTCGCCCAATGTAAAACAAAACAAATATGCTTTAAAACTCAGCAGACTTGAGCTGCGGCAGCATGGTCTGAGGGATGAGTCCAAAGACAGCAAAGCTTAGATGAGTACACCCTGCAACCAACCTCACAGTTTTACTCCAGGAACTGAGAAGGAAGAGCATTCCAGCTGATCTCTGCCATCTCAGTGGGGTCTGAGGAAAACAACATCTTTAGACCCAGTCACCGATAACTTGAATTGCACAGATACAGCAATCACATTTAAGTGAATAAAAGCATACAAACCAAAGAGAGATTCTGCATGGATAAATGCTTATGTTTCTCAATTGTGCTAATCAAACAAGTGTGAAGTAGGATGGCGTTATTTTTAGCTGTTAAATTAGGTTTTTGGACAGAGAACAGAGATTTAAGGATTTTTTCCCCCCCTTTGCAGATCAGGAAACTTCTGGTTGAATAATCATATCCTAAAGCACAGTTTGCAGAGTGCTTGGCATTAATTCTACAGGCACATTGCCATGAGTATTCAATCACACTGTTCAATTACACAGTAACCGAATGCTGACACCTACTGACATACGAAACCATCAGATTATAACAACACTGTTGAAAGCTGATGTCCATCACACACATGTGGTCCACCCTCCCCCCCCCCAGCAACGTTCGCTATAAAAATGGTATGCTGTGCATTGCCAAAGGAACTGTCTAGTTACAGTAAAATAACTGCAGTCCTTTAATCCTTTAGACCAGGGAGTTTTATATATTTTTAAAACGTATCTGCTTAAAAATCCAAACTACAGGGCTGGATTGAGAACTCCTCACTTATATTAATACTCACACTGAAGTCACAAACAGAGTTACCTATGTGTACATGCTTGCAGGATCATATAATCTACTCATGTGAGTAAATGTTCACCAATGAGAGTCTGGCCCCCTCAGTGAGTGATTATGATAGAATGTTAAGAAATGTTGAGGTTCAGCCACTCAATCCATTCAAAGCTTTGGATGCTCAGAATAATGACATTTAAATGCTCTTTCAAAATACACCACCTTTTACAAACACTGTCTTAATGCAGTGTTTCAGCAAGAGCTTACTGCAAGCACCATTGAACCAGGAACATTTGTGTTATGAAGGGGCATATTTCAATTCAATTGTTATTACAAGGATGGAACAGAATAGTGCAGTATTTTGCATCATCCAGTCTCTATCACCATATTTTCCCATTAACCATACATCCAACAATCACACTGGAAATTTTCAGTGAAACCCTGAAGTCTTTACTTAATTTTTCTCAGTTCCTACCAAGGCAAAACATCTGTTGGCTTCAATCCACAATCTCTCTGCTACACTGGCTTCAGAGTGGGTTTTGCATCAATGAGGTCTCACTAAAAAGTGAGTAAAACTTCAGAACTTGGATCATTATGAGAAATATCCTTCTGGTTTCATTTTGGGTCAGAACTACTGAAAAAATATCTCTTTTTTTCTGTATTTCATCTTTCAGACAAACTCAGAAAATGCAGAGATGCATAATTTTTTTTTTTTATAAAACAACATTAAGTTTCGGCTGAAAGTTGGAGTTGATTCTTTTTATATCAGAAGCAGTTTGTTCATCCCTAAAAATGAATAGTAATGATTTCTAGTACCATTGCAGTAAAATAATGGGACTGACAGCAAATCATGTATCCTGTTTAGGAGTCAGTAGGGCTTCTGGCCTCTTCAGTATGCATCCAAACATTTACTGGGACATGCATTATGATTTATTGTGAAAATATAGAGGAGATGAAAAACACTCTTGGGTCATCCTGTCCAGTGTAATACCCTTTCCTTCAGAATATCTGCCCATATTTTGTCCACTCCAATTTTAAATTGTGAAAGTGATTGGCTTTCCAATCCCGGCCTTCAGTGAGTACAATGACCTTAACATTGAGAAGTTTTTCCTGATAAACGTTAAACTCTCCTTAATAACCTGATTCCTAGTTATCGCCTTGTGTGGCCATAAACAATTCTTCCCCTGAAGGTTCTTAAGAAGTTTGAAGGTTTGGGTATTTCTTGAGTTATGTTTAGGCCCCCCTGTGCTCTATTTTTCATTGCTTTCCCCCGCCCCTTCATAATTTCTCCTTAGTGGAACAACAAACCCAATGGCATCTGATCCAAGTAAAACTTTATGCAGAGGTTTAATGAGTTTCAAATTGATCAAATAAGAGCCCAATCATATGGTCACCCTTGTGCTTGAGCAAAACCCTATTGGAAATCAGGCCCCAAGTTTGACCATCCATAGTCTCAACTGGCTTCAATAGACAACTATGAATGGCTAAACTATAATTCCTTCAAGCAGCATTTGGGATGTTCAAAGACAGGACCTGAGCTTTATTACTCCCTACTGAGCTTGTACACTAAAAATGTTTACTTTTTTTAAAAAAAGTATTTACCCCTCACAAGTAGCTTTAAAATAAAAAAGATGGCATGACCTTAACAAGGGTTTTACAAGTTAATACACTGTAAAATATGGATTACACGTCAGCCCACAACAGCAAACAGCTACAATCATGTCTTTTGAAGTTCCTGTATGATTTCAGTGGAACAGTGCAGGAGAAAAGGTTTGTAGGAATAGACCCACAGACAGTACCACCTAAGTGCTGTAAGAAAGTTACAAGCTGCTTTTTAGTAAAAATATGTTATTTGATTAATGTTAAAATGATTTTTTTGCAAGGATTCTACCTATGAATATTATTAAATGTGGCCGAATGTTTCTTTATTTTAGGACAGTCACCTGAAGTGAAAGAACTGAAGCAATGCAAATAAATCTGAATGTATTAACGTCATTCTTCTCAGACCTAAATTCTCTCTTAGTCAATAGGATGCTACAGCCTTTAATGTTGCTGTGTTAAGAAAGCAAGTATTTACAAACTGGAGGACACATGCCAACCTCTATCTTTTAGTTGTTGATTGATTGCTTCTGAATTACATTTATAGTCATTGTATGAAAGGCATTAAAATAATAATGGTTGTTATTATCAGGAGCAAAGAATTGTTTGTCAGCTCTTTGCCCACTTCTGGCTGCAATTGCTTATTGTTCTGTAAAAAAAAGCATTTGCTACTACAGTATGTATTGGAAAGAACTTACTGTGGTAATTATTCAAAAGGTTTTCATACAAACAAGACATGAAAAACAAAATTATACAGCTATTTCTACAGGTTCTTGATATTATTATTCTCAAACACCAAGTCTTACCACGGGTAACTATGCACAAAATAAAGTTTGTGTGTCATGAAGACCGCTATGACCTTCTGCTTGTGGGGGAACCCTCAGCAGAGTTCCTTTACTCTTCTCTAACATCTCATTAGCAGATGATGATGTAAAGGTTAAAGGGCATCCCACATGCAATTGAAACAGAACAAGAGGCATGTTAGACAAAGTTTGTCTCTCTCCCATGTTTTCATTACATTCACATGTCAGTACTAGTAGAGCAAGATCGAAGGTTAGCAGTTTGCCTTACTTTAATAAGAAGGACAACCTCTTGACATTCTTTCTTGTTAGCGGTTGGAGACATCACAGTTAGGTTTTTTTCCTCTATTGGGATGACTTCGTAGGTGACCAAGTCTGGCTGCCATCTTCATTAGGGGCCTGATCGAAAGCCCACTGAAGTAAATGAGAGCTTTACCACTGACTTCAGTGTGTTTTGGATCAGGCCCTCTCTTCTCTACTCCACTTATAAAAAACAAGGTAGGTCTAAACTTTTCTCCTTCTTCACTATCTTCTTTATTATCAGCCTGCTGCCAATGTCCTCTCTTCCACTTACTGCCAGATGTAAGGAGAGAGTCTTACCCTTTTACCCATTCACCCCTTATGAGTTTTTGTTCCTTTTCATAGAATAGTATTAAAAGTTTCAGCCATTTTTCATATACTTTCAAAACTCTTCTGCACTGGAACTCATTTGAAAGGAGCCATGCATAGTGGCAATCAGACTCTTCCATACCAGGACCCAAAGTTACAAACAAATACATTTTCAGGATACCTCACCCACATGGTCAGGAGGTCAGGGAGATGTTAGAGATACCTTGGGGGTAACAACTCCAGTATCGAGAACCCATGAACTATATATATTGTGGCAAACAACACGGCATTGCTGGGTGGAGTCAATTAAAAAAACAAACTTGTCAGCCATATAGATCTTTGTTTCACTAATTGGGTTGAGTGAATGCATACTACCCACGAAAAATAGCATAGTAAGAGCACTGAGATTTGATCCTATAAAAAGCACCAAGGTAATTGTGACAGATAGTTCCTTTCTTTGCATAATAAGAGTGATCTGTAAAGAAGCAAAATTCACTTTATTTTCCATAAGTATATGTCATTTTCTATTTATTTATTTGCATTTTTATGAGTCATGAAGTTCCATAACATTCCTGGAGATTCCAATTTAATATGCATTTCTACATTTCGTTAGTAGTAGTTTTATATCTTCCTGGAGACATTTAAGAGAAAAAAGGAGACATACAAGACAGTGATAACTACCACACTATTAAATTCATTAGCCACATGATGAAGATTTAGGAGAAAGTTATTGATAAGAGACTACAAACAGAAGGAAATGTCAGTTGCAATCAGTTTGGACTGACGCCACACAGGTCAACAAAGGATGCTATCTTTGCATTAAGATTGCTTGTGGAAAAAACAGAGAAAAGAGGAAAACCCAGCACATATAATTCATTGAACTTGAGAATACTTATGATCACATTACAAGAGAAGCCACCTGATGATGTATGAGATTGAAACAGATACAGGAAGACTATATCAGATTTGTCTAGAATATGCACAAGGGTGCAGTTACCAGTTAGAAAGCCATGTGGCTTGATGCTAAGCCACTTTTGGACACATAGGTCTCTATGCACTTACAGAAAACATCCAGAGAGTAGCACCCTGGTGCCTGCTTTTTTTCAGATGATGTATTGCTTGTGGGGAAGAGCAAAGAGGAAGTGCAAGAAGATTTAGCGATGGAAGTGCACACCTAGAAGGAATGGCATGAATCAGCACAAATAGAATAGACTATATGGTTGGTTGATTTGATGATACCTTGCAGGAAGACAACAAGACTAAGTCGGGAGGGGGAGGGGGGAACCACTACCAAAGGTACAAAAGTTGTGGTACCTAGGTTTAATAGTACATGATAAAGGTGAACTCAATGATGCACTTCTAAGCACAACAGAAAAGCCATGGAGTAAATGGAGAGAAGTGTGCAAGCGATCTGTGATGGGAGAATGCTTATTTCAAATTCAAAAGTAAGAGCGACAAGGTAGTGTTCTAGGCTTCAGTACATGCTAGTCACCTGAGTAATTACCCTGGATTTCAAGCCATGGCTTCATTATTCTAACACCTGAGCTAGTGAGATTAAAGCTAGCTCAGGTATGACTACATGAGCTGCAATCACACCCTATGACTGCAGAATGAAATCCTGGCACCACTGAAGTCAAAAGGAATTTTGCCATCAGCTTCAAGGGGGCTAGTATCTCACCCTCAGAATTTTGTTTTGAGTTTCAGGTTAGAACAAACCCAAGGAGAAACTCACCTTCAAATAGAACAAGTCATGCCTGGTTTCAGATCAGAACTGTGCAAAGTGGCCTTGTTTTTTACCTGAAAATGGCACCTTTTAAATGTTGCTCAGAGGTATGGAAATTCAGCATATGCTTGGGGGGAAGGGGGATGGATTAGTAGGCAGATTGCAGGTGGTAAAGGTGATAAATTAAACTGATCACATGGCTGTGCAATGCATCTATAAACATATCCTTATAGTGAAAGAGGATGCCGCTGGTAGTGCAGGCCTGTGACAGAGTGGAATGAATGGTTAAGGACTGTCTGTCATGTGATTCAGCAGGGCTTTCTAGGAAGGGGTGCGTCCATTTCTGGGAAAAGGGAGAAGTCTCTGGATCCTGGCGGCCTGCGTGTTCTAGAGGAATAGCTTTTGGTTTAGATATTCCTGTGAGTTTCTGTATTTATTAACAACCTGTGTCCTCAAGGTAGGACTTGAAAAGAGACTTGGGCATAGCAATGAATTCCTCTCGGGCTGGTGAAGAAGCCCACCAGCTTAAAGGGCTCTTTGGTTCTAGAACTTGCTCTCCCCCTCCCCTGGTCCGCAACAGCGCACACATTTGTTGAACAGGAAAGCATGCTGCAAAGACTGTCTATTATCCAGTGCTTGAGGTGGACTGAGGGTATGAGTGTCATGGGGTATATTTTGCTGTTTGAATTACTGTCTGGCTAATTTACTGTTGATGTCTGGGGTCCTTGCTACGTTGTTCGGTAGTAATCTTGGTATGGATTGTTATTATAAAAATATTAAGGTTGAGAATAGGCTTATTTTTTCATTTTAGCTGAAGTATGTAAATTAATATGCACATCTTGAATAATGTATTAATAACTTCGTATTTATATATGTTCACGTGAATATTTCCTGGGCTCAGACCCCTCACCAACATTTCATTTACTAGTTTTGCTTACCTCTTGGTTTTAGAATAAAGATGTCTTTTAGCAGATTATGACAATAAGTTCATTCATTTGCTTTTATAACAATTACAAATAATAATACCTACCTTGTATAAGTAATCTTAACCTTTAATGCTTGCTGCTGCTGCTTCGTAGCAAGGATTCTGCACTGATCAGTCATTGGACATCAGCTACAGAGCATTCTGGTCAATAGAAAGTTATTCTCTTGGCCAGTTCTGATAGTCAATTCTGAAGGCACAGAACCTTCCCGCCTATTTAGGTTCTTCCATGATTTCATCTCCAGAGCGAGTAAGTGTATTAATACCTTAGTAATTACTTAAATCATGTACAAATACGAAAGGCCCACAGGGCCCAATCCAACTTCCATTTAAGTCCATGTGAGCTATTCCATTAAATTCAGTAGGAGTTAGATTTGTCCCATAATGCATATTAATATGCTTTTTGTGCAAATATACAACAGCCCTAAAACAATCTCATCTCTGAAAGAGATAACCCAATAAATGCTGCTCATTAATTCAGACTATGTAACCTTTTTGGAATTTTCCAGGGCGTGACTTGCCATTTCCCTTTTTCCCGGATGATAAACCTGATTATTGTTACTGTAAATTCCAAGGAACAATGAATTCAAAATAATAGATTTTAATGTCAAAAGGAACCTTTGAGATTGTCTAAAGCTGACCTCTTGCACATGACTATCCTGAACTGATCACTGCTTCAAGTCCAGTAGCTGTGGTTAAACTAAAACGTATCTTTTGGAAAACATCTAAACTTAATTTAAAAATTTCCAGTGATGGAAAATCCACAACATCCCTTGCTACGTTGTTCCAATGGTTAATTACCTTCACTGTTAAAAACTTGCACCTTATTTCCAATCTGAATTTGTCTAGCTTCAGCTTCCAGCCATTAATTCTATTACACCTTTGTCTGATGGACTGAAGATCCTTTTATCAAATTTCTGTTTCCCGTGTAAGTACTTATAGACTGATCAAGTCACCCCTTAACCTGCTCTTTGATAAGCTAAATAGACTGAGTACACAGCTTTCGCTATAAGGCATGTTTGCCAATCCTTTAATCATTTAGTCAACCTGTTGACAAATTGCCTTCTTCCAACCCCCACCCCCCGCATATGCACACACACAGGCACCCCATGGATCTGCAGCAATGGTCTCTAAGTTGACAGTCTCTTATTTTATGTTTCTACCTTTCATTCAGTCTAGGATTCTTTCCTCCTCCTCAAGATAGATAAAATTCTTAATGCAACCTTAATGCTCTGTTTTACACATCCTATGTGACAGAAGACTCTTGTCTACACACCTTAGAAGCTGCATAGATTTTACCCTTCTAATGTGCACTGGAATGAACCTGAACAGCTCAGCCTTATTGATTGCCTATGTTACTGAATGAAGCTCCTGTAGGTCTCGTCTCCTTGGACTGTGGGGGCACCATACACAATGCGCTATGAAGGAGAGAAGGCATTCAATAAATTCAGCATACAGCATGCAAAACATAAGCCTCAGAAATTGACATTTTAAACACGTGCACCTTGAAAACACAAACACTTTACAGTATATGGCTCAGTCCAGTGCACAAAAACGTATATGGCCCAATGCACATTTTAGGACATTTGCATTGAATGAGATAGGACTGCAGTGGACACCTGCTTCATTCATCATATTCTCTTCAACAAATTCACAGAATGAGTGAAAATGATAAATCAGTTTGAAGACACCTAACAGATTGACTTCCCTTGTAAATTATTTAAAATATGACTATATAGCCACCTTTGCTTACCTATATTGTTTCTGGGGAAAATCTTGGGTATCTGAGATTTGGTATTATCATAGCCTGATTTTGCTGCTGGATTTATGCCATAAAATACCCTCTCCAAACAAATTATTGTATTTTTACAATGAATTTATGAGTGATCTTTGCTCGATCAGCTAAACTAGGAATAACCTTACAATAATAGATATAAAGCTCTATAAATCCATGGATGTCCCTAACACTGATGAAGTTAGCCATTTTTGTGCTGGATGGGTTTGTCTTGGATCAGGAGAAATCCCTTTACACTAACTGAATAGCCCAGATAAATTTCTTCACTCTGAAATAGTCCACCCTTGTTCACATTCATTTTTAAACTGAAATACTTGAACTGATCAAAACCTGTTTTAAATTAACTTTTGTATGGCACACTATAGCAAATACCCTGAAACTGCAACATACCCATTATCTCTGTACTGCCATGACTTCTCTGTCTTAGCTTTACATATTTCTAGCCAACCCTAGGAAACATCCAGTATTCCGTACTAGGGAACTACCAGTGATCCATGCATGACTGAGAATAAAAATCCTATATAAGGTTACTTTTGTAAATCCTCACAGAATCTTTCATCCTCATAATATTTATTTCTCAAGAATTTCTGAAAATGGTCATGGCTTTGAGAATGGTTCAATAGTTGGTAGGCAAACTGCTTTGAATAAAGCAAGAACTGTCCCTATACATGTGTTCAACATTCATATAGAATTAGGGCTGTCGATTAATCACAGTTGATTCACGCAATTAACTCAAAAAAATTAACTGCAATTAAAAAAATTAATTGCGATTAATCACACTGTTAAACAATAGAATACCAACTGAAATTTATTAAATATTTTTGGATATTTTTCTACATTTTCAAATATATTGATTTCTATTACAACACAGAATACAAAGTGTACAGTGCTCACTTTATATTATTTTTATTACAAATATTTGCACTGTAAAAATGAAGAAATAGTATTTTTCAATTCACCTCATACAAGTACTGAAGTGCAATCTCTATCATGAGAGCGTAACTTAGAAATGTAGATTTGTTTTTGTTAAATAACTGCACTCAAACAAAACAATGCAAAACCTTAGAGCCTACAAGTCCACTCAGTCCTACTTTTTGTTCAGCCAATTGCTAAGACAAACAAGTATGTTTACATTTACAGGAGATACTGCTGACTGCTTCTTATGTACAGTGTCACCTGAAAGTGAGAACAGGCATTCGCAAGTCATTTTTGTAACTGGCGTTGCAAGGTATTTATGTGCCAGATATGCAAAACATTCATGTGCCCCTTCATGCTTCAGCCACCATCCAGAGGACATGCTTCCATGCTGATGATGCTTGTTAAAAAATAATCCATTAATTAAATTTCTGACAGAACTCCTTGGGGGAGAATTGCATGTCTCCTGTTCGGTTTTACCTGCATTCGGCCATATATTTCATGTTATAGCAGTCTCGGATAATGACCAGCACATGTTCGTTTTAAGAACACTTTCACAGCAGATTTGACAAAGAGCAAAGAAGGTACCAATGTGAGATTTCTAAGGCTAGATACAGCACTCGACCGAAGGTTTAAGAATCTGAAGTGCCTTCCAAAATCTGAGAGGGACGAGGTGTGGAGCATGCTTTCAGATGTCTTAAAAGAGCAACACTCTGATGCGCAAACTACAGAACCCGAACCACCAAAAAATAAAATCAACCTTCTGCTGGTGGCATCTGACTCAGATAATGAAAATGAACATGCATCGGTTTGCTCTGCTTTGGATCATTATTGAGCAGAACATGTCATCAGCATGTACGCATGTCTTCTGGAACGGTGGTTGAAGCATGAAGGGACATATGAATCTTTAGCGCATCTGGCAAGTAAATATTTTGCAATGCTGGCTGCAACAATGCCATGCGAATGCCTGTTCTCACTTTCAGGTGACATCGTAAACAAGATGTGGGCAGCATTATCTCCTGCAAATTGTAACCAAACTTGTTGTCTGAGCGATTGGCTGAAATAAGACTGAGTCGACTTGTAGGTTCTACGGTTTTACATTGTTTTATTTCTGAATGCAGTTATTTTTTGTACATAATTCTACATTTGTACATTCAATTTTCATGATAAAGAGATTGCACGACAATATTTGTATTAGGTGAGATGAAATATACAATTTCTTTTGTTTTTTAGAGTGCAAATATCTGTAATCAAAAATAAATATGAAGTGAGCACTGTACACTTTGTATTCTGTGTTGTAATTGAAATTAATATATTTGAAAATGTAGAACACATCAAAAATATTTAAATAAACGGTATTCTATTATTGTTTAACAGTGTGATTAATTGCGATTAATTTTTTTAATCGCTTGACAGCCCTATATAGAATATTTCAGAGATTCATTTTTTCTTCTCTTAAGACACCTCTGCACTTCTGACTTCCTCACTGGTTTAGAATGAAGTTTTTTGTAACTATTTTTTCAAGGAATGCAAGCTTTTTGTCCTTATGTGTTCTGTGCCTGAGCATTCATTCTTCAGAAATTACTACTGATTCTATTCAAAGACAAATTTGTTCCATCTAATCTGAAAATTTAGTTTTTGTTTTAGGTTGGGTTGGGGGTTTTTTATGAGGGGGGGAGTGAGGGGGAAGGGAATTGGGATAATCAATTCACCAGTTACAATTATAAACTGGCATAGCTCTTGGTCAGTTTTCCAAACTCATCTTCAATGAACTCACAAAATATTTTGCAAGACACCTCATCTTAAAAGTAATATCAAACTCTACTTGGATTTTTTTTTAAATTACTCTTAATTGATTCTAACTCTTATGAGTGTAATAAAGATAATACCATCAGGTGCACTTTAAACAAATTAATTTAACATGCAATCAAATACAACACCTGATTTCAAACTGAAATCTGACCCACTGTCACTAGACCATCAGGGAGACAAAAATCAGAGCAAAGAATTTATGTACCTTTCGCTTGTGCCTGGAGAGTCAGATAGTTATGGTGGCCCCAACAGAGGATGTACAGCACCTTTATCCTATGGTGCATTAACTTTGCCCAGGACATTTAAAATTAACACACTTTACAGGCCCTGAAACAGAACGCATGGAAAAGGAGCGTAAATATTCATAACAGTCTTTTTCTAAAAGTAAACCACCTCTTTGTATGTGCAGATGGATGGGTCTTTAAACATCTCTGGCCTAGTGGCCCACCTGACCACATCAAGCCCAGGAAGAAAGCCGCTAGTACAAAATGCCAAATATAAATATCAGACAAGTAGGGAAAAGTCATGTCAAGTACAATGCTAAGAAAAAATACATTTAATTTCCTCCTGCAACTAATGGAAAACACAACCTCTCTCACATTCTGTGCCTTTCTTTTCAGTTGGGTTTCAACTGTTATACTGCACAGGCAGATTCTGCAGTGTCAACTAACATCTCTTTGGGGAGTAAAAAGGAACGTAGAGGGGTGTATTTCTAAATATTTTCCTTGCAGGAAATGAAAGTATAATGTTGTATTGGCATTAGCCTTTTTGGTAGCACATCAATGACATGATATTGTACAGTAACTTAAGAATGGGTTTCTGAATAGATGGCATACATATCATTGCTTATCTAGACTATAAGCACTTTAGGTGGGCTATGTACTACATAGGAAAGCTCTTGAAAATCTGGCTATAATCACAAGCAATAGAAATTTTATTCATCTTAGTTTATATAGATACTATCCCTTAACTACAAATGACTTTCCGTAGATGATTAAATTCCAAATAAATGAACTGTTGTCTGATTCAATTAAAACAGTATTTAGCATCAAAGACACCAAATATATCAAAATATAGAAGGACCCTCAAGATTGAGCTATTTAGCAGTCAACCTATCAAAAACAAAATAGAGAGCTACCATGGTGATCATCTAGTCTTACCTCCTACGTAGGCCAGAGGCCAAGGAACTTGCCCAAAATAATTCCTAGAGAATATATTTTAGAAAAACTTCAAATCTTGATTTAAAAATAATCAGTGATGGAGAATCCACCATGACCCTTGGAAAGTTGTTTCAGTAGTTAATTTCTCTCTTTAAAATGTATGCCTTATTTCCAGTCTGAATTTGTCTAGCTTCAACTTCCAGCCATTGATAAGTTTATGGAGGGGATGGTATGATGGGATAGCCTAATTTTGGCAATTAATTGATCTTTGATTATTAGCAGGGATGTTAGATGGGGTGGGATCTGAGTTACTACAGAGAATTCTTTCCTGGATGCTGGCTGGTGAGTCTTGCCCACATGCTTAGGGTTTAACTGATCGCCATATTTGGGGTCAGGAAGGAATTTTCCTCCAGGGCAGATTGGCAGAGGCCCTGGAGGTTTTTCACCTTCCTCTGCAGCGTGGGGCACGGGTCACTTGCTGGAGGATTCTCTGCACCTTGAGGTCTTTAAACCACGATTTGAGGACTTCAATAACTCAGACATAGGTTAGGGGCTTGTTACAGGAGTGGGTGGGTGAGATTCTGTGGCCTGCGTTGTGCAGGAAGTCAGACTAGATGATCATAATGGTCCCTTCTCACCTTAAAGTCTATGAGTCTATGTTATATCTTTCTCTGCTAGATTGAAGAGCCAATTGTTAAATATTTGTTCCCCATGTAGGTACTTGGAGACTGTAATCAAGTCATTCTTCACCTTCTCTTTGTTATGCTGAATAGAATGAGCTCCTTGAGCCTATAACTGTGAGGCTAATCCTTTAATCATTCTTGAGGTTCTTCTCTGAACCCAGACCAATTTATCAACATCCTTCTTCAATTGTGGATGCTAGAACTGGACAAAGTATTCCAGCAGCAGTTACACATATACAGGTAAAATAACCTTGCTACTCCTACTCAGGAGTCCCCTCTTTATGAGTCCATGGATTGCTTTAGCCCTTTTGGCCACAGTGTTGCCCAAGAAGCTCATGTTCAGCTAATTATCCACCACAACTCCCAAATCTTTGTCAGAGTCACCATTTCCCAAGATAGAGTTTCCACTGTGTATGTATGGCCTATATTCTTTATTCCTAGATGTATACATTTACATTTAGCCATATTAAAACACATACTGTTCATCCGCACCCAGCATACTATGCAATCCAGATGACTCTGTCAGTGGCCTGTCCTCTTCATTATTTACCGCTCCCCCCCCCCCCAAACTTTTGTGTCATCTTCACATTTTAGTAGTGATTTTATGTTTTCTTCCAGCTCATTAGTAAACGAGAGTAGGGCCAAGAACGGATCCCTTCAGCACTCCAATGGAAACCCATCTGTTCAATCATGGAAGGCTAGCCATATAGCCCCACCCTTTCCACCCAAGGCCCCGCTTCTACCTCCCCCCCATCCAAGCCCTGAGCCCCACCCACCCCCAGCACTGGGCTGCCCCCTGGTCTCAATCGGCTGCTGGCCTCCGGCCGGAGCTGAGCTCTTGCTTGCTTGGGGGAGGGTGGAGCGTTGGCCTGGGTAGGGCCAGGGACTGGCTTAGGGAAGTATTAGTCTCCCCTGGCCCATTATACTCACTGCCCATGTGTTCAATGATGATTCCCATTTACAACTGCATTGAGACGATCAGTTAGCCAGCTTTTGATCCATTTAGTGTATGCCATGTTAACTTTATATTTCTCTAGTGTCTTAATCAAAATGTCATGTGGTAACAAGTCAAATGCTGTACCGAAGTCTATTACATCAAGACTGTTACCTTTATCAACCAAACTTATCTCATCCAAAAAGGAAACAAACCATATCAAGTTAGTTTGACAGGAGCTACCTTCCATGAATCCACGTTGATTGGCATTAAATTCTATTACCCTGCTTTAATTCTTTATTAATTGGAGGTCCTATATCAGCCACTCCATTATGTTGCCTGGGGTCAATGTCAGACTGACAGGCCTATGATTACCCAGATCATTCTTTTTACCCTTCTTAAATATTGGCACAACATTATCTTTCTTCCAGTCTTCTGAAACTTTCCTGGTGTTCCAAGACCTATTGAAAAAAATCAACATTAATGGTTCATTGAGTTCCTCAAGCAGCTCTTTTAAAACTCTTGGATGAAAGTTATCCTGACATGCTGACTTAAAAATGTCTAACTTCAGTAGCTGCTGTTTAACATCCTCCTGATAGATTAGTGGAATGGAAAGAAAGTTATATGATGAAAACTATATCCTCTGGTTTTCCCCCAGATACAGAACAGAAATATTTATTGCACACTTATGCCTTTTCCACATTATTATTGATAATTTTACCATTTCCATCTAGTATGGATCAGTACCATTATCAGGATTCTTTTTGCTCCTATTATACTTAAACAAGTTATTTTTATTGTCTAACTCTGCTGGCCATAGATTTCTCCTTGTGTCCCTTTACTTCCCTTATCAATTTTCTATAATTCCTATCTTCTTATTTGTATTCATTACTATCAACTTCCCCTTTCTTTCATTTCTCGTATTTTTTTAATAGCTGCCTTCACTTCCCCTCCAAATCATGTCTATCTCAAAGCCCTTTCTTCTAGCTATGCAATTTCAACATGATGAGAAAATGCCTGAACTGAAAATACTTATACCCCACCACTAGGACAACTTAAAAGCAAAGATGCAGAAGAAATATTGCAGTGTATGACAAGTCCTGCTGTGTTTACAAGTGCACTCTGGACCTTTAGTTTATATATATATATTGATATATTTATCCAGCAAGTGTTCAGAAACCATGATTTCATGAAGGGATTCCTGGGTATCTGTCACATTCTACTCAGAGTGAGACAGCTAAAAGCTTACGTTATATACCACAAATAATGGGCCAGATCCTCTAGTGTTGTGCAGCCACTTGCTTCACACTTCAGACATAAGCCTGTCTTAAGCATCCAGATAGGGAGGGTTGTCCCAGTGTAAGGTGGTGTAGAACTCTTACACCAGTCACCCTCCTTACTGCTTGTGTTTCAAGAAACAGAGTATTTGGGTGTAGCAATAAGTGGTATGACGACGATACTCCTGAAATATGCAGATCCCTCATCTGTGCTTTTGGCCTCTTGGGTCTGTTGCAGCCCTGCATAAATTAGCAGGGCCGCCCGGGGGGGGGGGAGGGCAAGTGGGGCAATTTGCCCCAGGTGCCCCCATGACAGTTTTTTGGGGCCCCTGGAGCGGGGTCCTTCACTCGCTCCGGGGGCCCCGGAAAACTCTCATGGGGCCCGGGCCCCCAGAGCTTCTTCCGCTCCGGATCTTCGGCGGCAATTCAGCGGCGGGGGGGTCCTTCCGCCCCGGGACCCACCGCCAAAGCGCCGGGTCTTCGGCGGCAATTCGGTGGTGGGGGCCCCCGCCGCCGAAGACCCCAGGCCCCCTGAATCCTCTGGGCGGCCCTGTAAATTAGAGCAGTTCTCCAGCTGCACTAATATAGTAAAGCAATATGGACCTGTCAATAGCAGTACCCAGATCAGGGAAATGCAAAATTTTAAGCCATCAGCCCCCAAATGTACATTGGGCACATTTAAAAAGTTTTTTTTGTATTAAATAAAAAACCTCTAAATATTTAAAGATATAAATTTAAAGTACACAACAAAACTCATAACTTATCCAGAGCAAGGCTCCATAAAACCAGGCCATTCATTACCCACACTCCTTCATCCCCAAAAGTTATGGAACTTATCGGAACATTGGCCTGCAGCCCATCATAGGAACCTCTTTAAGACGCACTTCAGAGAATTGCAGCACGTGAAGTTGCCTCCCCTTGATGGTAGCTTTGTTACTAATTTCAACCTCCCCTGATTTATACTCTGGCCAAGATTCTTTGGCCAGCAGAATCCCGATTCCCCATTAGAGATGGGGAAACCAGGCTATTGTGAGAAAGAGAAAAAATATGGTTACATGTGAACAAACTAATATTTGAATGACAGTCCTCAAAACTAAAGTCACAGGTGTGTTTGGTATCTCAAGTAATGGGTGGGATTTATGTCTTTGGCACAAGGATTGTATTTTCCTTTGTGTTGGTACAGCACCTAGCACATTGAAGGCACTAATGCAATGCAGATAATAACTAGTAACACAACTTTCATATTGTGTAGAACCCAAAGATGGTTATAAACTATGAACTGTTTGCTATTGGTGCATGCCATTGGTACTCCCTGGTCCTAGTGTACAAGGAATTTTAACTCAAACTCTTCCTCCTCCCCTCCCATAGATGTTTGGACAAAGGGCAGGTGACTAACAGAACTAAACAAACTCTACTAAAGAGCCAAAAAAAAAAAACTCCACACAAACAAAATGCACTCTTCTGTTTCTGGCCAACGTAGTAGAATCTGTTGGACAAAAACCAGTACATCTAATGTGAATTGATATATATATTGATATATATCATCACCATCCTAAACATCTTGCAATATAGCTCTGTGCACACCCATAACAATGCATACATCGCATTAAGATGATCTGTTAATCATAAATAAAATACAAATAAAAATGGGGGGGGAAGATAAATCACAGAAAGTATTCTAGAGTCTGAACTAGTATTAATCTACAAACACTACAAAATATCTGACATTTAGTTATGCTGTTTGAAGTTTCGAGTTTGCAATGTTTCTTCAGCCAAGGGAAATTGGATGGATAGAGTAACAGATGGATGGAAAAGTCCATTGAGTGCATTATTGGCTGCCATTCAGTGAATGGCAGGCAGCTAATAAAGCACTCAGAGGAGTTTTCCATCCATCTGTTCTTAATAAAAATAAATGATGATGTTCTGAATCTAGTTGTTTTGATTTCTAGCTGCACTGTTCAATAATATAACTGAAAAACTGATCCTGAAAAGTCCTTTACAGATTGTGACCAACCCACCACTATTGTTTCCTTTGGACATGTCTGTGCAAAAGTGTTTTCTCTCCTTTTTTCTGATTTATAAGAAGAAATTATTATGCTTGGATAAACTTAATAGCCTAGAAGTTCCACTGTTCTATTGCAAGTAATGAAATTAGATTAGTGCTGCTCCGTTTAGTGGCATGAGTCTTTGTGGTTCTCTTATGTTTGGGGAAATATATGTTTATGAAACTCTCCTTGTTGCCCAAGAAAGCACAGCATGCTACATTAATAGAAAACCTCTTCCATTTATTTTAACACATTTTTAAAGTGGATTTTATTTCCCTACAGCAAACAAATGTCAGAAAGAGAAAAGTGGATATGCATCTTTCCTGCTATAAAGTATTTGCAATTAAAAAGAAAACACCCAATTACCTTTTCCAAGGGACAAATTCTGATATACTACTCATTATGAGTAAGTGTCTTATTCTACAATAATCCCTATGTGGGGTAAAGTATTTTTCACCCAATACTCCTGAGGGAATTCTGCACACACTCATAAAATTCTGCGCACAATATTTTAAAATTCTGCATATTTTATTTGTCAATAAATAATCTGGAGGCTCCAGCATGGCAGCGGGGAGCACAGGTCACTGGCTGCATGGAAGTGGGAGATCACCCTGTAGCCCCAGCCCACCCCTGAGACACAGGTTTGGCAGTCAAGCTGCACCCAACCCTAACACAGCACAAGAGTCGGACCTGCCCCAGAAACACCCCGGGGCTCTGGCCTTGCCCCTCCATGCCAGGCATAACAAGGTAGTAAGCGAGAGGGACAGAGTCTCGCTCGCATGCACAGCCAGCCCTGGCCCTTGGTCCAGGTGTGGAGCAGGAAGGCTCAGCCTAACAGGATCCAAGTGTGGAGGGGCTTAGTGTGGGGAGATCCAGGTGTGGGGTGAGAGGGCTCTGTGTGGGGCAATCTGGGTGCAGGCAATTCAGTGGGGTGTCTGGGTGTGGGAGTATCTGGATGCACAGGGGTGCACTTGGGGGGTTTGGGAGCAAGAGGAATGGGACTCTGCGGGGGGGTCTGGTGTGAGGATCTCAGTGGGGGAATCTGGGTGCTGAGGGAATGGGGCTTGGTGGGGTGGGGATCCAGGTGCAGCAGGTTGGGGCTCAGTGGGGTGATGGCCCAGGTGCAGGGGTGTGGGGGTTTGAGTTCAGAGGATTCTGTGGGGGATGGTCTGGGTGCAGGGGGACTCCAGATTCAGGGGGTGGGGATGTATGGGGAGTAACTTCCTGTACAGTGATCCCTCCCCCTGCAGCTGAGGAATGACAGGGACAGGAAGTGTGGGAGAGGTATGACTTCCTGCAGCCAGGGGAGGTTTCTGAGGGTGGATCTGACCAGCTCCTGCCCCTTGTAGGGGAAGAGTAAGTCTCATCCTCTCCTTCCATCAGCCCAGTTGGGACTAGCATCTGAGCCTAGTGCAGGGTAGGAGCCTCTAGTTGGGGCATCCCCATCCCCACCCCTCTGCTGTGATTTCTCTCTCTGCCAACTTCTCCGGGCACTTGAAATGATGTGCCCGCGCTGCTGGGGAGGGATGCATGACTGCTCTTGTGGCTTTGCTTTGCTTCCCCGTCACAAGTCATTTTTCTGCAGGAAAGCAAAGAAATCTGCGGGATCATGAATTCTGTGCACACACAGTGGTGCAGAATTCCCCCAGGACAGGAGTAACCCAATGTGAGTTTACTATCAGAATCGAGTCAAATCATTTCCTGTTTTAGCTCAGATACCACTGTGTGACCAATCCTGACTTTGTAAGTGGTGATCACTGTATAATTAACATAAACATAACATAAACATGCAACCAAGGATAATAACTTCAGCTACTGTGCTCCCAAAAGCTTTTAGAAAGTCCATTATCTTTAGTAGCAAGCTTTAGAATGTGTCACTGGGAGATTGCTGGGGAAAGATACAAGAGTTTTAAATGGCTTGTCCTATGGAAGTACAAGGAAGCTCCTAGTAATATTACTTTCTTTATTTTTCCACTCTTTAATTTTGTTTTTCAGTGTCATCCTCAGCAAGAGAAATAGCTGATAATAATGCAATTTAAAAGCAAAGGGCACACAAAGAAACAGTTCAAAACACCAGGTTAATAATTTTCACTTTGAGCCAATTTTCAAAAATGGTCCTACAATTTTGAGCACATAACCAATTGTGAGCATACATGACATCTAGCTATCTGATTTGCAGGCATAAAACTACAGAATGCTCAAAATAAGAGGCCAAGTTAAAGAACCTTTCAAACTTTGGCCCTATGAGTTTAGATTGTCTGTCCTATAAAAGCATTCTATTAAAACAAGCAAACAAGCAAACAAACAAATCAAGCTATTTTTTGTTTACAGACACTTCTGTTTGGGTGGAAAAAAGAAACCCACTGACCATGTGACCTCAATGAAGCTATGCCAGTCCACACCGGCTGAGTTTCTAGCCCCCTGCAGACCATGCACAGTGTGTGCAAAGGCAGTGGGGATGGGAACCTACACAGCTTGAAGGGCATTGAATCCTCCCTGACCCACTCACTTAATGCATTGAAAGAAAAACTGGCTCACAGCTGGCATTACAGCCTATGTTTAATAGTTGCAGCCATAGCCTATATCTATGAATTCCCATCAGGCTTTGTGGTGAATGGACTTACATATTTGCAAACACCTAGGTCCTCTAACCATTCCTCTGCTCTGACCTAGTCACAAACCTCTCATGCGCTTCTGTAGTGCTCTTCCATTAACTCAGCTCTGTGCTATGCAGCTCACATAGATGGAAAGTTCTAGGAGTTAATAAGGATTAAACCAATAGAATACTATGGAAATGTCAAATGAAAAGGGTTCTCTAGAAAAAACTCTAAAAACCATGCCATAGAATTTAATACAAAATGATATTTCTTCCCTAGGTTTTCTTGAACAATCAGATAGAAATCTGTAGCAGGATAGAATATTGTACTTTTCCATAAAGTTGAAGACTGTGGATTCCCCATACATGGGCTCCTCACTTCCCTGGCACTGCCCCCTGTTCCCACACACACACACCATGCAGTAGGACAGCAGCAGTCTCACAATTACAGCGTGATTGGGGGATTGCCTCATAGAAGATCAGAAATATATACTGCCCTTGAATAACATGCAGACACATCTTAGTGTCCATGTTATGTTCATCCTAAAGTGTCACTGATACTTTGTTTTTGTTTTCCTCAAGAGAGGGAAAAACAATAGCCAGACACACATTCCTCTTTAACATACCCATAATTTAAAACAGCTGAGATATCACAACACGAAAATTGAAAGTTAATACTTGGCAGATTAAGACCGAGGTTTCAATTTGGCACTAATGCCTACGAAAAGATTATGAAAAGAAGGAACTGCACATGCTCAGAGGTAGGTTTTCACATTTAAATCCTCAGTTATTGATTTTTTTCTAAGATTTTCTAAGATTTTTTTCTTAGAAAATAAATACATAAACATTGGTCAATATTAAAAGACTTAATCCTTGTAATGTTTCATTTCACGCTTTTTTTTTTTAATAAAACATTCTAGATGGCTGAACCCTTGACTATTGCTCTTGTAATATTGTTAAAGACCAATTCTTCTTCCATTGATGACAAGAGAGTTCTTTGCTATTGATTTCAATAGGATTAGTAGGTTTTAAATATGTTAATTTAAAATGTATGCTCTTTGGAATTAAGATTTATATTTTGTTTATTGCCCCTTAATTCCCATGCCAATGTGTAATTTTTGCTGCAGTACAGAATCTTCCTGCTTTTTGTATCTAGACATTTGTGTCATGCAAACATTGAAGATCAGAGTTCCTTTTTCACCATTAAAAAACAAACACACACCACCTTGGTGAATTTAGTGTTAGTGGAAGGTGACTGAGCACCAAACAGTGAATTTCTCTGGTTCTTAGCCTAAAGATAATTTCTCAGAGGAAGAGAAAATTCTTTGAGCTCTAACACTTAATAAAAATTAGCAATATTATATATCAGAGGCAACACATTTACAGGGGTGCTGGAACAATATGAATTGTAGGGGTGCTGAGAGCCATTCAACCAAACTGTAAACCCTACATATGATGGAAACCACTTGAACCTGGGGGGGCGGGGAGCTCTCCAGCACCCATGCACTGTTAAGTGAAGATTTTTGTTAGCCACAACCTAATAAACTTAGAATTTCAAACCACAGCCTTTTTGACTGTACTGTTATGCAAGATGTAGCACAAATCAATATCTTCTGTGATGTTTCCTCTCACCTCTAAAACTCAAAGCCTAAGAAAAGCTTTCAGCTTATTTCAACACACCAAGTACCTCATCCTCCTGAGGACAGATACATTGCACATTTGACTGGTTACTGTCTCTGAATCATTCCTCAGAGATTTCGCCATCCCATGCAGCTTTGCAATTTATTCTGATGGAATCTCATTCTAATGTTGGAAAGATATCACATTCAGAGACACTGACACAGACCATTTGGATTAACAATAGGATTTTGAAATCGAGGTGCACCGATGACTCTATCACACCTGTGGAATACTTCATGGAATGGCATCACCACTTAAACCAAACCAATGAGAAGCTTCCAGTGCTGCAAATACAATTTCTGAATGTTCTGCATTCAGGGCAATGCTTTTAGTAATGGACCAAAAAACCTGTAACAAGTGCCAAGGTTAAAGTGAACACTGATAATTTAACAATATACCTGACCCACTCACCTAGAACTAAACATAGGTAAGAGGAACTCTTGTTAAATTTTTAAACCTCTCTTTCTATTCTCCTCATCCTTCTGGACAGGGACCAATGCTTACTATGTGTTTGTGCACTGATTAGTACAACGGGTCCCAATGTCAATTGCAACCTGTAGGCGCTACAATAATATGAATAAAATAATAAATGCACATGCAGGTGATATCTATGGTGATATTGCAAAGCCTTCTGATAAATTAGTTTAACATGCACCTTTGACTGCCTCACCTGTTGTGTGCCCACTAATTCATCTCCAGCACAAATACTTGCAACATTCCAAACCCTGTGCCCTGGGTGTCCCTAAACCTCTGACTGCCAGAAGTTGGGACGGGCTGACAGGGGATGGATCACTCAATAATTGCCCTGTTCCGTTCATTCCCTCTGAATGATCTGGCATTGGTCACTGTTGGAAGACAGGATACTGAGCTAGATGGACCACTGGTTTGACCCAATAAGGCCAGTCTTATGTTCTGTTATATAAACCTCTGAGTTGTACTAACTGAAAAATAGGGAAATATTTTTGTGAATTTTTTTTATAAGTGTGGAAAAATGTTTTTGAAATTTCCAATTTTCAATATATTCTGACCTGTTCTAACTCTAAAAATTGGTACCTGTTTGACTCTGCTTAATTAATGTGCCAGGGAATTCTCTTTTCCCCATTTGTAAAACTCATCTCAAAACCTCTTTTCTCTTTAAAGTAGGATTATTCTACATAATAAAACGTTAATATGGAAATAAAATGTATTGTAAATATTGCTTAATCACACTAGTAATATCACACTATACTTTTAATGTATTATTTGATATGTACATCTCATATTTTTACACAACAAATTGAGGTCATAGCATTGATCATTTTGCTGAGTAAAGTTCCAGTTGCTATCTGATATACTGTTTCTATAGAAGTGTATTTGGAGGCTATAAAGAATTCTAGCAATATTATTTGCTTCTGCACACTGTATTATAGTGTGTCTCAAATACCGCTAATTTAGGGAACATTGGAGCAATGCCCAGCATGATAATCCCTGCCCAAGTGATGATATATTTGCATATGCCCAGAGAAAGCGAGCGTGTGTATATATGTAAAACATTCTAGAAGGTCTTCCAAGTAGTTTCATTTGTAACCATTAGGCTGTCACAGATAGAGTATTTAGCATTAATAAAACAGTATTACTTATCCTTTCCTACACACACATATACATACTCCAGACCCATGATTGGATGTTTCTTGCAACTACAATAGTTCACTCGTGGGTGTTAATGCATATTACTTCCTCTGCCAACTTAGCTGACGCTGACTCCGATGTCTGTGCTACCCTTATGGTTTTTTCTGCCTTCCTACTTAGCTGGGACTTCTGCCAGCTTGGCTGGTCCAGGTGCTGAAACCTGCTGCCCTCTTGTTTGGCTGGCTTATCTGCCAGCTGCTCTCCTGCTGTGATCAGGCACCAGCACAAAGCTTGATGCCTACTATCCCCCACCATGCTTTCCTGGCTCTAGTTCCCTGTGCTCACTGTCCTTTTGCTTGGCTGGGCTCCAATCACTGTTTACTGAGATGTCTGCTGACTAGGGTACGGCTTTACTACCCGCCGGATTGGCGGGTAGTGTTCGATGTATCGGGGATCAATTTATCACATCTCGTCTAGACACGATAAATCGATCCCAGAATCGACGCCTGTACTCCACCTCGACGGGGGAGCCGCGGCGGTCGACTCACCGCCGTGAGGATGGCGAGGTAAGTCGAACTAAGATACTTCGACTTCAGCTACGCGAATAGCGTAGTTGAAGTTGCGTATCTTAGTTCAAACCCCCCCCGCTAGTGTAGCCCAGGCCTGGCTACAGTTCCATTCAGCAACTTGATTAACCAGCTTTACGCCCGAAGAATGACAAGCCCTTCTTTCTCCCTCCTCCTGATGGAGTCTATTGTGGATGAAGTTTTCTACTTTGCTACCTCACCTCAGTCATTTTCATCATCATTTCAACCTATTGAAATCCTATACTACAATTACTCAAATACATCCAAACCTGGATGGACCACACTCAATTCAATGTCCATCCTTCATACCCACACTGCTATAGAACACTTAGCACTGAGACTAGGTATTAGTATGCCAATGCAGCAATAAGCACAAATGCTCCATCCTTGTACAAAGTCATATGCTCAGGTTAGTACAGTGAGTGGTAACAGGTATGCATATTAAACTATCAAATGGTCATTTTTTTCCCTGTGTATTTTCAAACAACAAATCATGGTTTATACGGAATTATTAGTTCTTCGTATTTATTCAATGAAAGTTTTGTGTAAACACATGGATTTCTTATGGCCTGTTCACTAAGAGGACTTGCAATTTGATATTTGAGCTGTGGGGTCAGTCGTTTGAAACCCATTTTGGTGTTATGGTATTATTTTTGTTCCCTGATTGGGTGATCATTATTTTTAGGACAGTAGGAAGTCCTAAATAAGTCACTGAGGCTCATCAGATACTGTGAGGAAGGAGTGTGGTATAAATATTTAGAAGGAGTTAGAGAATGGAAGGATTTTAACAGGAGTTAAGGAATTTTAGCATATGACTTTTTTTTTAAAATAAATGCACTTGCATTGTTACAGCTACATACATAGACCCAAATCTAGTTGGTAGTTGAATTGTTTTGCTTCTGGGGAACCCTCCTGAACTAATTAGCACTTAGTCCATGGAGCTGGCATTTGGACAGCCAGCTGCCTGTGTCTGTTACTGTTCCAGGGAGCATTGCAAGTGACAAGTCTCTGTGCTAACAGGAGAAGTTTAGAACTTTGTCAAGGGGCCACTTCAGTTCTCTCACTTTGTACTGTATTGAGAGATCTTGGGTAAGACTGTTCAGTTATCTAAAAGTGTAACAAAATGAGACAGCTAGATCACCCTCCATAGGACAAGAAAAACACTTACTGCTTTTAGTGAAAGAGAAGTTAGTTTAGTGTTTAGAACTGACAAGTTGAGGTGGTCTTGGATTCAGAAAGTAAGAAGGGGGAAGAGTCCTTTAGAAACCCATTTGAGCTACCCATTTTTAGACTGTGGGGAAACAAACAAGGCAACAAACAAGGAAAAGGCCCTGATTCAGGAAAGCACTTAAATGCATGCTTAACTTTAAGCATATGCTTAAGTCCATCTCTCAAGCATGTGTTTAAAGTTAAGCATGTGCTTAACTGTTTTGCATTTACTGAGTGTAAAGTAAGCAGTTACTATGTACCTTTATTAAAAATAAATGCCACAAAACGTGCTGTTTGATAAACAGTTAGAATATATGCTTTAGTTAAAATGATTGACTCAAACATCAAAGTCTTGCACTAAAAGCTGTGTGAATGGAAGAAATTTGTCATCCTTCTATTATATTCCCTGAGTGATTTTTTATTGCTGTATTTGAGGAATATTGGACATCAGAAGGTAGAAATACTGAAAAGAATTTGTAAATTTTTGAAGGTTGGGCAGTTTCATTATATTTTCCAGATATTATATATAATATTTATAAAATATTAACATAAAAACATACCAAAATGCATGTACAAATCTTAAGCTCTAATAGTAAGACTTCAAGCTACACAAAAATAAGGAATGTTTTAAAACAACCTAACCACTCTCTAACTTATGTGGTAATAATCAATGAAAACTTGTAGATCATCATATGAATTTTTCCTGTTATATAATAACAACGTGATATTTGTTGTTAGATTCTAATCCACACTGCAAATTTACAAGCCACTTAAAGTGATCATCTTTTCCCACATCCCCCATCCTGAAATTGAAACAACTGAATAATTGCTAACAGCTATACTACCTAGTAGCACAGGATAGAAAACAATCAATACAGTACCCTTTTGAAACTACAGGGGTAATGTTTGAGCAGGCAGAATTTAATTATCTCCAGTTGGAACCGGTCAGGATACCAAGATTAAACATCCTTCTTGTTAAAAACGTTAACAAAAGTTCTATGGGAACTTTAACAACCGGTTTCTCTCCCTTGGGGTAGCCCTCTAAGGGCATCTCTAGTATTCTTTGAGGCAGACGCAGATACATTTTTGAGGGGGTGGTGTGCGGACATGGGAAGGTGATAAGGAAGACAGGTAGGGGAATTATGTCTGTGTGTGAGTTTCTCTACAATTGTGCATTTTAAATTTTTTTTTGGCCACTAGAAGCCTTGGGCTATGTGGTACTGAGAAATAAATGAAGGTTATTTACTGGTAACCAAAGTTCTTCCAGACAACTGTGCATATTCCAGTTCTTCCAGATGACTCAGCATATTCACCCTTGTGGGTATAGCACCACCTGATAGCGCCTAACGGTAGAACCTTCCCGAAGCTGTGGAGTTAGAGCACACAGGCACCTGCCCCCACCTACTCCTTCCTCAGCATTTTTGAGCATTCTGATAGCACTACACCTTTTACTGCCTCAATTCCTGTAATCACTAACCTACAGAAACCATAATAAAACTCTGAGAAAGAGGGGAAGGTGGGTGGGAAGAGTGACTAGGCAGAGTAATATCAAGCAACTGCAATTAGACATAAGTTATCTTCATTGAGTAGCTCTGCATTTTCCCACTTATGGGTAATTGGACAAGCAACGTTGAAAACTCAGGAGGAGGGAACAGAGTCCTAGTTAAGTAATGACTGAATCACTGCTCTGCCAAATTGGACATCTGCTCTCCAAGCAGAATCTAGAGCATAATATTTAGTGAATGTATGTGTTGACTTCCAAGTAGAAGCCCTGCAAATTTCCCCTAGAGGAACACACTTAAGACCAACAAAAGATTCTACAAGAGAGTTAGCAACACTAGGCTGTACAACAGCAGGCACAGGAATTTCTGATAACTCGTAATATTCAGTGATACACTATGTAACTCATCTAGAAATAGTCTGAGCAGACACTGAGCAGAACCCGTATGATTCTTAGCATAGACAACCAACCAACCTAGGTCATTTTATAAAACAATTTTATTTAAATATGTAAGCATTCTTTTAGCATCTAAAATATGTAACATATGCCCCTTTATTAACATGTGGCTTTGGGAAAAATACTGGTAAATTTCATCATCTGAAAGTCAGACACTATTTTCGTTAAAACCTGGGAGCAGGTCTTCTTATGAACGTTTGTAAAAAGCAGATCAACCATTAGAGCATGCAATTCACTCACCCTTTTGGCTGACATTATAGCAATAATGAATACCATTTTAATAGATAAAGAAAATAAGGAACAACCTGCCAAGTGTTCAAAAAGGGTTTCATAAGCATAGATAAAACCAGATTTAAGGTTCCAAGAGGGAACTGGATTTCTCAATGGAGGATACTTATTAGCTAGCCCCTACATAAACTTTTTAACTATATCATGCACAGTGATCTACTAGTCACCAAAACAGCGTTCGAATTTCGAAAATAAGCTAGGGTTAACATACATAAACAGAACTTCCAAATGTATCTGCACAATTTTCTTCAACTGAACACTGGACTGAAACCCCATCTTTTTTTCTGTACCAGAAAGTATCTTAAATAAAAACCCTGACCCCATAGACATTGGGGTACCTCCTTGACAGCTGCTATCTAGAGCAATTTCCATACTTCTGAAAGTAGAATAACTTCATGAGAAGGTTCCCTGAAAAGGAAAGGGTAGGATGAATTGAAAGGGGGCAGTTTTTCAAATTGAGTGGCTTATTCCTTCTCTATAATTTCTAGTACCCAGAAGTCTGATGTAATAAGCCTCCTTTTGTTGAAACATTGGTCTAGCTGGTTTCCAAATAAAGGAAGGGACAGGTCCTCATTGATTTGTCCACAATTCATGATCCTCACATCATATCTGAGGCCAGGTATTCTATGGAAATGAAGAGGAGGGAGCACATTGTTTCACCCTTGGTAGGGATCTGAAAGACCTCTTTCTATGCTGACTCCAAAACAAAAGACATTTGGGGCCCTCCTCCGGGAACAGGATGTAATTGCCAATTCTTGATGATCTTTTGCAGCCTGCTAAGAGTATTTGGTGAACATCCACTTCCTGTCAGCATATTACCAAAAAAGGGTTCAATGTGAAGGCCATATAATTCTCTAGATCATGGAACTGCAAAGCATCCTCAGAAGTAGCAGAAGCCATGCCCATATATTCACCAGGTGACAAATCAGGAGCAAGATCTCTTAATTCTTCCTCTACCCTACTCTAAATCGATATCCAACCTCAGATCTAATAGGGACTGCGCTGGAAACAACAATGGAACCAGAGGGTGAAGAAAGAGGGGGGAAAATGAAAAAGATCTTCCAGGAGATCCTGTAGGAGTCTTAAGAAGAGGTGTTATAGATGGATCCAGAAAAAGGCTAACAACCTCCTTATAGTTAGAAAGTTTTTCCTAATATCTAACCTAAATCTCTTTTGCTGAAGATTAAGCCCCTTATTACTTGTCCTACCTTCAGTGGACATGGAGAACAATTGGTCACTATCCTCTTTATAAACAGCCCTTAATGTATTTGAAGACTATTATCAGGTCCCCTCCCCCCCTCAAGTCTTTTCTCAAGATTAAAACACCAAGTTTTCATAACCTTTCCTCATAGGTCACGTTTCCTAAGCTGGACTCTCCCCAGTTGATCCATCTCTTTCTTGAAATGTAGCACCCAGAACTGGACACAGTATTAAATCAGAGGCCTCACCAGTGCTGACTGGAGCAGGACAATTACCTCCCATGTTTTACATACGGCACACCTGTTAATGAATGTGTAATAGGTCTGTTGTGGGCCAGGTGGCCTAGTGGTTAACATCCACCCACTGTGGGCACATTGTTGGGGGAGCCCAGGTCCACACACATCTCTGGGCTCTGACCCAGGGCCCTAGAAGGATCAACAGCAATTGGCGTGCAAGGGGGCCCTCTGAGTTACCCTCCCTGGATCACTTCCTATTGCTTTCCTTCCATATCTTCTGGTCCCAGATAAGGGAAAAAGAAAAGGAAACCAAACCATCATCCCCAACCAAGCTTAACATATAGTCTTATTCCCTCAGGGAGCCTTCTCCAGCCCCTTTCTCAGGAGCCTTCAGGATAGGTCTCTCTTCCTTTCTCCCTTCTGAACTGGGGTGCTTCCTTTTCAACCCTGTCTTCAGCTGGAGTATGTCTGCATGGTTGAAGGGATGGGGCTATCTGGGCCCAATTCTGTCCTTTAACACTTTCTGTCCCAGTGTGGAGTTTGTATACACTCTCACAACACCCCAGAATGATATTAGCCTTTTTTGAAAATGCACCATGTTGTTGACTCATACTCAATTTGTGATCCATTATAACCTCAGATCCTTTTCAGCAGTACAGTCACCTAGCCAGTTATTCCTCATTTTGTAGTTGTGCATTTTTTTTCTTAAGTGAAGTCTTTGCACTTATCTTTTGATTTCAGACCCACACTCCAATTTGCCAAGGCCATTTTAAATTCTAAACCTGACTTCAAAAGTGCTTGCAACCCCTCCCAGCTTAGTGTCATTCCCACATTTTATAAGCATATTCTCCACTCTATTATCCAAGTCATTAATGAAAATATGGACTAGTTCTGGATCCAGAATTGACCTCTGTGGGGCCCACTAGATACGTCTTCCCAATTCGATAGTGAACCAGTGATAACTACTCTGAGTATAGCCCTTCAACCAGCTGTGCATCCACCCTATAGTAGTCTAGATAAAATTACATGTCCCTAGTTTGCTTATAAAAATGTCATATATTGGGTCTCTTGCTTTCCCCCTATCCACTAGGCCAGTAACTGCTGCCTATTCCTTAAAACACTATTATCCTCTAGGTACTTACAAACTCTTTGTTTAACAATTGCTTCCTGTATCTTTCCAGGTATCCAAGTTTGGCTGACTGGTCCATAATTCCCCAGTTCCTCTTAGTGCCTATTTTTAAAAAGGGAACAATGCTTTTTTTTTTTTTCTTTTCCAGTCCTCTGGGACCTCATCTGTCCTCCATTGCTAATGGTTCCCTAACACAAAACCAAACCCACCAACTATAGTAAACTATCTACACTTACTACAATATTTAAACTACACTACACACAAATAACAAAAACTACAAAAAGCATCATCCAAGCCCCTGTGACTCGTTTTGTCTCATAATATTTTTGCAAGAGGTGGGGCAGAGGCAATCCTCCATAAATACCCTTTTAAATCCATTCTCATTAGCCTACACACTTCCTTCCAAGAGAATAGATCTGGACAGAGCTCCCTGGGGTGCCTGCCAATACCGCTCCTAGGTTGGCCCGAAACGGTGACTTGAGTGCAATACAAAGCTCTTGACCTCCCTGAGGACTGAGGTCAGGGCCCAAACGCTGAACCCCACATGGCAGCATGTTACTCTGCCTACAGACGACTGAGCAAAGAGCATAAAATAGAAGACAAATATAACAATATTGCTGGTCACACCACTCTCCTACTGGCAGACAGTATTGTTCTAGATGTGATTTGAGGAGTATTAGTGCTGAACTTACACGTTAAAGAGTCAGTCAGTGCCTCAAGCACTGAAGTGATGGTTGAACATAGAAACTTGTATGTGAAACAGGCAGGCTATATAAATAACTAAAACAAACCAACCTTGGGGTGTAGCTTTTACTAAAAATTCTGTCAAATTGTGTTGTTCAGAAATTAGTTTGCTGTAGGGAAGATATTAACGCAACCCAGTTTTAATAAAGTTGTGTCACAGGGGCCAAATATTAAAATACAGAGCTCCAGGAATGCAAAGCTTCCTTGGCCGTTCACATGAAGTGTTATAAAAGGCACTGACAAAAGACACCTTGCTGCATTTTCTTCTTACATATGCAATCCTCTTCAGCATGGAGAAGACACACTTATTTTCCTGCTTTTTTACACTTCAACTGCTCCTCAACCCACTCCTCACCCACCTACATTTCACAATAGGTATTTTTAAAATCTGCAATAATCACAGACCAAACTAATGCATATATATGACTAGGGGAGAGAGACTGTTCAGAGACAAACTGCATGTGATAAAATGGAGTGATTCTAATTAGTTTTAATTAGAGATCTGCACTGAATTTTCCATGAATTATTTAAATTTTCTCAGTTTGAAAGATACCCAGAAAGTGTTTTTAAAAAGCCTTTTCTTCTGTATTCACTCTCCCCCCATTCAACATAAATTGCATATATCTGATCAAAAGCAGAGATATTTTTAAATGGTTTGTTATGCAATGCTAGACTTTTTCAGACAGGGTTTGCAGGGCTGTGTGGCACACGGCTATGATTAATGAGATGCAAAGCTGAATAATTTAGTTTAGCAAAATGTACATCGGTTTCTAGTCTAAAAATCAGAAAATAAGTATCTGATGAGGCTGTGCTAGAGTAGATACAATCAAATCTCAATATAAAATGGCTACAATAGCCCAGTGCCTGAGGATTCCCAGGGAGTGGTGCACAGAAGTGGTAGCGAAGCCCAGAATCTTGTTCACTGGATCTAAATTAAAAGTGGTTTTCTAGCCAACAGATCTTCATAGACCATATGGGAACAAAAATGGCTGTTTAGTGAATAAGAACTGCCATTAAAGTACATACATTTAAAAGTGAAGCCTTAAAATAAGCACTGGCAAGTACTTATGTATGAGAACAGCATACCATCCAACTGCTAGTGATGATTCTTATGACAGTCCACTCTGCTTAGATTCCTAGACATAAAACCACATCCTGAACAGGATCATAAATGGAGTGTGCAGTGAACTAAAGCTGCACATTAAGGATGGGATTTTCAGAACCACAAGTCCCCTAGAGTTTCAAAAGGAAACATGCTTTTAAGTCACTTAGGTGACTTTGAAAATCGCATTCTTCAGCCCTGATTTCAAAACTGTGCACCAAAATGTAGGTGTGCAAGTGATGTGCAGGCAGAACTCAGGTGGCTATGTATGTGCAAGGGCCAATTGTGCGAACACGTTTGATTCACATATGAAATGAGAGGATGTGCACAAGTATCACACTTATTGCTCCAGCACAAGTCTGCGAGCACCATCCTTTCTGCAGGCATTTTTCCCCCCCATGACTGATTTATGCACTCATTGTCAGAGACAAAACAACTGTGCACTCTTCCACTAAACTTTGTATTTTGCACAAAGCTCAGACTAGTTCACTTTCTATATAGGTTTTTCTTTACTACACTCATCACCCTGGTATCCGAGCATCTTCCAGGAGTGCATTAAGCAACATGATTACACATCTGTCACTTTTGTTCTTTCATCCTCTCCCCTGAACAGGCAGTGTAGTGTCTTCTTTTGGTAGAGTGCATGTGTTAAATATATCCTATTGCTATATGTATGTTAGAGAATGATATGTAAGGATATATTCTTGGAACAGAAAGTGGTGACGTTTTTGATGGTCTTTAGTTCATTCCACAATCTCCCACACAGAAGAACATTACTCTTATTGTTGAGAGTATAATAGTAGTATACTTGGAATGGGCAATATATTTGCCTATATTTTAAGTACTCTGATTATTCAGGTCTCTGGGGTGAATACACTGAAGAACACCATCTAAGTTTCAGATTAGTATAGAAATAGCCAAACTATGCTAATAGCCAACACAGTTAGCTTCAGTAGCAAGCAGCACATGCAGACCATTAGAAGCAGATGAGGAAAGTTTGTATAATCTGTTTGGACTCACAAGAATCAAACAACATGCACTTAAATGAAATGCACTGTATTCTCAGTGCCACATGCTCAGAGCATCTAGATACCGTAAGTACCATTTTAAATGAGGATGCATGTCACCATTTGTTGACTGGGTTTATAACCTAAGGGTCTGGTTGGACTCCGAACAGCTTCTTCAAGTTCAGGTAGCTGCTGTGGCCAGGTTAGCTTTTTAATCACTTACTGATGGTTGCAACAATTCCTTCTGGATGCCTGTAGATTTCTGGGTGCTGTTTAAGGTGTTGGTTTTGACCTACAAAGCCCTCAATGACTTAAAGCACTATCTATATGATAGAGACACTCTTCCCATATATACTATAAGTCAAGATCAGCTAAGGTGCTGGATCTGAGGCTCCATGGTATCTCCATGGTATACATAGCTGCGTATTTCCTGTGAGGGCCTGTGGAATTAATTCCCCACCATGATCTGAAATAGTCTGAAGCTGATGAGATTCAGGGCATATGGTAAATTTATTTTATCCCCTCATCTGCATATGAGGGTGGAAGGGGAGGGGACTACAAGGATGGGGAATATTATAGTTTACCTGTATCGCTGCACTTTAGTTATGTTTGGCCATTAATATTGTTGTGGTTTTGGTTATGTCAGGGACACCTATGGACCATATGGAGTAGCACTCTTGGTTACATGTGCGTATACATCTAAAGAAATACATAAAATAAATTAACCGAGTTGGTATAACGTTACATCTGCAGCAGAATACGCAATTTTTGCCCCTGTTGCCACTCTACAGAATGTTTTTATTGCTCCCTTACAGCCAAATATGTAAACCATCGGTCAATAGAAGCTTTGCCACTGACTTCAATAAGCTTTGTATCAGGTCTTTATTCTCTACTAGACTCCTTTGAAGTCTTGAGACTCCTGGTGGAGCAGCCTCAGTAAAACTACTCAACTACTTACACTGATGGTGACTTGTGATAAACCAGCCTGATGGGACTGCATAAGGGTTTAGCAGGGAGAAGGAGAAAGCAGTATTCTTAGTCATGCACAAAGTGCTTCCAACAGGTATAACGTGAGCACAGGCCGATAGAAAATAATCTAAATGTCAAGATATTCCTGGATGTCATCATTTTTTAAAATGAAAGTGAAGTGTAAGCTCTGCAGGTTTACATGACTAAGCTTATGTAAAAATAGATTGATATATAATAAGTAGGCTACCCGGACACATAGGTATAGATATTCCTAACTATTAGACTAAGATATGACACTGGTTTGAAGTACATGATGCCCTCAGAAGAAAAGCTAATATCTCCTAGAAAACACCTGCACAAGACAACTGACAGTTGAGTTTAACAGACTGCAAAAGCAGAGTCAATCATTTATAGCAACAGGCTAGAGGCAGCGCTTACCTGCAGAAATAAACCAGGTGGCTTCAAGATGTTGCCACCTTCTTTTCAGAGAAAGTCAATGGTGCGGATATACACATTTTGCACACATTTCCAGTTTTTAAAAAAGGCACCTTACAATAAATCAAGTGGAGAGAAAGGTACATCTGTCCTACAAATATGGAAGGGTAACCAGTAAATATTGCATGTCTTCTGAAACCAACACAATAATCCATGTGACAAAATGCCTCCACAAAGATCCTTCTTACATTGTCCAAGAAGGATTACAATAAATCAGTCTAAAGTTTCCAATCAGAAGGAGTTCAGTTGGCACCTTTTGCATTCTCATTTGTATTCAGTGTCTCAAGAGGAGATTCATCTTGAGCCATTCTCTGTTTGCATTATTATCTTTGTCACACAAATGAGAGTGCTGTCCTACTTTAGCTTTTCCCCCCAATACATTAGGAATGGGTGGGGATGTGTGCAAATACATTTCTCAACCCCTCAAATTTAATCACTTGGATTTTTATTCATGGAAAGGAACCTTTTGAAAACTGATCCATCCCCTGGTAAAGTCTGAGCCCCAAGGGAATGGGGTTAAATTGCATTGGTGTCCCTGAAAGTCCTTATAATGGTACACAGACTATGTTATAATACACTTATTGCTCAAGTGCCTGGCCTTGAAATGGGTATGTTGTAGCATAAATGTTTTAAAAGCAATGCAGAGTAGCATCAGCAGCATTAGGAAGACAATCAAAAAAAGGTAAAAATGATACTGATGTGTCCAGGAAAAGAAACAGGGCCTGCGGAGGAGAAAAGAAAGGAAGAAGCAGAGAGAGATAGAGATAAAAATGGAGAATGGAGAGAGTGTCCCTAATGGTACGTGTACACTGCAGCTCGGAGCGTGCTTCCCAGCTTGACAGATACACGCTAGCTCCGTTCAAGCTAGTGCTCTAAAAGTAGCAGTGCAGCTGTAGGTAGTTCAGGCAGCTGCTTGGGCTAGCAACCTGAGTACAAACCGGTCCAAACCCCTGTTTATGTATTGAGGGAGCAGGCCCAAGTTACTGCCCAAGCTACCCTTAGCTGTACTGTTATTTTTAGAGAGCTAGTGCGAACAGAACTAGTCCATGTCTGTCTACTCAGACTGGGTAGCATGCACCCAACTACAGTGCAAACATATCCCAAGAGTGAGTTTGAGCAGGCATGCGGAAAAAAACAGATTGAAATATTTAGATAGAACTGAGTACTTAGGAAGGTAGGTTGGGATAAGGGGCCCATCTTCAGGTTAGTAACCCAATACAGCAAAGCACTTAAGAACATATTTATAGTTAGGCCCATGCCTCAATGTTTTCCTGAATCAGGATAGGCTTGGAAAGAGGCCATAGGGAATATACGCCTAGGCAAAGAGAAAAAGATATCTTGTGCTGGGAGCCAAGACTGAACAGGAATCTTCATAAGCTTCTTCTGTTCTATAAAACAGAATCAATGTGTTCCAGTGCCTTATCTGCAGATCTTGTCATAGCCAGAAAAGAGAGACAAATAGAACCAGCAAAAGGATAAGAAGGCGCTCATTCTAGGACTGTGCACAGAAATACTGAGAAAGCAGGAATGGGACACTTTGGACTCCAAAGGTAAAGAAACTTTACCAGAACACAAGGTCTTTCCTTTTTCAACAAATGGAAAAGCATTCATAATTTCGAAACTGTTGACCAGTTCTCAGCTGATGTAAACTGGCATGGATCTATTGAAACCCATGGTACTAAGCTAAATTACATCAGCTGAGAGGAGCCGGTTGTCTTCTTTATTTAAATCAACACTAGTTCAATGATATAAATCGGACCTGAAAAAAAGTGAGTGTTAGTAAATACGTGATCTCTTAGTATGTAATCTAGCCTAGTTATTAAGTGATTATAAGAATACTAATAATACATGCATATATTGTGGGCATAATCCTGCGCCCTTTGCAGTCTGTGTCAAAATTCCCATAAACCTGAATGGGAGCAGGATCAGGCCCAACTGGCATATCAAGTAATTATATTAAATATCTGTTGAAGATACTGATTAAATGCCAGAGTAAGGAACGACAAGCACAAAGTATTGTTCAGACACTGAGTATCTTGAAGATGGTTGGGGAGGCACATGGAAAGTACAGTATAACGTTAATATAGGCATATTTTACCTAACAGATTTAGGTCAAGAAAAACCAAAGAGGGATCAGATACAAAAATCAAAATCTTGTAATAAACGTAAATAGTATAGTGATTTATGGGCAGAGAAAAGTGATAATCGGAGGCAGTTCATTTGAAAGGATAAATAAACTTAAGTAATATGAAAATTAAGGGTACATAGCATTCCAAGCTGCAGGAGCTTCTCTTGCAACGGATTATCATTAGATGGAGAAAGGCAAATGAAGCTGACAGAGGGTAGCGATACAATAAGCGATAAGTAGAAAATTATCTTTACATATCAGTAATACTGGTTGGTGAGAAAGTATGGCTTCTCACATTTACTGAAATACTATACCGTAAAGAATACCTAGAAGCACAAGCCTTTCCATTCTGTTACAAAGAGTATCAATCACATAGAATGTTACTATAACAGTATTAGATGCTACTTAAATCCCACCTAGATTATGAAGGGCCTAACTTTTAAAAGGCGAGTGGCCAGCACCTCCAATTGTTGGCAACTGCCAAGTACTGAACACTTCACAAGTGTCACAAAGGGAGCTTTTGGTTGCTGAGCATTTGTATGGGTGCTGAGAGCTTGAAAATCTGACTGAGTTCGACAATCTGGCCCCATTTGTTCAGATTTAGTCACTGGCTCATGGGAAGGATAAGATACATCGTCCAGGATAAAGCAGGCACCTAGGATGATCGCATAGGCCTAGGCTTTAAAGTCTATTTTTAGAGGTTGCAATTGTTCTCAGCAGAGAAAGCGAACTTTATAGCAACATAGTAAAGGCGTTCATAATTATTAAGAGGAATGAGAGGAACTAGGGAAAGCCATTTAAAACATGACACTTTTGGTAAAACATGGAATTCAGGCCATTTCACTAAGAGCAGTAAATTTTAAGGCCCCAGTCCAGCAAACCACATAAGCATGTGAGTAGTCCGGCTGAAGTCAGGAGGATTTCTCATGTACTTAAAATTAAGCACATCCTAAATTCTTTGTTAGATCTGGGCCTACGTGTATTACAAGATAAGGGTTTAAAATGCCAGGTCCATGGCTAGGGCTCCAAGGCTCTATGATAATACAGATAAATACTAAGTTGTTTCAGCAGCTCTAAACAGGTTTAAGAGATGGCCAGATAATGGTGTGTGCGCGCACATGACAAGAATACATGAGGACCGGTGACTGTGTCAGAGATACAAAGGAAGGATCATGTGTAGCGGTCCACTTGCCTCAGATGCCGCCTACTGCCTGGAGAGGGAGTGCCAGGCACTCCTCTGGCTTGCCATCCCCTGTTGACACCTGCAGTGGTCTCGCCCCTTCTGTGATTCAGACCTGGTGGCTGGGCCACAAGTTGTGTCCACCCCTTCCAAGGTACAAGAAGAGTCCAACAAAGGCTACTTCCTCTGGCTGGCAAAAGGCTTCAGGCCTCCCCAGCCAAAGTCCCAGAGTCAGGACTCCCTGGGATATGAATTTTCTTAGCCCTGGGTCTCTGGTACCAGTGACAGGCTTTTTGCCTCCAGCCCTATAAAGGGGTAGAGAATAGAACCCAGACCACCACCTCTCCTCCAGGGTCCGATCTGGGCCCTAAAAGGTAGGGGCCACGAGGTCCTGCACCCTGCAGTGCTATGCAGCTGCCTCCCTTGATCATTTCCTACCTACCTCCCCCCACAAGTGGGAACAGCAAAGACATGTCAACAAAATCAGGGAATAAGCCTCCAACCTTGCAAATGTCCAGAGTCCCTTTTCCTCAGCAGGTCAGGCAGACCACCAGGGAAGCTGAGCTCTCCACAGTGCTTCTCTTGCAGAGCATAGGTCTGCTAAACTCCACTGGCTGCCTGTAACTGAGCTACTCTGTTCCCCTTTAAAGTGCCTCCTCCAGCCTGTGCATGATTGCAGATGTGGCAGGGTGGAGCTGCCTGAACCCAGAGCAGGTCCTTAACCCTTTCCACTCCAATGTGGGATTTGTACACACCATCACAGGTTGCTTTAGGGGTGATGCAAATGGAGGTTTAAGAAGTCAGAGGTGGAACACATCTGAAAAGAGAGGTCAATAGGAAGCTGTAATAAAGAGGAGTAAAAGTTTGGAGTAGGGAAGCTATGTCCTCCAACGAGTTTATTCATTCATCAACGATATGTACTTTAGTGTTAGCTCATGAAGACTTGTATTGTTTTCTTCCATTCAGGAATATTAAAGTCTCACATCCTATAGGAAAAAAGAGGAATCCAGAGAGGAAGCATTTAACAGCCAAATAAGCTATTGCTATAGATTTCACCTGTCTCTCAAGTTGGATGGTTTGGATTTCATAGGAAATTGCAATATTTTGCAGTGTACCAGCCACCACTTTCTTTGCCACTATATTGTTCTATCTGCTCTACTAAAAATAGTTTAGAAACTACTGAAAAGTACAGTGCTACTACCAACAGCTGTCATGAAAACAGTGGTTCTTAAAATATGATATAGGCTCCTAACAGACATCATCAAGTTAGTAACTGCTTTTTATTATAGCATATTCTGATCTTTCCTACCACTGTACAAATTACTTTCCAAAATAACACTAAATATTTTCATAATATACCACTAAACATTAATGTTATAAGATTAGCTGAATAATTGCTTTAAAATATGCAATTAAATTTTCATAATATATTCATGGCTTCATTAACATAATATTTTTGAAACATAACAATTTTCCAGTGAGAAATTACTTGAGTAATCTTCCATGGGTATAAGAGGCTTGTTTACAGTTTATACTTTCTATTTATTTAAAAAAAAATCCCAGCCAACAGAGCTGAGAGATGAACTTGCAGTGAATAACTTATTAATTTAGCTTATTGTCACATATATACTTGTAGTACTAAATATTCTCTAGTTTTCTAGATTCAAATTTGTCTGTGCTCATGAACTAAGTCACTATCCTAACCCGCAGTTTAGTGACCACACCATCGAAACAATGATTTACTAAAACGTTCTCTTCCACTCCACAAACACAGACCTTTAAAATAGAATAAAGTTGTTTTACCCACAGGCTCTGTATTAAACACATTTCTTTTTTTGCACCACCCCTTCCTCCCTGCACAAGCTCTCTTCCCCTCCCCTCCTCCCCCCAGCTTCTCCACTAGAGAGCCTTTTCGAGTCTTTGGTCTCTATAGGTTTTTTCATCATAGTGCTCTTTTTCTTCTTCTTCTAATGCTGAACACTGAACAGTGCAATGTTCCTACAGAGAGGGCACAACTTTCCCACAGGTGCCCCTTTTCATTAAATTGGGAACCTGAGGGGAATGTACGCCCACTCCCTAGGAGTCCTGTATCAGCTATTGGCACCGCGTCTGATCATTCATTTTCCGCAGTTAGTTTCTCTCATCCTGGTGCTTTTGCTTTCTCTGCATTCCTGCTCATGCTGTTGGTTTTATCTGCTATTTGTTGCTATCATGTCTGATGTGCAGTGGTCCCCCCACCCCACCTCCCTTTTTATCTGATTGCATTTTTCTCTCTGGTTATGTTTTTCTTTTGATTTTTCTAGTAGATGTAATGTCCCTTCAGAGATGCCAGCATGTTTATGACTTTCCTCTCCTGCTCATTTACACATGTTAGAGATTGTACATTTCTCTCCTTTCTTCATTATGTTTTTTTTTCTTTTCCAGGTCTAAGATTTTAAAGGCCCCAGAGAAGGATTTCCAAAGGCACCTATGGGCAGTGAGCTGCCCAACTCCCATTTACATTCAACACAAGCTGGGTATCTAACTCCCTTAGGCATTCTTGAAAATTATTTTTCATGTGCCCAAGTCCTTTTCTAGACATATGGTCTGATATTCAAAAGTGGTGAACAGATTCTGGTGTTGAAGTCAGTGGGAGCTGCTAGGTGATCAGCAATTTTTAAAATTCACCCACTTTATATAGTTACCTAAGTAAGGGCTTAGAAATCAAAAGGCCCTGTCCTTATTTTTCCATTCTGTCTCAAAGAACTGAAAAAGATGACTATGATTTTGTGATTGAAGCGTAGAACTCAGTTGGGTGATTTTCTGTATTGGGTAAGGCAGGTAGGTCAAGATTTCAGCGCTCCTTGCATGGACATGCAGTGTGCAGATGGGAGGGGGTAAAGAGACAGCCTCTGCCTAGTGTAAGGGGAGGCAGAGAATTTAAGCAAAGTGCAGGTCTGAACCTCCACATCTTTCAAAGTTCACTCATTTTTATTCAGTCTTGTCATTATACAGTTTGACTCAGACAATGATGGTGAAACCCTCGGGGTGGACAGCAGCTCATCTGTCCTTCCACACCATCACTGATGTCTGTAGGCTTGACAGCCTCTAATTCTTTTATTTTGTAAATATGAAGCTGTATTGTCAGAGAGACTGGCAGACATCTTAGAAAAGGAAAACTATAATTGGATAGTCTTGCTCAAAGAAGTAGGTCCTTATGCTTCCTGAAGGCAAAACATATCCTCCACAAGGGGAACTCTAAGGATACCACTTGGGCTAGTCACAAAAGGGTAAGAATTCTCAGCAAAAAAATTCCAATCAATCAATCAATCAATTATATATATATATATATATATATATATAAAATATTCGGAGACTTTCTCCCAACATTTTCATGGAAATTTTCCAGTTTCCCATCCAGCAAACAAAGAAATTTTGGCTTTTGAAAATTGATTTTGGTTTAATTAAAAAAACAGAACTTTTTTTTAACAATATGAAAATCTTCCACACAAAAAAATGGTTTTGCGAAAATGCCCTTTTTTCTTCTTTAAATGTCAACCAGCTCTAGACATCACAAAACAGACAGTAAATTACAAACATGACCATCACCACACATTGGAACCTATGATCACTGCAATTATACCAACTGTGCCAGTTGCTGTCAACTTTCTATGCTATGCAATACACAAAGCCAATACCTCACAATTGCTGCCTATGGTAGGTCAAGGTTTACCATAGCATCTTGAATCTTGTTTTGAAACATTCACCATGCCTGCAACTGTACAACAAAGCACTCACTCCAAACAAGACTAGAGGCAGAGTGTGTGCACACCTGCATAAACACTATATTCGATTCATTTTACAATAAACAGTGTTTCATTCTGAAATATAGCTGCCTCAGACATTAGTAGTAAGCTACAAAAAGAAGATTTTTTTTACATTTACACAACAGCCAAGATCTAGATTTGGGTTATTCCCCAACATCCTTATTCTCATTGACAGTTGAGAATTTCTTGCAAGTTGACATCTTCCTATACTTGATGTGCTTTGCACACCATCTGAGCATGCTATTAAATAATTTTCTTGACCATATTATGAAACAGATTTAAAAAATCCATACCTTCCAGGTAAAGTCCTATACAATTCTTGGGGAGCTACTGAAGAAAAGCAACTGGTTTGGCTGGTGGTAGACAAAGAGCCACGAACACAGACAGTGAGATGTACAAAAGCAAAGGACTAGCTGCAAAAGATTATACATTCTTTGCAGAAAGTCACACTCATACCAGTATAATCCAGGATGGATTCCACACACACAAAAAAGCCTTTCCAATTTAAAGGTGAGTCTTCAGTAACAACTGTACATGTGTCTATGCACATGTCTAACTGTGCCATAACATTCATATTGTCCACACTTAAACCCCAGAACATGTGTCTGAAGGCATGTGGAGGGAGAGTAAGCCAGCACACCTGAGGGTATGGATATGTACATGCCTCATCTGTGCCTCGGCCCATACCCACGCCAGTTTGCAGTATGGACAGAGGGAAGAGGCGCGTACCAACACTTGAGTTTCAGTAGAACTCTACCCTCATTCCCACAATGCACTGAATGGTTTTCTCCCTGACCCTTACCCAGTCTAGGCTAACCACCTCAGAACAGCTTTCTGCTGCACTCTTTACAGATCATTACAAGTGAACAGGGATGCTGCTCCGAGAGCAGCTGCCTGGACTGCTGACCACACGGGTACTGATCAACGTGTGGTTAGAGTACACCAGCCTCCATGACTACCCCATGGAGCGGCAGGAACATTCACTTGTACTGGGAAATATAATGGAGGCTGGAGCAGGCAGGGATTCATTGGACTCTGGCCCAGCACCAGGAACACATCAAGCACTTGAGGCTCCTGTACAGGAAGGCCACAGATTGAACAGTCACTTCGGAAGGGCACATCCTACTGGCTCCATGACCCCCTCCTCAACTCCATCAGCCCCATTGTCCTCCGAGATGCTAATGACAGCCAGGGTGAGGAGGCAGTCGGACCATGGAGGATGCCCAGAGCATGAGGAACATGCCATTTTGCTCCTCTTCCCAGAGGAGCCAGTTGAAGCAGCCCTCTCCCCGATGAACCTGAGAAGCACCCCGAGCCACAGCTGGAACCAGGACCTGAGGCTGGTAAGTTATAATGGACCGCCGTCCTCCCCACTAGGATCCCCTCTTGCTCCGATGCCAAATCCTGATTTTAAAGATCAAGGTCATTTGAAGTACTATGCACTGACCTTTCCTCCTTGGATAACATGCCAAGTATTGCTACATCTGTGTGTGTTTGAACTGCAGGGCTATAGCCATGGTATTATCACATCCCTCCCCTAACCAAACGCCTCCAACTTACCCCCCTCCATCCAGTCCCCACTCTGCTCCACCCCAAAATGGTCCTCAAGAAAGACAGAGTTCTGAATCAATGGTTTTATTGATTTCTGATGAACAACAATTAAAACTTCTAAAGTTATTTTTTCAAACACTTTATAAAGAAAAATCAGTGCACTCGTGTGTCAGTGCATTTCTCAGGCAGCGATGGTCCCAGGGGGCTTGAAAAGGTCTTGGCTGAGAAAGAATAGTTGTAGCAAACTTACAGTTGGTTGTCTAAGGAAAAGTTAGTTACACCAGTGTTTTCTCCCTTGGAAGATTACAAAGTCTTTACAGTCTCTGTCCCCAGTGTCTGTCTTCGACATAGAGCTGGTGGGGAGTGGGAGACGGAGAAGGATCTGGTCTGGCAACCAGCTAAAAACAGTGCTTTCTCCCTCTCCAGTTATCTGAAAAGAGGGTGTAACATTACCCAGGGTACAGTCTGGACTGATGAACAGCTGTGTCTCCTCAGTTCTCCAAGCTGGGATGCCTTTTCAACAGGTCCCCTGTGAGAGTTACAACTCCTGGTCTCCTCTCACACAGCCTCCAGCATGTAAGTTACTCCCAGTTATATGAGTGCTATAGCCAGTCACTCTTGAATGGCACTGCAGGGCAATACCAGCAAATTCCCAGTCCCAGAATTTCCCCAGAAATGTACGTCTTGTACTGCCCAGCTCTTTCCTGGACAACACAAGCGCATATAAAGTCCATCATTTTATTAACAGAAAATGATATGCACAAATCCTGTTATCCCAAATGGAGTTTTCCAAACACACTGATTTAGATAAAATAAAAAGTTTATTCACTACAAAAAGATGGCTTTTAAGTGACTACAAGTAATGAGGCATAAAAGTCAGAATTGGTTACAAGAAAATAAAAGTAAAACACAATTAATACCTAACTTAACAAACTACGTGAATTCAAAGCAAAAGTCTCTCTTACCACATGCTTCAGCAGTCTTCCTGTCTGGATCCCTCCTCCAGTCCAAAGCTTTTTCCTTTGTTCTTCAGCTGTTGTGGATGCCGTGGATAGAGGAAAGGGAGGAAGTATTTGGGGCATCTCCTGCCTCCTTTCTTTTAGACTTCTCTCTTCTTTGAGAATCATCTTCAGCTCAGGTTCAGGAGACAGAAAGTCTGTGTGGATGGGAACTCCCAACTGTTTCTTTGTCAAGATGTAGATTTTTGCCTACATCCTCTTTCCTGCCAAAGAATGGCCGTTTAACAAGGTGATGGTCCATTTGATTTTGCTGACACCTGGTTGAGGCATTGGCTAGCCTTTTGTCTCTGCATAACTGGTTTGTGGTTGCTCCCCCCAGTCTTGGCACATGTCTGGTAATACCATACAGAGGAATTCTATAAGTTTACATGCCACACATTTTACAAGGACAATAATCATCAGCACATTGTTAGTTTTCAAATGATACCTCACAAGGCATATTTTGTACAGAAGTTATCATACTCCTGTAAAAGGGGTGAACATAGGGGATACAGACTGCCACAGAGGGGTTCCAGCACCAAGCAGAATCATCAGGAAACCCAGTGAATATGAGGTGTGTCTCTGTCTTTCCCTGTCCATTTCACTATTGTTAGGTAGGCATAGGGCCAAGATTTTCAGGTAAAGCTGGGTTGGATGAGTGCGAGAGGCTCATGAATCAGATCTCCTTTTGCATGAAACTGGAATGTAGTCAATTTCCAGTGGAACTGCCTCCCAATCCTATAAGCACATACCAGCAAATTTCTGTTGCAACAAAAACTCCAGCTGGTTCTTAAGGTTCACCAGTAATGCAAATCTGCTTATCCACTTTCATAGCTAACCAAACCCATCCAGTCAGCAATATGTAGAAGGATGATCATTAGCAGAAACCTGTTGCGGGCATAGATTCCAGTCCTGTGGAGGAGATCTGACAAAGCCACATCTTTTTCCATTCTGGTACTTTGAAAAATGCTCTGTTCTCCAAATGTTGGCCAGACTTAAGGGAAGAAATTGTAAACTGGTAACACAGCCTATGGAAGAAATTACCCCACCTCCCCTCACTCCCATTGAGACATTATGGACATTTTAAACTGTTAAAAACACTAATACACTTTTCTTACCATTATTAGCCCCTGCTCCTTCCTCAAGGGCTGCAAAAGTTGTTTGAGATGCAAGGATAGTGAGACAGCCACATTCCTGGAATGATCAAGAGTATCAAAATTGTGGTCTTCTAACGCAAAATTATATTGTGGGTGAGATTTCTCAGCTTTTTCCAAATATCAAAAATATAATGTTTCTCTGCTCTTTGAATTGGCACGACCTAAGGCTCCCAAGAACAAAACCATGCCATCAAGAGGGCAGGAGCAGCACTCCAGAGACATCAGAAGCAGACAGAAAAGGCTCCTTGAGGAGTTACTCATAGGGATGGGCAGGAGAAACCAAGAGCTATTTGTATTCTTTGGGGTGTGGAAGGAGCTGTCTCTTCAGCAGGAGGAGACATGTATAAATCAGCACATGGACACAGACACAACATGGGGAATGGGAACATTCATTCAATTAGTGGCCAAAAGAGTGCAGTATGGCCCTAAAACCAGCCCATCAGTCACTGTCTCCTCCTCCTCCAGCTAGTATCTAGGGTGCTGCGAACCTGGAGGATCCTATTGAAAATGACACTCCCCTGACCAGCCAGAAGGAGAACGCAGATCCTGCAGGAGTATCAGACCACCACAATAGACTGCCCCCCAAAACCACACAAAGGAGATGCTCAGTGAGAATCGGGGACGTCTTTGTCCGTGGTCATTCATCCCTTCTGGATGACGAGAGGAAGGAGATGAGTGCAAAAACATTAAACTATGGGCAGTGTTCTCGATTGTGAACTGTTACTTCCATAACAATATGTTGTAGTTCTGATTTCAAAATATTTCTGTTAAACAGTCCACTTTATACTTTTAATAAATGTAATGCTTTGTTTCATTGTGTGGGGGTCCTCCTTCCTAATGATGAACTGAAGGGTTTTTGGGGTTCTTGAATAGGCCTCAAACTTCCAACCTCACATAACAGAATGATGCGTAAAAATCACGTTCCATCAAGTATACTCAAGTATTTTTGAGTCTCACCCATAAAGTCATACAGATACGTGGGACGGATGGGAAAGGTACAGTGTAAAATGTTTTTTAAAAGCACTACTATTTTTCTACGTAGCAGATGCCTCACACACAAAAGAGGTCAATCAATGTTTTAAAGGGCTTTATTACACTTGTGGAAAATCAAAACCCAAGAACAACAAAGAAAGGGGAGCAACATCAGTGTCTTTCAGTACATGCCCTTCCTTGCAACCTGAAGAGGTTTCAGCCTTACGGTTAGTGCTCTCTAAGACTGGTAATTGCACTTAGCACAGCTGACAATAAAAAGTCAAAAAACACAATGGGTGCACTCTTTCCCACCCAAAGAAAACTGTCATAAGCTCATTAAAAAAGTTGAAGTGCTCACAATAACAGAGCTGAAGAAGTGTGAATAGTGAAGACAAAAGCACTGCAAACAACAACTTGGCTGCTACCCTCCATGGCACAAATCAACCCCAACGTAATAGGGCACCTCCATGGGGTTGTTATCATTGTTTTTTCGTGTGTGTAATGTCACAGGCAAGAAGGGCTAATGATCTTCGGCTACTGAGGAACAAAACCTTCACAAAGCAACGTAGCCCCACAAATAGTACCAATGTTTGCTCATGTGCATTTCCAGCAGCTGTAAAGGATGTGAAGGTGTCCCTCAGCACAGGCAGATGTCCTTCTCGACCACCCTGCTGTGCCAAGATGTGTGCACATATGGCATCCCTGATTTCCCTTGCCTACTGGGAACCAGGGGCCGTATGCCTGTGAGTGGGATCTAACTGCCTTCACAGAGTTTGTAGACCTGACTTGTCCTGAGCCCACTTCAGATGGAAGCACTCCCCTTATCCCTCACTAATCTTCTGCAGTATGCAGCAGGTGATGTTTATCTGAATGATGTTTCCCATATTGGTATCCAGATAGATGTGTAGGCAGTGCCAATGAGCTTTCAGCCTACCAAATGCACACTCCACAACCATTGTGCAGCTATTTAACTTGTGACTGACTTCATTTTTTCAGGGTCATTGATGCTGGGGTACGGTTTCATGAGCCAAGAAAGGAGTGGGTATACAGGGTCTTCCAAAACAGTTGACACAGACATGCTGTACAGAATCGTATCATTTCTGAGGAATAAAGTCCCTTCTTCCCACGTCAGGTACAATCCTGATCTCCTCAGCATTCTGAATTTTTCAAGTGTTCCCCAGATTTGTATTCAGGATTCTGACACTGTGGTCCATTAATCCTTGCAGAACTGAATAGTAACCTTTTTGGTTCACATACTCACTTGCCTCTTATGGCAACTACCCATAGGAAAAAAAATCACATTGTTAAATGCTTCACAAATCTGCATACCCCAAGTGATTTGCAACAGATCAATAGTGGTCTGGTATAGCCAGCTTCCACAGTACAATAGCAACCCACTTCTGAACTGACATAGCTTCCCTGAATCAAATGTTTTAGAACAGGAGGTTTAGTGCAGCCTTCTCACACAGCTCGACAAAGGTCTGTTACCTCATTTGGACATTCTGAAGCCACTGCTGGTCATCCCAGGTTTCCAAAATTATGTGATCCCACACCATGCTGGTTCTCTTGCACCAGAAGTGATAGTCAATAAAAGGGCATATGAGGACAATACTGGCATTCGCCATATCTGTACAGTGAGAGTGGAATGAATTGTCTTTGATTCTCAAGGTCAGCCATCTCGGACATGTCAGATAATGCTGCCCAAATTCCACCCAGCATTTTGACGAGCACCCACTCCGCTGCACGTGTCCCTCAATAAAGGGCAAAACCAAAACATCGCCAGTCATCAGGGTGATGTGATCAGGAACTGCCATTGGCTAAATGTGTGAAGGCAGGGGACGGTGCCAACACCACACAGCTAAGCACGGGTCCTAGCGTGTCTCCCTGTGACACAGAAACCTGGGCTACTGCCCCAAAATGGTATCTCTAATGTTGCATATCAATAGAGGCAGCATGGATGCCCATATACAGTGTTATACCTACGTCCAGCACAGCACACATGGTCTCTTGGGCATGGATACGGGAAGCATTTGGGAACATTCTATGCTCCACTACTCGGGTACGTGTACAAGTGTAGATATAGCTTTAAAAAATAATCAACCTGACTGAAATCTTTAGGCATTTGGAATCTGATGAACGGGTAAATTAGAACGTAGAACAGTTCTATAAACAAAAGTTAAACATGGAGACTTGTCCATAGCTTCTGACTCCACTATGGGTGAGGGACAGCAATTTACAATCAATTGTCTTAAAATGAATGTGATGTCATCATGTTATAACTGTAAATTATTGCCAGATGATTGTCTAAAACAGCATTTGATAGCGACAGTGCTACAAAATACCACACGGATCTCTGCTTCTCTTGGAATTTCTGTATTAAGTTTAGAGCATCAGCCTGCAAACCCTTAATCAAGTGAATAGTCTTGATTCACACAAATAGCCTCACTGGAACCAAAGGCTTGCTGGTCTGGATGCTTAATTTGGTAAAAGGAATGAAGTGTTTGATGATAGAAACCACCACCCAGGAGGGCTTCTCATTTAGACAGTCAGAAAGTGAGCATTCTGTTTTTCATTTGAGTGGCTTAGCCTGGCTTCAAGTTTTATGCTGCTTTCCTGTAGTTCCCATAGTTTCTCCCTCAGCATTTTACATCTTTCAATCAATGCTGCCTCTGGCTTCTGCTGGGGTTGGGCCAAGAGACACTATTTTCTCCTTTTCCTGCTACCTTAATTTCTTATTAACAATTTTTAAAAATTATAGGAAGTGGAGGACATTGCTTAAATTTAGTGTCTTCTGTTTTCTCTTCTGTCCTCTCTGCTGTCTTTTCCTCTGTGCTTTACTGCTGTAAATTGCCTATCTTCAAATGGCTCCCTAGTTCAAATAGCACACTAAATCTAAGCTATGTGGGAATCAACTGCCAGCTCATCCATGACATAGCACATTTCAGGAAACTGATGTCTTCTAAATAAATTCCCACATAGCTAGAGCTTGCTAAAATCTCTCCCAGTCTAATGTTTTAGATGGCAGAGAGAGAAGAAAACTGAAGGCGTGAACTTATGTCTCATAATAGGAAAGTAAATATTCTGCTTTAAGTAGGAATGTAAACATGTGACTCAGTCATGCAGACAGTATTGTGTGGGGGAAGAGAGACAACTGTGGGAGGATCCTAGAGGCATTCCATCTGTGTGAGTCAGCCAGAGCATCTCGGGGGCTCCTGGGGAGCAATCGCTGGAGGAAAAGCTCCACCACACTTTGGATGAGAAGGGTGCACCCTTGGCTATCCACCCCACCCACCCTGGAATACCGCTGACTAATAAAGGAGGGAGCCATAGCCCCATTGTCACATTCCATCCCACCTTAGGGGAGGCCAGGGACATCGAGCACCCATGTTTCCCCACTTCAAAAGTGGCTGACCTTAGCATAGGAGTAAAACAGGTGTGACGAAGCCTACTTGAGCTGCTCTCCCATCTTCTTTGTGCACCGTCACAGACCCAGCCAGACTGGCACCCAGTGGTTTATAACTCATTATTTCTGGGCCTGTAGCTTATAGGGCTAACCTGCTTGCTTGAATATATATGTTTTCCTATAGGTTTCTTATTTTCTTATGAATTTGATTGATTGTTTTATTATAATAGGTTTATCGGTTTATATTAAAGTAGTTTGGCTGTAACACAAGGGACCTACAGGCCACAGCCTGTATGTTGAGCTCAGGCAAAGTTAGCATACATATATCTGGAACCTTTCACCTAGATAGACAGTGATGAGTTAAAGCATAGCTAGATAAAGTATGTGTTGAAGCAGGTTGGCAGAGGGGGCTTTCCTAAGTTCATACCCTCTGTAAACTTTACACCTGAAGGGAAGAACCAAAATAACCGGGAGGAAAAAAACGACAAATGTGAGAATGATCTAATGTCATTAATATGCATGTATATATCAATATGTAGAAAACATAGCTGCCTATGGAGTAAGTGTACCCCAACATTTTGGTGGGTGAGGAAACTAAGTTTGGACATAGAAGGAGGGCTCAGGTACCCATACCCTATAAGAGGGGTGACCCACCTTGCCAAGCCAAGGAAGCTTGTTTTCTAAGCTCCAAGCTTCTTCGTTCTTAGTTCTTTGTTTATTAGTCTATTAGTCCACTTGTCTTAATTGTAAGTTTTAAGTCAATCAGTAAGTTAGCTTCGATAGCACTTTAGCTTCTCCTAAGCTCTATACCTCCCACTCAATAACTGAGGAACCTGGACCTGAACTCTCTTGGCATGCCAGAGGCCTGGCTGGTCCTTTGTCTCTTACCACCAGGTTATCAAAGAAGGGTGTGAGTACTATAAAGCTTTTGATTAATATGTATAAGATCACATGAATCTCTAGAACAATATTATTACATTTGTAACTCTGATTATTTTACCATTTGATTATAATTCCATTTATCTCAATAAAAGTCTTTAAGGCTATTCTTGTATCAGTGTGAGCATCCTGTCATACCCAAGGGTCCTTTGCAAACTCTGTGTGGCCTGATCCTGGGACAAGAACCTTATTATCTTCTGATCAGAGATTAATTGACGAGCCTATAACCCATACTATCCAAATTAATAATATTAACCTCCTAAAATAAGGCAATAGGCCCTAAATGGCAGATTCCCATTAAGCAGATTTATCATCTCTATTTAATCTCTAAGATTTAAAAACTGATGGTTCTAGTCCAAGTGCTAAAGAGAAACCTCCCCCTGGTCCCTCTTCACATTTTCTCTCTCCTTGCCCTTTCAATATAATCACTCATCTTTTCCTTTCAATAAGTTTTGCTCTGATGTTGACCTTAAAGGTGAGTCCGTAAAAAGCGTGTAGTAAACTTGCACTGGCTGCATTGCCCTTCTCTGTTGATACGGAGTTGTGTCTGTTGCTTTTTGTTTTGGATTCTCATGGTTCAGTCAGTACCAAGTTTCTGATGTATAAGCTTGGTCCATAGTTTTTTATGCAGCAATTCATCAAAAAATCACCTCTATTTTAACTGAGATTTCTGACACTATTGAGCAAACACCACTTTGATAACAAACGGCCTAGTGGGTTGGCAGTAGGGCTCTGTGCTGAAGTTGAATACACCAAGATACAAGCCTGATAGGGTCTGAGAACTCTGCAGATGTAACATGCTCAGTACAACAACAACATGGAACTTTCATTACATCCCATACTCCAGCCAGGACGATTGCAACATTTGCTATGGTTCACAGGCTTTCAGCTCACCTAGGTCTAGTAATGCAAACTCATTAGCTTAGGCTATCACTGAGTTCTTTTATGTACTTGAGCCTGGAACTCTAAGGAGAACTTCTGCAGTTTGAGCCCACAGGAACTGAATTTTTTTTTAAAAGGTTTGAACAGATATTACAATGGCAAACTCTTTATAAAGGCACAGAAGAAAAACAAAAATGCAACTGGTTGCTATGTATAACAGATATTCCTCAGAGGATTCCATAGTGCATGTTACAAGAAAAAAAGTATTGTCAAAATACTACAATGAAGTAAAAATATGTTCAGCACTAATTACCCCACCCTTTCCCCCTTTGTAGATGTCCAACTCTGCAGATGCAGTTATTTGCACCTGCATTTTCACAACTGTTGTATATGCAGATAATTGCCTCTAGAGTTTGCACATGCAGGCAATAAAATCTGTAAGTGCCAGTCCCATTTGGGACAAACTTGGAGAGATCCGACACAAGTGACAGAGCTTGAAGTGCATATACACTTGTCCATGTACAAAATTACAGGTGTACAAATGAAACCTGAATACGGCCTCCTTTAAAATTTGGCTCAGAAGAAGCATAATTTCATATGGATTTCTCAAACTTTCCACAACTATAAACAAACATTTTTTCAAGTATTTTGCGTAAAACAAATCTTAGTCTGATTTGGAGAGTTATAAGACTCTGGAGAAAAATTTACACACACACACACACACACACACACACACACACACACACACACACACACCCTTCCAGATATGGTTATATAACTAATGTATATAGTATATTAAAGCGGTCAGATTGTGATGAATGGGAAGGTTGTAATCGAAACGTATTTTTTAAGCTGAATGGCATTGCTAAATGTCATCAACTCTGGAGACTCTGACTGACACATTATTAAAAGGACCTGAGGAATACTTGATGAAGTACCACAGTTTAAAAGTACAGTACAACTTCTGAGATAAAATTGCAAAAATAGGCCTTGAAAAATTTTCTAATTTCGCAAGCATCAGAAAGGAAATAAATAGTCAGAATTTTTAAACAAATTTTCAGATGTTTTTAATTATTGTTGCAGTTTTCTATAACTATATCTTGCAAGATAAGTCTTTTTGCAACTGTGAATTGACAAGCAAAACTCAAGGCTTTCTTAAAGCTTCAGTTAGGAAAAAAACACCAAAATATTTTAACACCTGGCTGAAATACAGTAACCAAGGCTTATGTGGTCTCTCTTACTTTATCTCTGCATCTTATTATTTTTTCAGCCCCAAGTCAGCAAAGCTTTTATGTATGTGCTTAACTTTAAGCACGTACTTAAGTCAATGGGACTTAAGTAAGTATTTAAGTGCTTTACTGAATCAGGGCAAATAAGCCCAATTGCAGTCTTCTCTTTATCCCTCAAGCCCAACCATTTCTTCTCAGCCCTGATGACATTCTACCTCCTTCCAGATGCTAAATATAAAATACATTATCTATTGGGACCAACAGAGCTGGCCTTGGCACAGGTGGGGAGCTTGTAAAAGATTCCTAAATATATTTCTATTATTATTATTATTTATGGGGCTAATATTAAATGCTTGTGTGCATTTATTAATACAGATTCGAAATGGACACTTAAACAAATCATTATGTCAACTAAGCATCCCTGCTGTAGATCAGATGTGATTAAAAGAGCCTTTTGCCAATATTAGATCATTTTTCCATCTTTGCTGCTGGCAGCCTTTGATCTAGGGACCTTTCACTGGTCTTCATTTCATCATAAATTTAGCCCACCTTCTATTTATTTTTCCTTCCTACAGCATCACTATCCCATTGCTGCTTTTAAGATGAAGGATGCCTCTCTCATGCTCTCTGGTGCAATTACTATTTAGAAACAGTGGAACAGGAGAGATGGAGAGAAACCTGCACTAGACTACCTGTGGTTAGGGCATTCTCCTGGGAGGTAGGAGACCCATGTTCAAGTCTTTGCTCCTCATCCGCCAGAGGGAACATTTGAACCTGGGTCTCATATTCTGGGTAAGAGCTCTAGCCACTGGGCTAAGAGTTATAAAGGGGGCACCAGTTCCTTTCTTGAAAAAGGAATGACTTGGAACAGGTGCCTAACTCTAGGATGGGATTCACCTCCCTTTGACCCAGATTAAGGCACCTAACTCCCTTTGAAGGGTGGGGCTTAGACCCCACTCCACTTCATTTCATGCTGGCTTCTGTACATTCCTTTTTGAAGTACCTAACTCTCCCTATGCATTGTACAGGGATCCTGGGTGCCTAATTCAGGGTTGTGAATTACACTAGGTGGCAGAAAACCTAAAAGGTAAGTGCTGCAATGCTCCTAACAGCAGCACCTAAATCTCCCCTGTGAAACCCACCCTTAGCCTGTCTACCATTTCGCTCTGCATATTATACCTGGCAGAATACAAGTGTAAAGACTGAGGGTGTAAACATTAAAAGCGCTCATTGACTTCTACAGGCATTGAATCAGGCGCTATGAAAGTCATCCATACGGGGAACAGAAACAATAGTGTACTAACTCATCACCAATTATCAACAGTTTGCGTGTCAATCATCAAGAACTGAATACTACCAGTGAACTATCTGTGATCAGTCTATAGAGTAAAAAAGAAAACTCTTTATAACAGGGGCATGCAAATTTGTATAACAAGTAAAATCCAAGGAAATAATCTGCTCAGATACATTCAGAGAGCAGAAAAATAACACAGAACTATCAGTGGCCTCTTGCTCCTATTAACTCCACTGGGAATTCAGTTCACTATACCAGTTCATGAGTTCACTATAAATTACCTATTCAGGTTAGGGACTAGTATATTTGGCATTATATATTATAATTCTGGCAATGAACAGGAAGCACCTTAAAAACATGTGAACAAGATATCTAATAAAGACTCACTGGCTGCCACTTCATTTCAATCCCTTCTAAGAACGGTCTCCTTTCTGCACTTGTGTCTGAAAACAGAAATTAGTATTTATTACATTTTGGTTGTTAAGGAAAAAGCAAATCTGGAAAGCACATCCAGTTGTAGTAGATTATAAGACCCATGTTGCTAAGTGTAACCCTACGATAGCCATGGTCACAAATGTGCTGTATCACAACAAAAGGTATCAGCCACAGAAGGGATGAAGGAAAATGTTATACAATATTCAGTAGGCTATAAAGGAGCAAATCTTGTCTGGGTGCAGGCACTCAAACTGAAGTGACACTCCCAGCTTGGTGCCTTTGAAGGAAAGGTAAGAAAGACCCCAGCTCACATATGAGAAAGAGAAGAATACAGTAGAATTGGACCATTCTGCTCTCTCTTTCTTCTTCAGTCTCCAAGTCTAGTAATTGATTTGACATCTTTCTTTTGTTGCACATGCACAAACAATCCCCTGTAAGAAGATACATATCCCCTGAGGTAGTAGATATAGGGATATCTCATCATTTATTTGTAAGGCCTAAGAAATAAAATAGGTAAGGATGTTTTCAGAATGATTAATAGGTTCTCTTTCCTTTTTTGTTAGGAACGTTCAGAACAAAAGACACATTGTCTTTGCTTTCCTACTAATCATGTTGGCCAATTCTATTTTAATTCAAATTGTTCTCTAGGAAAGCTCCTCATTAGAATACATGGTGGTGGGGTAGGTAGTTTTTTCAATATTTGAGGGTATGTGCAGGTGTAATGTATGATATTTTAATAGCTCTAGCAATTATTTTTCTTAGTTCAAAAATAAAATAATTACTGTATTGAAGCTCCACATAGCCTGTCAAGATATGTAGTGATATCAGAGATGGGAAAATATTTCTGGCTTGTTGTCCTTTGATGAACTCCAAGATGATCTTCTTCAGAGCTGGAAATACTCTTTTTATCCTTTTGCCACTTCCCGTTCTCAATTTTCACACTTTTAATGTGGTTTAGAAAGAGAGGCCCCTTTGTAAACAAGGGCTAAATCATTCAGGCCTCTGTATACTTGGAAATGAAATGCTCTATATTACATACAATACAGTATGAAATCTACATGCTACAAAGTAAATTCATCTAGATTTTGGAATAGCAAACTTCTAAGCATATACAATAATGACTAAAGGTATAAATCTATACTATCTATTACCCTTTTTTGTAACCATGTTACACCATTTGTTATTAGAAAAAGAAGCAATATCTGAATGTATTAGATCTCATAATTTATAAGGAGGTTAAAGTCTGAAGAGGAGGTAGAATGAGGAACAAATTAAATATAGACTAATGTAAAAGTAAAAACAGTTTAATAGACCTCTATTTCAGAGGATACAATGTGAATGATATCAAAAGGTTTGTGGTTTTATTTTCTGGACACAATTATAATAAAATCAAATGACAATATGGAATGAAAAAAATCTGTTGACAATCCAAATCACAACAGCCTATATGGGTGGGATTTTCCAAGCACTCAGCATTGCCCTAACTCTGCTGCCAGTGAAGTCAAAAGTAATATCAGCTTTGTCTCTAATCCTGCAGTCCTGACACAGGCAAAACTGCTGTTGATGTTGATAAGTACAAAATTTGGTCCAGAGATTTGTTTGTGTAGGGCCTGAGTAAAGCTTTGTCTACACTGACAAGTGAAAGACAAAACTTTTGTGGTTCAGAGGTGTTAACCCCTCCTCCCCCTGAAAGGCAAAAGCTTTGCCCAGGACAAGCGCTGGTGTGAACAGTGCTTTGTTGGCAGGAGCGCTTATTGGGGGTGGAAGTTTTTTGTCTGCAGGAGAGCTCTCTTCTGCTGACAAACAGCGGCTACCCTGCGCGCCTTTTAGCGGCACAGCTGTAGCAGCATAGCAGTGTCGCTAAAAGCTGCATATATCCTAAGAAATTCGAGAAAATAAAATGGGTAGGTTTTATTTTACAGAAATATCCCTGTATGAACATCTCCCAAACAGCCACACTTTTTCAATAGACTTAGTTCACTTAACAAAAAAACAAACAAACCCCACACACAACCAGATGGAGGCTTGTCTTAGCTGCACTTTAAAAAACAAAGATTCCCTTTTAACTTTCCAGTTGACATATGCTGCATTGTGGTGACTTACTTCAGGTTGCATGAGTAATCAAATAACATAACACAATATGACTGAGGCAACCTGGTGTGAAGTAGTCTAATGGGTTGGACTTGATAAGATCAACCTGACAAGTGACTGTAAGCACCTTAATAACCACACAGATAATAAAGATCAAGAGGCCATTATTGGCAAAGAAAGTGCAGAAATGAAAGCTGCTTGACCTGCCCCACCTCACCAACTTCACCTTTTCAAGCACCAAAAAACATCTTAAAGAGACAGTTACTTAAATGGCAGCACAAGAGAGATGAGAACGTGTGATCTCACAAAGAGAACTCTCCCTCTATGCAGTCCATTCCAGTAGGCAGCCAGAGTCCTGTTTGCATCTTGCATGCCCTAAAAAGGGGGGAAGGGGGAGAGGAGATGTCATAGCACCATTAGTAGTGCAAGACACCCAAAAGAGGGGCCTAGAGTGGGTTGGGAATATGGCCTTATCTCCTTCCCTCCATCTACAAACTGAGCATCCCAACCTAGATGAACAAACAGAAGAAGAGTGGAAGTTGAATGAGGGATTGAACTTGCCAAACTATTTCAGTCTCTTTTCTAGTTAGATGGAGGCTGCAAAATATGCCATATATAGGATTTTTTTCGTTCCTCAAAGAAAGGCACATAAAGTGAAATACACATCCATCTAAATGGGCAGCATGACTGAACATGTTCACATGCCAACTCAGACCAAACAAGATAAAGCCTGCCGTCTTTATTTGTTCTTTAATGAAGAAATTCTCTCAAGAGATAATGCAGAAACAACTACCACTAAATTGCAAAATAAATAAAGTAGATGAGGACCTGGTGTCTATATCTAGTAGAGACTAGGAAATCATGTCCAGAATTTATCTAACTCATTTCTAATCTATTTATACTCAGGGAGATATTGGTACTTCATTATGATGATTACATATAGCTTAAGCTTTAAGTTACCACCTTCAGATGTTTACTTAGAAGCTGAGATTGTTGCAACGGTAACAATGGCCATGTTGGAAACATATGTTGAACAACCATGTCTTCTTATTCTACGCATTTTTAAGGTCTCAAACTTATCAGCAAAAAAATGTCATTGGTAATAATAATAATCCTATTTCTTTGCACTTCCACATTTCCTACTATTTAGGAACACCAAAGAGATTTACAAATAGTAATGAAGTTACACAATTCCTATTTTATAGATGGGGAAACTAAGAGGTCAACGGACACACTGAAAAACTGTCGCAGAGCAAGAATTCAAACCTATTTCCATCTAATTCCTTGCCATATGACCATCTTTTCAGAATTCTGTCGATCATGGTATTTCATCACTTCTGCTTCTAGCTGCAGTCATGACATGCAGACATGATTGAAAGTGATGTGACACTGCACCCCATATTCTTTATAGTTGTAGGATTATGATATGATTATGACATAATTATGAGGAATTTTGTACAAGATGTGTCTTGTCAGGTAACTATGGAAAAGTTATGATGTGCTGAATATAATTATCCATTCGTATGCGCATATCATTTTTGTATATGAAGTTATGAATATTGACTATTTATCTGTATTCCAAATGTAGTTACACCTGGCTGACACCCACTAGGTAAGATGCTTCCACTAGACAGTTTGTTGTGAAGGGCCTATTCAAGGTAATGGGCCATTGTTGAAAACAATAGGCCTTTCGATCCCCCACCTGGTGAGCCTATCCCCCACCTGGTGAGCCTTCCTGAGAATGCTCCAGACAGCCCATGGCTAATGGCTGCTATGACTCAGCAAGGCATGCAAGGGCATGTGACCAGACCACATGACACTGAACTCCATTTTGGTACCCGTATTTTTCCACAAATTGGACTGAGAACTGAGTTTGGAACAAACGGTTCCCGCCATATAGAAAAGCTGTATAAGGCGTGGAGTGAAATCTCTTGGCCTCACTCCCCACACAAATGAACGCCTGGAAACACCAAACACTGAACTGTGGGAAGTGCTGATCCCAGGCTAAAGGGATTTCTAGCTGTGTATGGAAACTTGGTGGACTGCTTGTATCATCAGTGAGGGTGAGAAACTGCTAATTCAAATCCTATCCATCTAGTATGTTAGACTTCGTTTGCGTTTTTGATTATTTGCTATTTAATCTGCTTTGATCTGTTTGCTATTAATTATAATCACTTAAAATCTATCTTTCTGTAGTTAATCAGCTTGTTGTATGTTTATCTTTACCAGTATGTTTTGAGTGTCTGGGGAAAATCTCAGCTTGGTTAACACAAGCTTGTTGTGCATATCTTTCCCACATAAAGGGGAGAGTAAACTATATTAATGAGCTTACTTTGTACAGGTCCCTGTTCAGTGTAAGATGGTATAATTCTAGGTTTATACTCCAGTGGGGGTGCAAGGTGGGGGAGCTGGAAAATTGGCTGTATGTCCTACAGTGGCTTAGGTAAAGCACTCAGGTTACTCAATTGGGTGTGTGGCACCACCTGCTGTCGTGTTGGGTGATAACAGAGACTGGTGAGGCTGGCTGAATCTCCGACAAAGCAGTGTGAGAAAGGTCTGCCTAGCTTGGGGGGTTAGAGCCCACAGCACCTCCCATGGCTCCCAGACTGCACACAAGGGGTGACAACCCATCACAAGTGAAAAATATATTTTTAAATTAACCAAATATTGTGAACTTCAAAAATATTTATTTTAATTTTGGAGCAAATACTTCCAGCTGCCAGTTGTTTTTCCAAGCTAATTTAATCCCTAATTACAATAAATATTTGAAGGTTCCTGACTATTTTCTAGAGACATGGCAGACCAGGATTCTCAGGCCATCTCTAAACTACCAGCTAAATCGACTCTGCTGTGATTGATGCAGCGGTGTCAATTTAGCAGTCTGGTGAAGACACGCTAAATCGATGGGAGAGCATTCTCCCACAGATGTCTGTACTCCACCTCCCCAAGAGACGGAAGTCATGTCAATGGGAGAGCATCTCCCGTCAACATAGCATGGTGTAGACATCGCTGTAAGTATACGTAAGTTACATTGACTTCAGTTAGGTTAACACAGTTACATTGACACAATTACGTAACTGAAACAGTGTAAGTTAGATCAACTTACAGCATTAGTGTAGACCAGCCCATCATCTTGCTATACCACAGGACTTTTAAAGGTGTATAAAAGTTAATATATCAGGAGAAATTGTGGCCACATTTATGTCAAATGGGAAGTTTGAAATCCTGGCCTCTGGCAACCGTTGTCCCTTTCATTCCTTTCTCTCCAGCTGCTCTGGAAGGGGCAGATTTATAATGGGACAGAATGATTAAATGGGTCATTTTGTGATGAGAACTGTACTTGACATAACCACAGCCATTTTGTGTACTCAGACACCATAAACAGGAAGAGGACACACCACAGAGTCAGGAATAATTCGACCTTTAGCTCAGGAAGACAAAACACCTGCACCGACTTGCTAGTAAGAATAGATAACATGACATATTCATGAGAATGGAAGAAAGTGTGAATAGCTGACCTTGGATCTGGGTGTCTACGTTTTTTTTTTGCTGGGAGTTGCTTTATTGATAGGTAGATTTTTTTTTTTATGATTTTTTTTCGCTGTGGCTAGAGAAGTTGTTAACCCACTGGGGTATTGTGTGTTATGTGCTTTGTTCTGAGAAACTTATAAGAGGTTAGTTAGAGTGTGTACTTTGGAGAAGCTTGGGAGAAGTCAGAGAGGATTTCAATGAGCTAGGAGACTGACATCCAACTCCCCAGTGGCTAGGAGGAAGGCTGGCCAGTGGAAACCTCCTGCTGACCACTCAATATCATCTCAAACTTTGGGTGACTATATCTGGGATGCTCTAAACTACTGCTGTTTTACATGTGTGCTTTAGACCCAATAAAATCAAGGATTGGGGGTAAAAGCACTATTGTGTGTACCAATCATTTATCAACCAGAGGAGCTGTGTCCCCATTGATTGATTTCCTGCCACTGTCTGGAAAACAAGGCTTCGTTACCATAGTTTTCGGTTCAAAAACCCCCACTTTGTTAAAATCAGGACAGAAATTGTTATTCACAGAGTTGATGTGGCTCTGATATTTCCGAAATGGAAAGTATGATCTTCTGAATACCCATTAAGGACACTCAGAACGTCAGAGAATCAACCCATTAGTGTACATGCCATATGAGCAAATATTGTGCAGTGTTATTCATTAAAACTATGATTACAGTTAGGAAGATAAATACAGATCTACAGAAAAAATATGGGACTTAGCAACGATATCTTCCTTATAATTACATTTTTTGGTCGAGTTTCTGTGTATGAAATAGAAAAAATAAATCACATAACAGTCTCAACCCTTCCTGTTGCTTGAAAATTCTTCATTAACAAACCCCATAATTTCTTGTATTAACGAAATCTAGTTCCATGACTCCTTTGCTACAGTGCCCACACAGCCAATATATTTGAATTACTTGTTCTGTCCAGAAAACCACACAATAAATTTCATTTAATTAATTAGTAGTGGCAAAAATTCTATTGTACTGATGAAATTGTAAGGACACTTCTCCATCCCAGAAGGGGCCATGCTGCAATATAGATCGGGTCTCTCACAGTTTCCAATTCCTTATTCTAAGTGAAATTGCAACATGCACAGAGGACTAGTACAAGACCTGTGCAACAATCATATCCCGCTTCAGATTTCAAAACAAGGCTTACATGGGACTTACATGTTGCAAGGCACTTGTGAGGACTCTCTACACAGGGACAAATTTAATCCTCACTGCATTGTGTGATGTCCGCTATTTTCATACAGCATTGAACATGTGTAATCCACATAGGAAAACTAAGAGGAGTTCATTGCTAGTCTATATAAAAAAATTGAAATTGTAACGACAATTGTCCACTAGTATCCCTCCTGTCTATGTTGTATCTCTCATTACTGAGATAAGAGTTTGTGATTTCACTCCCTCTTTCTCAAGCTTTAGAATACTCTGTCATACTCCGTTATGATGGTGATATGTGACAAATTATTCATTAGGACATGATTTAGTTATCATGGACAGCAGCATTTGAAACCAGGACATATACCAAAACACATGTTTATTGTCTGCCTAACTCTCTAATGGTTTTGGATATCAAGGAAATGAAAGTTTAGAGGCAAGCAAAAGGCTCCTTGGGAGTCTAAAATAAACTCATAAGGTTCCTAAAACACAACGGAGAGCTGTGTGAATAAGCCAAGAATATGAGAGTGGGAAACATTGATCTCCCTAATTCAGATATTTCGTGATTTTGTTATAGATTTTTGTCCATTTCACATAGAAGTTTCACTGGACACTTTCCATGATTATCATGCAATCCCTCTAGGAGCTGACAAAAACCTGTAGCTTAATGGAGGTAGTTGCCCATTAAAAGGTGGAATAGAAGTTTACTATGTTTGGGGCAGTCTCTTAAGTCAGGCAGTTACCTAATAAGTTTTGTCACTCATACACGTATCCCTGTGCTTCTAGACAGACTTTCAAAGATGCCTACAGGATTTGAATACTGTGGGAAATGAGTGTCCAAATCCCCAAAGTGATTTTTAAAATCTAAGCCCTAATTAAGAGGGCACATTTAAGATGGTATCTTCCAATATATGGATTATTTTTAATGGGCTATCTACTGAAAAGGATCTGAAAATAGTTTGAGAACATAAAAGACGGTTTGCTCCCAGAATCCCTTCAGCTATTTTTTCCCCTTCATTTTAGTTTTCAGCCATTAAGATGTTCCTCGTCTAGCCAAACTGGGTTTAAAGAGAAATATACATTAGCACGTCTAGCATGAATGTAACATTAGTATTGAAAAATCTCTTTAGTCCTGCCTACATATGAAGGTCTGAAAGAGGAAATGGAGATACTGAAGGAAAACAAGAAATTAAATTTAGGGTCAGGTTATTCTGCAACAACTCCCTTTGACTTTCATAGAGTTGCAACTCTAAGACTGATTTTATTTCTGGAGTTTACTTGGGGAAAGAACAGGACTTTAAACTGTATCTGCTTACAGGAGAGGATTGGGGAGTACACATTATGGCTACGCTAGCTGCTGATGTGAGCTGAGGTCAATGGGAATTTTGCCCAAGTCAGGACAACAGGACTAGTGCTGGGTGAGAACATAACCACTAGAGCAGGGGTGGGCAAACTTTTTGGCCTGAGGGCCACATTTGGGAATAAAAATTGTATGGCGGGCCATGAATGCTCACAGAATTGGGGTTGGGGTGCTCTGGGCTGGGACCGAGGGGTTTAGAGAGCAGGAGGGGGATCAGGGTTGGGTCAGGGGTGCAGGTTCCAGCTGGGGGTGCAAGCTCTGGGATGGGGCTGGGAATGAGATGTTTGGGGTGAAGGAGGATGCTCTGGGCTGGGATCGAGGGGTTTGGAGAGTGGGGGGGAGATCAGGGCTGGGGCAGGGGGTTGGGGTGCGGGGAGAGGCTCAGGGGTGCAGGCTATGAGCGGTGCTTACCTCAAGCAGCTCCTGGAAGCAGTGCACGTCCCTTCTCCAGCTCCTACGCGGAGGCACAGCCAGGCGGCTCTGCATGCTGCCCCATCCACAGGCACCGCCCCTGCAGCTCCCATTGGAGCACCGGAGGGGGCCATTGGAGCACGTAGGAGCCAGAGCATGGCCATGCCGCGGCTTCTGGGACCCGCATGGTGCAACCCCCAACCCAGCACCCCGGCTGGAGTGCCAGAGCGGGGCAAGCCCCAGATCTTGCTCCCACAGGCTGTAGTTTGCCTAACTCTGCACTAGAGTGAGCTAGAAAAAGAATCCAAAAGCTCTCAACCCTAAATACCAACCTTCTAAATAGGGTTAAGTCCTGAATTTCATAATTCAGAACAGAGTTTGAATATAGATTTTAAAACCCCTTTGTGCCTCCACCCACCTACCCCACTCTGCTTCCTACCACAGTTCAACGATTTGGGGATTCAGCATTTCAGTACATATCCATCTCTACTATCAAACATTTTAATTAAGTAAATGTTGAAGTGAAAGGACTACACTAATCTGCAGGCAACTTTTCTATATCAAGATTTTTTGGTTTTGTTTTTGCTCAAATGGATTAAAGAAGTCATGTTTAACAAAGCTTGAGCTTATGATCACTAAAATTCCTGGAGATAAATTAACCAAAATGTCAGTACCTCTGTCAATCATTACTACCTCCCTTAGGCTGGGCAATCATGTCTCCATAGGAATCTGAGTCTAGTTTCCATATCTGTTTATTTACACAGTGAACACAAATGTTTGCACAAAGTATACTGGGGGTTAAAGAACAATTTACCTGGATGTGTGAAGGGGAATTGCCAGGAACAGGTGAAAAATATTATTTGCTTTTTCCTAAATCCAAGGGGGAGAAAAGAACAACACAAATTCAGGCACTGAGCAGTGAAAGATATACCTTGAGGTATAGATATTTTCCTAAGGAGCCCCCATTACTATAATGTAAGGCCAAAAAACAAAACATATAGTTTTATAAAATTACAATGTTTTCTGATCCTGTAATATTCTTGCAACTAATTTCACTAACTGTATTCAGTTTGTATTTATTCCACAAATATTTTTGGGATTTTTTTTAACTCTGTGGAATGATCATGATTATTTAGCATTCAAGTGATGTTTCATATCACAGGGCATCATTTCTGTTCCTTGACTGGATGAACATGCAAGCACTTCCTGCATGTACAAATTTAAAATTGTACAAGCACTCTTGTACCAGAATACAAATGTTTCCACAAACAGAACAACTAAGTGGATGAAACATTTGTGGAATATGGTTCAAGTATTGGTAGAATAGCAACACTAAAGGGGAAGAAGCACAAAGCACATTAGTTTAAAAGTGTGAAGACATTCACACCTATCCAGAGTGAGTACAGAGTGAGCATAGTACGTTACCAAATCCAAACAGTACAATCCATCCCCCAGCACCAGCCTTATCCCCACTTAGCACTCCTCTTGCACAGGTGGAAAGGAGTATGTGATATGCAAGATATCAGAGAATCAATCTCTTTATACTTAAAATGAGCCCTATATAGAAAAGTGTAGATTTGGATACACATTGCTGGCACTGAAAACTGTATCATTAATAAAGAGAAATGGGCCTGAACTGCAACTAAAACAATTTGGATCCAAATTCAGATCCGAATGTAGAGTGGTTTGGATCTTTACAAATTAATATCATGTTGATATACCGTAATGTAATCCAGCTGCAGACACATGGAGCCACTTTCTTACACCAGATAGATTCACTGGTTTTCATGGGAGCTATATGCATTCCTCCAAGAATAGACTGTACAACGTAGCTGAACTAATGCTGATGCAGAAGCCTTGATGCTGGTATTTGCTTACTGTTTCAGATTTACCCTGTGCATCCTAGACAGTGCATAAACTCTCTCTTACTACACATATTAATCAATTTACATGCAAAGGTGTAAAAAGGTGGCAGCAACTTGACTCGGAAATTCTATTTATGGATGAGGCTAGCCAAATCTGCCTCTTCAGACAATTCTTTAAACGTTGCCACTAATTTGGGGTGCCAACGGTCTCATATGTAAAGCACAGAAAAATTGAGACACCTAAAGCCAAAGGCCAATTCTGAAAATTGTTCCTGTAATGCATTATAGATGCTACTCTCTTAACAAGGCTTAAATTATCTTCCAATTTAAACAGGACAAATAAGAGGAAAATTGGTTTTGTGGTTAATATACTGGACTGGAACTCAGGAAATAGGAGTTTAATTCCCAGCACTACCATCAATGTCCTGTGAAATTTTGGGTAACTCTCTCTTCATCTCTTGGTGCCTCATTTCCCTTTCTATAAAGTGAGGATAATAATATAATATATGGAGATATATCTATCTCATAGAACTGGAAGGGACCCTGAAAGGTCATCAAATCCAGCCCCCTGCCTTCACTAGCAGGACCAAGTACTGATTTTTGCCCCAAATCCCTAAGTGGCCCCCTCAAGGGTTGAACTCACAAGCCTGGGTTTAGCAGGCCAATGCTCAAACCTCTGAGCTATCCCCCCGCCCCCAAATAAATAAATAAATAAATAAATAAATAAAAGGATAATATTACTTTTTTTGTCCAGCTTGTCAATTTAGACTGTAAGCTCTTTGGGGCAGGGACACTCTCTGCATTTGTACCGTTCTAGCATAATGGTGCCCATACCTGTTGCTGCTGTTGTAATAGAAACAACAAATAATAATGGAAGTACTTTTGGGGACAGCAGGTAACTGGATCAATTAACATTAGGTGCCCTCCCCAAATTACAAAGTATTTACAGCAAATATTACATCCTAACAAATACTACATCCTAGCAAAACACCAATGGTGAGTGTCTCACATTTACAAACTTAATAATTTCAATTACGTTAAACAGTTAGAAGACAACCTACAATTGCCTGTGAAATATGCCAATAATCTGTTTTACATCTATACTAAGTAATTAATAATGGGACTAGCTATGTAAATTGAGATGTAGGAGATAATGAATACACAATTTTCACAATTAAAAATCCCCTTCTAAATCTACAAGTCAGATGGAAAAACTAGCCTAGGTTTTAATGATCACTTTTTTGGTCACAAGATGTAGTTGCTGTTTAATACGTACAAAATAGGAAGATAGGAATGTAATGGAATGAAGGCAGGTTGAAAAGTAGTAGCTATTTATAGACTATAGGATGGGAGCATAAGCACATAATGGGATGAAATCAGGTTAAGAGGATTGTCAAGTTTGACCTAGCTAATATCTGTAGTTACCAGTTATGAATACGGCTGGGTGGAATAAGACATGACAGGGTGTGAAGTGTGTTATATTAATTCAGGCCTAGTGAGTTGTACAGTGAATGCAATTAGGCATGCATTAATAGTGGACAACATTCATATATGAAGAGAGAATATTATAATTTATAGGGAGAACTCAGACACAACTCTGGCTGGTTTATGAAGCGTATTATAGATCCAGCATTTTAGTCATCCATTTATAACTATCACCAATGTGTTCTAGTCTCCCATTAAAAAACAAACAAACAGTATTTGTTCGCTTTTATGAAAATAGCCAGGTTTCTTCATTTCTTTCTATTATACTTCCCAGGCTAATCAGTAGTCTGTATTCCGTAGACTGTGACTGTTAAATACTTGTTCTCTTGAAACACAAACTTCATAATTGTATACTTCACTCACCCTTAGTTGAAACTCAGAAGCTGCCTTTTGTATCATGCTTAAAGTGCTCAGCTACAACTTAATGGTCATGTTATAAATACACAGAAAGAGAGTTCAAATTCTGAACCCTCACATAAAACCTGGATCAGAACCCTCATTTAAACCTAATCTAGATCCAAATTCCCTAAACCAGATCACTAGCTGGTGTAAATCAATGTCATTGACTTCAATCGATCTACATCAGTTGAGGGTCTGATCAACCTTCTCTAGTTATGCATGCCTAAATCAATGTTATTGATATGTTTTGAAGACCTTTAGATGGAAAGCACTGTAGAAATGAAAAATAAATATATGGAGACATGTCCTAGAAAGCATAATGCAAATGTACAGTGCTATATCACTGTTTTATAATAATAAAATATTGCACAATTGCTATCCTCATTATTATGTCATCCACATTGGTAACTGATTTATCCATCCCTCATTATAATGAGATAATTACAGAGATAATTACTTTGGAATATATTGTAACTTTCATTTTACATAAAATGAACCAATGTTTGTTAAAGGACTTTCACTCTCAGAAATGCAACTGCAGAACTTTTAATGAGATCACACTGAATAGAAAACAGTCTCCACAAGTTATTTAAACAAACAATTTTCCCCCATGAAATTGCCAAATACAGCTCTGTGGGGAAGGACCACAAAGGCTGAGATTTTTATAAATAGGAACCTTACTTCAGGCTAACCCCTCATTAAGGCAGTGACCTGATTTTCAAAAGTGCTGAGCACTCCGCAGAAGCTACTTGCCCCGGTTTTGGCACCTAAACAAAATGCCCAGACTTTTTTCTTTTTTTTTTAAATTTTTAAATGTGCACTTATTGGAAGTTGCTGGGTGTGGAACACTCTTGGAAATCTGATCACTCCATTTAGGTACCCATATGGGAAATGGGGCCAAATTTCCAAGACCGCTCAAAGTGTGGTTGCTGAACACTGGCTTGATTTCAAAGGACATTTAGCTGCCTAAAGAAGAAATTAGGAACCACTCAAATTTGAAAACCTTGTCCCAATACTTCAAGTCTGCTACTGGTCCTTTTAACAAATGCGTGCCTCATGGTTAAATAAAATTGGTGAATATATAAATGTGCTTTATACTGTTTTTTACAATTCTGACATTGATTCCATTCCACAACCAACGACATTAGCAAGCTATTGTCTGTTACATGAGCCAGCCAGACGATTTTTTATCACAAAAGATAAAAAGCATCCTGCTTTCTCTCAGTATGCAAGTTTCTTTTAAATAAACGGGAATTATTTTTTGCAACATTTCATAAAACAAAGAACAATTGCAGAGATGTTAGAAGAAAAAGCGGAGCCATTAAGCAAAATACAGTATGTATACAAAGACTTAGAATATTATCACCTGAAGGAGAGCTACGTGGTTGCCAATAGGCACTGCTGAAAATGCTAATTGCGTGGAGGTAAAATTCCAACTGTCAAACAATTTGTCAGCAATGCCACAAGCACCTAATAATTTTAATTAGAGGGCATATATTGGGCTACTTTAGGTTAGACATACAATTAAAACTCTACTGAATGCCACTAACTTCAGTGAAATGCTTTGATGTTAAGAAATGCATAATTTTTTTTTCCAGCGTGTTGTTTTCATGTACAGCCAAACACTCCTCTATCAACCTTGCTAATAAAATCTTAATTACAGATATACTTTAATTATAATAAACCGCATCATTTTCCCAGGAAGGAGGGCATGGGGGCTTACTGCCATTGAAAGAAAGGTTGATTGACAAAGCATGATTTACAATAATTAGCAAGCTTAAGAATCACTATTACAAGCAATTAAACATCAGAACTTAATGGGAAAAAGTGCCGTGCAGTGAATAATACACTGGTTGATGTACTTTCATGCAGCTGGGGAGCAGCAGGGATCAACAGGCCAGGTCACAGGCTAGGATATTCTTCTATATGTACAAAATGCATCCATCAGGAAAGGGTGTAATCCGAATAGTATGATTTTTAAATTCTGATACTACATGACACACCAAAACTAGAAATTACTATGCACCATTGGAAAGCTGAAGTCCCCCAGTGTTCCATTGTTGTATAGCATTAAATTTATATCCATGGTACCTCATGAGAGGAAAGGGTAACCAGTGTCTGAGACCAGGCAAAAACGTAGGTCATTTTCCAAACAGAATAGGATATTTTCCAGCAACTCACATCCTGGATCAGTCCACCCTTGCAAGTATATATTTTTCCCCACTTCCACCCTTCCTTCTCCTCTAACAATGGCTGCAGTAAATGAAAACATATCCCTTGTGGTCATTTTCTCTCCAACTCTCTGCTAGTTCCTGCTCTCCCACTTCCAGTCTTTCACCCAGAGATCAGACAGAGCCAGGATGAGCAACTGAAGTATCTTCAACTGCTACTGCTCTCAGTCCCATCCATTAACACTGAATCAGATCAGCCAAGTTAAAAGGACAAAGGATTTTGACCCTGACTGAAATCCTCAGAGTAAATTCACTAATTCATTATGCTGTGGCTTAATAATGGGGATAGAGGGGGGAGAAAAGCTTTATGGAGTTTTTGCTTCTCTCTCTTGAAAATAATATTTTGAATTCACCTAGTGCAGTCTGAGATCACTAAAATGGAAGGGGAGAAAAACCAGTGGACCTGGACAGGGACGTGGAAGGGAAGACTGTCACCTCTCTGGCTTTATTCACTCCTCCTTCTTTCTCCATGGACCTCCTTCCATGGATGTCCAGAAGCACCACTTGGAAGGACTGGGCTGGGGGCAGAAAAAGGTCAGGCTAGGAAGACAGTGGCTTCTCAACCCTATTGGGATACCCTGGCTAAATCGACATTAATTTAGGCTGGTTCTCCCACGTTTGGAGGAAGCCAACAATGAGGTAACTATACTGTCCTATGCTGGTGTATTATAATGGAGGCACAGAAGCATTGAGCGAGGCTGGGAAACAGTGTAAAGGTACACAGTAGACCCATATTGTGGTATGCAGGTTCCCTCAGCTGACTGCCTTTGCTAATCTGCTTGGAGGGAGGAAGGGGCAGGAAATCTGTCCATGGAATAACGTGAAGGACATTCCTTGAGTGAAGATTCCCTACAGTCCCTTTGTGGAATTAGTCTGAAAAGTAAGCTAAAAAACACATTCAGAATTCTCTCAGCATAGGTATTTTTCTTTTCCCTCATCACAATTGGCTCCATTACTGGCCAAAACCTGAATATCATGCCAGCATGGTGGCGCAATTTTCCTTTTAGGCTCATGTTCATCTTGAAATGCTCAATGGGGGTATTCAGGCTTGCAGCAGAGAGCAAGATTACGAACGGGCAGTAAACTTCTACATTTTGAACAGCTCGCCAGCTTGATTTTGCCAGTAGGACAACAACTTTTTGGAGCTCTTCTCCTCTCCTCATATGTCTTGAATGATGAAAGAGATATTCTGAACCAGATGTCAGAGAGACAGCCTCCTAGGCAGTGGGTCTAACAAAAACGTACTGACTCTTTTCAGGTCCAAGACAAGCATAAGGCCAGGTCTGCTTAAAATGTATTCAAAAGCTTAAGCAAATTGATCCCTTGTTCAAGAGAAAGAAAGGAATCTCCCCCCGACCCCCCAAATCTGGCAGATGGTTCTATGTTCTGCCTACCTCTGACAGATTAGGGAACCAAAAAGGGAAGAAGTTTAAGAAATTTCGTCAAACTTCTTTTTTATAAATCAAAATGGTCTGAACCACACTGAATAGTTAATTCACACTATATGTCTCACATCAGGATACTTAGAAAAGGCTACCCTATAATCAATTGCAAGTTGTTATTAAAAACTCCTTTTAACTAGCAGAAAAAGTCCTTGGCTTTCACACTTGCAATTAACAGACTAGTAGCAGGAAACAGCAGTGGTAATATTTTACTCCAGCCAGTTAGAACAGCATTATCATTCCGTGCCAATTTTGCTGGCAATCAGAGATAGTCTGGTTCAATAATACCTTCAAGTTAGATGTTTAACCCCTTTAAAGAAATGCTTTTACATGCAAGTGACCTTGCAGCTCACAATAACCAAGCTTAATAAAACCAGTTCCTTGAACATGAGAAAAGTACTGGAAAACACATTGTAGTGAATATTCTTGCACTGGGACATACGTGCTAAATAAACTAATAGGTCTTTTACGTCTCAAACCTCTATCACATTATGATCATGATTGGAGAAACAATTCCCGATACAAACTCACACATATTGCTCAGTGTTAAAGTTTGTTAACAAAAATATGATCCAACTGTATTCTACTGGTGAATTGTATGGACATCACAATGGCTCTCTTTCTTCACTACTACATTTTTGAGGTCAGGTCATATAAAGTATGTATCAAGTAAATGTGGCCTCACTGGAAATGCACACTTCTGACATCTGATCCTGCATTTCTTGCACACTTAAAACTCCCATTGACTTTGATGCAGACGAGTATAGTCTGAGAGTGGTTGGGATGCCAAAAGCAGATCCTGACCCATCAGTTTAATAGCCTGTGATGACTTGTTATATTTATGCATAGTCTGAGAGACTAGGGGCCACTACAAGGGATAATAGGTTATAACCCTCCATGGAAAAAACAGAATGCAATAATTGCAAAACTAGAAATCCTCGCTTTCCAATGCTGCCTGGCACAGCCTCCTACCTTTGGTGGTTCATGTAATATTGAATGTTTAAGAAAAAAAAATCACATTCACATTACAGAAGGCAGCAGATATCCAAGAGCATATCAGTACACTAGCATTTTGGCTTGTAACTCAGCTAATCAATCCCTATTTCAATGAGAGTTTTGGGTGATCAAGGAATTCAAGTTCATGCTGATAATTGGATATGTTCCACCAAAAGTTACTCATGTAATCCAAACTCAAGCCACGCTAGGCTGTTCCCAAGATTACATTCTGATTTTAGTTACATTGTGCAATAGATTGGCAATGTTTACCTACTAGCTAGTCTTTATCCCACTGGGAAAATATATAATTCTGATTTATTGGGGATGGCTCATTATTCAAAGTGGAGGTAGTAGCTCTACTGGGAGACAATCTAGAATATGTGCTGAACATTTCTGGGGTAGGGACCTCCGTAGCAATGAAACAGACAAGAGCTTTAAGTAACCTTATTTTTTGTCAGTTTCTTTCTTTAAAAAAAAAAAAAAAGCCAGGAAAAAAGAGTTTTAATTGGAACCTCTTGGGAAAGTCATTTGCTCACATACTGATTTAATCCTGTGTATCTCTACTAACTTCAATAGTATTTTTCTGGCAGAATCTGGCCCATAGTATCTGGACACAGTCATGCGTTCCCAGACCAATTACATAATCAGGTATGATGCTTGCTCACAAATATCTAGCTACTGAGCTGAGCAGTCAGTTTTGGAGCCTTCACCTCCTTTCCAAAATATTCCAGCTTCAGAAGTCATTTTCACATGTGAAAAATGTATTTTTTTCTGTAAAATGTTTTCTCCTTTGCAATAAAAGAATGCAAAATAGTATTAAGAAGTCAGTCTTTTCTTTAGAAATTTTAAAATACCAAAATTACCCATAGGAACATGGTTAGAAATGCAGAGCCTGATCCAAAGCTCAGTGAAATACATTAAATGAATCCTATTCACTAAAGTGCAAGAGATCTCATCTTGTAACTTTTCACAAGGCAGTGCTTCAGAAATCCTATGAAGCGATGAAAGAAATGTAACAATATTCCCAGGTCTACAGCCTCTAAAATTAATGACTTTGTTTGACTTTTTTTTTTTTTAAGCTGTGATGCATCCCCTGAAGATTATAATTTTTTTCAAAACTCAAACCTATTGGAATCAGTTTCATTTGGATCCCAATCTGAAATTTAGTTTTGCCATATATATATATATATACACACACACTCACAATTACATGAAGATCCAAACTGTGAAAGTTCAGAATAAGCTGCCAGCTAATCTTTTCAACCCCATATTTATGTTCAATGGAATAACTGTACATTTAAGAACTATCAAAAATCAATTATTCACGAGAGTTCTTATTTCACTTACAAAGATGTGATCTGAAGTATAGAAAGAAACATACATTTCAGATTTTTGATTAAAAGTCCAGCAGAGAAAATTATGTTAGAGTCAGTGCCCAATGTAATTCAGCAGGGGTCCATATAGATCTGCTGTGATTGGTTCCTTCTGTAATGCTTCCATAATAACGTGTACAATGTTAATTCCTTTTGAAATGTCAATTTTTTTTCTATTTATTTATGCTGTACTCATCATTATGGTAAGCTGAGCAATAATGTACTGGCTGGGATGTGTGCTAACAGCTTTAGCATTCTACTAGACTCTACGGATATGATTCTTCATTTCCTGAAACTATTTACACCAGTGAAAAAAATAGGTGTAAAAGCTACCATTCTTACTCCCAATTTGCCCTGCACGTAGTGTAGTCACTTACACCAGTGCAAAGGAGAATCAAAGTCTCTCTTGCAGGTTGACCTTCACTAAAAATCAGCATCTAAACAGACCCACACGATGAAAAACAAGTCAGAAACAAATTCTTTCATTGCTTCGTTCTCTAGAGGTCGACAGACTTAAGATGGCTGCCGTCATCCCAGACTTTTTAGAAGTACACCATTAGATTGGACACCTCACTGTGCCAAGCCTACAGTTGCTTGATATTTTTTCCATGGAAAAAATGTATATAGAAGAAATGCCCAAAATGAACAATTTTGCAAAACTCTTGACTTTTTTTAAATGAAACTTTGCTAACCATTTCAACAATGGCTCTGATAAAATGGATACAAATTTATAACAAAATTCAATACAATTTCACCAAAGATGGTTAAAAAAAAAGAGTCTGTTTCAAATCTTGCAAAAGGAAAACAGCTTCAATTTTTTAAAATAAACCAACCACTTAGCAGAGCCACACTGAACACCACAGCTATACACTTCATAACAGGACATGCTAATATGTACCATGGCCTTCTATTGGATGGCATATCAGACCTATGCAAACTAGTGTGATCACTGCTATTACCAAGGCTGTAATCAAAGATATCTTTGAAGTGTATGTGGTCTTGTTGCCCTCTACAGGCTTCAGATTTTAGAGGCTGCATGCCCTAAAACAGCTACTATGATTAGTATTTAATAAAAAGTTAAATGTGCTTTAATAGCAATACTGATAGCATACTTATTTTATTGAAAAAAATATAATTACAAAATATTATTAGTTGCAAACATACTACAATGCTGAGATGTCAGACAAGACTAAGCATTCAGATGACCCTGAGTTATCTGTAGCAGGAGTTAACATACTCCTGAAATCTCATAAAGTGTTAGTCATTTGCAACAATGGTTTAATTGGGGCCACCTCCCTCCCCCATGTAAACATACCAAATGTTCAGAATCATAAACTTGAATATTTGCATTTATGAAATTAAGTAAAAGAGGGAAATGTGAAAAATGTAAAAGGCTTTTCTTAAAATAAAAAAAAGGTCATTAAGCCAGGTGTGACTATTGATCCAGAACGAACATACAAGATTCAGTTGTGAAGGCCTTATCATAGGAAAATCCTAAATAGGCGTTTTAATTAAGTTATGTATTACACCTGGTAGTAAAATGGGAATTTTTTTTTCCACAAAATTTTCAAAATAATAAATATATGAAAACCTGTCTTTTTTGCCACGCTACACTATACGGATTTGAATTTTGAAAATTTTCAGTTAAGGGCCATAAAAACAAACACACACACACACACACACACACACACAAAACAGTTCAGAAGTACAGTAAATTCCATGCAGGCTTGAACACATGAACATTTTATTCAGAGTTGAGAAGAGGATTGTGTGACCTGATGGACTGAGCATGGGACGGAGAGCCAGGAAATCCCGAGTTACAAATCCAGGCTCTGACGCAGTGTGTATGTCTACTTCTCAAGCTGGGAGGGTAATTCTCTCAATTTAAGGAAAAATACCCACAATAGCTCTATGAGAGCTAACAATGGAGTGTAGCCATGGTGCCACCCCAAGTACATACCCTTCCTGCTGCTTGTGCCACCATGGTTACACACTATTTTTAGCACTCTACCTTGATCAGAGCTAGCACTGGTATGTCTCCTTGAGCTGGAAATGACACCCCATTTCGATGTGTAGACATGTCCTGAATAGCTCTATAGTTTTGGGGAAGTCACTTAGCCTCCTTCTTCAAGTTCTCCATCAGTAAAATATGAGAAAAAAATTCACAGCTACTGAACAGCCCACGCTCTAAGCATTACATTGGGTTATGTTTCCCAATACACTTATTTCTGAATAGAATACTGTTCCCCACTGATTGAAAGATGTATTATGGAATTTTTAACTTCAATCTGGACAACCACTGGAGAAGAGGGAACAATGACACTTTCATCTCATCTGAAGGACAGAATAGGTTGTAATCAGAACAGCAGCTAGTAGACTTTCATTGAGACAGGCTCCTAAATGCCTATGACACTTTTGAAAATGATACTTTGGTATTGCAATGACTAAATACCATTAAAAATATGGGCTAAAGTCTGAAAGTCAATGGGACATGGGAGCCTAAGTGCCTTAGTCTTAGTTTTTATTTTCTTTAATTTGATGTAAGTAACGTTTTCTTTCCAATGAGATTGCAGTAACAAATGCGATCCTTAGAATAAAATAGCCCCATCTTTTAAAATTGTTTAGCCATCATGCATCAAAGGCTTTTCCCACAAAAATAAGATGAATCGCTCGCCTGCGCCGCTTCCCGCCGCCCCCATTGGCCCGGGAAGGCGAACCGCGGCCAGTGGGGGCCGCGATCGGCCGAACCTGCCGCATCAGCAGGTAAATAAACTGGCCCGGCCCGCCAGGGTGCTTACCCTGGCGAGCCGCGTGCCAAACGTTGCCGACCCCTGTGTTACAGTAATACAATCAATACTATACAATCTCTCATTGCTTTGATGTAGAGACCAACACGAAGTTTAGAGGCAGGCCTTGCATGCCTTTCTATGGAGAAATAAATGCTGCCTCCACACCGGTATTTCCTTCACCAGAGAGCCCCTCACAATTCTTAAAACGAGGGAGGGAATGATCTGGGCCCACATTAAGGACTTGATAAACAGGCCTTGGGGCAGGCCTTCTGCACCAGTGTGAATTTCACCTTACAAAAGAACTTCACAACAGCCAGACTGGGTCAGACCAATGGTCCATCTAGTCCAGTATCCTGTCTTCCGACAGTGGCCATTGCCAGGTGCTTTAGAGAGAATGAAAAGAACAGGGCAATCGTTGCGTTATCCATCTCCTGTCATCCATTTCCAGAGCCCTGGTTACACTAGCAGAACTATGCTGGCAGACCCAGTAGTGTAGACACAACGTAAACTGACTGAAGTTCTTCTGCCATCACAGCCGCACTACCTTCCCAAACAACGTTAGCTACGTTGACAGAAACACTCTTCAGTCAACACAGTTGTGTCTACACTGGAGGTTTGGCTGGCATAGCTATATCGAGTGGATGCGTACGATTGTTTCACATCCCTGATTGACAGCACTGTGCTGGCAAAGCCTTGTAGTGTACACCAGGCCTATACAGAAAGCAGGGGAGGAAATAATTAAAACTCAAATGAGGGAATTAACGCTGAGTGCCTTTGATTCTCACAGTAGAGGCTTTAAAATACAGCTTTGTTCCAGACTATTGTTTACTAACAGTGAGGTTTGGAGTTGAGATTTCAGAAATAAAATGAAAGATAGTTGCTTTCCACACATGTATTCCTTTCATTGTAATCCATTGCTGGGAACTCAAAAGAATCTAAACAGAAATCGGATGGTTACCGGTCATAAGAAATGTGTACAACTCGTCTGACTCGACGCAGCCACGATCTCTAAATCATTGTTTCCTTCCTGCCAGTAATAATTTCATTTGGTTGGGTAATTAATAAAAGCTTATGTTTTAGATGAATATGTTTCACTTTTCATAATGAACTGCTGGCAAAGAAATTCATTTTAGTCCAATGCAATTATGCTTAAGAAAAAAATAACTACATCTGTTGCAATAGGGTGGAATTAGGTCTAGTAATTTTGCTTTTATGAGGTAAATCAGTATAAAATGGGATAGTTGATTTAGTGCTACCTACCAATTAGAAATTACCTAGACCATGAAAGAAATTCCAGATAAAACTCTGAACAACAAATTATTTTGCTTTGCATGGAGACATGTTAATCTTTTGCCCCTTTTAATGTACAGTGTCCATCGTCATGCTACACTAACGTTAGTGTTACTAATTGAATCAAAGGTATAGAATACCTAGAGCTTTTTTAGATCTGTCTGACAGGTAAACCATTTGTTATCATGAGTTTGTATCCCTTGCCCAGTTTTTCCCTCAGGGTTTCAGAAAATTGAAAAGTTTTACTTAGAGCATGGGGGGGGGGGGGGGAAGCCACCTTGCATGTAAAATTTTGTCCAGGAGCTATGGTCCCAAACCAGAAAGCACTTAAGTAGGCAAGTAGCTCCTAAGGCAAGAGTGGGCAAACAACGGGCCGCATCCGGTCCATCAGACCTTTTAATCTGAACCTCGAGCTCCCACCAGGGAGTGGGGTCAGGGTCTTGCCCCACTCGGGCGCTCCAGCCACAGAGCAGGGTCAGGGGCTTGCCCCGCTCCGCATGTGCCGTGGCTCCACACAACTCCCGGAAGCAGCAGCATGTCCTCCCTTCAGCTCCTACGCGTAGGGGCAGCCAGGAGGCTCCGTACGCTGCCCCCTTCCCAAGCGCCGGCTCTATAACTTCCATTTGCTGGGACCCTGGCCAATGGGAGCTGCAGGGACAGCACCTGCGCATGGGGCAGTGCGTAGAGCCACCTGGCCGGTGCCACGCCTGTGCGTAGGAGCTGGAGAGAGGATATGCCGCTGCTGCGGGGGGCGGCGCCTGCAGACGGGGCAGCGTGCAGAGCCGCGTGGCCATGCCTCCATGTATGAGCTGAAGGGGGGACATGCCACGGCTTCCAGGAGCTGCTTGAGGTAAGCGCCGTCCGGAGCTTGAACCCTGACCTCTTCCCACACCCCAAACCCCTGTCCCAACCCTGATCCCCATCCCGCCCTCTGAACCCCTCGGTCCCAGCCCAGAGCACTCTCCTGCACCCCACCCCCCCTCATGCCCAGCCCCACCCCAGAGCCCACACCCCCCAGCCGGAGCCCTCACCCCCTCCCATACCCCAACCCCCAATTTTGTGAGCATTCATGGCCCGCCATACAATTCCATACCCAGATGTGGCCCTCAGGCCAAAACGTTTGCCCACCCCTGCCCTAAGGGCTGTACTGGGGTTATAGAGTCACTTGCCAAAGAAGAAAAAACATGGTACCTATGTAGGTTTCACATGACCCTAAGGATTAAGTACATGACTGGGAACCCAAACTCTGAATGCTATTCCAGTTTCTACCAGTGACTTTCTTAATAACACTTTTCAAAATAGTATATTATGAACACTCTCTCTTTGCCTCACAATGCCCCATTAAGTAAGTATACATTACTTTTCCCATCTATAAAACAGAGGCAAAAAGGTCCAAGATGTGAAATGACTTGCTCAAAATCATACAGCAATTCAGTGTCAGAAATAGGATAAAAATCTAGGGATAAAATCCTAGTCCCATTGAAGAAATGGCAAAACTCCCATTGACATCAATGGGGCCAAGATATGGCCCAGGCTTCGTGATTTCCAATCCCACTGTTCATCTTTTACAGCAAATTGTCTTGCAAGGAAGTACTTAATCTGATGGAGTCTTAGTTTCTCCATTTGTAAAATGGAGAAAATGATATAAAAAACTAGCAGAATCCAAAAGTATACTATATTTTAGGAGTTCATAACCACATGTGGCAGCTATTTTCTCCAGGTGAAAGTCACCCTTGTGTAGCAGCCCATCACAAGGCTTATGCACCATTTAAGCCCTTCACATAGGTTTGAAGCAATACATCAGGGGTAGGCAACCTATGGCACGCGTGCCGAAGGCAGCACGCGAGCTGATTTTCAGTGGCACTCACATTGCCTGGGTCCTGGCCACCAGTCCGGGGGGCTCTGCATTTTAATTTAATTTTAAATGAAGCTTCTTAAACATTTTGAAAACCTTATTTACTTTACATACAACAATAGTTTAGTTATATATTATAGACTTCTAGAAAGAGACCTTCTAAAAACGTTAACATGTATTACTGGCACGTGAAACCTTAAATCAGAGTGAATAAATGAAGACTCGGCACACCGCTTCTGAAAGGTTGCCGACCCCTACAGTACATGGTCTTTGCACTAGTGAATTTCATCCTCTATGCAAAAGCAGCAATAGGTTTCTCTCAGTAATCTGAGTTTTCCAGATGCTTGGAGTAAAAGGAAAATCCCTTTCAAACAAGATAAAGAATTATGCCAGACTCTGTGAATTAAATAGTCATATAACACTAATGAACATTGGTATCTGCCATGCTCTCTGTATAGATTAGCAATGAGCAAAGTCTTCCCATTATAATTTTGCCAGATGTCCAAAGTCAGTCATAAATTTTTCAAGTTAGGATTTTTTGTGTTTTCTCTTTAAAAAAATACAGCCTGATTTAATTAGAATGTCAAGTAAAACACAGAAGCAGGATTTTCTGTTCTGTTTGCTGCTAGCATGTCTTAGAAAAGGATTTTGAGTTTATTTTTTATTAAGACTTCAGACTCTTCATAGAGATTAGTCTCTGTCTTTGAAAGATTCATGTTAGCCTAAAAGAAACATGTTAGTAGCATTCATCATTAGCATTTTTAATATTAGTCTAAAAAAAATGTTAAAGCTGCTGACTGAAATGCCAAAGTTAAGTATCGTCTCCTATAGTAACAGGCAGCCTGGCTTGTCTTTATACGGCCTTAACAATTAAAGACAAGCAAAGATCTATCTTTCCATTTGCAATTCAAAGGGACTTTTTATTTCTGAGTAAAATGGCAAAGCTGAAATTCTTAATTGGGGTTACTTTCAATAATGAAGAATATATTCTTGCCACTAATCAGTAATTAGCAGCTTGCCTTTCTACATAATATACAATAACTTCCTGCTATTATTGTAATAGTACATATGGTATCGTTAGTCTCACACTTAAATACACATCTACTAATTGTCCTTTTCCAGCCTCAGCTTCTAAACAATTTAAGCAGCAGCTTTATTAATTAAAGGGGGGGGGAGGGAGAACAGTTTCTTTCCCCAAACATACTAATACAAATCACTGTATCCTCAAATATGTAGCAATGTGCAAGGCAGAAACAGGGACTAAACACTCTTAGCACCCAGGCAAGGAGTCTGCCTAATACATCTGGCAGCATTCCATAGTCCTGAACTAGTGTGGTTATCCAGTTGGGAGCTTTCCAGCATGTAGGGATAGCGTTTGCACATTGTGGACTTTTTTGCAACAGCAGTAAAGCGCTCATTAGGCAAGCCATATACATATTATAAGTACATATATGGTCCCCATTACTTTAGGATATGAGCACCTCAAACTTTAAATGTATTTATTCTCACAATACCACTGTGAGATAGGGATCTACTATTACCCTATTTTACAAATCGGAACTCAAGCATAGAGAGGCTTATTGACTTGCCCAAGGTCACACAGAAAGTCTATGGCGCTGCAGGGAACTGAACACACATCTCCCAGGTCTGAAGCTAGTATCCTAACTACTGGACCATACTGCCACTCTGTTCTTTACTCAAGCATGATCACTCAGGAAGAAACTGTTCCGGTGCTCTCCCCATCATGCCTAGTAAATCCCGAATTCATCTCTTTGTTTGTGCAGATTTCAAATATAGGTCATGATCCTGTAAACATTTAATATGAGAGATGAAGCTTTAGGGAATACCGATGTGTACAGAGTTGCTTTTGGCAAGAAAACATCAGTCCTGAAATGACTTTAAAGTTTCAATGTGTAGTTTTAGTTTTACCTGTGAGGTGCTCTCCCTCCCGCCCCATACCTAGGGGACTTTGTTCTCAGAATTTATGAGCACTGTTCATAGCATTAGTGTGACAAATCTAGCATTCCACAAAAATACAAGATGGAAACCCATTATTATTTTCAGCTACTGAAATTAAACCCCACAAAGGTTTTCAGTTTATAAAATCCAGATTAACATTCCACTGCGTAAAAGTCCGAAAATAACTTGAAACAAAATCAAATCATTGGAAGCTGTCCTACTTTTAATTAAACATCATCTCTACACCTCGATATGCCACATACACCACTTAGCTTGTTAATTATGTCGTGCAAAGACTACAACACTGCACTCTTATTGAATGATTTATTAACTTAAGTAACAAATTTTTCTCTACAGTTTTGGCATACTGAAGACAAAAAGAGATAATCACTGTGCCCAAAGCACTTTTAAATTCATTTATACTCTATACACAGAAAGCAAATTATATAGTCTTTATGCGCAGCCTCCTTACTTAGATTCCAGCAACCTGATTTTTTGTAAGATGGATACTTTCTCATCCTCACTTAATAGTAGAAGTGGGAAAATTCCATTATTATTGAGAAACACGTTTCTCCTTGCGTGGGATAGGTCTGCAAAAGAGACAAGTTAATGGACTTGTTGTCATATGAGAACCCAATTCCATTTCATTATCTAAATGCCAGTTCTCATGACGGAGTTGGACTATCATTCCCTATCATCTCATTGATTGCAGAGTAAGACTTAGTGTAGAAAGTCTGCTTATCCACCCTGTTCACTTCTGAGTCAATTAAATTCATCCACCTGATTAGTAATTCTCCCCAATATTCAGGTTGCCAAGCTAATTTCTTGTTCCCAATAGCTTTGAAGCATCCATCTTGACATCCCTGAAGGGCACATGGGGAATAATGCAATATCTTCCAGATTATCTGTATTTATATAAATTTCAGCATCTCCTTTTCCTATGTTTCATCTGTCAAACACCATCACAAAACCGATGAAATGTAGTTACCGTACTGAAAATTCTCTCCTGATTGTCACATCCCCAGCCAACTACAGAGATACTTGTAATCTGTTCACTGACACTTGGCTCTACTACATATCTGCATTAATATACTGATGGGTAACTGACATTGTGAAGGTTTCATTAAGGGTTAATACAGTGCCAGATTCTATAAATGCTTACAAGTTAACACAAGTAATCAAAGTTCACTACAGGAGTCTCATTTTATTCCTGTTGTGAGTTTTGATTACTCATGGGACTACGTCTTCTGTGATCAGCCAGTAGGTACATCATTTCCCTGGTATCTACAGACCTTGAAAAATTGCTATATAGAGATTAAAGTAAAAAACTTTAAAGAAAACTAAAAGTTGTAGCTTTCAGGTAAAATAGGGTGAGGTAACGTTAAAAAAAAGCCTAATATTCGGTGCTATGGTACTCAGCTCCCTCTTTCCAAGGCTTCTGCTGTAATTGGCATGAGTCAGCTGAAATTTCATCAAGTTTGACTCTTTGGCAGAACAAAGGATCTTCTTCCTTGTTGCAGAATTTCAAGTACTCGAGTAAACACTGAGCCTTGGTGACTTTGGCACTCAACACCTACTGTATTCTGACTTTCACACAAGATGACTCACATGAGTGAGTCATTTCCTTGGGTCAGCAAGTTCCTCTAGTTATTTTTAAGATGTTCCCACCCATAAAGAGCTTATGATCACTTTGTCTTCCTCTCTCAAGTTCTCTCTAGGAAGTATTCCTTCTCTCCTGGTTCCACGGCTATTGGGTTTCTCTCCCCACACTGGGCTATTTTCCGAGAGCTATCCCTCTTTCTCTTTAGCTCATTCCCCATTCTTTTTTCTGCATGGCCTCAATAGCTTCAATTACATTTAGAATTTAACCCAATTTTTATTTTCTTATATGGGGAAGGAGAAAAAAGAATTCAAATATATCAGGCAGATTTAAATTTGGTTATTGCAACATTATGTCACCAGCTAGAGCTACTGCTGATAATCCTGGTCATTCTGTTTATCTTAATGTTAGACCAGGGAGAAGTGATTGTCAGCTGTGATGCAGTTTGCTTTACAAGTAGTTTTCTGCCTGAATCTCTCTCTTCCGAAGTATGATTTTCTCAGGTGTAACTGCTGTGTTCAGCTTGTACCCACACGAGTGAACTAAACATTTTGTGCCAAAATATTGTCTACATTCCTCAGATATAAAAAAATTGTATGCATGTCTTTTAGATGTTTTTAAAGAACAGTGGGATGTTGATTGGCTGCAGATAAGTAGAATAACCCCTTCAACTAATATAGGTTTTATATAAACAGAGTGTTTATTCAGATATATACTATACTGTCACCTCAATTGGCCTTGTTGGTGGATTCATCATTTGGGGGACATTTAATCTGTCACATTTCTTCTCTGCACTCAGCATGTCCTTCTTCCATAATGGCTAAAGTGTTATAGTGAAGTTAGTTGGAAGTAAGTAGCGTATTTGTTTACAGAGCAGGGGTTCTCAAACTTCTTTGCACCATGACCCCCTTCTGACAACAAAAATTGCTATACAATCCCAGGAGGGGGAACCGAAGCCTGAGCCCATCCGAGCCCTGTCGTCCCAGGCAAGGGGGCCAGGGGCAAAGCCAGAGCCCAGCCGCTCTTGGCGGGGGGGGGAGGGGAAGGGGTAAAGCCAAATCCCCAAGGGCTTCAGCCCCAGGTGGGGGGCCTGCAACCTGAGCTCCCCCCACACTCAGGGCTGAAGCCCTTGGTCTTTGGCCCCGGGCAGTGGGGCTCGGGGCTTTGGCCTTGGGCCCCAGCAAGGCTAATGGCCTTTGGCAATCCCATTAAAATAGGGTCCCGACCCACAGTGTGAGAACCGCTGGTTTAGACACACCAAATCCTTCATCTTGGAAGGGGATTAGACTAGATCAGTGGTTCTCAAACTTTTGTACTGGTGACCCCTTTCAGATAGCAAGCCTCTGAGTGCAACCCCCCCCCCTATAAATTAAAAACACTTTTTATATATTTAAAACCATTATAAATCCTGGAACCAAAGCAGGGTCTGGGGGTGGAGGCTGACAGCTCACCCCCCCCCCATTAATAAGCTCACGACCCCCTGAGGGGTCCCAGTCCCCAGTTTGAGAACCCCTGTTCTAGTGGATATAATTGGCTGGTTGGCCATCTCCAGACATTCTGGATGTAATAAACAGTATGACAGAATAAAGGAGATAGGTGTGATGGAGAGAAGGAGAGTGAGTGTGATTGCTGAGCTGAGAGATTATTTCAGAGATACAGCCTGCTTTGGGGAGGGAGGGCAAATGAAAGTTTATTCACAGTTGAAGAGTATTAACATACATGCTGTGCATATGTTTGCATAATGCAATGTGTGTCCAGTTATACTTAACTATATTGTTTTGAAAACAATATATATATATATATATATATATATATATATATATATATAATCACTAACCTGGGTTTTATAATGGTTGTTACTATGGCTTTTTCCTCAAGTTAGAATCCTCTGTGGAAAAACCAACCCCCTGAAATTCTGAGATAGTTTTAGAAATAGAGGGGGAAATCCAGACAGATACAATGCCATCTACCTCTCCATCCCTGACACCATTTGAACACTGTACTATTGATATGCTTTCATAAAGATTTCCATATCTTTCAAATGATTTTTGAGTCAACCATGTGTGCTGCAAATTGTGCAAAGAACTGACTAACATCAAGCTGAAACATAAAGGATGAAAAGAGAAGCAAATGAAGCCAGTGCAAAATAAACTTGATTGGATTTTTGTGGGGGATAAGAGGGGAAGAAAGCCTCTCATAAAAAAAAAAAGTCATACCAATGGAGATGCATTGAGTATCTGGTCCATATGTTCCTCATTAAAAGGCTCTGATATAATTTTGTATTGCTCTTGAATTTCACATACTTACATTGTGTTAGATCTGATGTTAGTGTATTCTATAATATAAGCCCAGTCATATGAAGCTACATTAAGAGTGCTATCTGGGAATAGCAAATTTGTTCTATTAATCCTATTTACCATACTTGTTATGAATTTCAGATCTTAAGAGCTACATTGTAAGAGAGTAGGTCACCTTGATCTAATCAATACTATCAATTACCCGCCTTTTTAGAAACAACAGCTTGCATTGTTGGCTTATTGAAGTGCATCTTCTTTGGTTTCTGTATAGCCAAAATTTATTTATTTTTTGCTTTCAGTTTTAAAAGGAAAAAAGTGTCTGAAAAACCTCATGATTTCAATATACTGAAATCAACAGGTCTAGGTTGGAACACTAAAGTATAATGTTTTCTGTTGGCAAAAGCTGCTTGATAATTAGTTTACAGGTTAACAGATGATACAGGGTTCATATTAAGGACAATCAGAAGTTTTACTACTATGATGTTGCAATCATCAAGCAGAACTGTCCATATAATTTCCCTACTTCTCAGATGCCAGTCTATTTTCTCCCCTTTTATTATTTATAATTGGTATTAAATTGGGACTGAGCAAATTTCAAGGTGATGGGGATATTAATATGTCTCAGGGCCAAATTTTTGAAGGCGTTTAAGCAATGCCTAACCGAGGCGCCCAAGTCTCATTTGCAAGCGACTTAAGGCCCTATTTTTAGAACTACTTAGGTATTTAATACAATTTTCAATGGGAGATAGGTTCCTAAATACTTTTTAAAAGTCTAGCCACGGGAGCCTAAGTCTCATTGAAAGTCAATGGAATTTAAGCACCTAAGGCACTTCTGAAAATGAGACTTAGGGTACATAAGTGTACATATCTAGTGTAGACGCGATAAATCGATCCCCGATCACTCTGCCGTCGATTCCAGAACTCCACCACGGCGAGAGGCAGAAGCGGAGTCAACGGGGGGCGGCGGCCATTGATCCCGCGCCACGAGGATGCGAAGTAAGTGATTCTAAGTCGATCTAAGATACGTCAACTTCAGCTACGCTATCTTAGATCGATCCCCCCCCCCCCCCCTCAGTGTAGAGGAGCAACTCTTAAATAGCTTTAAAAATCTAGGCCTCAGTAGCTTGGGCAGAGTAAGAAGTGAGATCAATTTAAAGTACCTGTCCTGATTTATAATATCTTGAGGCTACTATCCACAGTTCACCATGCATTCCTTTCCTACTTTTTCAGCTGGCTTGTTTCCCATAAACAAAAACCAAATTCCTACCCACATGCCCTTTCCAAATACTCTTTTTTTGTCTAGACAGTCATAGGGCCCATATACCTCTACAGTTGCTGCCTGCCTGCATTATTTTATTTATGTTTTTTTAATTAAAAAAAAACAGATTCCTGGCATTGAAAAATATTAAAAATAGCTTCCATAACAATGGGAAAAATTGAAAACAATTACCAAAAAGAAAAACAAATTAACATTCTCAGCAGATCCCAGAAAACCAAGCCCTTCTGCAAAGGTTAGAATACTCATCCTTTCCACACTGCCCCCCATCCCCAAAATGCCCATCCAAGATGACCTTTGCTATATGCATTAGAGGTCACCAGATGGGGACTGCTTGACAGAAATGGATGGCAGTAAATTCCAATGTAGAGGGACTTGCACAAGGCACGTTTCTGACAGCTCTCCATCTTGTAAACAGCCAAAGGGAGCTTCAACATAAATAAATTAGTGTTACTACACTCTCCTTCTCATTGCCTTTTCATGAGGAATGTTGGAATTGTTACCTCTGCAGGCACAAAAGGGGGCACAAAAGCCCCAACTTTCTGTTGTACTTGTCACCAGGTTTAAAGTGGTTTTAAAAACAACAACAAAAGATTCCACATGGACTAAAGTTCTTCATGTGTTATCAGCTGTTTTAAAGGTAGTGGTGTTGTCATTCTATGCACTGTACGCTTTACGATGCTAGAAGGCTGGCCAGATCTGTATACATTAGTATGCCAGCTGACAGCTCTGCTTCCAGACTATGAAATCCAGTTCAGTATGGTGCTCATTAATGGAGGCAACTGGAAAACTGACAAAAGTGATATAGCAGAAGTGCTTATAAGCATCTGAACCTGTCTGAAAGCAGGTCTTGCATTGCACATTAAATCTTTCAACTAATCCTAAATGGAGTCTACCGACTAAGGGAAGAATAAGAAGGGAAGAATCATTTTCCTTCACTTTTGTTGGGTAGCTACTATTCACATCAGTGATATATAGGTGTAGGAACAGTGTGATTTAAGGGCCTAAGAAAGACTGTATTGCTGATATGGTTAGGGTAGGATGGCCAAACTATTCACCTTGCACTCACAGCAAGCTACAAACCCATGCATTCCATTGAGAACCTACTGCATGGAAGGATCTCCATACTGATTTAAGTGTGCAGGTCAATGTCAAATCTCTGCCATGAATTCATTGTGAGATGGGGTTTATCTGTGTGTGTGTTTGGGCCCTGTGTTAGCAGTGAGAGTCAACATCAGTGGAGGAGTGCGTAGCACAGCTTGGAATGGTAAGGAGCTTTAAACAGTTTTTGCCCCCCTATCTTGGCCCAATCTGTACTACTTTGTCATGAAAATTCTCTCCCCCCAACTTGGTGAAATTTATGACATCCCTAACTCCACAGACTGTTCTAAATTGTATTACCTGCCAATGGCCTAATGGATTGACTACTTCAACTGGTAATCATTGGGATAGAATGACCACACCCCCTTACCCCTGGCCACACCCATTGCACCAGCCAGAGGAAAGGGAGAAACTAGCTAGTGTACAGGTTTAATAGTGGTTCTACATCATCCAACTATCATACAGTGGCCAGTTATACCAGCTTTAAGGCAGCTAAATTATATATAGGGTGAATTTCTGATTCCACTGAAGTCAATGGGAACTTTGCCATTGACATCAGTGGGGTCAGGATTTCATACATAAACTCACATCTAATACATGCAACCACACTTTAACAAATACTTATTGAGATGATTACTGTGTACTTTGTTCCCATGCTATTAACGGTTAAAGAAAGAAATCACATTTTCATACATTTCGCTTACTGTTTTATTCAGATAAATATAATCTGGTAAATTTCTGTGCGCAAATGATCAGGGACAGGGCCGGCTCCAGGGTTTTGGCCGCCCCAAGCAGCCAAACAAAAAACAAACAAAAAAAGCCGCGATCGGGATCTGCGGCGGCAATTCGGCGGGAGGTCCTTCGCTCTGAGCAGGAGTGAGAGACCGTCTGCCGAATTGCCGCCGAACAGCTGGACGTGCCGCCCCTCTCCGAAGTGGCCGCCCCAAGCACCTGCTTGGTAAGCTGGTGCCTGGAGCTGGCCCTGATCAGGGAACATATTGGCAAAGCAGAATTTTCCAGGCAATATCTATTCCTGCCACACAATATTTATTGCTGTTTCACTGGAGACAAAAAGGTGGAAAAGTCTCTTGGGGCCAAATCTTTGTCAGTTGTGCAAATCCTGAATAAATGGCCTTCAAATAGTGCATAAAACAGAACACAGGTTTCCTTTGTCTGTATCATTCAGTCAGAAATAGGCAAGAAATAGCTTTGTTTTGAAGCCTTGAATTTGACATATAAAAATCAAGACCTTGCGGGGCTTTTAAAAAAAATAAATATATACATAAAAATTATGAGTTGTATAGACACCTACCAAAAGGTCTGTGCTAACACTGCCTCTTCCAATGGTTCCCCTCTTCAAAAGTGAAGGATAATTTTTATTCTTGCATTAGGTAGGTTCCATTGTGGATTAATTGAAAGATTAACTATGTAATGCAAGAGCTGGTTGCAAACAGGTTTAGATACTTAAAAGCACTTTAATGTATTACACTGCCTTCTAATGAACCCTCCCTGTTCTCCCCCCCCACACACACACACACACACTGCTAGTGTAAATCATGGGGCTTGAAGTTAAAGAGGGTAGCAAGAATGCTGCTACCATCTGTTCGTGAACAGGAGAAAGAATGGAGGGAATCTGGATAATAGAAGGTGCTCACTGCCACCATCTACTGGTGAAAGGGGAAGGTCAACTGCAGAGAGCTTCAGTTGCATAAACTTCTGCCTAGAAATCCTCCAAACACCACATTGGCAAATCACCAGAACTGTACACAAACTCCAAACTGATAGGGTAGTGGGACTGAATGGAGAAAAAAGACAAAGGAGAGGGAGGGAGTGAAAAGGGATCCCCTACCTGGTGGCAAGGATTCTGCTTAAAGGGTTCTATACCCCACTGGCTCCCACTCCACTAAAGACTTTATAATGGACCGCACAGAAGGAACTTTGTGATAGGAGACAAGACATCAGCACAGGAATAGCCTCATGGTGAGACAACTCTTCACTGAAGCCACAGAGGAAAGACAGCAGCACAGCTGAGTGAACTCCCGGGCGAGGGCCCCCACACCCATACCACCACCAATAAAGCTGAAATCATTATAGCTGGGTTAGCTGGTCGAGCCTCAGGACTGGAGACAGGACTGTCCAAGCGCACTCCTGGATTCTGCAAGTATGCTAACTACGGACACCAAACTTCCACCAGAATGTAATGGAAGGAGAATGAAGATGTGTTAGAGGGCCATCTGCTTATTGGACATTCACACCTGCAGCTGGGGAACTGAGTTAAAGGCCTACTGCCAAGATACTTATCCTCTCTCTCTCTCTCACACACACACACACACACACACACTGTGTTTTCCAAGTTGATGTTGTGACCCCTTGCTTCATACACATAGTGCTTGTGAGCAGAGAGATTCTGCTATAAGGGTTCGCAGGGACGATATTTTGTTTTCCCCAGGTTTCTGGGTGGGGACTCAAGCCTGTGGTGTATGTTACTTTAAGAGGAACCCCTAGACATTTGCACCAGTTGGACATGGTCATGTGGGAAGGGATGAGAAAAATCTTGAGATGGATCTTTGCTTTGAAATCAGAATTAATTCTGGAGCCTGGGAGAGGAGAAATCTGTACATGAGGTTTCATGGTGAGTTATAAGGAAATGGTGTTTCCTTTTGAATAATGCCTAACTGAAGGATGCCATGCACTGAACCTTGTAGAATTATATCCACAGACTGAAAAGGATTTTCCATTTCTAAAGTATAAATACATCTTGGACCCAAACCTGTACTTCTTACTCAGGAATAGCTCCCACTGAAACTCAAAGCAGTAGAAGAAGATCAGGCTCCTTGTTAGTATATAATGTTTATCCTCATTAGGCCCCACTTCCACAGCCCCTCTCTCTCTCTCTCTCCTTAGCAAAGCACTTAGAAAGAGGCTTAGACAGATACTTAAAATGCTTGGCTGAATAGGTGAATTCTAACTACGGTACTTATGTGTCCCCATTACTGAAGTATCTGAGTGCTTCACAATCTTTAAAATGTATCCATTCTCCAAACATCCCTTTGGAGATAAGGAACTGCTATGATCCCCATTTTACAGATGGGGACTCAGTGCTTGTCTACACTTACTGGGGGATTGACACGCAGCGATTGATGCATCAACAGTTGATTTACCGGTCTCAGATTGCTCTCCTGTCGACTCCTGTCCTCCACCTGAACGAGAAGCATAGTGCGGACCCCGCAGTAAGTAGATCTCAGTACGTCGACTTCAGCTACGTTATTCACGTAACTGAAGTTGCGTAACTTAGATTGATCTCCCCCCGTAGTGTAGACAAGACCTCAGGCACAGAGAGGATAAGTGACTTGCTGAAGGTCACACAGGAAGTCTAGCATAGCTGGAAATTGAACCCATATCTGTCAAATCTTAAATAGTACTGCATTATCCTTCCCCTGCATGGCGCCATTAAGATCGAATTTTAGTTTTAGTCCCTATTTTAATAGTCAGAAATATTAACTAACACACCTTTCTCGTTCAACATGAAATCCAAACCTTTTAGATAGTATTTTAACCTCACTCTTTGGCAAAGCCAGATGGCAGTAAATGTGCAATGGGGATTTTTGTTTACTTCATTTATCCCTATAAAGCTGCACAGATTACAGCTGGAATTTCTTGTAAGCTAGTTTCTAGCCCAATCAATTGAAAGACACCCTTGGTATACTGATGGATTGCTGAGGCTTTGGATAGGAGACTAATGAATTGTGGGATCCTCTGCTTCAGCTACACATTTTCTTGATGTCAAAGTCAAGATGCTAAATATGCCAAGGCCAATTTAGAGCCTGTAGCCATGGTCCCACTGAAGTTAATGCCAGTTTAACCATGGATTTTAATGGCACCACAATCCAGCTCATGCTCAGAAAGAACTACACTGCTGATGTTCTTAATTAAATGCATAATGACTATCTATGGTACTTCTATGGCCCATAGTAGGGCTCAAAACCTTTAATGTATTTATCCTCAACACCTCTGTGAGGTACTATCATACCCATTTTAGAGGTGGAGAACTGAGGCATATAGGAAGTCTGTAACAGACCAAGGAACTGAACCCAGCTTTCCCAAGGCCTAGACTAGCCCCCTGATCCCCGGACCATCTTTCCTCTCTATTGCTGAATTACATATATTTGGTAATGTTCTATATATTCATCTTTCCTTTTCCTTATTTTAAGGATAGATAATTTCTTTCATTTGCTGGACGTGCTAACGTTCCTCCTTGTTTTGTATGTAGATTATAAGCACACCACACATAGCAAACTGAGTATCTAGGTGGTGTATATTTTACAAAACCTCAGATAGACCATGGTAAAACATGTTTGAGAACCTTTAGAGGCCCACAAAAGAGGTTTATTTTTATGCCTATGAGTGTTCCCTTCTAATTGAGCACTGCTCTCACATATAATTATTTGTGACCTGCCTGACATCAAAATGATTACATCTTCTGGAAGAATTGATAGTGATGGATGCCATTCATTAGCCAAGATTGAGTACCATCATCCAAGCAGTAAGCCACACATGCTAAGTTTGCCATTCAAAGGAAGAAATAGCATGTAAGAAAGAGCCACATTTTCATTTGAGAACTTGTTAAGATATTGGCACAGAAAAAAAGTAAGTTGACATAGATGGACTCCAAAATTTACCAAGGAGAGATTAGTAAAATTGATAATTACACATGAACTAAGAGAAGTAACCATAATTCATATACCAGACACTCACTTTCTCAGCTGGAGTTAAAGAATGGAAACATTAGATTGGTATAAACCTGCAGTGGATGCTAACAATAATGTATGGTACTGCCTAAAGGGCCTGACTAGATGGGAGCTTCCCAAAAACAAACAAAAATAAAAACCTAGCAGTTACAGAAAGGGGATAATACAGACCACATTGTTGGCATTGCTAAAATCTAACATTAATGTAATGGGGTTTAAAAAACAAAAACAAAAAAACCTAGTCTCGTGAGATATTTCTTCAGGTTCAATAATACCATTGCTACTAAAGATTTCATTGTTTTTCTAAATGTGAAAGTTCTTCTTGGCATCAATGTTATTTCTACATGGAAAATCGCTCTCAGTTTCAGGTGTAAACAGCAAGGATAGAGGCGGCGGGGGGGGGGGGGAATCCATGTATGAAAACAATATGATCCATGCCAGTGTTGTAATTATCACATACTGGAACTTAACCACAGTTCCAAGATGTCTTCCTAGACAAAAGGGTCTTCATGTATATACTTAACAGGCATAGGTGGACTTAGTCAAGAAATCACAGCTTCTCACTATGACATTACAGGGAGTGGAGTGCTAGATAAAAGATTGCCGTCCTACTACCCCCTTAAGCCCACTGGAAATGAAGAAGGGGTGGATTGACTTGGAATTGTGAAGGAATACCTGTTCTCCTTGAGGTCATGCCACCCTCAGCCCTACAGGGGTTTTTGATGTCAACTCCACTTCTCCCAGAGCCACATGAAAACCTGTTTTACTGAAAGGGTTTTGAAGAGAGTAGTCTATAAAAGGAACCATATAGGGGAGTTCTTCTGAGTCATGTTGCTATGGGAGCAGTAGAGTAGATGTGAGAATATGGAGACTCAAATGTTCCAGCGGTCTTGGAAGCTGACCTCCTTTGATTCTTGCTTGAGCCAGCCTTCCCCACTACAGTCTCCCTTAAGGAAGAATGCCAAGGAAACACTCATGTAGGGGTAAGCACCTGGCCCTAAAATAAAAATAAAAATCCGACTTAAATTTTCCTAAGTCTGAAAAATGTGTATATAATTGAGTGATACCACTCCTCACTCAGCTATTACTTCCCTGTTGTATTTACCTGATCTAATACAGAGAAAATCTGAATTGTATTTCGACTCAAAAATAAGTTTATTTTCTGAATGCACATGATCATTTAATATGAAAAGAACGACTGTCGCTATTGAGCCAATAACTTTCCATCCAAACAAACATACATTTCTTTTTAGTTGTTAACTAGTAAGAACCCCAGCAACTTCCCTCCTCTCACCCCCCAATTATCATTTTATTGGAGAAAAATGATCAGATCTATTTCCCCATTCCACACCTGTGTATGAGGGATTTTGTGTACTTACAGACTAGAAGGTTATGATGTTTTGTTTTAGCTCTTGGGATTGGGACCAACTTTGCCAATGAAAGTTCAATTAATGTAGGGCCGCATCCTGCTCTATTATGTGAGAAGTATAACAAAACCCAGCAATAAAACTTGCATTAATTACTGCAAGAAGGATTTGTCCTATGAGAGCAGTATTCTCTTGGCATGAGGATGATAATGTCAAACTCATCTTATTCATGATCTAAGTCAAATCTACATAGGTGGAAGACTATTTAGTTCATGAAGTCATCACTGCCACGGGAACTCCCCGATTTATTTTTAACAATTACCTTGAAACTTACTATTTATTCTAGATCATTTATGTTACAGAAGCACATAAACATGCTGTTACTTTATGCTACTTCTTGACAGAGAACTCCCCATTCTTGGAGGCAATGTACAGTAGTCAAATTCACCAAACTTTTTTTTAGTGTGAAAAGTGACAGTCTGAAGGCATGTTATATTATATATAATTAGGTACTGTTAACCTGCCATAACTTGACATGCTATGCTTAGTAAGTGTCATATACTGTAGCAACGGGAATATAAATCTTCATTCCATTTTCTAGCAAGAGAACGTTGTCTCTCTACTGAAGTCTAATGTGCGCTTTAAGTAAGTTAGAACGTATTTGCGAGTAACAAAGACTCAAGTTCATTTTATTTGTCTGAGAAGACACTATGTGTGTTAGATAGTGAAGAACACCACAAGAATACTGAAACAAAAATTGTTGTTTAAAATTATTTGTAAACTCACCTGGTTGTGTGGATACAATTGTGGATTTGTTTGTTGTTTTTTCTTTGCTCATTCTGAACCGATATGTACTGTTAAATAACTTGTGTTCTGATCCCGAGGTAGCACCATTTCAGAGCTGGATGAAGGAAGACAGAAAGAGCCAAAATCTGAACTCTTCAACAGGAAGTCTTCAGTTAGTTAAACACTGGTAGTTTTTACAAATGTGCTTAACTTCATTTAAAAATAAAATAAATAAGTAACAACTGTTTTGGGTGAAAATTTAAAAGAAAAGCAAAAAGAGAAGTCTACCTGAGACAGCAGGACACATGAGATATTTCAGCCTGAGCAACTAAAGTTTGAAAATGTTGTAAATAATTGAAAACAGATTACTACAAGGGAAAGTGGTATGCAATCTTATTACTATACCACACCCCCTTGTCGCACATGAAATAATAGTGGATTCAGGGAAGAAGTATCTAGCCATATGTTTTCTGAAAAAATAATTTCTGTGACCAAACTATAATATGGGAAGAAATTTTAAAATACAAATTCACTTATAGAAGATTTCCAAAAGTGCTCAGCATTTGTCGAACTTTGCTCCTATTCATGTCACAGGGTGTTTGACCATTGATTTCAAGGGGATCAGAATTAGGCCATTACTGTGCGATTTTGAAAATCCCAGTCTATTTTCCTGCAGTAATGGTTGCAGGAAAGAAAGCTAATATTTTTCTGCCATATAAAAAAATTAAAATATTACCAATTAAAACCAGAGATGAAAGTGGTGAGACGTTATTTGCAATTCATTTGCACTTACACTTTGCATATTGTTGCTATGATTTTAAGCACAGGAAAAATAAAATGTAATCGAATACAAGGCTCAAGGATAAGTGGTAACAATGACATGAATCAATAGGACCTTGAATCATTTTTAGTGTGCACAATAGATGTACATTGAACACGACAATGTTTTGAGAGATAAGACCTTAAAATAACAAAAGGGAAAGGGAACAGTAAATTGACTGTTCTCAATCTTTTGCTTGTATTCATTTAAACTCCCAAATCACAGAACTTTAGCATGCTCGGTTTGTTTACATCAATGATGTACATACATACATACAGGAAAAATGATTCAAGGACTTCCCACATAAAAACACCTTACAAAACCCATTTGTCGTCTCCTATTTTAGTTCTTTATTGCATATTTTAGTTTTAGTCTCATGTTTATTATGGTACAGCCTAAGGACCTACTAAGAGTGCAGGCCCATTGTACTAGGTGCTGTATAGACAGAGTAGCAGACAGTTCCCGCCCTGTCTGCAGAGTCTATAATCGGAATAAACAAGGCAGACACAGAGTGGGGGAACTGATAACACACAAGCAAAGTGAACAAGGTGATGGCAGCAAATGTTATGTTGGTTCCATAATATTTTGGGGTGTGGGGTTAGTTAGCAAGGGGAAAGCTTAATGGAAAGAAAAGTGAAGGGAGAGGGGACGAGAATAAAGAGGGGTGGGTGTGGAGTGAAACAGAGGTAAAGAGACTATAAAGAAGGGAGATGACGAGAGATGAGTATTCAATGATGTGGGTGTTCCCCCTTTGGCCAAAGAAGTTAGACAATATTCTGAGCCTTGCAGAATTGTTTCCATAGAAGGAAAAAATGATTATACAAGTCAAGTACATTCTTTCGTGCAAGCCTGTTTGTTTACAAAGAATGTGCACAAAGTCCCAGTTCCCTGGGCACAATACAAGAACAATAGCAGACAATTCTGTGCCCCAAGAGCACAATACATTCAAGCACTTTACAAATCACACCCCTCTCGTGCACTCTGCTGAAACTGTGGCATAGAGCCCTGCGTGGGACTCAGATCCCACAGCTTCTGCAGGGCCCACTGCCATAATAGCGGGAGCCAGATTTTAAAAAGTCCTGTGCAGGGCTCTACCAGGAAGACAAGGCCTGAAACTAGTCAGAGCACAGTATGTGGTGAAGCCTGAAGTACTTATACGTATTTAGTAAATATGGTTATTTGGGATCTCACTATCGCCATGTCGTTTCTTCATATTATTTCCGTTGCAATCATCCTGATAAAGAGCTGAAGGCCAGAAGGCAGTACACAGCAAGCAACCAGGAAAGAACCCTCTGAGCATGGATCAACTGAACGGCTCTACAGTGGCTATGGTCACCTCTTGTCCCTCTATCAACAACACAGGCAGGGCTTTCCCCGGGGTGGGGGTGGGGGGTTGAACACAGCGATATGTAGCTTTAAAATAAATGTTTTACGTAATACTTTCATCTTCTAGAAGTGGTAGCCAGATCTGTAAGATAGTGAACACAAATCAAACCACCAACTGGCCCAATTCTAAGAGTTGCTGTGCACCATTCCACTGCTTTTAATGGAAGTTGGGAGCACTCAGTACCTTCCTAACATCAGGTCCCAAGAAACCAGGGAAACAGACATGCTCTTTTACTGTACACATTTATAGTTTTAGCTTCTTTATATTTGGCATTAATAGAACTGGTGGACATTGGAGCTAATGCAGCAGTGGAAGTTTTACTCCCAAACATGTGACAGAATAGCTTGCAAAACATAAATAGCGGGTTCCCCACCACCATCCTTTTCTAGAAGTACTGGTGGAAAAAAAAGCCACTGGAAACTTGCCTACTCCTGTTGCAATCTTTTTTTTTTCCCTTCTACTGCTCACGGAGCAGTTGCTAACACAGTGGCAGGAGGTCCTGTCATTTATTTTCATATGTAAAAATTATGCGACTAGGACTGCACTTCATTTAGAGTAATTTTGTACAATTTCATTTTAAGTCAATAGCACTTCTTGACAGGAGGGAGGAAAAAAAGGCTCTTTCCTTTCCCAAAGATTAAAATGAGTGTGACGGTAGGAGCAGAGCTGAAATATTGCTGTGTCACTCAATACCTATATCAACTTTTACATGTGTGATCACAAAATCATGCTCCTGTGATGGGAAAAAAGACGCTGGTACAGGGAGAAGAAAGAGTTCATGAGGGTCAAACGAAGAACTCCAGTAACATCCACAGACAAATGCAGCATGCAGGTAGAGTGGGGTCAGATAACCTTTTTAAAACTAACGCTACTTTAAAAAGTCACTAGGACCAGGCAAAAAACCTCAAACTTGACATGTTTTCCTGTTTAACAATACAATAACTCTAAAAGCCAGCTATTGCGGCAGGTATTGGAGAGATTCTATAGAGGAAGGAAAGCGTCCCATAAAAACATAAAGGGGAATTAAAAAAAAAATCTTCTCTTTCTTTTGAGAGGAAATAGATTTATGTCACTGCACATGGGGAATTTACAAAATTCAATTATTTTAGTACAAGCAAATTTTCTGACCAACTCCATATTTCCTCCTCACCCCCATAAAAATTTTGATGGAGAAAATATTTTTGTAACTTGTCTGTGGAAATCCAAAAAGGTTTCAGTTTTTGTTTTTTTGACAAGGCCATTTTTCCCCTACCAAAAGCAGACACTTTTTCAGGACATTTGTTTAATTGAAAAGTGATTTTTCCCCCCCCCACCAAAAAAAAAAAAAAAAAAGGTTCAGTGAAAATCTTTCCAGACAGCTTTATAAGCAAGTTTAACAGCAGCAAGAATTGACAGACCCTTCTTCCCATCATCTACCATGCAGGCTGAATGAGGTTAGAGAGGCTGGAGTCTGACATTGCTCTGGATTTGCTGATTCTACCTTGGAAATGCTTCCACTCAACAAGATCAGAGCCTGTGCCACCACTGACCAACTGCATTTTAACTCAGGAGTTATCACAAGTCGAGTAGATTATGTATAATTTCCAGCAGAAGTTGAGCAGCCTCTACACTAAGTAGTGCGGGATTCTGGAGAGTTTGAATCAAAGAGGCAGGAAGTTTAGAACTCCAAGCAACTTAGTTTTTATATCCGGTATCCACAGGATTTTATAGCTGCCTCCATTCAGTTCCTTACCTTGCATGTTTTTCCAATATAGCTGAAGTTAAAATAAAAATGAATGGGAAAAGTTAATATCTCTGCTTGAGAGATGCTGATATAATTCCTGAAATTTGAATGAGAGTCAAACACAAATACATATTTTGATAACTGGCTAAAACATATAGTGGATACACTGCATGAAACATTTTAGCCTTCATCATGTCCGATCACTTTTCTAGAAGACAGTGGTTTCTCCAGGGAATCTGAACAGTTGTCCTGTTACATTCATTCATGAGGTTTCATTTGAATGGGAACATCATCTAGCTCTGCCATTTAAATAGTGAATGGCAACTTTGTTGAAGTACAGAAGTGTCCCCATTTGTTTCAATGGGAGCTGTGAGGATAACAGCTCAAATATGTTGTAAATTCTGTAGCAGCTCCATCTGCTTTAAAATACTCCAGGGAATTACAGTAGATAGATGTTCATGAACATCTGAAGGTTGAAGTATGGGATACTTGTACATATGCTTTATTGAACTCTTACTATGTAGTACTTGAAATACACCAACACATTAAATATATAAAGTAATTTAAAGAAATAGGATTATATACACACATACCTGTCACCTGTGTATTTGCAATTTTCTTTTTGACATTTCTTATGGGCTTAATCGTTATAAGATTTACTCATATGCTATTGATAGAGGGGGAAAACCAATAATAACTAGAGCTGGTCAAAAACAGGGGAAGAAATGATTTTTCATCCCATGTTTTCATCAAAATGTAAAAGTTTGAAATGTAATTAAATCCCCAAACATCAAATCAGCTCTCTAGTTGGTCAACTATCAAGTTCTCATTTTAAAAAAAGATCAAACATTCAAATTGACAAGACTATTAAAGTTTTGTGATTTGAAAAATTTTAATGATCTCCAGTAATAATCTCTCTCTGAATGGACTTCATCCCTTGTGTAACTTCCGTTGATCTCTCTACTGCCAAAAAATCAAGAAGTTGTTCAGCACACACGAATAAGAATGGCATACCAACTATTTAAATTAGGCCAGGGACTATGAAATAGTGTCTCGTTATGAGCCATTAGCACTGTGAAATATTGCTCTTGATAATGAACATGAATATTAGTATTAAAATCTTTATGGCTGTCATTCACAAGTAATAACCCTAACCATGTTATTTTTTATATTAATAGAAAGATTACCACAATACGGCCATAATATGTCTTAGGGAGAAAGGTAAAATTATAAATAAATATGTTAATGGTGAAAAGTAATGTGTCAAGTTCACTTCACACAATAAAGTTAACGTATCTGTAGCTTGTTTTTTTCCCTTGGTTGAGCAGGTCAAGTAATAATTTATGTTTCATCTGAAAATTTTCATTACATTTTTTAATGAAAGTTTTCTTAATTAAAAGTATTCTCTTCTCCATCTTCTTAGAATGTAAAAGGAAAAATAGGAAAATAGCTAATATGGGGCGGGGGAGAGAGGGAGCGAATGAAGTAAAAGCATAGAAGGAAAACATGGGAGAACTCAGAGTAGACCAAAGAAGATGGGCCAACTACAGAATGACGGGAAAACAAGCTGAAACTAACTTGAGATGTGGAAGAGGTCTGAGAAGAAGAAGAAAAGTGATAGCAGTGGCTCTCTGTACAATAGTTCTTGACAAAAGCCACACATTGTTTGTTGGGGTAAAGGTTAAGGACACAGAATAAAAGTAGGAGGTTTTATTTTAAGGCATATAAGAAGTCCATTGTGATACTATATTTGGCAATGAATAATGTAATGGAAAGCAAGACTAAGATCATGAACAATTGCATTCAAACATCCTACAGTATGTGATGACTGATGTGTAAAGTGCTTCATTAAGTTTTCCTGCCAGTCAAAGATGGATGTTCTAGGTTGCGCAGCATATTTAAAAAGGGTCAATAATTATATTTTGTACTTGGCATTTAAAAAGTATAGGATATGAAACAGTGTGGTAAATTAAAAAGGCTTTATAACCTATAGCAAGTGATATAGGCATCAGGATGGGACAGTTTATGGCTCGATGGATAAAAGCTAATATGTCTGAGGAAGGTATTATAGCACATAAGAATGGCCACACTGGGTCAGACCATAGGTCCAAACTAGCCCAGTATCCTGTCTTCCGACAGTGGCCAATGCCAGGTGCCCCAGAGCGAATGAACATAACAGGTAATCATCAAGTGATCCATTCACTGTTGCTCATTCCCAGCTTCTGGCAAACAGTCACTAGGAACACCATCCCTGCCCATCCTGGCTAATAGCCATTGATGCATCTACTCTCCATGAACTTATCTAGTTCTTTTTTGAACCCTGTTATAGTCTTGGCCTTCACAATATTCCCTGGCACAGAGTTCCACAGGTTGACTGTGCATTGTGTGAAGAAATACTTCCTTTTGTTTGCCTATTAATTTCATTTGGTGACCCCTAGTTCTTATGTTATGAGGTGGAGTAAATAGCACTTCCTTATTTACTTTCTCTACACCAGTCATGATTTTGTAGACCTCAATCATATACCCCCTTAGTCATCTCTTTTCCAAGCTGAAAAGTCCCAGTCTTATTAATCTCTCCTCATACAGAAGCCGTTCCATACCCCTAATAATTTTTGTTGCCCTTTTCTGAACCCTTTCCAATTCCAATATATCTTTTTGAGATGGGGCGACCACATCTGCATGCACTATTCAAGATGTGGGCGTACTATGGATTTATATAGAGGCAATAGGATATTTTCTGTCTTATCCCTTTCTTAATTATTCCCAACATTCTGTTCGCTTTTTTGATTGCTGCTGCACATTGAGTGGATGTTTTCAGAGAGCTATCCACAACGATGCCAAGATCTCTTTCTTGAGTGGTAACAGCTAATTTAGACCCCATCATTTTATATGTATAGCTGGGATTATGTTTTCCAATGTGCATTAGTTTGCATTTATCAACATTAAGTTTCATCTGCCATTTTGTTGCCCAGTCACCCAGTTTTGAGAGATCCTTTTGTAGCTCTTTGCAGTCTGCCTGGGACTTAACTATCTTGAGATGTTTTGTATCATCTGCAAATTTTGCCACCTCACTGTTAACCCCTTTTTCCAGATCATTTATTAGTATGGTGAATAGGACTGATCCCAGTACAGACCCCTGGGGGACACCACTATGTACCTCTCTCCATTCTGAAAACTGACCATTTATACCAACCTTTTGTTTCCTATCTTTTAACCAGTTACCAATCCATGAGAGACCTTCCCTCTTATCCCATGTCATGCAGAACTATTATAATAGTAGAGTGAGTTTGAATTGAAACAGTAAGTAAATGATGGTGAGACACTATGCTTATAGTTATAGGTTGGAAATAGAAGATAGATTGGCTAATGCTTATGCAGATAAAGGAGGATTGCAGAGATACAACAGAACTGATTAAAGGAATTTCAATTATCCAGGCTTTGACTAGTAAAAGGGATTGCAAAATGACTTGGAAAGAAAAGCAATTTTGGAAACACATCAGTGCTGTTTTCTTGTGAGGCTTGAGAACTAAAGATTCTACTCTGCCCTATTTAAAACAAAACAAAACATAGGGCAGTTATATGGTGAAAGTTCACCTTGTGTGTGTACAGAGGTTCCTAAATACACTGTTAATCCCTGCTATTCTGACTCTAGGAGGATCCATTAGCTCTACTTAATGTGTGTCTCACATTATCCACTCTAAATAACATGCAGTTACTCACGGACGTTCACCAGTTTCCGTATTATCAAAATTCTAGCTCCTAGATTGGGGTGGGCACACTTTTTGGCCTGAGGGCCACATATGGGTATAAAAATTGTATGGCAGGCCATGAATACTCACTAAATTAGGGTTGGGGTGTAGGAGGGAGTGCGGGCTCCAGGCTGGGATTGACGGGTTCAGAGTGTGGGAGGGGGCTCCGGGCTGGGACAGGGGATTGGGGCATGGGGGGGGGGGGGCTGAGGGCTCCAGCTGGGGGTGCAGGGGATGAGGGGTTTGAGGTGCAGGAGGGTGCTCCAGCCTGGGACCGAGGGGTTCAGAAGGCGGGAGGAGGATCAGGGGTGCAGGCTTCGGGCAGCACTTACCTCAAGCATCTCCCAGAAGCAGCGGCATGTCTCCTCTCCGGTTCCTACACGGAGCCAGCCAGGTGGTTCTGTGCGCTGCCCCGTCCACAGGCACTGCCCCTGCAGCTCCCATTGGCCGCAGTTCCCAGCCAATGGGAGCTGCGGGGCGGCGCTTGGGGTGGGGGTATGCGGAGCCCCCTGGCTGCCTCTACACATAGGAGCCGGAGGAGGGACCTGCTGCTGCTTCCAGGAGCCGCACAGAGCTGCGGCACGCGCACACGGAGTGGCCCCTGAGCCCTCTCCCCAGCTGGAGCACAGGAACGGGGCAAGCCCTGGACCCCACTCCCCAGCGGGAGGTCGAGGGCATAATTAAATTGGCTGCTGGGCCGGATGTGACCCGCAGGCCATAGTTTCCCCACCTCTGTGCTAGATACAGAGTTCTTCACCACTAGGCTATGGTTCAAATCCACATTAGTAGTGACCCAAAATAAGTATCATGTAGCTAACATGTTTTTTTATGTAATCTCTGTATAAACAAGCCATCTTTAGAAACAACTTCTACAGACGACTGGTTATGCTAATCAATGTAGTAAACCAAATTCAGTGTAGAGGAAGCCAATGCAACTTCCATGAAGTTGGAGATAAATTCACAGGCAATGTTAACAGTGACACACATTTTACATCAGCTCTAAACTGGATAGAAAATGGACACAATTAGCAAAGTACAAGAGATGTCATTTAAAAAAATAATCAGCATTTGCCCAAGAGGTAGTAGTGGTATTCGCAGTACCTCCATTTTCCCCTATACTTAAAATAGGCAATAACTTTGGTAACTAAGCTCTATTGTGATTTCAATTACACTAATGGAATTCCAGAGTAATTCCTCTGAAGTCAAAATGTAATTTATTCCACCCATGTTTAATTTATCCCCTCTTGTTGGTTGATGTTACTGCTGCCCCTCCCTTTCTAACTCCTTCATACCCACTTAATAAGCATTTCTGTGCAAGCTACATTACTTTACTATTTATACACTATTGAACTTGGCCTCACATTTTGTTTTGCTTGCTTGCTTACTTTTGACCAGTACCACCCTATCTCTGGCCACGTCTACACTACCCGCCCAATTGGCGGGTAGTAATCGATCTGTCGGGGATCGATTTATCGCGTCTCATCTAGACACGATAAATCAATCCCCGAATCGACGCCCGTACTCAACCTCGGCAGGAGGAGTAAGTGGAGTCGACGGGGGAGCCACGGTGGTAGACTTGCCACCGTGAGGACGGCCAGATAAGTCGAACTAAGATACTTCGACTTCAGCTACGCAAATAGAGTAGCTGAAGTTGCATATCTTAGCTCGATCCCCCCCCCCCAGTGTAGACCAGCCCTCTAGAGGTCAACACATTCTAATAAAATCTGTAATGTTGTACCAATGATTTTTTTAGTGGAAAGAAAAAAACAAAAGCTCTTCCAACAGTACAATTGTGAAAATGTATCATGTACTAATAGCACATTTGACACTGCAGAACAGATCATATGGCAGTGAAAAATGGTAATGAACTACAGCGTAAAGACATAATACTGGGAATAAGTACTTTCTAGTTTTACTACATTGAACTAGAGGCAACATCTAATCCAAGAAACAAACAATAGTTAACTGAATGTTTATTGCTCTTTCTTAATAATTATGCCTGGTAAAGCAAAATAAGTGTTCTTTTGAAGGTCGTCTTTGACTAGATAATACATAGAGATGAGAAGACTAAACCCATGAACAATTATGCAGTTGCTAGTAATGTTATGAGTGGCTACATATTGATAGCACATGATGGGGATGAGAGTGATAAAAATAAAGCCTATTGTGTAACACAGGTCACTGGAAGGTTCTCAGATTCCTAATTCTGTTAGTTACAGACATAATCTTTACTCTCCAAGACGGACCTTTCCTATTACTCATATCTTGGTCACCCTGAGAATAGATTACTGCAATGATCTCTACATGGGCCTACACATTTATACCACTCAGGGAATGAAACCCTTGCAGACTGTGGCAGTCAAATTCACACTGGGACTATGGTACACCAGTGCTCCAACACCCACACTAGTGGTTGGTAAATTTCTAGGTGGAGTTCCAGCTGATGGTTTTAACTCCTAAAACTCAAAATGGCTTGAGATCTAGCTGAAAGACCATCTCTCTCTCTCTCTCTGTGCCATACTGATGCAGATGGGATCAATCAAAGTGTTCACAATGGTCCAGCTTCAAAATGAAAGACAGGATAGCAATAGGAGAATGTTCTCCCTGTTGGACCCTGAATTTTAGAATTCACTCCCCTCCCTGCCCAGATCTGTTAACTTTCAGAGACTGCTACAAAGGCTTGGTTTTCTCTCAACTATTTGGGCAGAAAGGTGGGCTGTGGGCTAGAAAACTTATAATACTTTCTCCAGGAAAGAGGATATTTCCTACATGAGTTTATTTTATACTGTGAAAAGCACCCTGTTGTATTTGAGTTTCTGATGTGATATTAAATTTAAAAAAAAAAATTTAAATTAGATCATCTCTTTAGTCGTTTTTATAAACTGAACTAATTAATACGCCCACCTCCAAGATCCCCGCTCAGAGCTACAGTTTCATACTTTGGATTGCCAGTAACCCCTCATGTTTCATGCAACCACCATGAGAAGTGGTGGGAAGATTTCTATGGCATTAACATTGAAGCTCTGAAAGAAGAGTACCATGTTGGTAGGGTGACCAGATGTCCTGATTTTATAGGGACAGTCCCGATTTTTGGGTCTTTTTCTCTTATAGGATCCTATTACCCTCTACCCCGTCCCGATTTTTCACATTTGCTGTCTGGTAACCCTACATGTTTGGAGTATTCAACTCCATATAGCAAACTGTCTTCAACTACCAGGACACATTCAAACGCAGATATAGAGCTGCCAATATCACTTAAAAAAAAAAAGGTATTAGGCTTTTCTGAATAATTAAAGCTAGCAGGTCACGAAGTTTTTGTTTCCCTGGTTGACTCAAAGTTAAATAGATGCACCATCACAGAAACAACAACAATTTCAAAACAATCAGAAGAGCGGTAAGAACAATCAAGTGTTATTTTGGAGTTTATTTTTATGATCACCTGAAGGCTTGAGAGACTTCTAAGTATGAGTAATGTAACAAGCATTCGTATTTCATGGAAACTGATGTATTCAACCCTTGCATTAGAACTAATGAATAAAACATTCCATTACCCATAAAGTATGATCTGGGATGTCTTAATAAAACTTTCTTTGGTGGGGAGTGAGAGGAAGAACGTGCTATGTGTATTTCAGTCCCAACTAAACTAAATAAATATCTATTTAAAAGAAATTAAGGAAATGTGTCACTTTTGTTCATATATGATTTGAATTTCATGAATGAAAAGCATCTATTATAGCATGTACAAAGAAATGAACCTTACATAAATGCCCTACATGATTCAAACAGTCACTTTCTGATCTTCATATTCCAACAGAATTATTAATAGCTGTGATGAAATATTCATAGAAAAGTGTCCATTGCCTGTGATTTCTGCTAAAGTGTAATTTAACTTGTTTTATGCATTTCTTGCTATCATATTAATTTAGGTCAGGCAAGAGCCAACTATATATATCTATAAAAATAATGCCTGTATGACAGACTGTATGAGGTGATTTGACCTTCTAAATAGGTATTATTTACAGCAGTTATAGGCACTATGGGCCTGATCCAAGTCCATTGAGGTCAATGTATTCTTTCCACTCGTTCTCAGGGGGGCCTTTGTATCAGACCTTACGGGCCAAATGGTGCTCTTAGTTACATTAGTATAAATGTAGACAGAGGTATTATTCCGTATTTATACCAGCTTAACAGGGTAGCATGTGGCCTATTATCAGATACCATATATGTACAGGACCAAACCCTGTTATCCTCTCTAAGGTAAGACTAGCAACAATGGGGTAAGTTTGTAAGCATAATTCAGTCAAAACTTCTGTTGGCTTCAACGAAAGGCCGTTCTGGCATCCTGGATCTTAGAATAATTAATGAAAGAGAAATAAGGACAACTTATTTAAAGACTCAAATTAAACGAATGCTCTCAGTGAAAACTTGTAGTGTAACTCCAGGCTTTGCGGACTATGGGCCAAATGCCATAGTCTTTACTCCAACAAATTGCACAAGGACTTCAATGGGGTTTCACAGGCACTTAAGGACACCTTTATATCCCTGTGAACCCGTTGTCTTTGTGTGGGGTTTTATGGGAATCCAAGGGCATGATTCGGTCCTAATTATGGATTGTCAAAGGGAATAAATACCAGGCTGTAAAGAGTGTAAAAACAACTAGTGACATTTTCTCTTTAAGAAATATTTTGCATAGGAAAGGTCTCTGCAGAGAGGTTTAAACTACACCTTTTACATTGAACATGGGATTTAGTGACCAAGATGGAACAACCCAAACACAGTGACACCTACATACAGGTGGGTATGCTTTATTCATGTTCTTACCCCAAGTTCTGTGTTGTGATCACTCTCATTCTGGCTAAGGAGGTTGCTGTCCAGAGCGCCTCAATATTTGTTTGATGCAATGTGACAGATAAGCACTATTCAGAGGGAGTGTTTGAGAGCAACGTACTCACTCCCTCACAAGGTTCTCAGGGAACAAAGGATGGACACTGGGACCCAAACTCTGGACCCCACTTAGCATCCCGTTGCAACAAAGAGTGCAGCGCAAGCTCTGCTTGCACTGGACCACGCATATGCTTCAATTCTGACAAGGAGAGACACTCCCCCTTGGCATGAAATGGTAACTCGGTCTCCTGGCCATTCACCCTGAGCCTAGATTTGCAAAAGGAGGGTGGGGGGAAGACGAGGAGAGTTTAACAGGGGATGTCAGTTATTTATATATTTAAATTTACATCATGTATGTCACAATATCACACACTGGGCTGCCCTTCCCACTTCAATAAATAAAATACCCAGCAACAATCAATCATTATTAAAACCTCTCAGAAAAGGTGCATTTCATACAAATTCTCCTCCTTCAGGTAAAATCATACAGAATTTGATAGGGATTTTAAGATCAGTAATTTTCTGTGGAAAATACTTTTAAAAACCCACAGATTTTAATACAAAACAGTTCTATAATTTGTACCATCCTACAGAAATCCATTATAGGGATTTTAAATTCTAGAGGATGGTGTCAGCCTATCAGACAGTTCTATGCCTCTTTTGCCTCAGAGTTTAAAGAGATGGGGCACATGTAATTCTTAGAGTTCTCTCAACATGAATTCTGCTCTCTTATCGAGGTATGTTTTAAAATATAAATAAAGAGTCACAGAGGGTTCAAACCAAGTTAAAGCAAGGCTATTTTCCCTATTAAACTCTATCCTTTTCTATAATGGTTCAGCCTGCATCCCTAAAGAGCAATCAGTGCAACCCACCGAGTTTTTAGCACTGGTGCTCTTGGCATGAAGCTCTGCTCAGTACCCCTGATTCTGCCCCATACAGTTTTCATGTTCTTGCTCTACTCTTTGTGCCTATCAGATAGATCTTTTTCCATATTTTATGCATATTTATAATTAAAAGGAACATTTGCTGCACAGTGAATTTCAAAAGGCTTAGTATACCTTATACATACATGGATGTAATGGATAAAAACTGTTACATGTTTATTTCATTTTGTGAATGCTAGTATCACATGATAAAACAGAATGCAGAATAATGTACTCTAATGTCAAGTAATGGAACACGAAAGAACCTATTTTTTACATCAGGTTATCATTACCATTTTAAATAATACATCACCAACAAGAATTTTTCCAGGTAATTGAAAGAAAGAAATACACCCAGGAAGCAGGTGTTTTTCCCATTGCTACCAAATAATTCAGGATGACACATAATACTTGGACAGCATATATATAAATCTCACTCAGAAATGTTCCTGGAAGACATAGGTTCTCCTGAATGTACAATATTTCTTGCCACCACATAGTGCCATCAGTGTGCAGGCTGAGCTGACAGCAAAAATGTGAAGTTCATAATTAGACTGTGTCCAATATTTATAAAAAGCAAACAAACAGGGACTTAATTTCTGATTGCCATTTCTCTGACTTGAGAATGGAAAGTTTGGTGGGGTGGTTTCTCTTCAGAAGGGTCTGTGGAAACATTTTCTTCAATTTTCCTCTTCATGGAGTTATAGATAACAGATTTTATAACCAAAGCAGTCTATAGAACCCTAAGTTTCACCTGGTTTTGCATTGAAAGCAGACGAAACCATGAATTTCAGATGACTGATGCAAAGCCATCTGGAATGGAACCTGAGCCCTCATTTGCTCATTAGATACACAAACCTCAACAAAATGGATTCAGCTCTGAGTCAAGAGTTTGTAGTGAAACTTGGTGTCAGATGGGTTTCACATGGTTTGTGTCAACACTTCTCATGACTTTAAATTCTAGTAACAAACAGAGAATAAATAGTGATCAATATGCCAACTGGACTGTCCTCTTCTAACTAATATATGCATAACCCTATATAGTAGTTTCATTAACAGATTCTAGAGCCAGTCAATCACTGTGTGCACGGACACAAACAGTCTGAACATTTCTAAAGGAAAAATTCACCTCAGCCACTTTGCTTTGCACAAGTATCATGTGATCAAGCCTCACTAGCACGAATACTGGGAAAACCTGAATTATGAGCTCACACCCTGGAATGCTTTAATAAAGTAAATGTTCCATATCCTTTTCTGCATGTGTTCAGAGCTTGGATAATCTGTTTCTGTCGCATTAATCAAATCTAGCTAAAGAAACAATATTATAAGACACAAGCAACTACTCATAGGCAAGCAACACAGCTTTAACAGCAAGATAAGTAATTAAAATTAATGAAAAAGTTGATCACATTTCAAACAATTAATACTTTTGAGAAAGTTTCTCTGAACTCAGTGATTGTGTATGGAAAAAGAGGCTTAATCTGAATTATTCTCTCTCTAATTCTCTATAATATCAAAACTTTGCAAAGAGGGTCACTGAAGCTCCCAGTCTAAAACTCATGCATTCCACAATGCACATAAGTACTATACCAACAGTACTACTATTACACATATCAAAAAACAAAACAAAGTTATATCACCCTTTTCCCATACCCAAACCAAGTAACTGATCTTATTGTTGTCACATGACGACAAAATTAGATTGTAACCTCTACAGGGCAGGGACCTTGTCTGTCTATTTAAGGGGCACTATAAGTAAATAGTAAGCAAAAAAAAAAAAAAAAAAGCATCCTGACACTACTTGGGATGAGTGCCTCAAATGCCCTCAGTAATAAAAATGGTGATCATGTTTCTTGGGTTCTTCTATCCACAACATATGGAAAAAAAACATTTAGGGCCAGATTTTCAAAGAGCTCGCCATCCCACAGTTCCCATTTAGACACCTCAATAAAGGCCTGATCCCAACCTCATTGAAGATTTCCCAAAGACTTCATCTACCATTTAAGCATTTAAAAGAAGTAGCCAATTTTTCCAACAACATTAAGCACTCGGCAGCTCCCACTGAGAGCAATGGAATCCACATGTTTACTATTTACTTGTTGACAATAACCGGAGCTGCTGAATCATAGAATATCAGGGTTGGAAGGGACCTCAGGAGGTCATCTAGTCCAACCCCCTGTTCAAAGCAGGACCAATTCCCAACTAAATCATCCCAGCCAGGGCTTTGTCAAGCCTGACCTTAAAAACCTCTGAGGAAGGAGATTCCACCACCTCCCTAGGTAACCCATTCCAGTGCTTCACCACCCTCCTAGTGAAAAAGTTTTTCCTAATATCCAACCTAAACCTCCCCAACTGCAACTTGAGACCATTACTCCTTGTTCTGTCATTTGCTACCACTGAGAACAGTCTAGATCCATCCTCTTTGGAACCCCCTTTCAGGTAGTTGAAAGCAGCTATTGAATTCCCCCTCATTCTCTTCTGCAGACTAAATAATTCCAGTTCCCTCAGCCTCTCCTCATAAGTCATGTGCTCCAGCCCCCTAATCATTTTTGTTGCCCTCCGCTGGACTCTTTCCAATTTTTCCACATCCTTCTTGTAGTGTGGGGCCCAAAACTGGACACAGTACTCCAGATGAGGCCTCACCAATGTCGAATAGAGGGGAATGATCACGTCCCTCGATCTGCTGGCAATGCCCCTACTTATACAGCCCAAAATGCCGTTAGCCTTCTTGGCAACAAGGGCACACTGTTGACCCATATCCAGCTTCTCATCCACTGTAACCCCTAGGTCCTTTTCTGTTGGCAATGAACTCTTTTAAAAATATGAACATTTGATTTGTGTGTCAATGGGAGCTAAGCTCTTTTGAAAATGTGGCCTCTTACTGTCTCTTTAAACTGAATGAAGTTGGTCAAATACTATTTGATGAATATATGAGCCACATTTTGCCACTACTGGAGAAATGTATCAGTTGCTTTGACCATTATTTTACCAGCTCTAAAACTGAATTGGCCTTGAATAAACGCCAACAACATGTGTTTAAATTGCTAAGAAAACAGATGCAAACTATTTATGCAAACCTGGGGGAAAAAATAGCTTAGGATGTTTGCAAAAATCCACAAAGACTGTCCCATCCTCACTTAGATATTTTAGAATCTTAGTTTAGTGACTGCTATGCAGGGTGTCCAAATCCCCAGGAGGAAAGTATATTACAGATATTAGTGCCTGAACTCGCTGGGAACCTCAGTGCCATGGTCTTTTTTTCTAGCATTGAAGTTATGTGCTGTACACATTCATGCACACTGTACAGATCTCAACAACAATCAATAGTTCTGCCACACACTAGAATATATCTGCGTGAAAAATATTTTTCAAAGGATAACAAAATGGATTCTATCTTGAGAGTGAGTTCTGTATTATTTTCATATGTGACAGTTTTCTTCAAGGGATCATAATGCTCGAAAAACTTGATTACTGAATTATTTGTATTTATCTAGGAGTGCAAATGGAGGCACACTCTACATCATGACAACACAAATCTCTAACATGTTAGCTGAAATAAGAATGCAAAAAAATGTACAAAAACTTGCATCATCATCTTCCTTGGCCTCTTTGCTGCGCTTGAGACTGCTGATCATGCCTTCCATTCTAGACATTGTATCCCTTCCAGGCTTTTGGGCTCCTGCCCTTTCCTAGCACTCCTCTGACCTTTCTGGTGTTCCTTCAGGATCTCTTTTTTACATCTCCTCCTCTTTGAGACACGCAGGAGAAGACAGAGAAAAAGATAGAGGCTCAGAGATAGACGGACGTTCATAGGAGCTCCTGTGGTCCCCTCCTCTTCCTATTTTACAACATATTTTTGGGTGATATAATCTGCAGTCATTGTTCCAAATGCCACCTTTAAAGTACCTAACTATTCCAACATCCCATCATGGAAGTCTTGCTGTCAATTTAAGTTAACCGTGACCAAAACTGAACTTCTAATCTTCCAACCCTACTCATCCAATCTTGTGTCTTTCTGCCTCATGTTTTGAAATTCCATTTAAAACTTAGCACTCAGAATGAGATCCTTAAAGTTTTGATAACCTTAGGAGCAAACCTGTGCTCACATTCTAGAAAACCTCTGGGCCAGCATACCATTGTGCATGCAAAATTATGAGAAGTCCTCAGTCCCACCAGCAAACCAGGTAAAACTTGTCAGTTTCAATTCATTGGAGAGAAAACTCAAAAGTGAATTCTGTCAGGCTGAAGTGGGATACATCTAGCTGAAGGAAGGAAAACGGAGTTTTTGACAAAATCTGCTATAAACTGGCTTGCCAAGGTACATTCACTAAAAGAATATAAACCAACTGACTAAACTGTATCCAATATATACAATCTTAAAAAGTTTCTCTGTCCTTCTCTTGCTTCCTTCCACAATGGTACAGTACGGAAATGCAAAATCTATTTAAATCACACAAAGGGATTTGAGTTTTAATCAAAAAACATGGTGCATAGAAATTAAAGAAATATGCATACAAATTTACACCACATACACAGGTAAGCCATGGCTTTAAATTCTCCATTTTCCTCTTATTATACTATTGCCCCAACCATGCAGTCTCATTTTGCTATGTTACTTTAAATAATCAATATGTTTTCACTTGTCTGACAAATTGAAGTGAAGGGACCATATCTTCTACTAGCCTGAATGTGAAATGCAAGGTCAAATAGAATATAATGTCTGGGGAAAAGATAAAGCCAAAAGAAACCAAAAAACTTTTCCACTTCACAACAGCATTTCGTGTATTGTGCCTTTTTTCCTGAAATGGAATTGATTTCAACATTAAAACCTCCCTCCTGGTAAAAGAAAACCAAACCCCAAATGTGACTGATCAATCTGAAACTGAGGTTGTGCATGACAATAGCGTACAGATCACTAGAGATTAGACAAGCATTACTCTTTTCTTAAAGGAACATTTTACCTATCTTGAATTTTAATTGAAATATAGGAGATTGAAAATGAATCTTCAGAGAGATGTATTTTCAAACAGCCCCCTCCTATATGCACATGAAGTCAAACAGCTTTTTTTCTTTTCAACGTTTTATATAAGTAAGAGGAGTTAAGGGAAAAGGACATAAAAAAAATGTAATGACTGAATATGTATTCTAACCAAGCCGGGAAACACATTCCAACATATTGCAGCCTAGTATAAAAACCAAAACTATTTCACCTAGGTATGGCCTGAACTGAAAACCTGGATTCAAACATACCTCAACTTTGGAATGGGAAGGATCACAGTTGAAATCAGGGACCAGATTCTGTTTTAACAGCTGCATTTTAGCATTATAATGGGAAAAACTAAAGCCGCAGACTTTGGGATGTTTGGTGCTGAATTTGGGGGCCTGAATACATTTCTCCCCAGGCTTCTAACAGCCATTTTGTTCTTCTTGTGCATAAGCACAACACAACATGTAGCCTGGCTCATGATCACCTTCCATCTAACCCACAATGGCCTGGACAACTTCCTTAGCCATTAAAAAACAAAACAAAACAAAACAAAACAAACCCACCACACTCACATAACTTGTTGCTGACAGCTACAGAAAAGCTGTGAGCTACAGCTTACACAGAAAAAGAAAAATCAAATTAATTTGTCATTGTGTTAATGTGGCAGGGCTGCCCAGAGGATTCAGGGGGCCTGGGGCAAAGCAATTTCGGGGGCCCCTTCCATAAAAAAAGTTGCAATACTATAGAATACTATATTCTTGTGGGGGCCCCTGTGGGGCCCGGGGCCTGGGGCAAATTGCCCCACTTGCCCCCCCCTCTCCCCCCGGGGCGGCCCTGTAATGTGGTTTACCAGCTGGAAACAAGCGGAAGGCCAGCCCTAAATGGCCAGTCACTTTTCCACAGACTACCAGTGTCTCTGCCAATAACAATGTGAGCACAGTTGGCTTAAAAGGGTCCAATCCTGACATCCTTGCTTGATCAAAATTCTGATTTTAGCTACATTTTACAAAATCTGAACAAATCCTCCTTTTCTTTATTCATACGAGAAACCCAACTGAAGTCATTGGAATTATTTGTATGACTGATGTGAGCAGGATTCTGCTCTCTTTATACAGGGATCGCTTCACCCACCACTAAAATGCAGCTCTCTCAAGTGGCAAATGAGCTTTTTAAGAATGCATGAGAGCATTGTGGTCTATGGTTATCTTCTCATTACAACTGGGGTCAGGGTTTATTTCTAATTCAAGAATTATGGCTTTTCTGTATGTGAGCTACTCATTCAGTGTCCATGTACATTTTCATGCCCTGCAAGCCGCATGCATCATATATTTTACAGAAAAAATAGTGATCAAATATTGTAATGCCTTTTTCCCATCCAAAGCTATTTTAGTCATTTACCATTATCAAAATCATGAGTAGCAGTTATCTATTGATTTAGTTGATTACTTACTATGTAAAAGAAGATAGGAGTTAAAAATAAGATGTTCTCAGACAGTGAAATTCTTTGAAATTTGATGACTTCCCTATTAGGAGAAAAGAAATGCCTTGCAGCTCTCAGAGACATCAAAACATTATCAATACCTTGTATCAATATATTAAAAAGAAGTTATCTGGTGAAGTTTTGTCAAACTATTTCTGTTAATTGGTTAGCTGCCTAAATATTACAGTGCTGTGCACCATAATAACTGAAGATCACATAGCTTTAAATCCCATGGCATTCCTTGCTGACCCTTGGCCTGGGCCACACTAACCCCCCACTTCGAACTAAGATACGCAACTTCAGCTACGTTAATGATGTAGCTGAAGTCGAAGTACCTTAGTTCGAACTTACCGCGGGTCCAGACGCGGCAGGCAGGCTCCCCCGTCGACTCCGCGTACTCCTCTCGCGGAGCAGGAGTACCGGCGTCGACGGCGAGCCCTTCCTGGATCGATCCCAGAAGATCCATTGCTTACCGCCAGACCCGGAGGTAAGTATAGACGTACCCTTTGTCATTACATCTTTCACATCACTATGCCACATGGCTTAATCCAGCTGAATGGCCCTGTATGTCGAGGCCGAAGAATCATAGAATCATAGAATCATAGAATATCAGGGTTGGAAGGGACCTCAAGAGATCATCTAGTCCAACCCCCTGCTCAAAGCAGGACCAATTCCCAACTAAATCATCCCAGCCAGGGCTTTGTCAAGCCGGGCCTTAAAAACCTCCAAGGAAGGAGACTCCACCACCTCCCTAGGTAACGCATTCCAGTGCTTCACCACCCTCCTAGTGAAATAGTGTTTCCTAATATCCAACCTGGACCTCCCCCACTGCAACTTGAGACCATTGCTCCTTGTTCTGTCATCTGCCACCACTGAGAACAGCCGAGCTCCATCCTCTTTGGAACCCCCCTTCAGGTAGTTGAAGGCTGCTATCAAATCCCCCCTCATTCTTCTCTTCTGGAGACTAAACAATCCCAGTTCCCTCAGCCTCTCCTCATAATTCATGTGCTCCAGACCCCTAATCATTTTTGTTGCCCTCCGCTGGACTCTTTCCAATTTTTCCACATCCTTCTTGTAGTGTGGGGCCCAAAATTGGACACAGTATTCCAGATGAGGCCTCACCAATGTCGAATAAAGGGGAACGATCACGTTCCTCGATCTGCTGGCAATGCCCCTACTTATACAGCCCAAAATGCCGTTAGCCTTCTTGGCAACAAGAGCACACTGTTGACTCATATCCAGCTTCTCGTCCACTGTGACTCCTAGGTCCTTTTCTGCAGAACTGCTACCTAGCCATTCGGTCCCTAGTCTGTAGCAGTGCATGGGATTCTTCCGTCCTAAGTGCAGGACTCTGCACTTATCCTTGTTGAACCTCATCAGGTTTTTTTTGGCCCAATCCTCTAATTTGTCTAGGTCCCTCTGTATCCGATCCCTACCCTCTAGTGTATCTACCACGCCTCCTAGTTTAGTGTCATCTGCAAACTTGCTGAGAGTGCAGTCCACACCATCCTCCAGATCATTAATAAAGATATTAAACAAAACCGGCCCCAGGACCGACCCTTGGGGCACTCCGCAAGAGATGTTGTGAAGTACAGCAGTGGGTTGGCGATGGGAGATGTAGTACTCGGGTACTCCTAATGCATGCACTACAGTATCTAGGCACTCAATGTGGTGCCGAGGAAGACTATTGCCTGTAGTTTGCCATTTGAAATCAAGCTCAGGTTGGTAGTGATGAAAGTTTAGTGAGTGAGATTCAGCAGACTGTTAGAAATGAATTGATCATCTCAATCCAGTTACTGGTGGGTAGGTATCCATGTTAAATCCACGACTAAAGAGAGCATATGATGGCAGGCAGTCACTGAAAAAGGGCCTACCGATGAATGGGAATGGAAAATGAATTACTGCGTCCATAGATAGCAGTATATTGACAGTGCAATGTGGGGAAAAAACTCTCACTGCTGTTTCCCTAGGATGTAGCTGCTTTGAAATGGTAATAACTAACTTCCAAGAGGTAACAATCCAGCATCTTTCCTGCTCTTCTCTTGTGGAGGTCACAGCAAGAAAGATCAGAACCTAAACAGCCACAACAATAGACAATAGCCTTAAAAACACACACACACACACACACACACACACACCCCTATCTCCTTGAAATCTAAATTGAAATCATATGACCCTGATCTTTCCCCTTTAGGATAGTTGCCAATGCAGTTCCAGAAGATTCAAGAAAAGGTGATGAGTCAGTTCCCATCTCTTGATCACATTTGTCCAGAACTGCAACTCCAGCAAAACTTAGCTTTACCTTCAGGAGGAGGAAAGAACTAGAGGGCATAGCTAAGTGACAAAGGACAGAAACAGCAGGAACAAAAAAAATTAAATGCTTATTAGGCCAGAAGGAAGGAAAGAAAACAAGTGACAAATGTGTTTTCTACATTTCCTGTATATTTTCCATTATATTCTTTAATGCCTAGACATTGCACTGGTCAAATAAAACAAATACTCCTAACAAACACTTGGATGAAACTTCATTTTCTAGTTAGACACAGAAGACTGACTACGAATTCACATTCCAAAAAAGGACCTAAAACCTCAAATATAGGAGACCTGCTGTATTTGCTTACGGAAATGGGGAACGAAAAGCAGAATGCTTTTAGGCTATGAAGGATAAGGATGACACAACTAGCTGTTAAACAGATAAATTATTCAACTGCTGCTGTCCCTTTTAAGGAATACCATAATACTTAAGAAGAAGAAAGTAATAAAAAGAAGCAGAACATCTGCTTTCTTCAAATCCTCTCTCTTCCTCCTCAAATATTGTAGCTTTTTTCCTCATTTAGGTGAGAAAGCAGCTGATGTTTGGATAGCTGTCCGCACACTCATTAAATCAGCCTACATCTGAAAATCCCAGAATCCAAGTAGATAGGTGCTTTGACCTGCAGAGTGCATAAGTGGAGTAAAGAAAATGCAATCGAAGTAACCAAGCCAATTAAGGAATTCGGTTGCATCCACATCCTGCAAAGCTAACCCATTATGCATTGTGCCATGGGACGGGAGACCAGCTACTACAGCACTGATTAATGGAAGTTTATTAATCACCAGAGGTCAGTGCCCTTTGAAGCAAGCAAAGAGTTAATGCTTCACAAAAGAGCCTGAGGGAATTGCAAACTTGGCTACGGTTGATAAAGGCAGGGGATGAAGCAAACTTAGGCAAGGTAAAAAACACAGATTTCCCCCCCGACACACACACCAGAACCAGGGTTGATTTATAACCTGAAGGCAATTCTGCTGACATAATTTGGGATTGAACAGGGTATAAAATCAGCCTGAGCTGAAGCCCCTGGCCTGGAAAGGCACTGGACTAGGCCCAATTAATAGCCTAAAGACTCATTTCCTCACCAGTGGCCAGATTCAGAAGTTCGATGTAAGGTAGGGTAAGTTCGATGAAGTAGGTGGAAACTGCATCATGCAAAAGATGTAAGTAGGCAAATGCAATTCAGAAGAAATCCAACCTTGCATCACAGATGGCCTATTAAATCACATCAGGGCACACCAGCTCTGTGGGTGAAATTGCCGTCTGCCGTTTAGATGGCATAGTACAGTAGTTCGGAAAACTCCAGTGATACCAGCAAAATATTAATGGGAGGTCATGTGCCAAAACGGCAGACATATGTAGTTATGGCCCAGTTGTTAGAGGTTCTAACACCTGTAGGCTGCTATCAACTACAGCTGGTCACACACTATAAGACGATATTTTCACAAAGATAGTCCATGATGTTTTGTTTTGAAGAATTTGTAATTAACCCATTTTTATGTTATCAAATTTTTACACAATTTTCAAAAAGATATAGAAAATATGAAAAACCTTACCGAAAAACCATTTACTCTGACTGTTGTAAAACACAATTGTTAGCTAAGACCCTGCAATTGGTAGGATATAGACTGCTGCACCAACGCTCGGCCTCCTTAAACGTCCATAGGACTTCACACAGGTGTGAAAATCCACCTGCATGCTATCAGCTGCAGAGCAGAACTCTACGGTGTAATTATGCCCCATATAAATCATTAGATCTTGTGTGTATTCTGCCAACAGGCTGAATTCTGTTAGACTTGGTCTACACTTGAAAGTAGAACTATGTCAGTTTGGGGTGTAATTTTTTTTAATGGATATGGGTATCCCAGCACAAGTCCTAGTGTTGACACCGTTATATGGTATAGTTCTTCCCCTTCCTTTATGAGAATAGCTACACCAGTACACTGTGGCCACCATAGGTGTTGTAATGCTTTAACTGTACCAATATAGTTATAGTTAATGTAACTGTATCCATTTATGAATGTAGACAAGGCCTTAGTCTTATTCACGCCAGGTCTACGCTAGAAACGTTTTCTGGTACAGTAATGTCATTTAGGGGTATGATTTTTATGGATAGCTCAGTGGTTTGAGCATTGGCCTGCTAAACCCAGGGTTGTGAGTTCAATCCTTGAGGGGGCCACTTAGGGATCTGGGGCAAAATCAGTACTTGGTCCTGCTAGTGAAGGCAGGGGGCTGGACTCGATGACCTTTCAAGGTCCCTTCCAGTTCTAGGAGATGGGATATCTCCATTAATTTATTTAATAATTTATTTATTTATTTATATTTCATCATCCAGTCATACCCCAAATTGATTCTTTCAAGCTGACAACACAATATGGTAATTCACTTTGTGATCCACAAAATGGTTCTTTAGCTTATGCATTTATTCCTAATCTGGTCTTCACATAAAAACTCTCTGTGTATCATTTTGAAGGTTCATTTGATTTTAAAAAATGTATTCCTTTCCCCATTTTAACTGTTTCACTGTCAATATTTGCCGAGTTTTCACACTATAGTCTCCAAGATACTGCATTTAACAAAAAACAGAAATAAGGTCCTGATGCAGCAGTAACCACTAGAGCAAATGCTTATGTGAGTGATTTCACTGCAGTCATTGACTTAAAGTTAAACATGTCCTTTTGTGCTTCGTTGCACTGGGGTCTATGTGGGCTCTCAAAAATCTGGATGATGATCGTTTCCAAATGGAAATGAATAGCCCAGCAGATAGGGTACTCTCCTGTGATACGGCAGGCCCAGATTAAGTATCTACTCCAAATCAGGCAAACCAGGGATTTAAATCTGGGTCTCCAACATCCCAGGTAAGCTAGCTGCCCGATGAGCTATTGGTATTCCGAGGTGGGGGGGTGTCTCACTCACTCTCTCATGAAAAATCTTCATTCTGTTCCACATCAGAATGGAAACAAATGTTGAAACTTCAAAAACTTTTGTGAAATGGAATTCTCGTTTTCCAGCCAGCCCTCATTATAGAACACCTCTCATCTGAGAGTCTTGCAAACACTACGTTTGACAGCATCTCAGTGTCAGGATTAATTATTTAGCAAATGGATAAAATGAGAGACAGAAAAGTTAGGCACTTGCCCCAAGTTACAGAGCAAGTGAGTGGGAGAGCAGAAAACAGAACTCAGGCATGTCACGTGCTCTGAAAATTACCAGATCGGGCACCTTACCACATGCTCTGTGTGCATCATCTTTTAGGCCTGAGAGGGACTGTAGAATAAAACCTTCTTTAAGTCAGTACAGGTTCATGCATTCCCTGGGCAACTACTGGGAAGGGGCCAGTAATAAGGGCACAGCCCAAAGCCCATTGAAGTCAATCAGATTATTTAGCACAAAGTTCAGTGAATACTGGATCAGGCTCTAAGATAGTGCTAATATGCATAGGTTTGTACAAGTCGGGCAGCAGGATTTGCTCACTCCCAAAACGTCCTTCATTGTGGTAATTCAGAGCTCTGCTGTCAGTTCAGTTGATCTCTTCTGTTGAAGAAACACCATGGTTGGTGTCTTACTTTGCAAACTGAAATTTGGTGGGGCTAGTCTGACTAAGGCAATGCTACAATTTCCGCCATCTTGAAAAAGAAGCAAATCTGCTTGTCCCTGCCCCCACTTTCAATAGAACACAGCAGAACATCTCAATAAGTGGTCTAAAAGGCATCACAGCTGTTTTGAGGAATCAGCCACCTAGTTTTTTTAGAAGTGATATGATGATAATTCCCTCCTTATGAAAGATTTCATTCTCTCTCAAACATTGGTTCTTCCTGGTAATAATGGGAAAGCCTCCAAAGGGTTAGGAAGTTTTAGTTTCTATTTAGATAAGCCTGCAAGTTTATTCAAAGTTTATCTGCACCATTGAAAACTCTTAGGTTTGCAGAAACTGGGCCTGAAATTCTCATCAGAACAGCTTTTCTTGCAGGTCTCAGCAATTTTAGTTCAAGTGTCCACTTGTAAATAAACCCCACTCGTCCCCTCTGGCTCTCAGATAGCCCTTGTCAACCATCGATCTCAAAGCACTTTATCGATCAGTATCACTATCCGTATTTTACAAATGAGGAAACAAAGGCATAGAGAGGTGAAGTGACTTGCCCAAGCTCTAAATAACTACTAAACAAAACATAAATAAATGGGTTTTAAGTAAACCGAGGATCATTTTGTTACAAGTTTGCAAAGGTTTGTATTTATCTGAAGGGAAGGGAAATGGTCAGTTTTCCTGAACTAATTAATCAGTTCCTTCTTTCTACAGAATATGCAACAAAGAATCAATATAAACAATACAGTCCTCAAAAATATATGAGCAGCACTCTCTTTTCTCTCTCTCTATTTAAGTCAAAGTAGCCTGCTCATTGCTGAACGCACCTAGGAGGAACTGTGAACCTTCAACCACCATTGACTTCAAGGGGAGCTGAGGGTGCTCAGCATCTCTCACAGCTAGGCTAGCATTCTACAGAACAGTGACTTATTCACGTAAGAAAGCATCTAGTGAAAATAGATCCCCGTCCAAATACAGTCCTCATTAAATCACACTAAAGACTTCAATATTAATATTTTCCTGGGTGCCGTATGTTTAAAATTGCTCTCTGTTGTGCTCCTGTCATTTTAGCAGGGGTAAGAGTAGACAATATTTCAACTGTAGTACATGTTTAGACTTCATCTTTGAGAGACATTTTTCCATTTATTTGTGTCTATGATGGTAAAGCGTGGTCTCAGAACAGCACAGAGCAGTCAGCTTCTTGTAGAGGTAAAGGTTTCAGCTAAGCTTCACAGGACACAAGTGCCTGTCTCTAAACACAGACCCTTCTTCCTCTACAGCCGGACTAGGTTACTAACAGCAGAGATCTGTTCCACATTACTGCTTTTATGCACCTGTTTCACTGCGATGGAATACTGTAGTAACTAACAATATATAAGAGGGAGAGAGCAGAACATAAGGTTTTTCAAGACAAAGTTTACTTTAAGACTTCTGGGAAATATTAAACCAATAATGCTTAAAAACAAGGGATTTTTAATTACTTTTGGGGTAACAGAGAGGAAAAAACTGCATAATTTTATAGAATCAACTATTGGTATGTTAATCATATGTGGCCCTAGTGAAGTCAAGCAGAGTTGTGTCATGGAATTCAGTAAGACCATGATTTAGCGCATGGAATGTATCTAATCCGGAAAAATCAGAAATTCAGGCTACGCACCCTTTGAAATAAAATGTCACCATAGTGTCATTTCAGTGATGTTTTCTTTGTTACTCAGATTACCTTGCGGCCCAATTCATTCAGAGAAGGGCATAATTTTGAGCAGGTGTCATGTATTTCTAAGTGAATGGAGCACAGGCAAAAATCAGATTTTCACTCACACAGTATAAATGCCATGTGCTGAATGAAAAACAGATATCCCAAGATGCAATGTAGAACATCGAATAGCCGCAAATAGAAGATACAGTGTTGTCATCAATACCTATTATTGTAAAACACTAAGAAGTCACAGACTACTGAATCCAGAATATTTATTAGAGGTGGTTAAGTCTAAATTTGACAAAGTTTTCCTTATATTGGCTGTATAAATTATTCACAAACCACTCCCACTATTTGATATTCTACAGATCCCAAAAGTGGGGGGAAATGGCAAAGTATCTTATGTGGATATTAACTCAGTCTTGTAACTGATCATCTAGGTTATGAGTAAGTTGGCTACACATATTTGATGTTAAACATGAGAAGATTTGGGGGAGATAGTGTGGTCTAGTGCTTAGGATGTCAGAGACCTAGGATCTATTCCCAGCTCTGCCACTGATTTAGGTGAAGTGATCTGACAAGGACCCACACAACTCCGTTTCCCCCCCCACCACCACCCTATGTTGAAGTCAGTGGCATTAATCAGACATAGGACAGTGGTAATTTAGCTCAGAAGCTGATCCTTAGATTCTAAAGTTACCAAAACTATGGTCCGATGCTCTGGCATGCCTGCCAGGTATGAACAGCAAAGTTTCAAATTGCAAAGTCAAATTAATCAAAAGATTTAGAAAGAAGAATCATCATTCTGTGGGTTTTTTTTAATCCCTCAACCTGTCAAATTAGATATAGCCAATAATGATGCTGGTCACAATGACACATTCACGAAGAATGACATTTTATCATTTAAATGAATGATGACACACTGCATTCCTTTCTCCTGAACATCATACATTCAGTTATAACCTACAATCACATCGGCAGTAAATATTTCTGTCTTTCTTCCTTTAGTGGAAGCTGTTACAACTTAGAAACCTGGCAGAAGTTGACTCCATGTGAAGTAAACAACAACAACAGAAATATTAAATTACTGCAGTTTATAACAGCCACTAGGAAAGTGAAAATTCCTAGTCATATCTGCATTAACATTAAGAGGATGGCACAATACAATTTGCTGATTAGGTGTTTAACACCTACTGCAGGGCTCTATCAAGGTCTTAAATACATGCCATATATCTGACATCATGGTATTTTATGCAAAGGCAATGATTAAATTGGCTCCCTGATGTAAATCACCATGCTAGTAAGTTTTGCCATTAGGAAACCTACTCACAAGTCAGTAGCCACACCTGGATTACGAGGACAGTGCAATTCTCCCCCAAAAAAGTGATAATATTGAGGACAAAGAGAAGAACCATGGAACTCCAATTATTTATCTTGCCTCATCCTACAAGACCGATTCACATGTGCATTGAATAAGGTAGGGCTACCTTATTTTATATCCACCTTTGGGTATCATGCAGAACAAAGCAGGGATCTTCCTTCATCTGTACACACATAGCAACTGACTCAATTTACAGAGAAACAATGCATGGAAATATAGTGTGCAGAATGTTCATTAGCCTAAAGGGAATTTCTGAAGCATTTTAAAGTGATCATGGGCTCTATTTCTTCTTCATTGTTTTTATTGGTTCCCTTTTCAAGGGGGCCAAACAATTCCTATTGGTAAACTCCTCCGTTGCCAGGGGACTGTGCCATTATTACATTTCTGGATAGCCGAGAAATTAATGTGGCATTTAAGTGCACCAGAAATGAAGTATCTTGTATAGTAACTCCATCTTTCTTGTTTAAGTAACCATTGCCCAGCTAAGGGTCATATGCCCTGATTTCAGATGGCCTCAGATGACCTGGCAGCCAAAGTCTTTAAGTTAATGTATTTGGAGGAGTTTGGGGAGGAGTGGTACTAGTGACTAATATTGCATCTGTTCCTCTGGTAACAGACATAAAACCACAAAAATTTAGTGATTTTTCTACATCGTGTGTGGAAAATAAGACAAGTGCAACAACTTTTGGATCAGCTGGGGAAAATTAGCTTAGAGAGACCTATCTTTGGAAGTAGTCCTTCAATTAAAAAGTTAATGAGACTAGTGTTTAGTAATAATTATTAATTTTGTGTACTGCAGTAGGCCCTACACTGTGGTACTTGTTACCAGGATACCATTACACCAAGCATTCGACAAACACATAGGAAGTTTCTGGCTCAAAGAGTTTACAATTTAATTTAATAGAAGCTATGATCAAGTCTGTCATACTGACAACAGGAGGTAGAATGAAGGTCACAAGTTCATGTGGCTACATGGGACAGCACACCGCTAGATTGTTATGATTAATTAAAAATAAGTGGGGTTTTGGTTTATTTTTGCCCCAGTCATTTCTGTTTCATTGTAGGTGGCATAGCGAAGTAAGTCTATCCAGAAGTGAGAGCAGAGGACAAAGAAGGTGTTCTGCTATTGACTCAGTGAGACAAAGAGGACAAAAAATGAAACTCTGAAGTGTGATACACCTCTACCCCGATATAACGCTGTCCTCGGGAGCCAAAAAAATCTTACCGCGTTATAGGTGAAACCACGTTATATCGAACTTGCTTTTATCCACCGGAGTGCGCAGCCCAGCCTCCCTGGAGCGCTGCTTTACCGCATTATATCCGAATTCGTGTTATATCAGGTCGCGTTATATCGGGGTAGAGGTGTACTTGGTTTAAGATTGAAAGTGTCAGCACGTGTTAAACGATGGGCTGGGGAACACTAGCTATTAGTTAATACGGTGACAATTAATGTGCTGTGCCTTTTAGTGTAGCTGAAAAATGATCATTCAAAAACTGACATCTTCACCCATGAAAGTATTTTCAAAATGATAGGGCTACTAGGCCCTGGGCTGTAGTCTAGCACCTGCAATAATCCTTCTGAATTTTGTGAGTTGCATGGAGAAAGGGGGATTAAAGGAACTATCTACCCTCAGAACTATGCAGGATAGCAGTTCTCTTATCATGTTTGCCTGCTTAAAGACAAACAGCAGCAAAACCATAATTGATCCCAGATGTTGCAGTCAAGTTCTCAGTCCTATCCAGTAACACATATTGGGGCCTGATTCTCCACGCCTTGTACGTTGTGTAGTCACTCAGACCTGTGCAAAATGAGTGCAGAGGGGGCAAGAAGTGATACTATTTGATTCAAAAGGATATTTTCAATGGTGCAATATGAGCATAAAGTGCTTCCAAATAAAAAAATAGTAGTAATTTGCAGAGGTGCAAGGCATTGGAGAGTCAAATCTTTTATGTATTCTGTGGGGAGTTTCTGCTTCATGAGTTGAGACCATTACCAGATGAAAGCAGCAGAGAATGGGAATCCAGCCAATTGTGTAACATTCCATCTCAAAATTCCCATTGATATTGATAGAGCCAGGATCATTTGACCCACTACTTTTTTTGAATAAAACTGAAGTAAAGTTCAAAGCAGAAAGGCATTCTAAATTTAAAAAAAAAGAAACATTCATTTCAAAAATGTTGAAATAAAACGTTTCTATATTTTGGGTAGGGAGAGTTGGGGGACTGAAACTATTCAGTGAATTCAACCCAAATTTGTAAATTTCTTCAGTTAGTCAACCCAAATCTGCATTTTTCAGTGGGAAAAAAAATAAAGTATTTGACCAAAAATTTCACCCAGCTCTAGTTCCTATGCATGGCTGCATGCACAGAGATTTGTAACTAATAGAGAAAAGTGATTTTTTTCATAAAGAGTTCAGGTAGGTTCTCATGGAATTTCACAGTTTTGGAATCAGATAAGCATTCATGAGTTAAAAGACACCAGAAACATCCTAATACTAGACATTAGTTTGCCTATTAAAAACATTCAGTTAGAACAAAAGAATCAACATCTCTGAAATTCAGATAAGAGAAAAACCAAAGGACATGGAAATCTTTAAAATCTGACAATCTTTAGTTTCAGCATCCATACTTCACTATATCGTGAGCTTAAGATCTAAGCAGAATCTTTTTTTTTTTAAATGGGACCACTCAGTGGTCTAGGAAGTAATACTGGAGGTTCAGTAGAAGGCATTTTTCCATATGAATCACTACTGAAGAAGTGCTCTAGCATTTTGGTAGGGAGTGCTGTGTTGTTGAAGATATAAATTCTTTACGAAGGAAAATTATACTTTATACACACTGTTATAACTGGACACTGGGAAGGTCCAGGAATCAGGTTAGGGAGGGTTTACAGTATCCCACTCATGATCTGTAAATAATTCCAGAGTAACTGGAGGTTTCTGCCAAAACTATCAGAATTGACATTTAAGTGGTCATCAATAGGCTTCAGAGACAACACCATTACAGGTGAAGGGTGCAGTTCACTCCTTTTAAAGCTAATGGGTCAGGTTTTCAGCTTTAGCACACACAATGTAGCCTAACTCAGCATGTGCACATGAGCGCACATCAAGTTTTTTTTTAAATGAACAGTTACAAGCAAACATGTCCAACAGCGTACACCTAAGTTAACCAAAAAGAAACAATGGGGGAGATTTTCAAACTCAGAAGGTTACCTTTACAACAATTTGTGTTTGAAATTTGTTTCAGTGAAAGCCTAAATTCTTCAGATAAGTCCCAATGTCATTTATCACTGATACCGGCTCTCTCTCATTCCTGGGTATATCAAGACAAACTCATTTGGATTACGAAGCAATATTAATTAAACTAAGAGCAGGTAGCATGTAAAATGTCCTAGGGACTGGATATGTCTATACATCAAGAATTAATAAATGTATATGCAATACTGAGTGATATATTCTAATTTAACTACTGCATTACTTTGTCGGTTCTATATGTCCCCCTAAATCAATGTCAGTATAATAATTGGTCCAAACATGAGAAACCAACTCTCTTCAAATTCATAATTCAGAAATTGTCTAGACATTTGAAATTTAGGACTCAACTTAGTAAATATGCAGCCTCCTGAGTTTCTGGAGCTCTGATTTTACAGCTCAGATATTTATATACTGTGAAATTTGGTTTATCTGTGATAGAGTGGAAAACTCCTGAATTTCTTTGACTGGCAGTTTTATGCCATCTAGGGGGTGAAGCCAATGGTAGAAAAACTATCTCGATTCCAAATTATCGCTGAGATTTGCAGTCCTGGTGTGCTAAAATCCAATCGTCAAATATGCTTCACTAAGTCAAATTCAATGCTCAAAGGTGGAAAGTAAAAATAAATATGCGGTCCCCTAGTTGGAAAGAAACTAGTGAGGCATACAACAAACACAATACATCCAAAAGCTGTTTGACAAGCTGGAAGAAAGTAAGTTAGCATTGTGTAAAAGGTACAAATTAATTCCTGGATTATTATCAGTCTTCTGGATCATGGCTCTAAGATTAGAGAAAATAAATAGATGTAGTTTGGGTAGACACTTCGTATTTTCTCAATGCTCTCCATAAAACATTTTATGGCTGCCCCTGCTATTTGGGTAGTTATAATTATCAGTGGGCAGCTGGTGCATGTAGACATACTGCATGATGGAGGTGAAGCAATGTGATTCATAATTTATGAAAAAAGTATTATCTCTTCTAAGGAACCTACAAGTTATGAGAAAGGAGAGTAAATTAAATTTCTTAAATGTCACTTGATTTTTGTATTGGCATCTTAAATATTCACTAGTCTTTTCTCAAAGAGTTTACGTAATTTTCTTTACAGACCACAATACTTTGCTTGACCATTTTTGATTACTGGGGATACTTTTTACATGAATAAAAGATTATTTATGATTCATTGACTCTTGCTGCTAATTCCTAATGGTAGGACACTGTATATGCAATGCTTTTAAGCTTCGCAATCTACACCATGTCTGGTCCGTTGAATGTTGGGCTTTGAGAATATTTGGATCCAGACCTAGACTGCACAGTTTAGACCCATATCCAGTTTATTTTATATACATACACACACACACTCTAAACGTTGTCCCACATTGGCCCTTTAGGGCCAGATGCAAATTCCATTGAAGTCAATGTGACTCTTTTCATTGACTTTAATAGGCTCTGGATCAGGGCCTTAGAATGTAAGCTCTTTGGATCAGGGATGTTACATGTATGGCATTCTTATTCCTTACCCTGTGCTGTACATAAAACATTCCTTTGTCATTATTTATGACAGCCCCACCCAAAGGTCTCAATCAGGATTGGTACTTCTCTGTTCCTGGGCACTGTACAAACATTCTCAATGACAGTTCCTGTCCTGAAGTGCTCATAGTGTAAAAGGACGGAACACAAAGGGATACAACATGGAAGCAAAGGGGTGCAGCATACAAAGTGACCAAGTTGGCAATGAGGACCATTCCTTCATTACAAGGACAGGAAATGGTAAATGGGATGAGTAAAGAGGTACAACAGCTGGGGGGAGGGGAGGAGAAAAGGATGACTAGAAAAACTACCAGCAGAGAGATTGTGAGGAAGAGAGAGGTGGTCAGGGTAAATGACCAAGGAAGCAGATAGAAAATGCACAAGGCTCCAATTATGAACAGCAGCCTGTCATCATCTCTGGCATTCTGAGGCTTTGTAGGTCTAGAGGGGAGGGTCAGGTGGACCTTTCCCTGCTCCTGGCTGTTGCTGGGGAAGTGGCTACTGCTCCTGGGGAGCTGACTCCACCTCCAGCAGGTCCTTCCCAGCCCATGGATAAATGTTTACATCTGCTTCTGTGCAGCTAACTATGGTGCCATGGAGACCAGATTATGACTTGAATTAGGTTTTAGTTTAGACTCATTAAGTCTTGGGCTCCCCACTTTTTGAAAGGCAGATTTGCTTCAATGTGAGTTTTTGCCTGAATAAGAGCACTAGGATTCATCCTGTAGACTAGAATACAACACAACCAGTAAAAAGAGCCAATATGCATCCTGGTGGAAGTGAATGGAAAGAGTGCCAAAAGGCCTCCAAATAATCTGATATTTAAAAACCCTGTTACATAAATACAAGGCCTAGTGGGAGGAAATGTATTCACAGCCATTAACTCATTTTGATTACCTTTTTCACAATTCATCAGTGGCTCTGTTTTGCTTTTCTATGTCCGAGTTACATACAGTCATCAATACCGTGGAAATAACTAACGTAGCCATAATTCAGAAAAACCCTTAGAACTCTTGTTGAGGAAATGGCCTTCACAGTAGATCAAGTTTGCAAAAGGAGACTAATTTTTTCAACAAAAGAAAAGTGACCAATCCTCCACTACCCCCCACCTTCCTTTTATTTCCCTTGTTAAAATGATAAAAGATGTGTGTGTCCAAATACAGACTTCTCCTGCACAACCACCCATTTCCTTTGGCTAGATACTGCAGTAAAATCCCAGTCCTGTCTATATGCTGAGCTTGTACAGTATATTTTTTGTAGAGATATGTTGTAAAAGATTATAATTTAGAGACCCTCCCTCACAAGGGACCATATTATGAACATAGGAATTTGGAGATGTGCCCTGAAGGTAGGGGTTGGGAACATTGCATGCCTATTAAAATTTTATTCCTTTCTCTTTCACTGGTTTGTTATTTAATGAACCCCAAGACTATTACAATTTTAAATAAAAAATGGAGTAGCAGAAGCTGGAACCTAAAGGGAGAAATAATTTATTAAAAACACCAACATGATACTGTCACGGGATTTACTCACCGCTAACGGTGCCACCTGCTCACCATTCTGGGAATTAGCTTTGCCAGCCATTGTACTCCTCTGCCCGGCAGCATCTTCCCCTGTGCTGTCTCACCCTGTGGCCCCTTTCACTCCAGGGACTGCAGTCTCCTGTTTGCAGCTTAGCCCTCCAACCAGGTCACTAAGGTCCTGCCCTTCCAGGGAAATCGAAGTCCTTCCAGACCCACTGTCTGCCTGGTGTCTCCAATGCTGTTGTCGCTCCCTGGTGTCTGGTAGGGGAACCCAGGCATGCCCTGTACACTTCCATAGCTCCCTATAACAAGCAGCCAAGGCCTCTGCATGGTCCTATCCCTTATTGCTGTTTCCCTGAGCTTCTTCCTACTTATCTGGCTTCCCCTCTCTCTGGGTTTGCCAGCTTTCCAAATCCCTCCACTCAGGAAGTGGCTGCAGCCTTTTCCAACAACAGCCCCCATCTCAGGAGCCAACTATCTGCCCTGCCTGTTCCTGCACTGAGCCTGACCTTAATTAGCTCCCCCCAGCCTAATTACCTGATTGGGCCCAGCTGGCTTAATTCAGCTCTTGCAGGACTAGTGTGGGGAGTCCACCCCATTACCGGTACATTTAGCCAATTCTGTGCAGCACATTTTTGAGAATCCTGGAGAGGATACCAGTTTTTTGACTTAAGTTTGCATGGAATCTAATTATTTTAAAGGACGTGACTGCAAGAGTTTAGGATAAGCAGTACATTTTTAGATGCTCTGATAGAGATGCATATTACACAGACTGACTGATTCACCCTACTGAAGTTCATGTTCTATTAGATTCCATTCTGGTGTTGCTTTTTAAATGTGCCATTTGTGCTTCAGAGCATGGTTACTTTATGAAACACTAATCTGTTTTTATTCCTACAAAGACAACAAACAACAACAGTCCGGAATGCTCTAAGAGTTAGCATGCTACTGTGGTTCTGAAGCAGAGCTCAAGGTTAAGCTCGCTAAACAGGAAGGCTGAGTTTTACATAGTCTAATGCCATAATTAAGTAGGGTTGCCAGGCATCTGGTTTTCGACCGGAACACCCGGTCGAAAAGAGACCCTAGCAGCTCTGATCAGCACCGCTGACTGGGCTGTTAAAAGTCTGGTCGGCGGCGCAGCGGGGCTAAGGCAGGCTCCCTGCCTACCCTGGCTCTGCGCAGCTTCTGGAAGTGGCTGGCATGTCCCTGCAGCCCCTAGGTGCAGGTGTGATCAGGGAAGCTCCCCGTGCTGCTCCCACCCTGAGCGCCGGCTCCGCAGCTCCCATTGCCTGGGAGCCACGGCCAATGGGAGCTGCGGAGGCGGTGCCTGTGGGCACAGGCAGCACACACCATGCAGATTAGCCTGGCCACGCCTCCGCCTAGGTCCAGCCATGCTGGCCACTTCTGGCAGCAGCACGGAGCCAGGTCAGGCAGAGAGCCTGCCCTAGCCCCACTGCGCCACAGATCAGGAGCTGCCTGAGGTAAGTGCCACCCGGCTGGAGCCCAAACCCCCTCTCACACCCAAACCCCGTGCCCCAGGTCGGAACCCCCTCCCACACCCTAACCTCCTCCGGGAGCCTGCACTCCAACCCCCTCCCCAGCCTTTAACCCCTCATGCCCAGCTCCACCTCATAGCCCATGCCCCCAGCTGGAGCCCACACCCCTCCCACAGCCCAACCCCCTGCCCAAGGCTGGAGCCTCTTCCTGAACTCCTCATTTCTAGCCCCACCCCATAGCCCCCACCTCCAACTGGAGCCCTCACCCCCTCCTGCACCCCAACCACTTGCCCCAGCCCAGTGAAAGTGAGTGAGGGTGGGGGTGAGTGAGTGACGCAGGGAGGGGGGATGGAGTGGGGGCATGGCTCAGAGAAGGGGCAGGGCAAGGGTGTTCGATTCTGTGCAATTAGAATGTTGGCAACCCCATAATCGAGTAATCAGGCTCCAGGCAAGGAACTGCATGAGCATTGCGATACAGTTAGAATCCCACATCTAACAATCCCTATGCTGTCTGTATTGCTACAATGAAACCCTGCTGCAAGGAGTATTTCAACACAGGAACTTATCACGTCAGTTATCACCAGGAATTGAAACTTGGACCTCTGGAGCTCAGAGCATGAGCCTCTAGAGCTTGAGCCTAAAGAACAAGTCCCCTAGCTGGGTGCTGTAGCAGATTCATATCCTCTGTGGATCAGGCATCGGACGGGGGAAAACACAACACACACAATGAGCAGTGGAATATGAGAACACCTGCAGGCAATTTGCATCCCACAATGCAGAGGATTTAAATCCAGCTACAGTAGCCACACAAGCTGATCTGGGACGAGTGAGATATTATACAGAGAAGCAACATAAGGCTTAGATCAGGGGTCGGCAACCTACGGCACGCGAGCCGATTTTGAGTGGCACGCAGCTCCCTGCCGCGGTCCCGGCCCCCAGCCCCACTCAGCCCCCCGCCCACCGCTCTCCCCTGTGGGGGCAGGAGGCAGAAGCTTGGTTCTGCAGCAGCCAAACTTCCCCCCTCCCCCTCTTCTTCCCCCAGCGTGGTGCTTTCCTGCCCCTCCTCCTCTCTGTCCCTGCGCCAATCAGCTGATGGCCCTAGCGAGGGGGAGGGGGAAGAGTGGCAGCATGCACACAGCTCTGTAGAGCAGGCAGAGAGAGGTAGGGACGGAGCCTGGGGGAAGGGGGTGGAACAGGGCATATCCCTTCCAGCCCCCTGCCATGAGCCGCTCAGGGCAGGGGGCTGGGAGCACCCCCAGGAGCCGAGCACCCCAGCCTTCTGCCCTGCACCCCCCCACCCCAACACACACCCAGCCTTCTGCCCTGCACCCCCACAGCCCCATCCCTCTGCCCTGAACCCCACACACACACTCAGCTCTCTGCCCTGAACCCCCCACCCCAACACACACACAGCCTTCTGCCCTGCACCCCCACAGCCCCAGCCCTCTGCCCTGAATCCCCCCACACACTCAGCCTTCTGCCCTGCACCCCCCAAAGCCCCATCCCTCTGCCCTGCACCCTCACACACACCCAGCCCTCTGCCCTACACCCCCCCACACCCCAACACACACCCTGCCTTCTGCCCTGCACCCCCCAAAGCTCACAGCCCTCTGACCTGACCCTTGAACCCCCCCACACACCCAGCCTTCTGTCCTGCACCCCCACACACCCCCAGCCCTCTGCCCTGATCCCTGAACCCCCCCCCACACACCCCAGCCTTCTGCCCTGAACCCCCTCCCCTAGCCCTCTGCCCTGACCCCTGAAACACCACCGCCCCCAGGTCTGGGGTCCCGGCCATAGGCCCTGCTCATCCCGCTGCCGGCCTAGGTGAATAGAACCCCAGCCTGGCAGCGAGCTGAGCAGGCTGGTGGCGTAAGATCAGCATTTTAATTTAATTTTAAATGACGCTTCTTAAACATTTTGAAAACCTTGTTTAATTTACATACAATAGTTTAGTTATATAATATAGACTTATAGAAACAGACCTTCTAAAAATGTTAAAATATATTACCGGCACGCGAAACCTTAAATTAGAGTGAATAAATGAAGACTCGGCACACCACTTCTGAAAGGTTGCCTACCCCTGGCTTAGATAGTGGGAAAAGCCTTATGTGGGTTGATTTCAGCCACAGGAGATTATACATAGTGCCTGCTCAGACACATCTCTTCTATCATAGGCAAAACGGAGAGGACCTTCGACTACTAAAAATGGCTTTTAATTAAACATTAAGACAATGCTGCATTTTATAGCAAGATGAATGATGATGTGAAGAGGGGAAAGCAGCTCTGTACTGACATGCAGAGGTGACAACCAAACGTTATTTATAATGAGAGCCTGTCCAACATATAGTTGTACCGTGTGAGGGTATTTTATAACTGGAAATTCTGCAAAGCAACTCACCGTGATTTAAGCATTCGGAAGCTAATAAAATTGCATTTGTCCCTATGGATTAATTTGCCGGCAACTTTACAATGGTTCAGACAGGGTTGATTTCCTCCCCCCCCTCTTTTGTTGTTACATATTCAATTGAAGAACTTTCCAGGCGGGACTTTCATTTTAATTAAAATGAGGAAATAGCTGTCTGTCCTTGAGCTGGACTTCGGTTGGCAAAAGAGAATCAGTGCACACTATAAAGGAAAAACACACTACATACAGAGACATGAGAATATATTGCCACATCCCCAACTGAGGTTTACTCCATGGAAAGCACTCAGACCATAGTGACAAGTGGCAGGATAAAACCCTAAGATTGCACCTCTAGTCCCAATCCAGTGTTACTATGTTAGTAGTAAATTCTCCCTTGACTCAAGAATATATTTTGCAGAAACCAGTAACAATAGTAGAATAAACCTTAATTTAAGAGAATTACCTTAGTGCTTATATCACAAAGAGAGAGAGGCAGTGAGGTGCCACCAACAGACAGTGATATAGTATGGGAAGCTCCAGCCATTCAGCAATTTCATAATGACACGTGTTAGTCACTATTATTTTCTGGTTGCTTTGTTAGTAATTCTTAGCACTTACATAGCATGTTCTGTCCAGAGATCTCAGCACACTTGACAAGCATCATTCTTCGTTGTTTACAAATGGGGCACAGACAAGTGAAGTGACTCGCTCAAGGTCACCCAGCGAGGCAGTGGCACAGCCAGGAATAGAACCCCACACACACATCTAACTCCTGGTAAGTCTCTCCCTTGTAAGGCAGATAAATTGCCCTGATGATAATTAGCTTTCATTTTGCACATTTCACCTTCAAAGCAGTGTACCGATATTGAATTTTCACAAAACTCATGTGTGGCTTGAAGCATTAATAGCTTTGTTCTACAGATGGGGAAACAGGCACAGAAAGGTTTAACAACTTCTCCAAGTCCACAGTGAGAATTAGAATCAGGATTAGAATTCTAGTTTCTGGCTCCTGATACCATGCCTCTCTAAGGAACCATAACAATGATTTTTTTCCCCTTGCTATATTTCTCACAGATCCCTCTATTTTATTTTCACTGGCATGTTATGGCTTTCAACCCACTCTTTAAAAATTCTCAACTCTATTTCCAGTCACAGCCAGGTAACAGAATAGCAGGCTTTGTCACGGGCTCCTTTTAATGCTAACGTTTGCCATTCATCTCCATTGCAATGACATGCCTGCCTTTTTTGTGTGCATGCACGCAAAAGATGTCCAGTCACTAATCAAAAGAGCTGCATGAACAAGAAGGGGGTGGGAGCGAGGGAGAAATCTTTTCGTTCGTTTTAATTAATTGTCACAACTCAAAAAGCATACACTCTGAACACCTCACCTCCTGAACCCAGCCTTTGGGAATTGTTAGGAACTCTACTCTATCCAGAAAGCTACAGAGAAATACATGAATTTACGTAAAACAGCAAAAGAAATTTTAACCACCAGGGGTAAATCTGACTTACTGGATAGGAGGGTGAAATGTTTTCCTTCTCTGTCCCGTTTTAATCCTGGTCAGACAGCTTTGCAGTAGTGCATCCCCCTCCCGGCCTATTAAAACTGAAAAATAAATTCACCAAACGTTTCAATTCCTCACCCCCTTTTTATTCCCTCCATCGAAATGAAATGAATTCGGATGATGTCTATGATTGTTGTTTTTTCTTGGGTACGTACGTATGTACGTACACACAGGAGCGCTGCCAGCTTTTCTGCCGCCCTAGGCGGCAGAAGGTCCCGCCCCGAAATGCCGCCCCCCACAGAGGCAGCGGAAGGTCCTGCCGCCGAAATACTGCCGTGGTCGCCGCCCCCCAAATTGTAGCGCCCTAGGCGACCGCCTAGGTGGCCTAATGGGTTGCGCCGGCCCTGCGTACACACACACACAAATACAGTTCTCATGAACCTCCGAGGGGAGGACAAGAAGCAATGAGCTTAAGTTGCACAAAGGGAGGTTTAAGTTGGACATTAGGAAAAAGAATCATAGAATTATAGGAGCCCTAACCTAGCCCCAAGCCCCCTACCCATAGGAACCCTAACCCTAGCCCCAAGCCCCCTACCCATAGGAACCCTGACACGAGGGTGGGGAGCCCTACCCATAGGAACCCTAACCCTAGCCCCAAGCCCCCTACCCATAGGAACCCTAACCCTAGCCCCAAGCCCCCTACCCATAGGAACCCTGACACAAGGGTGGGGAGCCCTACCCATAGGAACCCTAAATCTAGCCCAAGTCCCCTAACCTAGGGTGGGGAGCCCTATCTATAAGAACCCTAGGGTGGGGAGTGCTACCCATAGGAACCCTAACCCTAAGGTGGGGAACCTTACCCACAGGAACCCTAACCCTAGCCAGAAATCCCTTACCCACAGGAAACCTAACGTTAGGGCAGGGAGTCCTACCCATAGCTACCCTAACACTAGGGCACTTACAGATAGGGATTCCCGCCACAGGATTATGGTACCTATGGGTAGGGGACTTAGGTCTAGGGTTAGGGTTCCTATACGTAGGGTTCTCTGCCCTAGGTAAGAGTTACTATGGGTAGCAGACTTCGGGCTAGGGTTAGGATACTTATGGGTAGAGTTCCCCACCCTACGGTTAGGGTACCTATGGGTGGGATTCACCATCCTAGGATTAGGGTTCCTATAGTAAGGCAACTTGGGGCTAAGGTTAGGGTTCTCTTGGGTAGGGCTCCCCGCCCTAGGGTTAGGGTTCCAATGGCTAGGGCTCCCAGTCTTATAGTTAGGATACCTATGAGTATGGGGCTTGTGGCTAGGGTTAGGGTTGCCATAGGTAGGGCTCACCCACCATAGGGTTAGGGTACCTATCTGTAGGGAACTTGGGGCTAGGGTTAGGGTTCCTATGGGTAGGTCTCCTTGCCCTAATGTTAGGGTTCCTCTGGGTAGGGCTCCCTGCACTATGGTTAGGGTACTATGGGTAGGGAACTTGGGGCTAGAGTTATGGGTCCTATACGTAGGGCTCTCTGCCCTAGGGTTAGCGTTCCTATGGGTAGCGGACTTGGGCAAGGGTTAGGATTCTTATAGGTAGAGCTCCCCACCCTAGGGTTAGGGTACCTATTGGTGGTATTTGGCATCCGAAGGTTCCTATACTTAGGGGATTTGGGACTAAGGTTAGGGTTCCCTTGGGTAGGTGGTCCAGCCCTAGGGTTAGACATACTATGGCTAGGGGGTCCAAGCCCTAAGGTTAGGGTACCTATGGGTAGGACTTCCCACTGAAGGGTTAGGGTCCCTATAGGTATGGTGCTTGTGGTTAGGGTTAGGGATCCCGTGGGTAGGGCTCCCCCCCATAGGGTAAGGGTACCTATGGATAAGGCACCCAGCATTAGGGTTATGGTACCTATGTGTTACTCGTATATATGCACAGAATCAACTGTTTGGCCTCCAGTTAAGTTCAGTCAGAATGTAATTGCAAAAACTAGTGATGGGCAAACTAAAAGTGGTTTGGAGGTTTGGTTCAGATTCTTCTGTAACCTATGGGGATCCAAATAGGACCGTATATCCTCCAATCCTTGATGCAGTCCCTATAGATCTCTTGTTATAAGCCTTGACCCTCCCCACTCCCACTGCTGCTTCCCAACCTCTATTAATGGGAACCCAGCAGATCAAGTGACCTCAATATATAGCTTCACAATGTCCAGAACATGCCAAGCATAAAACTTGATAAGAAGCTCTAGATAGTGTAAATTTAGTCATGAGCGCCTTATGACTGTTACCCAATCAAAATATAATGACGACATTTACTGCAAAAATAGTTTAAGGCTCTGCCAGGATTTTGTTTTCTAAGCCTATTGCTTGAAGAGAAAAAAAAATTGTTTCCATCTGAAACTATGTCTGGCCTAGTTTTCGAGAGTGTCTAGCGCCCGTACCTCATTGTTTAATTCTTATCTTCGCAAGGTTTTCAATTAAGATTCCCAAAGATTCACAAATTGTATTTTTCTTTATAAAACAGTTAGTTTGTATTTTAAAATATTGCATTTATCAAAACTTATTTACGGAGATTTGTGCTCTAAGTATCAGCTGTGTATCTACTTCAGGGCTGTTCAATCTTAATACATGTTTAAAAAATAATCATTAACTTTCATTAGGTAATTAGAATTTAAGGACATAGAATAGTGATTGCTTGGTATTTAATCAACCATTAATTATTTAAAATATATCCAGTGCATCCTATTAGCTATGTAATCTGTATGCACTCACTTATGAGAGCTTAATTATTTGATCATTTAATTTAAATCATTAACCCCTTCCAGCTGTTACTACTTTATAGATTTAGCATATTTTGGAAAAAAAACACTCCAGAAAATATCTGCTTACCTGGCTTATCACAGTAGTTCCTGAGCACATAAACATTAATGAATTCATATTCACAACATCCCTGTGAGGAAAAAAAAATATCATCCCTATTTTACAGATGGGTAACTGAGGCACATACTAATGGACTTCCAAGGAATTCCATAACAGAGGTGGGAACTGAACCCCATCTTCCTGAGTTATTTGTGTATGAAAAGAGCCACTCTGTGGTTACTATGTGTGCTGCGTAGTGCCCAGGGAGCACTGCTCCTCTAAGGGTATGTCTACACTATGAAATTAGTTCGATTTAATAGAAATTTTAGAAATCGATTTGATACTGTCGTTTGTGTGTGTCCCCACTAAGCGCATTAAGTCGGTGGTGTGCATCCACAGTACCGAGGCTAGCGTCGACTTTCGGAGCGTTGCACTGTGGTAGCTATCCCACAGCTCCCGCAGTCTCCGCCTCCCCATTGGAATTCTGGGTTGCACTCCCAATGCCTGATGGGGCAAAAACATTGTCGCGGGTGGTTCTGGGTACATGTCATCAGCCCCCCTCCCTCCCTCAGTGAAAGCAACAGCAAAAAAAACGTTTCTCGCCTTTTTTCCTGGGTTACCCGTGCAGACAACATACCGTGGCAAGCATGGAGCCCGCTCAGCTCACTGTCACCGTACGTCTCCTGGGTGCTGCTGACAGACACGGTACTGCAGTGCTAGACAGCAGCAGCTCCTTGCCTTTGCAAGTTGGCAAAGATGGTTACCGGTCATACTATACCTCTGCCGCTGTCTCCTGGTTGCTCCAGGCTGGCCTTGGTGAGATCGGTCGGGGGCGCCTGGGCAGACATGGGTGCTCCTGGCCAGCCTTGGTGAGGTCGGTCGGGGGTGCTTGGGCAGACATGGGTACTCCTGGCCAGCCTCGGTGAGGTCGGTCGGGGGCACCTGGACAAAAATGGGAGTGACTCCAGGTCATTCCCTTCTTGTCTAATGGAGATTCTGTCCTGGCTGGAATATCAGGCAAGCCTACTAAAGAACCAGAGGGGCAAACGGCCGCTCTGGGTCAGAGCCTCAGATATCCCGCAGAAATGATGAGCTGCATGCCATTCTAGGAGGTGCCCCTACAACTACCCCACTCGTTGCTTCCCTCCTCCCCCACCCCTCCCGGGCTACCTTGGCAGTTATCCCCCCATTTGTGTGACGAATTAATAAAGAACGCATGAATTTGAATCGTAGAGCAAATCATAGAATATCAGGGTTGGAAGGGACCTCAGGAGGTCATCTAGTCCAACCCCCGGCTCAAAGCAGGACCAGTCCCCAACAACACTGACTTTATTGCCTCTGCAAGCAGAGATCAAAGGGGGGAGGGGAGGGCAGGGCGGTTGGCTTACAGGGAAGTAGAGTGAACCACCATTCTGCACTTGCTCAGCCTATAGTTGGACTGCTCCTTACTACTGTCCAGGCTTCATGAGCCATGGGAGCAAGGGATAGGTGCAATCGCACAGTGCAGCCGACTGGGAGAGCAGCCTGAGGCAGAAGCCTCCAGCTGGCATGATATTCCAGGCAGAACTGAATCTCCATTAAACAAAACTTAAAGAAGAGAATGACCTGAAGTCATTCCCATCCCAGGCCAGCCAGGAGCACCCACAGGACGACGATGACAGCTACCAGTCATACTGCACCGTCTGCCGTCCGCAAGGCAAGGCAAGGGGATGCTGCTGTGTAGCACTGCAGTTCCGCATCTGCCAGCAGCACCCAGGAGACATACGGTGACAGTGAAAAAAAGGCAAGAAACGATTTTTTGCCATTGCTTTCACTGAAGGGGGGGGGGGCTGACAACATGTACCCAGAACCACCCGCAACAATGTTTTTGACCCATCTGGCATTGGGAGCTCAACCCAGAATTCAAATGGTTGGTGGAGTCTGCGGGAACTGTGGGATAGCTACAGTCATCAGTCGCCCCTCCCTCACTGAGAGCAACGGCTGAGAATCGTTTCGCGCCTTTTTTCCACGCAGACACCATAGCACGGCAAGCATGGAGCCTGCTCAGATCGCCACAGCAGTTATGAGCACTGTAAACAGCACGTGCATTATCCTGCAGTATATGCAGCAACAGAACCTGCAAAGGCAGGTGAGGAGGTGACGGCAGCGCAGTCACAAGAGTGATGAGGACATGGATACAGACTTCTCTAAAAGCACGGGCCACGGCAATTTGTCCATCCTGGTGACAATGGGGCAGGCTCATGCCATGGAACGCCGATTCTGGGCCCAGGAAACAAGCACAGACTGGTGGGACCACATAGTGTTGCAGGTCTGGGACGATTCCCAGTGGCTGCGAAACTTTCGTATGCGTAAGGGAACTTTGTGACTTGCTTTCCCCTTCCCTGAAGCGCAAGAATACCAAGATGAGAGCTGCCCTGACAGTTCACAAGTGAGTGGCGATAGCCCTCTGGAAGCTTGCAACACCAGACAGCTACCGGTCAGTCAGGAATCAATTTGGAATGGGCAAATCTACTGTGGGGGCTGCTGTGATCCAAGTAGCCAAAGCGATCTTTGACCTGCTGCTATCAAGGGTAGTGACTCTGGGAAATGTGCTGGCCATAGTGGATGGCTTTGCTGCAATGGGATTCCCTAACTGTGGTGGGGTGGTAGACGGAACGCATATCCCTATTTTGGGACCGGAGCACCAAGGCAGCGAGTACATAAACCGAAAGTGGTACTTTTCAATGGTGCTGCAAGCACTGGTGGATCACAAGGGACGTTTCGCCAACATCAACATGGGATGGCTGGGAAAGGTACATGACGCTCGCATCTTTAGGAACTCTGGTCTGTGTCAACGGCTGGAGCAAGGGACTTACTTTCCAGACCAGAAAATAACCGTTGGGGATGTTGAAATGCCTATACTTATCCTTGGGGACCCAGCCTACCCCTTAATGCCATGACTCATGAAGCCATACATAGGCAGCCTGGACAGTAGTCAGGAGCTGTTCAACTATAGGCTGAGCAAGTGCAGAATGGTGGTAGAATGTGCCTTTGGACATTTAAAAGCGCATTGGCGCAGTTTACTGACTCGGTTAGACCTCAACGAAACCAATATTCCCATCGTCATAAGTGCTCGCTGTGTGCTCCACAATATCTGTGAGAGTAAGGGGGAGACGTTTATGGCGGGATGGGAGGTTGAGGCTAATCGCCTGGCCACTGATTATGTGCAGCCAGACACCAGGGCGATTAGAAGAGCACAGCAGTGTGTGGTGCACATCAGAGAAGCGCTGAAAACCAGTTTCATGACTGGTCAGGGGGCTACTGTGTGAAAGTTCTGTTTGTTTCTCCTTGATAAAAACCTACCCCCTGGGTTCACTCTACTTCCCTGTAAATAAACCGCCCTCCCCTCCCCCCCTTAGATAACCACTTGAAGAGGCAATAAAGTTATTGTTGTTCAAAATTCATGCATTCTTTATTACTTTGTCACACAAACAGGGGGATAACTGCCAAGGTAGCCCAGGAGGGGTGGGGGAGGAGGGAAGCAACGGGTGGAGTGGTGGAGGAGGGGAGGAGGGAAAGACAAGGCCACACTGCACTTCAAAACTTATTGAATGCCAGCTTTCTGTTGCTTGGGCAGTCCTCTGGGGTGGAGTGGTTGGGTGCCCGGAGGCTCCCCCACCACGTTCTTGGGTGTCTATGGAACTTGGGGAGGAGGGCGGTTGGTCATACAGGGGCTGCAGCGACGGTCTGTGTTCCTCCTGCTGCCTGTCCTGCTCAACAATACGCTGGAGAATATGAGTTTGATCCTTGAGTAGCCTGAGCATTGCTTCCTGCCTCCTTTCATCACGCTGATGCCACATCTCCTCTCGCTGATCCCTCCTGTCCTCACGTTCATTCTGTGCTTTCCTGCACTCTGACATTGTCTGCCTCCATGCATTTTGCTGGGCTCTTTCAGTGTGGGGGGACTGCATGAGCTCAGAGAACATGTCATCGCGAGTGCATTTTTTTCGCCTTCTAATCTTCGCTAGCCTCTGGGATGGAGACGATACAGCGAGCGTTGAAACATTTGCAGCTGTAGGAGGGAAAAAAAATGGAGAGTAGTATTTAAAAAGACACATTTTAGAGAACAATGGGTACACTCTTCCATGGTGAACCAAGCTGTTAACATTACATAGCATGTGTGCTTTCTTTACAAGGCTGCGTTTTGACGCTTATATTGAGGGCCTGCCGGTTTGGTGTGAGAGATCACACACGCAGGGCCACCGGGCAACAGAATTCGGCTTACAGGCAGCCATGGTAAGCCACAGTCTTTTGGCTTCTTTAACCTTCATAACATGTGGGAATGGTTTCAAACAGCAGCGCCCTCATGTCCCATACCAAGCACCCGTTGGGTTGGCCATTTAAAATGGGTTGGTCATTTAAAAGGCGGGGCTGTGGTTTTCAGTTTAACGTGCAGCACAAACCCAATTAAAGCCCTCCACTCCACCCTATTCTCTGGAATGATCGCTTCACCCTTCTCCCCACCATGTGACACACAGCGGGGATGATTTCTGTTCAGCCACAGGCAAACAGCCCAGCAGGAACGGCCACCTCTGAATGTCCCCTTAATAAAATTCCCCTATTTCAACCAGGTGACCATGAATGATATCACTCTCCTGAGGATAACACAGAGAGATAAAGAACGGATGTTGCTTGAATGCCAGCAAACACCGGGACCATACGCTGCCGTGCTTTGTTATGCAATGATTCCAGACTACATGCTACTGGCCTGGAGTGGTAATGGAGGATGGAATAAGGCTGCCCTCCCCAGAAACCTTTTGCAAAGGCTTTGGGAGTACATCCAGGAGAGCTTCACTGAGATGTCCCTGGAGGATTTCCGCTCCATCCCCATACACGTTAACAGACTTTTCCAGTAGCTGTACTGGTCACGAATGCATCCCAAGTCTTCAGGGCAAATTAATCATTAAACACGCTTGCTTTTAAACCATGTACAATATTTACAAAGGTACACTCACCAGAGGTGCTTTCGCTGCTTTCAAGGTCCGTGAGCCCACCTTGGTTGGGTTGGGAGGGTACTAGGTCCAGGGTGATTAACAGTTCCTAGCTGTCCAGTAAAATGTTTTCTCCGCTTCCTTGCTGTGTGCTAACTTCAATTCCTCCTCTTGCTCATCCCCTAAATCTGCATCCCTGTTGCATGAGAGTCCATTGACGGAGTCAAAGCACAGGGGTGGGGTAGTTGTAGGGGCACCCCCTAGAATGGCATGCAGCTCATCATAGAAGCGGCATGTCTGGGGCTCTGCCCCGGAGCGGCAGTTTGCCTCTCTGGGTTTTTGGTAGGCTTGCCACAGCTCCTTAAGTTTCACGTGGCACTGCTGCAGGTCCCTGTTATGGACTCTGTCCCTCATGCCCTTTGAGATTTTTTCAAATATTCTGGCATTTCGTCTTTTGGAATGGAGTTCAGATAGCACGGATTCATCTTCCCATACAGCGATCAGATCCAGTACCTCCCGTTCGGTCCATGCTGGAGCTCTTTTGCGATTCTGGGACTCCATGGTCACCTGTGCTGATCAGCTCTCCACGCTGGGCAAACAGGAAATGAAATTCAAAAGTTCACAGGGCTTTTCCAGTCTACCTAGCCAGTGCATCGGAGTTGAGAGTGGTGTCCAGAGCGGTCACAATGGAGCCACAATGGTCGAATTGCGTCCACACTACCCCAAATTTGACCCAGCAAGGTTGATTTCAGCGCTAATCCCCTCGTCAGGTAGGAGTACCGAAATCAATTTTAAGAGCCCTTTAAGTCGATAGAAATGGCTTTGTCATGTGGACGGGTGCGGGGTTAAATCGATCTAACGCTGCTAAATTCGACCTAAACTCGTAGTGTAGACCAAGGCTAAGAAAATAGTCAAGTCACTTCTTACTGCTTTTCAAATGCATCTGTTTGACAGCAGAATGATTTCACTTCATTATAGGGCAGGGATTCTCAAACTGGGGGTCGGGACCCCTCAGGGGGACACAAGGTTATTACATGGGGGGTCGCGAGCTGTCAGCCTCCACCCCAAAGCCTGGTTTTCCTCCAGCATTTATAATGGTGTTAAATATATTAAAATGTGGTTTTAATTTATAAGGGGGGGGGGGGTCACACTCAGAGGCTTGCTATGTGAAAGGGGTCACCAGTACAAAAGTTTGAGAACCACTGTTATAGGGTGACCAGATGTCTCAATTTGATAGGGACTGTCCCGATATTTGTCTTATATAAGTGCCTATTACCCCTCTCACCCTGTCCCAATTTTTCACACTTGCTATCTGGTCTCCCTACTTCATTAATAGAGTCCTAGATTTACAGGCCAGAAAGGACCATTGTGATCATCTAGTCTGATTGCCAACATAGTACAGGCTACAGAATTCCCTGCAGTCCTTGTCCCTTGTAAACGACTCTAATTGCATCTGCTGATTATATCTATGGCAGTATAACACCAGGAGAAAGATAAACTCTGAAATTGGCAAATCCCAGACCATTATGGGTTTTCTATAACTAAAGCACTTATGGCCAAGTATTCTTTCAATGCAACTGCAAAATTTGCATTGCAACCATTTTTTTATTTCTTCATATTTACATTTTAGAAGGGCCTCTCCTTTGCATCAGGCATTCAAAAAGTTTAAGTCACACACAGTAAACAGTTAAAAAAATCTGCAGTACTTTATAAACATATGTATAAAATGTTTATGCACACTCGAGAATCAAGTAAGGTCTTGAAAAAATACCTAACTGCATGCACAAATGTGGGGGTTTAATCATGCAAGTCAACACACTTACAAACTTTCGCCCTGATCCTGGAGTGAGATCCACTAAGCAAGACATTTTCATTTTGCAGGGACAAAGCCTCTATGGATACTACTACCGAGCCCCCTGAAAAACTATCCTTTTAATTAAAAGTGGGGAAAGTCATCTGGGATGAAACATCAAATTCATTTCTTAAGATCATTGGATACCTACTGAATCAAACTTAATAAAAATGCATTTAATTAATAAAATATAGCATATATCAGGCTATTAGTATTAAAATAATGTTTATAAGAATATTACATTTTTGTCTTTCCTGTTACTCCTGCTGTTAAATCCTGGTTAGTGATTCTTATAGAGTGGGATTACAGTGGAAGGAATATTGTTTGAGCAGAAAAGAGTCCTTAAACCAAACTAGTCAGAGACAGAGCTTCAGCTGGTGTAGATCAGTGTAGTTCCATTGACATTAATGTATAGGCAGAGGATCAGACCTCAAGAGGAGCATTGTTAACATTAGAGAGGAGAGGTGTTAGGTATTGTGGGCTGGGGAGGGGGAAGAAAGTTCATCAGCATTCTTCACAAGCTAACAAGAAACAATTTAGTAACTATACTGTAAAACTTTGCAAAGGTGTCTCCAGTCTGTAGATAATTATTTTAAATTAATTACAGCTGAAGTTCCTGAAACTGACTAATTGATTATTTGTGAGCTGTAAAGGTAATGAACTCTACAAATTTGTATGCACTTCACCAGCCTGCTGAAAACAATGCTTTGTCTATTTCATTGACCTGCATGCTCTCTCTCTCTCTTTGGCTATACAGAATTGCTGTTAAACATTTGAAAGTGATAAGGACAGAAAAACAGCACTGTATGTTCTGAATGGAAAGTCTGCAGCATGTAAAAGCCATAGGATGCCATATTAGCTTGAAACAGAGATCAGTGATTTGCAATCGTTTTAAGCCAAATTCAGCAAGTTTTACCTGTGTAAGCAGCCCTTACTACATAGGATTGGGTCCTGAACCAGAGGAGTGGATAGAAGTGCCATTGCCATTGGCTTTAACTGTTGTAAGACTGGGCCTATGCAGTTCAACTTATCTATCTGTATTGTAGCAGCACTTATGAGTCACAATTGTGTATCAAGGATCTATTGGGCTAGGTGCTGTACAAACAGAACAAAAATGGCCACTGCCCCATACAGCTTAGAGCAGGGGTCGGCAACCTTTCAGAAGTGGTGTGCCGAGTCTTCATTTATTCACTCTAATTTAAGGTTTTGCGTGCCAGTAATACATTTTAACGTTTTTAGAAGGTCTCTTTTTATAAGTCTATAATATATAACTAAACTATTGTTGTATGTAAAGTAAATAAGGTTTTCAAAATGTTTAAGAAGCTTCATTTAAAATTAAATTAAAATGCAGAGCCCCCCGGACCAGTGGCCACGACCCAGGCCATGTGAGTGCCACTGAAAATCAGCTCGCGTGTCGCCTTCGGCACGCGTGCCATAGGTTGCCTACCCCTGGCTTAGAGTCTATGTAGTGGGATTTGAATGGTGGACAGGCTTTGTAACCCAAATTCCCAGAGGGATTTAGGCACTAATGTAATCCCCAAAATCCCTTTATTCAGCTGCCACCTAAACCTAGTAGGCACCCAAACTAAGTTGGTGCCTAAATTTCCACTGTTAAAGTCCCCCAGGTGCCTAATTTAGGTCTCTGGACTTGAGACTTCACCTATCTTGCCTGTTGGGCCTGATCCCCCAAAAATGGCCTGGGAAGGGGAGACGATCTCCCATATAACCTGATGAGGATAAGGGATTTGAAAAAGGGTTTTGCATCTCCACCTTAACCACTGCACGAGGGTGTCACTCTCATTCTGTCTCTGTCCCAGATCACATTTAATTATTTCTACAAAGAGGAATGGCTTTAACAGGAGAGACTCTCACATCAGAATAGCCCATAGTCCTGAAGTAGGGGCACTCACATGAAAGATTGGAAACCCATGTTCATATCCCTTCTCATCATCAAGCAGAGGAGAGAACTGAACTGTGGTCTCTCAGATTGAGTGCCTAACCCCTGGGTTCAAGGTTATAAGGGTGATCTCCTCACCTCTGGCTGTGTTGTGTGGAGTTAGGCACTCACCACAGCTGTTCTTATGAGAAATGACTTATGCATCTGCTTTGTGCTAGGTTAGGTGGTTTCCCACGTAACATGCTGGGTTTTGTGGTTGCCATACTAAGGTGCCTGTAACACTGCACCTCATATTCGTCATAGTGCTATTATGATATGATTATAGCATAATTATGATGTATTTTATGCTGCAAGACGGGTCATGTGAGATGTCATTGGAAAAGTTATGATTTTCTGAATAAGACTGTCCTATTTGTATGCATGTATCATTTTTGTATCTGAAGTTATAAATACTGACTATGTATCTGTACTTCAGTTGTAGTTACACCTGGGTAACGCCCACTAGACATGATGCTTTCAGTCTAGCTAGCTGGTTGGGAAGGGCCTATTCAGGGCAATGAGGCATTAGGGAAAACAATAGGCCTTAGGAGAAGCTTAACTCCCACACGGTGAGCCTTTGTGAGAACACTCCAGACAGCCTGTAAGTAATGGCTGCTATGACTCTACAAGGACATGTGACCAGGTTACATGATTCTGGACTCCATCTTGGGTTGCCAGTATTTTTCCACAAAACTTGGCCTGGGAACCAAGTTTTGAAATCAAGGGTTCCCACCTTATGCTAAAGCTATTAAGCCAGGTAGTGACATCATCTGTTGTTCTTCACTCCCCACCCAAGACGACTCCTGGAAACACCTGAGGAACAAAGACTGAACTGAGGGAAGTGCTGGACCCAGGCTAAAGGGATTTCTAGCCTGGGTATGAAAGACCTGGGGATTCCAAGCTGTAAAGCAAGTGCAGCTTGTCCCTTAAAAATCTGCAGCCTGCTTGTATCCTCAACCAAGGTGAGAATTTGCTAATTCATATCCTATCTTTCTAGTATCTTAGACTTAATTTGCATTTTTGTTTATTTACTATGTAATCTGCTTTGATCTGTTTGCTATCACTTACAATTATCTTTTGTAGTTAATAAACTTGTTTTTGCTTAATCTAAACCAGTGAGCTTTTAAGTGAAGTGTGTGGGAATCTAAGCTCAGAGGGGCTGTTGCATATTCCTTTCCACATTGAAGGGGAGGTGAACTGGATAATAAATTCATACTGGTTGGAATTTGGACCAGGGCAGGACAGTAGAGCCCTAGGAAACTGGTGGTTATTTTGGCTGTAGCCTTTTTACTGTCTAGCCAGAGAGCCTACATGTAACTGCAGCTGGGTGTATCCCTATCTATGTGAATGCTGGTGGAAGTGTATGATCGGGAGCGGGTCTTCAGCTTGTCACAGCAGCACAGTGAGAGGGAGCCTAGCCGGGTAGGTCAGAGGGCTTGCTGGTATCCCACTTCCAGGTGGCAACCTGGCCGGGGAATCCATCACAGTGCCTCTCTTTCCTCTGCAATGTGTAGGCATCTTGGGTACCTACTTGTGGATTCAACTAGGCAGTAGGGTGCCTAAATGCATTATTCACGGGTGCAACACCTGAGTAGCTTTGTGGAGCCAGGCCCAACTTCCTAGCTCCTGTGCCACCATGTATACCTGTTTTTATACATGTACAATTACTATTGCTTTATGAATAATGAAATATTAACTTGAATGTTAGCATTAATTCTACCTAATCATTTTGGAAAGAAACAACTATGCATGCAATATGTGAAAATGCCACACTCAAATTTGTGCATTTTGCATTTTATTTTTCTTCAGTGAAAGGGACCAGAAGACAAACTCTGGGAGTATGTGGCAAAGAACAAATGTCCTGGTTATCATTTGAGGGAAACAAATATAAGAGTAAGTTGAGAACCTTCAGGTGAACCTCCCCAGTATGGAACAGTTCCTCATTGTCTAAATAAAACAGAGGGATAGAGGAAAGGCATGTTGTTGAATCATTAACTGTGACATGTTCCTACTTGCATACCTTGGATTTGAAATTACATATAGTAACACACTACTAAGCTTTTTAATTTTAGGGCTAGATTTTGATACTTTTACTCACACTGAAAAGCACATTAGAATTTGGCCTATTGACTTCAGCCATTTGAAATACTCAACTCTCACTGAACATAGCTAACTCATTCTAATAGGTGAAAAATTTATCTTCCAGGGATATGATAATTCCATTTTCCAGTCCATCTACTACGTTCCTCATCTAGTTGCTTGAATTCAAAGGGAGCTTTGCATGAGTAAGATCTTCAGGATTTAGTCTGTAATTTTTACAGTTACAACAGTAGGCAGACATCTGCAACAGAAGACCTTCAAGGGTAAAGTCAACAAAGGCTACCGAGGTCAAAGTGTATGCAGGTAAGAGAGCAGCTTTCTCCCCACCTTCTCTTCCCGCCTCTCTTTGTTGACCATAATTAAACTTGATCTAGGTTTTAAAGCTTGTAGAGACTTTGATAAAACAAAGAAATAGATTTTGAAAATAAGAGAGGGGGAGTCCTCTGAGTACAGTGCATATTCCAATCTCTTCGGTCTCTAAATCTGAGCACACCATTAGATTTTCATAATTCCTCCCACTTGATTACAAAAAAAAAGTCAAAAGGGGTGGGGGAATCACAGGGATGAATTAAATTGTCAACAAAACCCTCAGATTAGAGGTTTGTTTATTTTACAAATAGAAAGAGGGGCTAAGACTAGATCATACACTGATAAAGCTAATAAAAAGTTTGGTAGAATAAAAATTTAAACTGCTCTACTGCTCCATCAAGGATGAAACGCCTAACCCACTGCAATCAATGGCCAAACTGTCACTGACTTCAATGCAGCAAGGATTCTGGTCTGTGTGAAACCTCAAAGCATCACTCTCCAAAGCACAGTGTGCATGCCCAGTGACAGATACTGAATGGATTTTTACAGCAAAAGTTTAGGTGCTAAGGGATTTTGGACATCTCCCGAGTTAGGAGGCAGCTGAGCAGAGAGTTTAGTGATTTCAGTGGTGCCTAAATTTTGGACTTCGGCACCTAAAGTGGGAGTTCGGTGCCTACATCCTTTTGTAGGATCTAAGCCTTTACCTCTATTGAGAGGGAATCACCTTGAGGAATAAAATTGCACATAGAGCAAAAATTGAACAACAAAGGAGAACAAACTACCCGCTAGAGCTGCAACACGCTGCCAGATAAGTATACATTTTGATATTCTTGTTTATTTGTTTACATAGTGCAGATAATTAGGATCCTAAAATCCTGGAGTAAGACCATCAACTCACTTCATGTGGGCCACCGAATAGTTATTAAAGAATAGACTCAGTCAGTCACTTCTGATCTGAATGGGACATAGCCCAGTAACCCTGGGCTGAAAAGGTCAGCATTCCACTACCAATCCATATTTATGTTATATTAGCACCTACAGTACTCTAATGAGATTGGGGCATGTTTGTACTAGGCGTCTTCAGAGACTGTCTTCATCCCAAAGAATCTGTTCTTTAACTAGACAAGACAAAGTAGAATTATCCCCATTTTACAGATCAGGGACTGAGGCACAAAGAGATCAAGTGATTTGCTGAAGGTCACACACCGAGTCCGTGGAAGTGTTGGAAACTGAACTTCAATCTCTTGAGTACCAGTCTAGTGCTTTAACCACAAGGTCCCTTCTCTGAGCCTAATTTATCAGGATCATCATCAAAATTAGAAAGCTGAAAATTTAAATGAAGTTACATTTTGCATTTTCCACTTCACTCCATTGAGTTTATTGGAATTATTTGTGTGTATAAAGTTACTCACATGCAGTAGTGTTTGCAGATTTGCTTTCCTAATGAGATATACTTCAATATACAGGCCCACCAGAAGTAATAAAAATAATCTGACCATCTTTTATTACAGTGTGCATGCAGTATCCATGAATCTTAAAAATAAAGCAAAACTAGGGAAAAACCTTGAGTGAATTTGGAGCTGAAAATGATCTGTTTTGGTCTGCTGGCTTGCAAATGGTTTTCTTGATGAAACTTATGAGTCCACTGGAGACAGCTGCAGATCGATGAGCTGAGCATAAGATAAACCTGCTGCATGAGTTTATAGTTAATTGCACATCATCTTTTTGTCTCGCCATAAAACATTTCACGCCCACCTTGCACAGTAAAGGTAACATAAGTGTCGTAAACCATGTGTCTCCTGTGCTTTCTTTTTGCATTATTCAATTGGTCTTGTTGTTAGAATGCTGTTGAGACAAGACAAATTTGCTAAACCAGAGATAAAGCATACCACGTCTTTTTTCAGATGATCTCCTCCATCGTCTAATAAGGAGAAATGCCTCAGAGTTATTTGCATACAAATAGCTTTATTTCTCACACAGTCACACTAACTCACACATCTGGTAGCTAGCACACACAGCATATGACTGATCGATTTGCATAGTGTGAAATACACCCATATGCAGAGAGCTCACACACAAGACGTACACCTTCAATGGGAGTTTAGGGAGCCTGGTCCCTAGCATGAGCTTAAAGTTATTGTTGAACTAACTTAGGTCCTGACTGTCACCTACGCAGAAGGAGCTGGAAAGTCCATAACCGAAGCCTCATTGTTTACCCTGTGCTTTCACAGTCCCTCTCTGGCAGAGGAGCTCCTGTTCTTGCCATGGTCCCCAGAAGTTCCACTCAGGAAGGATGTGTGGTTTCCACAGCACAAAGAGGGCACCACACAGAAAAGTCAGTACGGATGTCTCACCACTTCTCTAGCCATGGATCCTGCTCTGAACACAGCAGCTTCCATGGAATCCAGGGGAAGGGAAAAATTATGCCACAGATGCAGCCCTCCATCAACCATGGCCCCAAGCAGAGAACGAATAAGTATTTGCCCCTCTTCAGCCACAGAGGCAAAGTGCATGATCTGGGCTATGTAAATAGGGAGGAGAAAGGAGATAGTGAATGTGAACTGTGACACAGTGGCCCTATAGACAGCCTCACATATGATACCTTATAGCTAGAGCAGGGATGATACAGCATCTGTAGCTAAATCTGTATTTAATTCCTGATGGCCTTATGGGGGCAAAATAGTGCAAGAGCTGGCCATTTCAAGGAATTTCCATTCCATCCAGTGAAAAGGCTGGAGCTCATCTTATTTTGGTCCCATATACGGTTCACAGTGGGCTGTATGATCATGATTGTGGTAACATGATACCATCTTGTAATGTCTCAGGAGCTAACACTTCTAGCTACATCATCAACCCCCACTCTGGACTGGCATAAATTTGGATGCCACTTTCCAGTAGCTGGAAAGACAAGAGTACTCTTCATCACTATTTTAAACCATGTCTATTTCAAGCTTGGATGCCACAATCAAAAGTGACAGTTCTAATAATAAATAAATAATTTAAACTAAAAAAGTTTTAAAAGCCACACAATAGAGGAATGCACAGGAATTTCAGAGGAAGAGATGAGTTACTGAGAGGAATGAAAAATTGGAAAGCACACAGACAAAATAGGTTTCACGGATGATACACCTAACAACTCTCCATGACTGATTATTGAAGAACTTAATAAATGCTTCAAGAATGGATGTCCAAGATGGATGGTGACAGGGAAAACTGTCCTCATACAAAAAAATAGAGAAGGCTGCAGTGATCCTATGAGTTAAAGGCTGATCATTTTTTTTTTTTAACCAACCATATGGAAACTTCTAACGTAATTTCTTGCCAAGAAGTTCTGAATAGTGCTAGCTCAATGGAATGTTGCCTCATGAGCAAAATGATTGCACAGTAAAACACAAGAGGGACAAGAGACCACTTCAGGCTGAACTGGAAGATCACAGAAGATGAAAAAACAAACAAATTTAGAGATGGTGTGGATGACTACTCAAAAGCATATGACAGTATCCCACATTTGTGGATGCACAAAACACTGAAAATGCACATCCAAAGATCATTTCCTTTCTGCAGCAATCAATGGTTAACTAGAACACTTGACTCTACCTTGAAGGGACTGTCATTGAGGTCCAAATTAAAAGAGGAACCTTTCAAGGAGATTCCTTATCACCAGTGCTGTTCATGGTAGCGATGCGGTCACTGACATGGATGCTTCATGAGGTAAATTGTAGTTACCAGATCAGCAGAGAGCAACAAGCAGTTAACCATTTGTTATACGTGGATAATCTGAAACAATCTGTATGGTCACAAAAGGAGATACAGAGATTGATGGTGTGAAGACAAAATTTGGTGAAGACATAATGTTGTGGGTTGGCTTGGCTAGAATAGGATAAATGTGTGTTGATATCTGTTAAGAGGGACAAACTGATACAATCAGATGGCATACAACTTAACCAAGGTACTAAGCTCTCTCTCTCAGCATGGATCCTACAATGATCATGGAATCAGGGAACCGTTAGAACAACAATATAAGGAAGTAAAAGAAGAAATGAGGAAAGACTATTACAGATTAGTAAGAACTACTCTAAGGACAAAGCACAACTCAAAGAAATTGTTCCAAACCATTAATATATGGGCAGTACCAATAATATGGTACACTGCCAGAGCAGAAAAAAGAAGAAGAAAAAAAATGAAATCCACACAAGAAAGCTCAAGACAATAAATAGCATAATGAATACCATTCAAAATGTGTACAGGATGTCTATTCAACAATGTGATGGAGGAAAAGGTCTGCTATCTGTAGAGGAAGCAATTGACAAAGAAGACCATAACATCAAAATATACAAGAGTGTAATGGGGTCAGTATCCATCTCTCGTGAGCGCCCCCTTTTCTCTGGCCGATATACCTGCAATCACAGTCTTTTTTGGGGGTGGCACCCGCCTCTCACACGTAGCCCCCTTTCGTTGGCTGGGTGTGAGCCTGCTTTTGGGTTTAATTCTTATATCAGGTTGGCACCCACCTCTTGCAAGCACCCCTCTCTCCCCAGCTGCTGATGGTTCTCTTGGTGGGTCTTCAGTGACTCAGCCCCCTGGCCGAGCCGCATACACTGTCCCCCCTTCCAGTGTATACAGTCCAAGTTCTTATCTCGGCCCTGGTATGGGGCCGTAGCTCTAAGGCTTCTACCAGAGGCACTGCCTTCTTTAACCACCCAGAGGGGGCCCATCTCAGTACCCACAGCTAGTGGTGTTTCAGCAGGCCTCCCTGGGCGCAGTCTCCAACCAGACGAGTGGGTGCCATCTTGGTACCCTCGCTGGCCTGGCTAGATTCTGTGCTCAGTCCCCCTGGGCTTCAGCCTGCCCGCACTGACCTTCCGTTGGTCCTGCTGCTCTTCCTGCCAGCCAGGCACCTGTCTTCATCAGCCTTCCCTGGGCTTCAGTCCTGTCTGCAGTGAATTCTCCACAGTAGCTGTCCACAGTACTGCTGCTCTTCCAGTCACCCAGTCTTCACTCCTCAAACTCCACACAGCAATTGAACTTCTCTGCTCTGCTGCCTGTCTTATATAGGGCCCTTCTGGCCCTGGATTGGCTGCTCCATCAGCCCCTCTGATTGGCCACTCCTCTGCATCCACTCTCGGCTGCCTGGAGGACTTCTCTCTGCTCTATTCTTGGGTAGGGTGATGCAGGGCCACGAGGTCTCCAGCAGGGGCCCTTTGGACTTAGTCCACAGTGAGTAAGAGCCAGAGTAAGATATCATCTGGTTGTGACAACAAACAATGGCCGAACATGCATCCCAAGCCAAGAAAGCAAAAAATAAATGATAAAGCATACAGTCAAATAAAGACTTGAAAGATTTACACAGAAATCAATGCATGGACAGTGGTGGAGAGAGAGATCAAGCCCATTAGTGATCAAAGGTTAGCAAACACCTGGCTTGTAGAAGATAACTAAAAAGAGAGACAGCGACTCTCATTATGACTGCACTAGAGCAGTCCTTAAGGCTTAATTACTTTCTAAAGAAAAATGACCAAGAGAACTGCTCTCTGAACTACAGAATGTGTTCCAAAAAGGAAGAGACAGTGGAGCATGTACTGAGTGCCTGCAGGAGCCTGGCTGGAAGAGAATATATAAACAGACACAATGAGGTCACCAAGTGTCTGCATTGAAGTCTCTCTGGCAAGTACAGAATTAAACAAACAAACTATGCAGAATTATGACCACCTAACTGAAAGCTCTCCAGAGGACCAAGTGGCTAAGATTTTATGGTGTCTGGCAATCACCACAGACCAAACAGTCCAAGCAAATGGGCTGGACATAGGTGTTGTAGAAAAGATGACAAGACCATGTGTAGTGGGGTTGACCTGGGGGCTGGCAGGGTGTGGCTCAGCAGTCTCCCAGAGTCTTGGGATGGCCTTGCTGGGCAGTCTTCCAGTTGGCCAGGGGAGGAGGAGGAAAGGGTAGGGGGAGAACACTCATTCTCCACCAGGGCCCAGTCCAAGGCTCAAGGGGGAAGTGGTGAAGAGAGTTTCAGTGCCCTCTTAGCTGATATATCAGGCCAGCCTCCCCCAGGCCTCTTCCTACCTTCCTATTCTCCCTTCAGTTTGGGACATGATACCAGCACTCTGCTTCCCTCTCAGCAAAGGGCTGCTCTCACAGTCTCAACAATTAAGATAACTAGCTGGGGCTTCCCAACTCACTTTCAATGTCCAATTTCAGAGAGAAGGTGGCCTCCCAGTCAGGTCTTAGCTACAATCCAGGCCCATCCCCTGTAGATCACCCTGTCTCAAAATCTAAAGCCTAGCTGCCTTCCTACAGACAGTCACACTCACTCACCCCCCCCCCACCCCAATTTGACTGGCAGAGTCCTCTTACATCAGACCTCCATTTGGAGCATGCTCTGCAGCTGCTGAGGGGCAGGGCCTTCTTGGCCCAATACTGCTCCACCATTCCTTTAGCCTTAATAGGGGGTCTGTAAACTCCATCACACCATGTTAATTAATATTGCCATACCAAGCAAACAGAAACATTTAAAAAAAAAACAAGATAGCAAAGTGGGAAGAACTCTGCCACAAGCTCTGGAACAATTATGAAGAACTGAAATAAAGACAATGGCATTGATCCCTGGAGCACTTGGAGGAATCCCAAAGGATATGGATGAACAGCCCAAGCACACGTTAGGAGTGCAAAATATCACAATTATTGACCTCCAGAACACAGTGCTCTTAGGCGCTGTGAGAATTTAAAGGAAAGTCAAAGGAGGACAAGTGCATTTGAGCACCTAAAATGCAGGAGGGTTTAATAAAACTCCTGACTACCCAACCTATAAAGTTGGTTCATGGTCAGCATTTATTAGTGACTCCTGGGGATAAATTTCAGACAATACCTTTCTCCTTTTTATGCTTAAAGTTCTTGCATGTTGTGAAGGCTAATTGTTTTTTAAAAAGTCCCCATGATGGGACAGTAATAAACGTCCTGGTTTTCATTTGTGTTCCCCTCCTGTCTTCCAAAATCTCTCATCTCACCTATTGTAAACTCCAGTGACTATTTGTAAAAAACAACGAGGAGTCTGGTGGCACCTTAAAGACTAACAGATTTATTTGGGCATACGCTTTCAAAAATAAATCTGTTTAATCCCAAATAATCCCGAATAAATCTGCTAGTCTTCAAGGTGTCACCGGACTCCTTGTTGTTTTTGTGGATACAGACTAACACGGCTACCCCCTGATATTTGTAAAAAGAAAGCATTGATTCTCCTATTCACTCCCTCATTTCAAGTCTAGGTCTACACTGCAGCGGGGGTCCGACCTAAGATACGCAACTTCAGCTACGTGAATACCGTAGCTGAAGTTGCGTATTTTAGGTCGGCTTACCTAGCGGTGAGGACGCAGGAAAGTCGACCGCTGCCGCGCTGCCGCCGACTCCGCTGCCGCCTCCTGCCGAGGTGGATTTCCAGAGTCGACGGCAGAGCGATCAGGGATCGATTTTACCGCGTCTTCACTAGACGCGGTAAGTCGATCCCCGATAGACCGATTGCTACCCGCCGGATCGGCGGGTAGTGAAGACAAACCGAAAAGTAAAACCTTTTCCCAATACTGCTGATGCTTAGCTGACTACTTCAGGGACAGGATTCAGCTAAAGTGTTTAGCAGGATTTCCCCAGGAACAGCCAAGCTGAAGCAATCAGACACACACTGTGGGAATGAGCAAAGTGAGTCTAATGGGCAGATAAAGGAGTTATCCCAAGTGTTCTTTACAGTATACAGCCTTAATTTCCAGAATTTAAATCTCTAGCAAATAGCTGCTCGCTGTTCTTCCCATTGCAACAATTCACTTACTCTTTCAAAGGGTCCTTTACCAACACCGACAACAAAAATAATGGAAACCAAGAAAAACTGTGCTCATTCTTCTTCAAAAGCTTCTGAAAGCAATGTCTGTTGAGCTAATTACTGAATAAAAACTAAAAAAGTTTCTTTATTCAAGAGAGGAACAAAACTACCTTCTAACACTTAACCAATAGCTCACCCTGTTGAATTAACAGCAAAATGTAAATATAGGTCCCCATGAAATTAATATCACAGTCCATATTAATGGCCTCTCACTGCTGCATAAAAAAAATAAAAATAAACACGGGTTTCCCCCCTCATCTCTTTCAGATGGCTGCCACTACATGGGGAATTTGTTTTAATACAAGGAGCCTCTTTTTGGTTGTTACAAAATTAGCTGGTCAAAATAAAATTTGAATACTGGCATATTAATTTCTAAAAGGTGACAGTTGTGTGAGTTCTGTGATGTAGTGATATCACTGCACAATAACTAACTGTACTGTTATACTGAATAACACAGGGAAATAGTTCTGCTTCAGTGAGTACTTAGTACCGTAATTATGCTTCCTCTTTTCAAAATGCAGTGCTTATTCTAAAATGGATAAAGTGTATTTTACATATTTGAGTTGTAAACACCTCAGTGTATTTGGGAAATGAATGCTTTTAATATTGCTGCTTCTACATTTTAAGAGGGAGAAAAGCTTTGCCTCTGGCAGAATTGCTAGGGGATAGCGGGAGGGAATTTTCAGTTCTCAGTAATAAAATAAAATGGATTGTATCCTAAAATTATAGAAAAACAGTTTAGTAACATACAATCCTATGAGAGTATAAATAATGCACCTTAATGGTTGTGGATGACCCTAACTGTACTGCTGAACTCATTGAAGAATTTTTGACCTCCCATTCTGCCAATCAAAAAAAGTTTATTCTCTTTCTTTTTCTTCTTCTCTATTCCCACAATTGTAACCCTGACTCATCAAGTGATGGGGGATCAGTGCTAAAATGGGAAACGAGTCTTTTATGGTAGCTGGCTTCTCCCCCGACCCATGATTCTTGGGATGCAGCCCAGAGCACAGTGTATTTGGGCCAGGTGATCTATTCTTGTTCCCCTAGCACTGGAGATGGGCTTGTGCAGTGTGAGCATGTGGATCTTTCATAGTGGACAATTTTTTTCTGTCATGAAAATTGCTTCCAAAGTCATGATGCCCTCTAAAAATGCAGAGCCCAATCCAGCCTGCATCTAAAGCCATACTGGGTTTCTACATAAACAAGCAACAAGTCAGGTAAACTACAGTCTAGAGACACAGGAAACACAGAATCTGCTCTTCAATGTGCAGCAGATATTTGATGAGTTGAGACCTTTATGAAATTGTGAATGGCAGTGAATGGAATGACAGTTCCATATTAAATTACTCTTTCAATTCAATGCTATAAAATAGGTACTTCTAAATGAGATTATATTTTGTGCAGAAGGCAGCACCTTGGTTGCACACAAGGTTATTGTGTTGTAAAGTTTAGCATCCTATTGAAAGAGAGATACGGTTACAGGAGCCTGCATGAGCAATATTTCTTCAGAACCAATATATTCTTTTTGCATCACTTGTTCCATCAAAGAGAAAACAAACACTGAACTCACCAGCTTCCCAATTCATCTACCTCGACCACATTATATATTTTTAAAGGAATATGGTCACCTGCTTCTAATTTTTCCTCTTCAGTATTTGTCATCTGAGAATCTCTAAAATCCTCACTCATTTTATATTTTTCTATTGTGAAAATCCTTTTACCTCATTTATGGACAGTAGTTTTGAAGCGAGTGTGGTTTCTTTTATTTATAATCTTGCTGGGCACTAGGAATTTAATTATATCCGCAGGAATAGGCACAGATCCAGGATCAGCAAGTTTGATACCACGGCATACCCAGTTTAATAGCCCATACAGTCAGGGTACCGATTCCTGCAATATGACAGGGGTATTAACGTTTTGTAACCCTAACTCACGTCAGGTCATTGGTTCCCAGAAATAAAGCCTAATAGCCTTCTACCAGCTCTTCTCTGTGTCACCCTTTTATTAGAACCAATACATAACAGCGCAGTAAGCCTCACAAACCTATTTGGCTCTGGTCCAGCCAATCATTAAAGCATGTACGAAGTTACAATAATTTAAGTCACTGGATCAGCTTCAAGTTATGCACATGCTTAAGTGCCTTGCTGGATTATGGTTTTAGGAATGGGAGAAATGGTTTGGCTAAAATAAGGTCTGACCTGAACTTCTAACCTCAAATTTAAATCAAACTGAATGCAGATAATACTGAAAACAATTCTAACTGTTTCAGCCTTTCATGTATTTCTGATCTCCAGCTGGGACTAGAAGAGCCAAAACATGGAGAAAAAAAAGTTGTTGACATGGTACAATATTTTTGGCTTGATTTGAACCAAGTAATATTGGACATTTCTATCAGTGTAAGAATTCTGTCCCAATTTACAGCAACTAGGCAGCTTGAGTAAGGTTTGCATAAGCTCATGAACAAAACCCAATGTATTGGAGGAAGGCACATCCCTAGCTTGATTTTTATTTTCCCCAAGAACAATACAAACATACAGGGCAATTTAGATTCTGAAGAACCTTGGTTTCCAGATCATCAGAATTGTACAGTAGGTCAAATTGTGGAGCTCAGCAAATTGCTGCCTTATCACTGCTCCATCCTTGTGAGCCAACCATTTAAACATATATGAAGGACAGAAAAATTACCAAGAGATCCAGAAAAGGAAAATATTAAAATAGAGTAGCTGCCAGTCATATTAATATAAAAGTAGTTATCAGTGGGAGTTTTGCCTGAGTAAAATGGTGGGATCAAGCCACAAAAGGAAAGCTTATTTTCATACGGTGGGATCAGCACTTTCTCGCTGTACATACACAACATTGCATGTGACTGAATGGGTCAATACAGTTGCCGTAACTATACTGCAGTAAGGTGGTCATGCTTGTGGAACTCTCCCATATGCTGTTAGCATTAGCAGTACAGTAGAACTTCAGAGTTACGAACATCAGAATTACGAACTGACCAGTCAACCACACACTTCATTTGGAACTGGAAATACGCAATCAAGCAAAATAAAAAGCAAATACAGTACAGTATTGTGTAAAACGTAAACTACTAAACAAATAAAGGGAAAGCAGCATTTTTCTTCTGCATAGTAAAGTTTCAAAGCAGTATTAAGTCAATGTTCAGTTGTAAACTTTTGAAAGAACAACCAATGTTTTGTTCAGAGTTATGAACAACCTCTATTTCCAAGGCGTTCATAACTCTGAGTTTCTACTGTATTAGCTTCTAAAAGTACTTTATTACGATACTGTACAAAGAGAGTCAGGTATAACTGGATGTTGTTTGGAACATAATACAATACAATGTAACAATTATATTGCATGAGCAACCACCAACTTGATGCATGACAATATATTCTACGTACTATTTACTGACCTGTGCTGCTGACATGGAGTGGCATATCAGTCATCTTTAGAAGTCTGATCAACATGCTTTCAAAGATACTGTAAAAGCATAGAAAAAAAAAATCTGCTTACATACTGCATGTATGCAAGTATGCAATGCCAAGTTACCCCTATGTTATCTGTTAACTTTGGACATGAGAGAGAAGTTACCTGCTCACTTGCCCTACCAGATGTGCAGGGAAGATACAAATCTACATTCCTGACACAAAGACATACATCACTGGAAGTATAATGGGTCTATAAAATAGATGTTACTGCATCCAACCAACCATGGCAGATGTGTGATAGACTCAACATTCAGATAGCCTTGATAAGTATCCAAACCTTTGGGAGTTAACGTGAACCAAAAAGTTACACATTCTTAGCTTTATGAACTCTGCCATCATTATTTGGAACCAAACAAACTGAAATTTCACAGAATCAGGATGACAAAAGGAAGGGATGTTGCCTCTCCTTGCATTTTATATTGTAAATTTATTTGATAAATAAGGTAATTTTCTATGTTTCAGTGGGTTTGATCACAATGCCAACTAGTCAATTATATAAGACACAATATTTTCCAAAGATCGAGTTCCAGTCTAAAATTAGTGTTTGTTCAAAGAAATTCTGTATTATATTAATGTACACCAACATTAAATAGAGTAGGACCTTTCAAATAGTCGTCTTGTTATGTGTAATACTTTTGTGGACACATTTTCAAATGACACACACACACACACACACCGATAAATGATGTGTCCTAAGTAAAATGTCAAAGCAATGACTTGAAAAGCCCCTTTTTATCGGCTCACCCTCAAATCCATTTTTACACATTTCTAGTGTCTGACAGAGAAACAATCAATACCTTGGCATTATCACATTGAGGAATTTGTAACTTTCTTGACTCCCCTTCACCTCAAAAATTGTGATGCATGCATGACTCACAGATGGCTGCTGCGGCACTCACACAAATATGAAATCCTCTAAGGCCAAACAGAATAAAGACACAATGTGAAACTTAAAGCTTGAGGAGGGACTCTTCGGAGTACGGTGTATATAGATAGATAGATAGATAGATAGATAGATAGATAGATAGATAGATATAGATATAGGGCCAGGTCCTCAGCTGGTGTAAACTGCCAGTATAGCTCAACTGAAGTCAAAGCAACTGCAATGATTTACGTGAGCTGAGGATGCAGTCCACATTTCATAATAGACTTTTAACAAAGAAAATTAAGAGCCAGATTCTGGTCTCAGTTACACTAGAGGATACTGGAATTATTCCAGATGCAGCTCAGAGTAAATGAGAGCAAAATTGAGCTCTCAGAGCTCAATTCTATCTGCATTGCACCAGCTTATGTCAATAAGACCCAAGTTACCACCTCCATATGGCTCAATGCTCACTCTGTACGGAAAACCCAGAACTGATTAGTGCAGCCCCCAAAATTGGAGTGGCCAATCTGGACTAGGATGGTTGGGCTATGCTCATTATTATTTATGATTTGTATTATTGAAGTGCCTAGGACCCTTAGCCATGGACCAGGACCTCATTATGTTATGCGCTGTATGCACACAGAACAAAAAGACAGTCCCTGCCCCCGGGGGGTTACGCTTATTCAGCCTTCATCAGAATAGACAGCGGAAAACCCAAGGGAGAGGCTTGGATCTTATACCTCATGCTTTAGGGTTTACACCAATCTTTAACTACTGGAGACTAGGGTGAAGCATAATATGGAGAGAGAGATTATCCCAAATCCCCCTACTGCACAGTTCTTACACCTTCCTCTGGAGCATCTGGTGCTGATCACTGCTGAAGACAGGATAGTGGGCACAAAGGACTTTGTGTCACATCGAGTGTGGCAGTTCATATGTTCCTTCTATTCCAATAGTTTTAACCTTCTAGTATGATGGTTTATATCCCTTCCAAAATTCTTGGGTTGTTTTTTGTTGTTGTTTGTGCTTGTCCTATTGTAATAACTATAATAATTTTATGTGGCTTCAGGTATGTGAGGAACGAAATCAGTCTGGGAAGCATTGGAGAGAAAAATATTTCCATAACATTTGACAGGCTTTTCCATTTGATAGTGTAATATAGACTTAATTTTGGAAGCCTCTTGTATTTTTTATTTAGTCACTGTATCTACCAACAAACCAGCAAAATATTAATAAGGAAATTCATTGTAGGGGAGCACTAAACAGCCAAATGACACATGATACTTAAAACTCATTAAATAAATTGCCTACATTTCGGGCAGTATATGAAGAGACCTCAAGAGTACTCCATGTTTCCTGCTGTTAGAATCAAGTGAGGTTGAGGTGATAAATGTAGATCATTTGCCTGGCTAATACTGTAATTCAAAACTGCCAAGTTTGTTTAAACTCTTATGCACCATCATGTATCTAGATATGTAAACAATAGGATTAATATGCTTGAAAGCAACATGGTTTCTGAATTAATGGTTAGGTTGCTAATAGAAGCACAGCTTCAAAAACGTCAAGCTTACAGTCTTATTTTCAGCAAAATAAAATGATACAAATTGAGCCTTACTTATTACGTTTTTAGGTAATGTTCCAAATAAGAGCCCTCATATGATAAAATAAACGGTTTTAATATAATGTAAAATAGAGAAAGGAGTTCAGTCAAGATGAAAATTCCAGAGGGAACAACACAGGCCTTTTCCCCCTACCCCCTCTACCTATACTTTTCTGCTGAAGAGGTCTTCTGGTTTCAGTGCAACCCCTACTGCTGTAATGGACTACTGGATATAATGCCCAAAGAATACTCCAATCAGGAGTGGCGAGGACTATAAGCTGAAATAAAAACATTTTAAAATGCTAGTTAAACTATAATTTTAATGCACTGAATACAAAAATATAGTTAAAGGAAGTCACTTAAGACAACTATAACAAAAACAAAAGCCTTATTCTCAATTGCCCTGCATCTGGTTAGTCATTTACACCCCTGAAGAGTGGGCATAAAATTCTCTCTCTTTCTGACTTGGTAGCATTTTGTATCTACTTTATACTGGTGGCAACGACTATGCAAGATGTATGGCAATGGAGAATCAGGCCCTATTTATTGCTGGCTAGCCCAGGGGTCAAGAGGTCCCTCAGTGACTGGTCTTATCACCATTTGAATTCACCATATACAAGTTCAGGCTTTTCCCAAACTTTCCAGGCTGGCAGTGTAGTGCATCACAAGCAACATAGCAAAGATAGTTTATTGAAGTCCCTTTATCATTATAATAATTGAATGTCTATATTAGACATCTTATATTGGTCTAATGGATTGCCTCAGGTCTGGTTTCAAAGTACATTGAGGGCTCTGGATAAATCTGTGTAAAGACCCCCTCCCGTCAGACCCAGGGAAATTCACTAAGATTTGAGGGGTATATTATGGGATAGAAACTTTCTCTTCCTCCACTCCCAAAAGTGCAACTATAACGACCATCATCCTTGCTGTCACGTGCATTCAGACTTGAGACATCCTGAGCTAAGAACAGAAGTCTCTACCACATAAACTAAAGGAATCAGCCTCGTGGTTGAGAGCTATAGCAGACTCAGATCCCCGGTGGATCAAGCACAGAGGGGAACCCATAATGCTCAGCAAACCACGTGTTACCTAACACCATCAAAAAAAATAAAAATAGCTCACAAGTTATTTGTCCGGTCATGAATGCATAAACAAGAGTTTACTTTTCTGCTTCTCTTGTCTGCCCAGGATGTTGTTGGAAATGTATTTAACCTTATTGGGACTCCCCAACCTTAAATATTTTAAATAAAGGACCAGATGTTCAACTGGTATAAATCTGTTGAGTCCTACAAACTTCAGTGGAGCCACATCTGTTTACACCAGCTGAGGATCTGACCTGCAGATTTTAAATTAGTTTTCCTTTAGGCCAGAGAATACTTTAAGTTCTCTTAACCTAACAAGCTTTTTTGAAGGGCCTGACTTCTGTAGCCTCTGGCTCCTTTTCAAGACATAAGAAAATTGATGTTTCTCGACCACAGTATTGTACATAGGGAGAAGCACCACTTATTTGCCCTTCAGACATTAGAAAGAGAGAGCTTGATTCTGCCCCCCAAAATGCATTGATCTGAAAGCAGGATTCAGCCCCCAAGGTGAAAAGTGACCTTGCTGCTGGATTTACAGCTAGAATTGACAGGATAGCATTTGGAGAATGGATTAAATCTTGGTGACATTTCTGCACAGAATATAAAGGGAACCACTTGTAACCAAAGGAAAGAAGGTCAGATACTTTGGCAAGAAACCAATAATTAACCCTGAGAGAAAGGGAGAGAATTATATATTATATGTACAATAGATATTATAAAATAGGAAAATACTATAAAGGAAGGTTCACAGAATTTTGCCTGTTGTTCACTAGACCCATCCTACAAAATTGGATTGCAGTTTTTACTGTCAATCCCATAATACAGTACATTCAGGCTTGAAAGCACAAGGTAAGAGTGATGAACAGCAAAGGGACCACAGAAGAATCCAACCCTTCATTGGGGGGAGGGATAGCTCAGTGGTTTGAGCATTGGCCTGCTAAACCCAGGGTTTTGAATTCAATCCTTGAGGGGGCCACTTAGGGATCTGGGGCAAAATCAGTACTTGGTCCTGCTAGTGAAGGCAGGGGGCTGGACTCAATGACCTTTCAAGGTCCTTTCCAGTTCTAGGAGATGGGATATCTCCATTAATTTGATTTGAAATTAATGAGTGTGCAGTACAGCTACCACATTGCTTTTGCTTAATAAGAGGGGAGGCAAAAAGAGGAGCCTGTAATGAAGCACTTTATTTGTATGCTGTGAATCTTACAGGGGAATAAAGCTGAAGTTTTCTTTTTCCCCACTATTCTTAACTCAATAAACACAGTATTTTTTTTAAAAAAATTAGAACAGAAGCCTCAAGAGAATACCATTCTCTACTATTTAGGGCATGACCCATATCCAGGGTCTGGTTCATAAATCTGGATTTCAAAAAGAGAGAAAGAATATAACTTTTGGAGGCCCAATCCTACATCCACTGAAGTCAACTGATGTTCTGCCACTGACGTGAGTACAGGGTTGCACCCTTCTATTTTAAATACTGAATTTATTTAAATATACTGAATGTTCTCAGTCAGAAAATTTCATATCAATTTTTAACAGATTGCATGAGACCCCTGTTCCGTCCCAGGCGCCACCCCCATTCCAACCCTTGCCCTAAGGCCCCACCCTCGCTCCACCTCTTCCCGCCTCTGCTCCCTCCCACCCTGTGCCACCACCTGTTCCTTCCCTGGCTCCCCCTCCTGCACAGTGCCTCCTGCACACCGCTGAACAGCTGATTACCAGCAAGCAGGCGGCACTGTGGAGGGGGAAGTAGCTGATCGGCAGGGCTGCTGGTGGGTGCTGAGCACCCATAATTTTTTTTCCATTGGTGCTTCAGACCCAGAGCAACCACAGAGTCAGTGCCTATGCACCCAAAATTAGTGGGCAGCGTTGAAAATTAGATCCTAGGTCTTCACCAAGATATTGAGGTTGGCATTTTCATCAGTAATAAGGATTTGGGGACTGACAAAAATAGGATTTAGGGATTCCTTTTTTAGTTCCCTAATGGGATCCCAATTCTTCAAAGACTTATGCATGTGCTTAATCTGGTGCACAATGCATAAAGTAAGCCACACGCATATATCTTTGGAGAATCAGCGACTTTATTGATGCTATTTTATTTTTTTGAATGTAGGAAATGGCATCCATGGAAGTCAGAGGCTTCTGGGCAACCAGCATTTTAAAAATTGAGTCATTTATTTAGCAGCCTAACTTTTCATTCCTATTTTTGAAAATCTTGGTCTAGAATTTTAATGAAACTTGAATTTTAGGGAAGGAAGGACTTGGAAAAATGTGTCTGACAACAAAAAGTTAATTTGAGAGATTCTCTCCAAGTATTTGATGTCCCTTTATCAACACTTCATCCCAACACAACACAAACAGCATAACCCCACCAGTAAAGTGTCTAGGACCACATTCTCAAAGGCTAGCACAAGAGTCAGACGGCTTGGATCCATGAATAAACCCACAACTGCACATGTAAACTGGCTAACTGGGATACACAAACACATAAGCTAAGCAGACAGCCTTAGGTACACTAAAGCAGCCGGACAGGTAGAGAAATATGCTTTTGAGGACCTCACACCCAATTGAAGTGTAGACCGCTCCTACTGCATCTCCATCAGTGGATAAGCAGTTGCATAACTTCCTTTGGATTTCCACTTTGAAGCACCATGAGCTTAATGCTGCAGACCAAATATTCACAGCCCCATTTAGTTTTTGATTTACTTTCAGTTTCCATGGCAATTCGGTCCTATAAAACTGCACATTTCTGTTCTTGGTAGGAGATCTTCTATTTGTCATGTAAATGAGTAACCTGCTTGGCCCCTTCAAACATTAAGTGGAGTTGTAAGCGCACAGCTGAGAGGCTAAATATATTTATTGCATTTTAATAGTGTTGGTGCATTTTAATAACAATGACATTCCAATTTAGCATTTTATTTGCTATATCAATTCTAAAAGTCCCCTCTTATTAGGTGGTATGGGTCTTTAAGTACTCCTGCTCTGAAGTACTAAAAGTCAATACAAGTAATAAATTAAATGCACCAGTGTCATTTTTCCTTTAGTCCAGCTCCACAAATCCCTCTGAAACACTGACAATATTGAAACACTGTGCTAATGGCTTCCACTGGTGACACTGTAAAAAAAAAAATAAAAGAGCTATTACACCACTATTAGCAATTGAGTGAATCTAAACACATACAACAGAACCATATTGAATTTTTAAGTAGTCTGTAACACAAAATATTATAGCTCTTTTGGTTTCAAAATACTGTGGATTACATGCTAACATGCATGAATGGGTATTATATTTGACCCTGGACCACATCTCTTGATGCTCTAATGTGATGACTTTGCCAAGAAATTTGAACAAATACATGGTGAAAAGATATTATTAACCCTACAATGTTATTGTTAGTAACAGACAAAAAACATATTTAAAAAAATGCTTGACGAGATCCCTTTGCAAATTATTAGTACCTGGTAAAATGTTGTTCATATTGTAGATCATTTTGAAACTATTAGAGCTCAAATTAGGGTTGTATCATGATTTAGTAAGTGTTTATTTTCCCCTATGAAGTAAAATACACTGTAGTTCAGATGTATCATTTTCACTGCTGTGGTTGTTATGAGAAGCCTCTGATGTTTATTGCTAACAGCGTAGATACAATATGGGAGGTATGAACAGCAGCCACAAAAATATCTTGTTTTTAGGAAATAGAATGACATGCTCTTTCTCACACAATAAATAGATTCATATGCCCTGATTTTTTTTTAAAAAAAGATATAAAATACATACACACACACACACACACACACACAATTGCATGCCTAACTGACACAGACAATTACAATACTTCCATACACAACTTGGATAGTATGAAAATAACCATTCGCTTGCATGTGCAATTATGCCACTTGCATGTTCAATTACAGTAAATTCTCAACCATTTACACAACCGTTTTTGCCCATAACTAAAAAAATCAGGTCTAGGTTTCTCTACTATAATCAAAAGTCAATTCATGCACAAAAAAAGTTAATTTGATGTGGTCATAAATAAAGCATTGCTATTTCCTGGATCATTCTACCTTCCCTCTCTCCATCCCCACCCCAAATAACATGCCAAAATTCCCATAGTGTGAAAAAGAGGAAGAACTTGCTGTATGGTCTGAGAGTCTATGTTCTCTGCTAGTATTTTCTCTTGGGCAAGTACTATTAATATCTAGTATTGAGTTGACATCTGAGAAATCATTTTCTCTCTACAATTAAGTTGTCCTTCTCTTGGGACAGTCAAGCTTGGGGTTTATTGGAGCATTTCTTTTTCAGTAAATTCATTAGAAATTTGATTTACTACATCTCTCAGAAAACCCAAATAAATAGATAGAGCCTTAAGCATTCTAGTCTAGAACAATGTCCAACATCTGCTGTTTAGAATAGTTCAATAGGTGGTGGAAAATCCCTTAATCTATTCATCATTCATTTAAAGTTTGCCTTTTGAGAGCTAAAGTGCAGTAATACTCTGAAAAAAGGGTAAAAATAGCATCCTGGAGTTCGTCCACCTTAACTGAGTCTTGGAGTTTGTTCATATTACAAGCAAAAGGTTTTTCTCACTGGTATCACGATCAACTTAACTGGAAATCAAGTTTTGGGTTCTTTGTGCATAGTGATCAGAATATAAATTCACTTATTTTGGTGATGCATCAACTGGTATTGAATCTCATTTCCTTTGTCTGCCCATATATTTATATTCTGCTTATCAGCATGCCAGAAATCAGAGCCTCCCTCCCCCCCCGTGATCGGTCTATGGACATGACCCTCCATATGTGGAAGTGAGGATCAGCAATCTCTACAGCAGTGTCACTCCAGTCTTCCCCAGATCCCATACAATGCATTCTGGGAGTTAAATGCTATGCAGGCCTAGAGGGGATGCATACAGGGTGGGCTGGTGCAGGGAAGGAATGAGCGGGCGGAGTAGGGCTTTGGAGAAATACTCATGCCCAGCAAAGATTATTAGACAGGCAATACAGGAACTGGGTGGAGGAGAGGGGGGGGGGAGGTCCAGAGACAGTTGCACTGCAAGGGATTGGGGACCAAAGCCACCAGGATCCGAGAGTGAATGCGGTCACAGGGCCTCTGAACAGATTGCCCTGGCTTCCCACTGAATGCACCCAGATCTTGGTGGTTGCTTGGAGACTGACCAATTTTAGGGGCAGTCCCCAGAGGTTATTTCTGAAGGAGTGGGGAATCTGGGCCAAGATGGGCACCTGCTTCACTGAGTAGCCATGAGGTCAGCTTACTGTCACTTGGTCCTCCCAGGCCTGCCCTCCCCTCCCTTTTTTGTCCAAAACGCTCACATGTTGGGTCTTATTTGAATTTATGTGGGACCCCCCTTGGAGAAGGGACTGTGTCTTTAAATGTGTCCTCACCTCACTAGGGAATGGACTTTGGCTTGATTGTTTTCATGTAACTTTTGGGACAGGTGCCTAAAGCAGTGCTTTGTTGCACATATTATTCAAAATGGCTACATCGATAAAGAACACGGGTTCTCAAACTAGGGGTCGGGACCCCTTAGGGGGTCACAAGGTTATTATATGGGGGGTCACGAGCTGTCAGCCTCCACCCAAGCCCCGCTTTGCATGCAGCATTTATAATGGTCTTAAATATATAAAAAAGTGTTTTTAATGTATAAGAGGAGGTCGCACTCAGGGCCTTGCTATATGAAAGGGGTCACCAGTACAAAAGTTTGAAAATCACTAAAGAATATCCTACGGGGCTCAATCCTGTTAGGCTCTGAGCATTCTAAACCCTGATCCAGCCAAGTATCTGTTTAACCAGGAATGGGAGTAATCCTACTAAACAAGCAAAATGAAACTGCTCACATGCTTCAGTGTTTTGCTTGATCAGGGTCCCAAGTGCTCAGCACCTTGCAGAAGCAAGCTCTGGAAGAAAAATAACTCTTCTTAAATCGGTTGTTAATGTTTAGATTTGATTAAAAATCCAGACATGTTCAATACTCAGTAGCAATTCAGAGGGAGAAAACGCTATTATTTCAACCCTGGAAAAGGCAAAGGACTAACTGGCATAGCTCAATCACATAATGAATTAAATATGGAACAGAGGCTGATGAATGAGTACTCTGCAATTTCTCTCATGTCATTTATAAAGCTGCCTGCCACCTCTGCATTGCTACAGCAAATTTGACTACAAACTAAATGTAGATGGAGGTGGCATTGATAGAGAGAAATGAACTGTCTGTGCATATGAGACCCAAATGAACTTGCTACTGTGAGAGAAGACAATTACCAGAGCAGCACATGACATACATTCCCTTCTCTGTAGTTAATAAAAACTCAACCCCCAAGTTGTCCAGCACTGTTAGTCAACTTTATGGCAGTTGGCAAATATTAATTGGTGGGGGATAATGTTTGGTGTTCCGAGTTATAGTACTTTAGCGGCCATTTATCACAGAAATAGCCCATTGTGTCACCGTAGCATAGCTACAGCTTTAATTTGATCAATGAACTCATGTATTAGGCTTTGTAGGAAATAAAAAGCTTTCTGTCCGTTTGGATTCCTGAGGCATGGAGCTTGTTGATTTTTAGCATTCATTTCTACTAATGGATTACAAACATGTTTAACAAGGTATTAAGGATGTCAATAAGGGACTGCATTATGGTTGATAGCAGCAGAGGGAGGGGCCATTTCAATAAAGAATGAAGTCAGATATGTATTAAAGAACTGGAGGTTATGCTGCCACCTTGTGACAACATCACAAAGCTGTGTGCATTTAAAGTCTGACCTTTAATGGAACCTTGTCCTGATTGCTGTGGATTTTCATTATACCAAGTGTCAGCCATTCCTATTTTTGGAAAGTTAAATGTGTTTCCCTGACTCAAGTACTGTATTTAGAAGTTGGCTAGAGAGCGAAAGCGCCAAATTCATCCCATTGCCTTCAATAGAGTGACACCAGGCATGAATGTCCCCTAAAATATTTAACTCAAACACCTTTAACCATAAGGATTATCAACAAAGTAAAGGAAAATGTATTTATAAACAGCTCCCAGACAAAATGTGTCTTATAAAGCAGTAAAGGCTAGCTGTGGACTTGCTTCCTTTTGTTCAGTTGCAAATTCTTAAGGCCAAGGACAGACGGTAGGTCCTAATGTACCATTTGAAAGTTGAAATGTGTACACCAGTGTAAATGGGGCCTGCTTCCTTTGTGTAAAATGTCCAGTTCACTCAGCACTGGATGGAAGGCCGGGACTATATTTTCCAATACTCTGTCTAGGTTCGGCACTCTACTGAAAGGTCAGAACATCATCGCTCAGATGAAAGGGTGTTCCTGCCGCACAGTATGGTGCTCTAGGATAGCACTGCAGGAGTGGGGCTTGTATAAATTGAGGTACAGGCTGTTTCTAGCACAAACTTTAATCAAATGCTCTAATCTGAAATGGCACCCTGCAGGTCCGGGTGTGCAACACTAGCATTCAAAGCATCCATTGTGGATTCCCTCTGACAATTTTTACCAGGTGCTGGCAAGAGCTCTCAAACATTCTTTATTCAATGACCCCATCACCAACCCTTTTACCTCAATGGGGTTGCATGGGAATCATCAAGGATCCTTCGGTTAAACAAAATCAATGGCTTGTTTGAAGACTTGGTAAAAATGTGTAACTGTAGATGCCTCTATAATTAATACCACCACTCATGATGATCACAAGAAGAATTAAATTTATTCAAAATTACCTATTACATATTCATTAGTGCCCAACGTTTTTTTCTTGATTAATAGGAGCAAAGTAAATAGCAAAGGAATTAAAAATGATCTGTCATTTAAAACATTGACAAAATTTCTAGGAAAAAAAACAGTGAATGAAAATTAACTTTGCCCAAGGTATAGGATATTTGCAAGCTCTTGATTTTTTTTCCAATCTGGTTTAAAATGTATTTAATTATCTATAGAAGAAGCTGTGAAAGAATTAAGGAACAACTTTCAGGAGTGCAGTTACAAGATAGCACAGCATTTTCTACTGTACTTCTTAATAGGAAGTTATTTTATAAAGGCCTTCTATGGAAAATATTTCACCCACCCTCTCCCATAAAAAGAGACTTTCCTTTTTCCTTCATGGAGAAACAAGGAGGGGAAATCTCATTGACGTTCATCTGAACTGTAAGGCTATTCAGCCTCCTCCCTCTCAGATCATGCCTCACCCAACAAATTGTGCGTGCAGATTTAGGTGGTAGAATAGTCTCCCCCAGAGAAGTCCTAGAAGCCCTATGGCTTAAAAAACATTCAGAATTAGAGTAAACAAGACATAAGAAAATATTGTAGATCACAATCCTGCATCAAGGAGATAGACAAGTTGATCTGAGGGCTTACCTACACTTACCAGGGAATTGATGCGTGGTGATCTATGTATCAGCGGTCGATTTAGCGGGTCTAGTGAAGTCAGTTGCACGCATCTCTGATGTTGGAGGTCATGGTTTATTTTATTTAAGATCTATGTATCAGCGGTCGATTTAGAGGGTCTAGTGAAGACTTCTGAACTGCAGATCGCTCTCCCATCAACTCCTGTACTCCACTGTATCGACATCACATAGTGTGGACCCCGCAGTAAGTAGATCTAAGCTATGTCGCCTTGAGTTACACTAGTCACATAACTCAAATTGCATAACTTAGACCGACTTTTCCCTGTAGTCGAGACAAGGCCTAAGAGGTCATTTGGGTCTCATTACCATGATTGTGTTATCTGGAAGCAGTAAAAGTATTTGATATAAAATGCTGCCATATTAGGGTATGGCCTTACGTTTAACTGTGTAAATTTATGAAACAAAAATTAAAAAAAAAAAAAAAAACTTGATTAAAGCAATATGGTCCAGTTTTATCTCACAGAAAGGAGGTAACTGGGAAATCCATCACACTGCCACCATGTCTACTTAATTATACAATACAGTACCACATATGAGGAACACAAAATCAGTGAATTTGAAAAGCATGACTGAATAGCCAACTGTAAAGAGATAGTTGATATCTTTGTTGCTGGAAAAAGGTAAAGTGGGTATTGGTGGTTGTTATAGAGTTTTTCTATATATATATATATATATATATATATATATATCATGAACAGCAAATCATGATAGCATCTGAGCAATAACATTGACATGACCTCCAACATCAGAGATGCATGCAACTGAACGGACAATGGCAGCATTTTTTGTTTTCTTACATTAATAGGTATGTTCAAGGTTTTCTGTCATCACTCTCTACAGTAATTTATTCCGTGAGCTGGTTTACTCAATAGTTGGACTGTTGTTAATGGAGTTATATTGATTTACCATGATGTTTGCAGATTTAATTTTAAAGTTATTATGGTATGTAGTGAATCATGAGGTTAGAAGCTGAAGGCCATATCCTCAGGTTCTGTAAGTTAGCCTAGCTCCACTGGTTTCACTGGAGCTCAAGTGATTTACAACACATGAGGATCTGACCCTTAAAGTTCTTTCAGTACCAGAGAAATTCATATATAGCTCTTAAGATAATATGGCATGGTCTATAGTGTGAAAAGAAATCAATTTTACAAGAGACAATATAGATACAACTGGGATAAATCACGTAATCCAAACAAGGGCAAGTCTTGGATAGACACCCCAATAAACTCCAATCTCGCGCTCAGACAGAAGTGACAACAGAGTTATACTACACAACTCTGGGGTGGCTGGGGTCCTTTGCCTCCATGCTGCTGCCCACTCTGCTGCAAAAGCGATCCCTACAGGAGCTAGAATTGCACACAATATGCCAGATAATAGCACCACCCTATTCACATGTGTTCCCTTTAGTTATATAAGCGCACACGCCTAGAGAAGGAATATTGTTGGGTTTTTTTTTCTTGAATGTGGTTTTCCTGGGGCATGGTACTACATACAATCCCAGGGTTTAATCTTTCCACTACATTTTACTTGCTCTGATGCTGCTCTGCTATATCAGACTGGAAACAAGAACCTTCTTTTCTGATTGCTCACAATAGGAGGATTGTTAGTCGATACATGTGTGTTCAGGCTGTATGCAGATGCTCTATCACTGTATGGAGTATTTGCATTCTCTGCAACTCACTGTGACTGTCAAACAGAAAGCTTCAAGCTGAAAAATACCAGCTCAAGGCAGCACCCCGGCGTGCAAGGGGCACCAGGTCCACGAGGGACACAGGGCCGGGCGAAAGCAGGACACCGGCCTGCAGAGGGCGCTCCGACGGCTGGAGAGCTAATTCCCTGAGACAACCAGCAGAAGGCACCGCAGGGGTGAGTCCCACACACTTACAGTGTTCTATTGTCTAACAAAACACTAACTCAATACTATGACCAATTTGGAATAGGCAGCATGCCATCCAAACAGAGGGCAACTATATGTGCATACGTAGCCAAGAAAATGCATATGCAATTAAATATGGGCACTGCACACAGGATTTCCACTACATGGAAGTAAGTGTCCATGCTCTGCTTCCATATCTGTGGTTAAGAGTCACTGCCCTCCACATCCTATTCCATCTATAGGCCTGCATTAGATTAAAAGTAAATTCAGCTGCTGTGCCAGATGACCTGTAGGAATTGGACAGTGGTGGATTAGGCTGAATAAAAGAATAAGAGGATCAGGCAAGCTTTCCCCTCATTTGGAAGAGACCCTAACAAGACCCAAGTTATGGTGAGAACAGGATGTGTAGGTCACTCACAAAAGAGTTAATCAGGTTTCACTAGCTGCAAGGTAACACTTTCCTGTCAACAGGATTCCAACTGATCAGCCATTGAGAACTGGCCCCTGTGACAAAATGCTTCTAATACGATATCTTGCTTCAAACATGCTTTAGGATGGGCAGTCTCTCTGAACTGGTCCCTACAGGTCCACATTCTAATTAAAAAAAAACGTTGCTTAAACCCCTCCCCGATACAATAGCAGTGAGGAAAGCTAGTCCATAGGCTTCTTGCATTAAGAATATTTCTTACAAAGGGATAGCAGAACTAGATATACTATTGCAACAAGAGCTAGTTGAAACTTTCCAAAAAATTACAATTTTGATATTTCAAATTTTAAAATTCAAATACTTTGACATTTTTTCAGAGTGTTTCTTTTTAAACCTGTTGATATTTTTTCTCCCATTTTTCAAAAAGCTCTAATTACTATTCTGTACTCTAAGGGATATAAGCTAACCTCTTTGGCATGAGTTTTTATTGCTCTTGAAGTTCTGTGCATGAAACAAGAGTCAGATACAGTAAGGAAATTTCCAATAAATGTTACGAAAGGCATGTGTACATAATGCAGTGAAACAGAAGAGCTATCGGTACTGTGAAAATGTAGACCTTATGGGGAAGCACCATTGCCGAGGAAGTTGTGGAATCTCCATCACTGGAGACTTTTTAAGAGCAGGTTACACCTGCCAGGGCTAGTCTAGATAATATTTAGTCCTGTCATGAGTGCTGGGGCTCTAGGACTAGATTTCTCAATGTCCCTTCCAGTCCTATGATCCTATGATTAACTCCAAAAGGCTTTGGATCAGGCCCTGATTCCCCTCTGTAGTTTATACATTTTGTGAAAGAATTGTTTTTCAGAATCTAATGCACTGACCCATGGTTGCATATACACTAAACATCCATGAAGATTATAACTTCCAATCTCTAGCTCTAAAATACAGCAGTCACTATTGAGTGTGCTAAAGCATCAACTTTAATATATCAGCTATGGAATTCTTTGGATAGCAGAAAGTATTAGTCAAACAGCATTCTATGAATTTCACTGGTAATTACTGAATTATATATTCACTGAATAGTATTCATCTAGTTATAGAATTCATCAAGTCCCACAAAAAAGTATTTTTCAAAATAAGTTTTGGACAAAACTTGAAATTCATCAACAATCATGAGCTACTACTACAGCAGCTCTAGTCAGGCAGCATTGTAGGTTGCATCTATTAACATTTATGTGGCTTTGATGCATTCCTACCAGGAAAAGGCAGTGTACAAACTCATTACCAGGCTATTACGATGAGACAGTTCAGTTCTACTTAGGACTTGTCTACCCTTGGATAATTTACCAAAATTGCTCTTACAAAGTGGATTAAGCTAACTCAGAAAAGGCACTCTTATTCCAGAATCAGAAGTCCAAATGGGGACTTCTACCAAAACAACTTCTGGAACAGCGTCGTTGTCGCTGTGTTGGTCCCAGGGTATAAGAGATACAAGGTGAGGTAATATCTTTTATTGGACCAACTTCTGTTGGTGAAAGAGAGAAGCTTTTGAGCAACACACAGCTCTGTGAGACCCCCAAAGAACAGCTCTATGTAGCTCTAAATCTTGCCTCTTTCACCAACAGAAGGTGGTCCAATAAAAGATACTACCTCACCGACCTTGTGTCTAATATTCTGAAACAGATATTCCAGTAAATTTCCAAGTGTGGACAAATTCTTGATCCCGAGTTAAATCTGCTCTTTATAATTTGTTACTTAGTATTAAGGGCCTGATCTAACTCCTACTGAAGTCAATAGAAAGACTCCCATTAACATCAATGAAAGTTAGATTGGGTCTTAAATTAAGAGTGTGATATAGCAACTATCTATTGGGTCTACTACACAGCTCAAGTCCTCAAAAAATATCAGCTCTCACAAGTATATGTAGAAGACATTTAGGTAAAATTAGGCTGAATGTAGCACATTTGTCGTCATCTACAAACAGCCAGTTTCCTGAGATCCAAAGCTTTGAGAGTAATAGGAGTCTATTCATTTACTTCAGTGGGCTTTAGAACAGGCCCAATGTGCACAGAATGTATGCATACTTCTCTGGTTTAATATTAATTTCATTTTCTCTTCAACACCATTGATTTATTCATCTCCTGATGTGCAGTAAGCATACTTATCAGCAACATAGCATTAAATTGACTGAACCACAGAGAAGTAGGTAAATAAGCACTGATTTATTTTTTTCAAGTTAGGTAATCAAGTTACTTTGAAGTAGGCATTCGTTTTTGCCAGTCTGGCGATTAAAAAAGTAATTTCTTTTTTTTTATAAAATCATTTTGCCATTAGTGTATGTATCTGTTCAGACTAAGATGTCAGTCTGCATAGCTTACAAAATGCACTGCAACTTGGACGTTTTGAGAGAGGGGAGCAATTTATTCATGAAGTGATTTGCAGCTTGAGAAAATGGTTTTTTTTAAGTTGTACTTTTCTTAAGATGATATTCCTTTTACTGTAGGACATATAAGTGAGTATGTGAAAGGTGAGTATGGTTCAGTTGTATTGGGAAGTTTGGGTATAACAAGGGGCAGAGTACAGCAGAGGACTGCGACTCGTGCAGTTTGTGACTGGAAATGACTTCGTATTAAATACCTTGTTCAAGCACAAACCGGCAAGGTGATGGACTTGAACATCACTGGATTTGATGAATCAGAATCAGATTGACCTCATCATGACCATTTCAAAGAGAGGGGGTTCCAGTGTGATGCAAGTCAAATCTTCAAGAAGGCCAACATAGGATCCAATCATAACTTAGTAACCAACAGAGATCAAACTGTGAAGCAAGAAAAACGAGCAAGTATCTTCAGAGTCCATTACAGTGGTAACAAACTGAAAGTCCATGAAACCCAAGTGGAATTCAAGACGACAATTGAACAAAAGCTGCAAACTGCTGATCTCTGCACAAGTAGCATTGATCAGACAGAGAACATCTCCTGCTACACTACAGAGTGTGCAGATGAACTCCTGGGGAAATGCAGATCTTAAAGAAATCTTGGATCACAGAGAAGACCAGTCACACAACTCAGTGGAGATAACTTAAGAGCACAGAGAAAGACTGATGAAACTGCAAGAGTGAAATAGTCCTGTATGATCTGAATGCACTGATTAAAGTGGCAAAAGAAGATTGGCTTGACAACAGTATACAGGACTCTTTTGGGGGCAAATGCCATTAGGAAGGACTATTAAACCCTTAAGACTCAAGAGGTTTCTCTAGCAGGAAAAATATCATTTCACCCAACATTTGGGTTAGGTATTTCTGGGAAATATGTATTATGAGTCACACAAATTCTAAGTTGGAAGTGAAATAAGTAGATGGTGTTTATGCCAGAAGCTTGACTTATCCTTATGAACCTCCTCCTACAATTGAAGAAGTTGAGGAACCAGCATAGACCCTGAAAAACAATGAAGCCCCTGGAATGGATGACATACTAACAGAACTAATTTAAAAGTGGTGGAGGGGTACTCACCCAGATATATTGACAAGTTTATAGTATGATTTGGGATTCGGGAAGATGGACCAAGACTTAGATACAGTCCCTGATTTTTCCTATTAGAAAAAGAAAAAGAAAAAGAAAAAGAAGAAGAAGAAGAAGAAGAAGGAGAAGGAGAAGAAGAGGGATTTGGCAGTTTGTAGAAGGTAGAATACAATCATATTGACACACCCTAGCAAAATACTGCTGTGCATCATGATGAAGAGAATTGCACCCAAGGTAGAGAATATTCATGGCTGAAGAACAAGCCTGGTTTAGACGCAAAAGTAGTACATCGAAGCAAATATTCAATCTGTAGGTTCTGTGCTGGAGGATGATAGGTCCATGTTCGATTTCATTAAGGCAGTTGGTAGCATATGACAAACCTCTTTGGGCAACCCTGTGGCTGGTCAGAGTTAGTGAAGTGTAATAAGCCTTATACAAAATCTCTGTGGAAGTATGATGGTTTCAACGTTTGTGGGGCATGAGCAGAGTAGTTGGTTTGACTTGAGGATAGGTGCAACACAGGACAGCTTGCTATCACCAACCAACATCAACTGTTATCTTGAAGAAATCTTAAGAACAGCCACTCATGGAAATTTACAGGAGGCTCTATCCACTGGTGGATGAAGAGTTAATCTGTGCTTCATCAGTGATACTCAGCTGATTGGATTCTCACAAGAGGAGGTGCAAAATTGCTAAAAACAATTGTGTGGAAGCAGAAAAGTTAGGCCTAAAGATTGTGCAGAAAGAGACAGACAAGGTCTGTTAAAAAGATGAAGATATTCCTACCCAAATCTGAGGAGGCATTGGAGTTTGTTGAGCACTTAAAATATCTCATTGAAAGTCAATAGGAGTTAGGCACCAAAATTCCTTTAAGGGCCCCAAGCGCCTTAAACACTTAAGCTCTTTTGAAAATTTTACCCTTAAACCTCATTCCTGAAGTAGTATGAACTGTCATCTTAACTGGATATAGCTTTATTTGTGTTCTGCCTGATTCATAATTACAGAGTGAATCATTCTGGGTACAATTACAATTAGCCAATCAAGTCAACAGTAGTTTCCAACAAATTATGACCTTGATGTGTATTTATGCAGATGAAGAAAGACAAATTATGGGATGGTTACTGGAGAGGCAAGAAAGCTTTCAGTAAGTGTTTACAGATAATTACTAACTGATGTACTTTGTGTAAGTGAAAAACTATCGTTATTTAAATGCTAAAGGCTTGTGCAATTGTAAAAAAAAGAATATTTAAGATGACATTATTCCTCTGAACACTAAATTTATACTATTTAATGACAAACAAGAAGTTGTTAGCATATACTTTCCCTACAATGTTCACCAGAACAGGGTGTGTGTGTGCGTGTGCGTGAAATTAGCTCAAGACCTTTAATATTTGCAATTTTTTCCTGGATTTCACTTGTGCCATTTAGTAGTAGTAATGTTGCTGGGTAATAATAGGCAATATTAACTACCCAGACATCTGTTGGAAAACCGTTATGGCAAAACACAAAATTTCCAACAAATACTTGGAATATACTGAGGACAACTCTTTGTTTGAGAAAGTGGAGGAAGTAACGGGGGGGTGGAGCCATTTTATATTTTATTCTGACTAACTTGGAGGAATTTCTTGTAAAGATCAAGATGGAAGCTAATTTGGCTAAAAGTGATCATACAATGATTATTTCAAGTTCCGAAGGAAGGAAAAGAGTGAGAGCAGCAGAATAAGAATAATGGACTTCAAAAAAGCAAATTTCAGCAAACTCGGAGAACTGGTAGGTAAGGTCTTATGGGAAGAAAATGAAATTGATGAAATTTAGGAGGGCAGTTTCTCAAAGTGACAATATTAAAGGCACAATAGCAAACTATCCCAATCTGAAGGAAAGATAGGAAGAATAGCAAGAAGCCAATATAGATCCATAAGGAGCTCTTTAATGACCTGAAAAATCAGAAAGGAATCCTACAAAACAGAGGACTACAAATGAATAGCACAACCATACAGGGACAATATCAAAGGCTAAGGAGAAAATGAATTTCACCTAGCAAGGGACAGAGGCAATAAGAGGTTCTTTAAATACATTAGGTGCAAGAGAAGGACAAAGGAAAGTAGGTGCTCTACTTAGCACGGAAGGAGAGCTAATAACTGATGACATCAAGGAGGCTGCAGTGTTTAATGTCTATTTTGCATCAAAATTCACCGAAAAGGTTAATGGTGACCAGATACTCAACAATGGGGGAAGGCACGCTAGCCAAAATAAAGAAAATGTACATCAGTTAGCAGGGTCTGATGAAATTCACTCTAAGGTTCTTATGGAACAAGCTGAAGCGATCTCAGAACCGCTAGCAATTATCTTCGGGAACTCATGGAGGATGAGTGAGATCCCAGAGGACTAGAGAAGGGCAAACATACTACCTATCTTTAAAAGGGGGGATGAAGACAACCCAGGAAATTATAGACCACTCAGCCTAACTTTGCAACTTGGAAGGCTACTGGAACAAACTATGAAACAATTAATTTGTAAGCACCTAGAGGACAACAGGATTATAAGAAATAGCCAGCATGGATTTGTCATGAATAAATCATGATAAACCAATCTAATTTCCTTCTTTGATAGGGTTACTGGCCAGTTAGTAATGATAAGCCCTCAGCTGAAGTACTGTGTCCAATCTGGGTGCCTCACTTTAGGAAAGATGGACAAATTGGAGAGAGTCCAGAGAACAACAACAACAAAAAATTAGAAAAACCTGACAGGGTGGGAGTAGCCTAAGGCTGACTCACCATGATAATTGATTAGGACTGCGCAATTAACCGATTAGCTGGGAGATTCCGCTCCAGTGCTGAGAACAGTTAAAAGGGGGACAAGAAGTGGGGAGGAGGAGGCTGAAAGAAAGGGCAAAGCGGCCCAGGATCTCAGAGATTGGACCTCTCATCCCACCCTGTGTGTAGGGAGTATACTGAAGCTTGGGGAAAGCTTTATGGTGATAGGGCATGAAGCTGCCTAAGACATTGCAAATGAAGTGCACTGTGGTGAATGTACATAAGAGTGTAAGACTTGAAGAGAAATCCGGGACTAGGGAGCATACCCTGTTATGCTGACCTATGACAAAGGTTAGAAACCTAGGTATGTTTAGTCTTGAGGAAAGATGACAGAGGGGGGAACCTGATAAGTTCGTCAAATATGGTAAGGTCTGTTATAAAGAAGGCCATGATCAATTGTTCTCCATGACCACTAAAGGTAGGACAAGAAGTTATGGGTTTAATCTGTAGCAAGGGATATTTATTTTCCTAATATCTCATCTAACTATGAGGGTAGGGAAAAGCTCTGGAATAGGCTTCCAAGGGAGGTTTGGGAATCCTCACCATTGGAGATTTTTAAGAACAGGTTGGTCAAACACCTGTCAGGGATGGACTAGGTTTACTTAGGCCTGCCTCCATGCAGGGAACAATACTTGACAACCTCGAGGTCCCTTCCAGCCCTACATGTCTATGATCTACTTTGAGAAAGTTCAGGTGAAGCAAGAGGAGTAATAAAATCAAATACAGGAACGGACCTGAGGAAGCAGCTAGCTGGGAGAGACATGGTTTGGTCACTAAGGTGGAGTAAAGACTCTGCTGTTTCCATCTTCTTTGTACATATGTAGAGATTATGCATGTACTGCATATACTCCTATGCATGCACCATTTCTAAATTTCAGTGATCCATTGCATTGTAAACCCCTATTTTAAGATAGGGTGGGGATAGGGTGGGGTTGGTTTTTTTTTTGTTTGTTTGGTGTGTTAAGGCTGAAATGAAGCACACGGAGAACAAAGTCCAAGAGTAAATTGTTTTGACATTATGTAATCTGAAGATCAAATTACTTTTATTTGCAAGAAAAAAGTCTAGCAATGTACTTGGTTTAGAGGCATTCTGTGCTCTTTCATTTAAAGTAGTAAACGATCTGCAAAAAGGTATTTATAATCTATACTTTTAAAGATATAAAGAGCCAAAAATATGAAGCTCTTTCTGCATGTAAAGCATTAAGAATCCATTGTATGGAAAGTATATTATAATCATGCTTCCCAGTCTTGGCTAATTCTTTATATATCCACTGAGAGGTTATCTAGCCCAAAGGAGCCTTGTAGCCTAGAACATGTCATTGCTACTGTTTGCCAATTTTAGCTCTGTACTTTAAGTATATGATCCATTGATAGAGTGTAGCGAAAGCACCAGTGTTTGATGTAGTACAGCCTTTAGTGACAGCAGAAAAGAAAAATTGTCCCACTAGTGCCATTTTGCTGAAGCAGATGGAGGGTATTGCTGTAGTAAGTTACAAAGCTAGCAATTCAGCTGAAGTATTCATGGTTATACAAGATGCACAGAAACTAAACCACTTTCAAATTCCAACTATGATTCTTAAAAGTTGTCATCTTAGGGAAGGTCAAAAAATAACCATATTATATGTACAACTGGATAGGTGCTTGGCCAATATCCAATTTGCATGTTCCATCCCAGTAATGTGGGCATACATTAAGAAAAAAATTGATATGCATTTTATATACATAATTGTGCACTTAAAAAAATAGGGTCAAGTGTTGGCCCACTGATTTCAATGAGGACAGGATTCTACCCCAGGTACCTAATTTCTCTGCACCTTCCTCTAGAAAGGGTGAACCACCTCATGCACAGATGTTTCACAGCCATTTCATGGATTGAATTAGTTTTGCCCAAGTAGCTACCTCTACTGCATCCTCTACGCTGATGGAACTGGGGGGAGGGGAGAGAGGATCTCAAGTGATAGGCGGTAGTGTTTTCAGCATTAGCAAGTCTGAGTTCTAGTCCAATTGCTGCCCTGAAGCAGGTGGACAGGAAGGAGCAGGAAGTGGGTGAAGCCAAGACAAGATCCTACCCCTCCTCACTGGCCCCACCTCCATCCAGCAGACGGTGGTTAGGAAGGAGTTGCAATTCGCTGCTGGTATCGGCTACTCCTCTGTCACAAGCTAGGATTGATAAGCCTCTGGGGCTACTTCTGGAGTGTGTCAGGTTAGGTGCCACCCTTTATTCATGATTGTGCCTAAAGTACCAATCTAATCTTAAATATTTAATAAATATCTTTAATTCCCAATTACTTGCAATGACTTTTTTTTTAGCTGAGAAGAGGGAGGGCAGCATACTATGCAACAGCATTATTATATGCAGTCAATGTCATTCCAACTTGCCTAACTGTTTTTAACATTGAAATCATTGACTGTTCTCATCTAGGCATATTTGAGTTCCACACCAAATCTGTGCCTTTGTGCCTGGGAACCAAACAAACAGATCAGTATTTTCTTCTTTAAAATAGTTAATCTAAAGGGTCCCACTTTAAGAAAGCACTTAAAAATATGCTTAAATCCCTCTTTATTCAAGACCTAATTTAAGCACATGCCTAACTATAATCATTTGTTAGGATACCTCCTACATAACAGGCTATAGAATCTCACCCACTGATTCATGTATTGAGCGTAAATAAATTCAAACGTAAGTTTAAGGATACATCTTTTGGAAAGATATTCAGTCTAACAGTCCAAGCAATGGAGAAGTTGCTAATCCATTCCAATGGTTATTACCCTCACTGTTAAATTAGCTTCTTGATTAATTATACAAATAAGATGCCAGTTATTTCATAGCTTTAAGACCAATTTCAGTGAATTTTTCTGATAAAAAAAGCTATCAGTTACATAGAAGATCCTCCAGTTCTAGTGAGTTAATACACTAACATATGCTTCTGTAAGAGTCCTTCTCACTGGACTGCACAGCAATTGTTTCATTCTAAAGGCACAGTAGAGGTGTAGTAGTTTAAAGTGATAAGTGATGTAGTTTCAGACTCTGGTGGTGGTAGTTTTGCTCTCATTTATCAGACTCATCATAAGCTTCCTTCTTTTAGACTGAATTTTGTATCCCCAATTTCAAGCAAGTTATTTTATGCTGAAAACAAGAACTAAACAAAACCCATGTTCATGTTTTGAGGAATAATTTATTTGAAAGACAAAGCCAAGAAAAGAAGAGTGAGGGTAGATACTGTTTCTGTTATCTGTGGCAAATGGAATAGAATAAATCTGTATGATCACTACTTTGGGTAGCTTACAGATGCAGCTTTTTACATTTAGTGACTGCACACATACATTTTAGTATTTGCCCATCAGTCTAGTTTACATGTGTAACCAATTTTCATATAACGAATGTATGGTAAGAGCAATGAAAATAAATTGCTTAATAACCAAGCCCTGCTTCAGTGGCTTAAGGAAGCAAAGTCATTTTTTTTAAACTGCCTGAAAAAGCCATCTATTGATCATAGGCACAAAATTGCAGGTGGTTAAAAAAAAATCAAAAAAAAAAAATCAAAGGACGGTTCAGATCTTCAGCCGGTGTAAGTTAGAATAGCTGCACTGAATTCAGTGGAGTTGCACAGCTTTACATCAGTGGAGATCTGGACCACTGGGCTGAAGCCCACCCTGATTACATCTGCAATTGCCACTGTCATGGCAGCTGCTGCCAGGCTGATTCATTTTTGTATTCTTCTATCAGCACGTGGGAAACACACCACTCTCTCTGCAACACCCAACACCATGCAAGAGGAGGAGAGAACCAGGGCCCAGGTCACTGTTGCCCTTAGTGGGAGCTCTAGAACCACTGTGGTCCAGTTATATTCCGGCTAATGCTTCTCTGCCCAGTGCCAGGCCAGCGTCTGAAGAGGCAATATTTGGAGAGAGCTTGAAGCCCTGTTCTCACCCACAGCAGCATGGGTAGACTGGTTCTCCCAGCTATGAAGCAAGCTACAGGAGATTTCCACGCATCAGGGAAGCCAGGCCACCTCAGGAAATAAAGGGGACCCAATTCCTTCAAAATGACCACCCAGACCATCATATTCCAGCTGACTATCCACCCCTGAACTAAAGACCACCGGATGTCATCAGTGCTGTCAGCAAAAGCTGCATCGTACCCCATCTACTGCTGCAAGAAACAGCTCCCAAGAGGGCAGGGGGAGCTATCTAGGGCAGCCTCACAGATAATGAGGAAGGGGTAGCATGATAATTCCAGGGATATTGGGCCAGAGCACAGGGATGGGAAAGACTGATAGATATGGGACTGGGAAAAAGATGAAATTAATGGATTTTTCAGGGGCGGGGGAAGAGGAGGAGGGGAATAATTTTTGCCAGAGTATGTTGCTTGCGTCACTGTCTCAGGCAGAACATTTAAGGTAGGCTCTGTCAGAATTTTGGCAGCACATCTCTGCAGTGGAGCTGCAGTCAGAGCTCTACTGGTGGTAGGAAAAAGCCACAGAGATCTAAAATAAGCAATGAAGAAAGCTTCCTTTAGCAATTCTACCAGACATTGTTCACTGACTGAAGTGGGGGAATAAGTCATTCAGCAATCCTGTGTTATTTAATCTCATTTAAAAATCTGAAACAGTATGTATCCCTATCAGTTATGGGAAATGTGAACTCTGACTATGAAGGGAACAGTTTTATGTAGATGGGCCACTGTAAAATTGCTGTATCACTTAGGCATTCAAGGTGAACAATATACATGGCAATAGGCTTCAGTGAATGCAGAACGATGCAGATAGTGAAGCTGAGAACCTCTTCAAAGGCATATCTTGACACAAATTCGCTTAAGCAGCATGTTTTCTTTTAGAACATAGGAAGGAAGTGAAAGGGTGCACCCAAAATGGGTCAAATCTTATTCAACCCCAGAATTTAGTATGATGGGAGACTAGCACACAAACAATATCCATGTACCTAGAAATAACTTGGAACAGATATCACTTGAAATAGAACCAGCCCGGACAAAGAATGGTGAAGATACTTGAAGTAAGTAGTCAGTCACCTAGCTAGTGAGTGAGAAAAAGATGGACATGCATCTGTCTGGAAATCATAGAATCATACACATCTGTCTTCTTCTCATTTGCAATTCAGCTGCATGTGGATGGGAAGGTTTGCTGGAAATACAAAAATGGTCAATAAAAAGTGACAGAGGAATTAGAGGGTTAGTTAGTTACACACTTTCTAGATGCAGAACAGATTGAACCCCAGTCACAAAATAATGCCTCAGTCCCATCATGAGCTCCATCCAGGGAGAGTCAAACCCATATGAGCCTTAGTCGGGGAGCTAGCAGAAGTCCAGATAAATCGCAACAGAAACTGACCCCCGTGAAAACTGTGTGGCAGCTATTGCTTCAGCTTTCAAAAGGCTGTTCGATCTTGATAATTTTTTTTCCTAATAATTTTCAATAATGGTACAAAAGTTTTATGGAAGCAAGTACCATTACAAACACTGTTGCAGACTTCAACAGTACAGTAGAAAACAAGTCGCAAAAGAACAATCCAGTGGGGGCGGGAAGGAAAAGAGTTGGCACTAAAAAAGATAACAGGTGTATTAATGACAGGCCATTTGAACAGATGCATATTTTGCCGTAGGGCTGTTCCCAAAGAAAGTACCTGGCATAGCTCAGACTTAACACCCACCTGCCTTTTCCAGAGGGAGAATGTGCTATTGACTATTTGAACCTTGTGCCATGTGCATTGTTCAGGGCAACTGATATATATGACATAGAAGATATGGAGAAGACTGGCTGTCAAAAAGCAGATAATTTATCTGACTCTTAGTTATTGCTGATACATCTGGATATTCTTCGTTAATTTACATTACAGCTTCTGCTCTCAGTTAATCCTGGTTTCAACAGCGTTCCTTATGGCAGTATTTGACCCTTAATGCTAGAACTGCATAGATATGTGGACGTGTGCTAATGATATGGTTCTTTTTTTGCTCTGGGCCATTTATAAACATCCTCACAATTGAGAGAGAGGAGAAAAATGGGTTTAAAAATCAATATTGCATTATTTGGCCAATTTCCTGTTTGAGGCCCTGACAAAAAACAAACAGATAGTGCACACAGACTTTTTTCAGAGACATGAAAGTAAACTGATAACCAGAGAATATTTGGATGATTAAAATGAGAGGACTCAAGGGGCATAACATACTTAAGCATCAGATTATACTCAATGAAAAGTGAGACTCTTATTTGCCTTGAAGGAGGGGGGGAGGGGGAAATACCAAAAACTTAAAACGTTACTGACATAGCTGCTGTAAATTCTGAAGGTGACATTGAATCAAACAAATGGTCCATAATTACTCCCTGAAACATCGTGAATAGTCTTTATGGTTGCGCAGACCTTAAGGTTATTTAGCAATGGTCTCAAAGACTCTTGATTCCTACTTAGAAAGAATTTTCTTCATAATGGCCTGGATCATCCTCACCACCCTGATCTGCACTGAAGGGAGCCTCCGTGCATGGCTCTCCTCCCTTCAAATGTCAAAGCAATTTCAGCCACCTTCACCGCACCATCCCCATTGCTCTAGCTGGAAAGTAACAGAATTTTTGTGCTGTACTCCTCCACCAGGGACCAGATGAATACGACAGCTAGGAACAATGCTTGATAGCCCTGCATCCAACTCCATATCAGAATGCTATGGGGACCAGAGCTGATCCAGAGGCACTTCTGATCAGATGGACCTGGCCTCTCCTGGAATCTATGTGTATACTTGGGATCCACCAGTTTTGTGGCAATTATTCTAAGGGTCACCTCCAATAGTGGGGAGATACTTCCTGTAGGGATCCCCATCCTTTGCGATTTCCATGGGAGGAGATGCTCTGCTATTAGTGGCCCAGACTAATTTTAGGGTGTGTGTCAGTTGTGCTAATTTGCACAGGACAGAATAAAGGTTTTCCCCACCACCATGTATTCAGTACAGTGGTGTTCTACCACTGGGCCCCCCCATCTCTAAACACAGGCAAACTGTTTCTTGCTGAATCTTTGGGTTAGGACAGTCTTCATCACTGTGGTAGTTAAGCATGCTATATCTCTCTAAAATACTATAGTCCTGATTAATTCATAATATCTAGGTCAAAACTCTCCTCTCAGAGCCACATGGCAAGTATCAGTATGGTCACTCTTAAATTATATTCTCCCTACTTGATGCTTCGGAAGGAGAATTTAACAGAAGTCAGAACGGAATTTGGCCCCAAAGTTTCACACTGGACCATGGGCACCTTGTTATATACCATCATGTTTGCATGCTATTAAACTTATTCACACACCATAACAGGAAAGCGGCAATGTGCATAGCCCAGCTGAGATCAGAACAGAGTCCACTATACACATGCCAATTGAGCAGGAAGGAGGATTTCTTAGTTAACTTTGATCACTTGAAGTGAGACTTACAGATGCTATCAAGCAGTTTAAAGGCTGTGGAGTAATGAAATCTAAGATGATCTTTCACAGTTGCAGCTTTTCATAAATCTCTGTATCCCCGGGACAAACAAACAGTCATCCCTCTCCCCAATCTATTTTTAAAATAAAATCCAGTTGCCTACTTTCTCTCCTGAGTAGACCAGGGGTCGGCAACGTTTGGCACGCGGCTCGCCAGGGTGTTTACCCTGGCGGGCCGGGCCAGTTTATTTACCTGCTGACGTGGCAGGTTCGGCCGATCGCGGCCCCCACTGGGGGCGGCGGGAAGCCGTGGCCAGCACATCGCTCGCCCACGCCGCTTCCCGCCGCCCCCATTGGCCCGGGACAGCGAACCGCGGCCAGTGGGGGCCGCGATCGGCCGAACCTACCGCGTCAGCAGGTAAATAAACTGGCCCGGCCCGCCAGGGTGCTTACTCTGGTGAGCCGCATGCCGAACGTTGCCGACCCCTGGAGTAGACTATAGCACTTAGTGAGTGTCTGTCAGTCAGAAATGAGTTGGGCTATTAGTCACTAAAACAAATCTGAATCTATTGATTTACATGAATTTGGAGCTAGGTATAATAAACAACTCCAGAATAGTTTGTTCATCCCTTGTTTAAAATGTCCCCTTCTGCCCCCAAAACAGGAGACCTCTCTCATGTTCATCTGATATTGTTTCCATTTTTTGTACTCTAAAAGGAGAAGGACCCTCAGAAATATATGTTGTCATCCAGAGTCCCTAATTAAGCCCTGACCCAGAAAAGCACTGAAACACTTGCTTAACTTTAAGAGTGCAAATCATCCCAATTGACTTCAATGGACCTCCACAGATTTGCACCAGCTGAGGATCTATCCAAAATACCTTTAGATAATTCCACCAGTTTTGTTAAGTGAGGGTGACATGAATGAACTGCAGTGAAGTGGCTACAGGAACAAGAGACAGACCCAATCTACAAAGTTCAGATCTGGAGCCAGACTCCAACTACTCCACATTGAAAGGGTGTTTAAGATCTATATAGTTTTGCTCTGAGATCATCTCTCAGCTACTGGTCCATTGATTTTAGAAGGACATCTAGAGCACTCAGTACAGCTAAAACACTCATACTCAAGGTGTTCCATGTTGAGTACCCAAGAACAGAGTCATCCAAAATCAGTGGCCACTTTTGAAAATGTTGGCTATTTTAGGGGATGAGGGAGTATGTTTTTCTAAAATGGATATCAGAGCATGTCTTCAAAGTATGGGGAAAATTAGAATCGCCATGATCCCAATTTGAGAAATGATTTTGAGAAACTATTGAAAAACTGCTTTGGGAAAAAGCAATAGATCTAAACAAAAGACAGAAGGCACTTTGATAAAACACCTGAGAAAAGAGATGGTGAGAGATAAATTGAAAGACATGAAGACAGTAACTTCATATAGATCCCTTTTTAATGAATAAGCAACAACAAAACAAAGAACCCAGGTCTCCACATTTGTTCTGGGAGAAAGACAAGGCATTTGAGGATTTCAAGTAATACTAAACAAAGCAAGAACTTGGGCTTGCAGGGCTCATGCTGTGGTGCTAAAAATAGCAGGCTAGATGTTCCTGCTTGGGCTGGAACCGAGGGTTCTGGAACTGCTGTCTTTATTCCCATCGCACAAGTTTGAGTCTATTGACCTGAACACTGGGAGTCACTGCTACACAGTTGGATGGCGCTTTTTTGGGGGGCAGTGTAGATGTACCCAGTGTCACTTGAGTGGTGCCATTTTGCTTGCCAAGACGAGAATGGAATATTCTGACGCATCAGATAATTATGGCACATATCAACAGAGAACCTAGCAGTTATCAGAGATTACTAAATAGCTCTTTCCTCCCCACTGTCCCCCAACGGGGGATTCTGTTTTGTATGTTTTTGTTTTAATTACCCTACTTCTCAACTACTCAAAATTGACATGAAGGAATTGGTTCTTTGAAGTGCCCAGCTAAGATTCAGTAGTTATTTTCTGATTTTTTGGTTTAGTATTTTGGAGATCCAATCTTGAATTCCTTGAGTTTGCAGGAATAAAAGAAATTGAGGATCTGGCCCCAAGAAAATCTTTAGGCCATGTCCCTAGTGTGGAAGACAGGATCTCCTGCTTGCTTGAGGTAGATTGAGAGAGATGTAGCATGTAAGATAATAATGTTCGGTTATTATGCCATATCTTTCATCCAAGGACCTCAAATCCTGGCAACACATCATCATACCCAACCAACAGATTAATAAACAGGCACAGACCGGGTAGATGGGATGCCCACAGTCTTAAAGCAAGTCAAAGGCAGAACCCAAAAGTCACTTTTTCTAAGCAACTGAGCACACCATGGTCATATCGATGTCAACTACACAACGTTATAGTCAAGGTTAAATAAAAAGCAACAAAGAGTCCTGTGGCACCTTATAGACTAACAGACGTATTGGAGCATAAGCTTTTGTGGGTGAATACCCACTTCATCAGACGCATGACGTCTGACAAAGTGGGTATTCACCCACAAAAGCTTATGCTCCAATACGTCTGTTAGTCTATAAGGTGCCACAGGACTCTGTTGCTTTTTACAGTTCCAGACTAACACGGCTACCGCACTGAAGGTTAAATAAGTCTCCTTTTTTCCCATACCCATGGTCTTTGGATGTTGAGACAAGAGAGTTACTAAATGAGCCATGTTCAGATATTTTCATACTATAATGCTAACAAAAGAACCTTGTTAATGTTCTCTCTATATATTTTATATCTATGACCAACACACACACACACAGTCATATATTCATTCCCTGCTGGTTAAAAAAAAAATCCTGCATAAAATATTTTTAGTCTGATTTCGCCCATAGAATACCGCTCTGAAATACCTATTTCAGAAATTCTAGCAGACTAATTTCCCACACCTCTCCAGTCCTTTGTTCTTGAACTGAGGAAATGATGCTCAGCCTCACTGTTGAGAGACAGGGGAAGTCCATATCCCTCTGGGTCCTTGCTTGCTAGGTGTCAGTGACCAGACAATTGGATCTGCCATTGTATTCCCAAGAGCTCCATTGGTACGGGGCCTAAGGCCCAGATAGCTAGGCAACACTTAGATCCATGTCTCTTTGCCTGCCCTGAGAGCAAACAGCCCTTTTCCACCCATTAAGTAACAATGCAGCACACAGGGGAAACTGAGGCATGTACAGGACTCAAAAATGTTACAAAAAATTCCCCATTTTGTCACAGTCAGCTACATGGTGCAAGATGGGCATGCAAGTTGCTGCTGTGACCCTTGACCATATTTCATCAGTGCATGACACTTTTCTTCCATCACCAAGCACCCTAGGACTACTATCAAATGGGCACAGATGATGAAACTGGGCGCCAAAAATAAAGGACCTTCAGAGCAAGCTACAAAAGGCATTTATACAAATTCCTCACTCCCCCCCCCCATCAGATAGGAGATAAAACTCATTTAGTCCCCAATTTTCTGATGAGTTCTTAGCAACCTCCTCCTCCATGTAGGTCTTTCATGTGCAAGGAGCAGTCCTCTCACTACAGAGCAAATCCCACTAAAGGAAGCTAACTGCTCCATTATGCTCATTCTCAACAAAGTGTGTGTGTGTGGGGGGGAACCTCCCCCCTCTCCCGCAGTCACTCAGACAACATTAATTGGTGGGGTGGCCTATAATAAAGGACCAGTCCACAATTCATTTACTGCACAGATCTCAATGCCACCGGGGGGGGGGGAGGGGGGGGGAGAAGGGGGTAGAGAAGGTAAGTCAATAGAAAGGGATGTAGATTGGCACCTAAGTACCCTCTTATCGCCTACCCTCCCCCAACCCCTCCAGAAAAATTCCAGCAAAAATGCAAAACCTCCCCTCAACTGCTTCTCATACCCCTTCCCAGTAAAACTACAACACAAGGAAAATCCAAAGTAGGGTGACCAGATAGCAAATGTGAAAAATCGAGACGGGGTGGGGGGTAATAGGAGCCTATATAAGAAAAAGACCCAAAAATCAGGACTGTCCCTATAAAATCGGGACATTTGGTCACCCTAATCCAAACAGTAAGTTTTCCTCCAACAATCTGGAAGTGTGGATCTGCCAGTGTCTTTTTAAAGAGTCAGAGTATAATTTTGAGACCGTGGTGAGGGGAGAGGAGGAAGAAACAGCCAGGTTGCTGGTGTCAGTGTTTTCTTTTTTTAAGACTTATATTCTGTAACAAGGATTGCAATTTCAGCAGGAAGTGGCACATGGTTTAGACCACGCTCATGACAAAAATTTACAACATGACCAAAAGGAGTATAAACTGTACCCTCATAACAGGTTTTAATGTGAATCCATCCACATCAAATTATTCAACTTAACCCTTTGCTTGTGTCTGCAATCTGATATTTCAATGGTTTATTTTGGAAAAAATAAAGTACCATGAAATAAAAAAAAGTAAAGGCCTACGAAATATTATTTTCCTTCTACAACCAAAGAGAAAGTGAAAACTAAAGTCAAAAATACCTAAAGTCACGTATAGTCCCAGGCCAGTCTAACTGGGCTTCTGGTGATCTGTGTTATTTTGTTTTATGATCAAAAACTTCTAACAGTAAGTTAGTCACTATCAATTTGATATCTGAAACTGCCAGGCTGTGTATTTTAAAGCTTTTTATTATAGGAGCGTTTGGGTTCTCTACAGAGAAAACTATTGAGTAGGTAAAACAGAGCACTAAACATTGGTCAAGTATAGTTGATTTTGGTCTGATTCTGCAGCCATGGCACAGACAATACTGCCCCTAATTCACTACAGATGATGATTTTACAGCCAGTACTAGTGAAATTTGCCTATGTAAGAGCCTGCAGGATTGGGCCCTAAACTGTAAAATAAAAAAAATGCAATTTATTTTCATACAAAATCATATTCATTTTGCTAACGAGTAAGATCAGGATTTATAGTATCTGAGCACCTTTTATCCTTGAAGCTTAGATAAACTACTTGCAAAATATATTTTTCTCTTGAAAATTCAACTTAACATCACCTGGTTCTTCTTCAGCATATAATTGCAATAAGAGTCCAAGTTTTATTATTCTGTACTAGAATTATCTACAGATACTTGCCTATGGCCTCGATTCAGCCAGCTGCTGCAGATGGGCAGGCCCCTACAGCCAGTGAAGCTCCACATGAGCACAGATTTCCATCTACATGGAGTCATTGCTCGAATCAGGTGTAGGTAGTTATGCTACTGCAATTACTGTAGTACGTGAGCACCTTAAAATGTAGATCTATGTGCTTATATGGTCCTCACCATTGCTGTATCAGAACATTTCCCAATCAATGGATTTTACCCCCACAATATCCCTGTGATGTAGGGAAGTACTATCCCCATTTTAGAGATGAGGACCCATGGCACAGGACAAATTAGGCAATTTCCTCGGGGTGAGGCAGAGTTGGGGGTAATTTCTGGAGTCTCAGTCCAGTGCTTTCGCCGCTAGACCAGCCTTCTTATCAATAAATCCAACCACAAGACTCAGATTCTCCCTTCATTTCCAGGTTCAAGTTGTTTTCCTGAGTTAGAGTAAAGCTATCTAAGTGACTTCTGCTTCTTGTCCTAACGGCAGTTAAGTCTGTTCATTCGCAACCCCTTTGGCAAAGAACTGCATAGCTTTTAAGGGACAACCACTGAGAATACTTTGTCTCCAGCTTTCATTAGAGAGTTCTATTGCCTGAGGATCTCACCTTTCTATGGAGCACTTAAATAACATTGTCAATGGCAATAAATATTGCCTTACTTTGATATAGTATTTTTCATCCAGGAAGGTTATAAAAACACTCCCCAGGCTGCATGGATTGGTATGTCTTCACCCTCCAACAGGCTGGAACACACCAACCACACTGTAGTAAGAATCCAACTTTCCTTTTTTCTATTTTTAAAGGGCGGGGGAGGGGGGGGGAGTACTTCTCCAAGTAGCAAGGCAATTTTAAGTCAAAAGCGGACTGTCCATACTCTAGATTGAAATAAATGCCAGGGGATGTTTAATGACCATATGTTCAGAGCCTCAATCTTTACCTGGCTAGGCAATTGATGTGTTGGCACTCCTGCTTATTATACCAAACTTATCAATTTCATGGGTACTTTGTCCTGCCTCCCCACAAGCTATTTGTTTTATCCATCTCTTGTCTCTTATCATACACCAAAGGCTTGTCTAGAAAGGGGATTGAACTAAAAAAAGCTGAACACACTTGCATCATGTGTACGCAATTCATTGTAGCACACAGACTCCACATTTATCAAACACTCTGGAGTCCTCTTTCAAAGCAAGCAAAATTTTGCTGTGAAGCAACTTAGTCTGGTCTATGATTCATGGGTTCTCAGTGCTGCTGTGTACTGCCTTAGTAGTCTTCCAACAACTATCTCGCATGACTTTGCAGGTAACCGTTACTGAATTGTCTGTTTACACATGTATCACCATCCCTCCCCCGACCCCCTGCTCTAGGGTCAAGTTGACCAATGTCCCCTCCCTTGTTTAAGCTGGTGCCTATCAACTGCCCTAGTACAGTTTGGGAATGCCATATGTGTAAAGCCATCAATAACCTTTTGAGAACTGCTAAGCTTACCTAGGCCATCAATACCTTTACCACATCATCATACATCTACATGACAATGGCCCCAACAGTTGGTCTCTCCATGCCAAATTGGTTTGCAATGATTGGTAGAATCCAGGGGTGACCAGCTTCCAGATGGCAATTGCTACCCACTTGTCTATGGATCTAGAGAACTGCATGTTGGTACATGGCTGCTGTAGGTCCATTGTTAGTTCAGCACATATCTCCAAAAAGGTTGCCTTCCCCAACCTGAAATTCTCTTACCACTGCAGTTCATTCGAGGTCTGCAGAGCAATCCTCTCCCGCCAATGGTTTCCCAAGTCCAGATACGGCACTGTATGCTGTGAAGCCATTCCAGGAACCAGTACTCTACTATCAGTTGTTTGGTATCTTCCTCGTGTGTTCCAGTTTCACCACTTAAGACCCTCCTGCTGCTGTTGCTGCCACCACCACATCACCTGCTCAGTGGTGCAGCAGGGGAAGTCCCAAGCCATATGCCTCTGGCTAGCCCACTCAAAAAGAATAAGGAGTGGAATCAGATGAATCACAGGATTTTTAAAATGTGAACTAGGCTGGCTTCTGCTAGCTACCATATAATGCACAGTGAGAAAAATTCCAGAATGAAGCAAAGGAGCACAATACCCTCAGTTTGAGCAAACTGTGTGTACACAAATTATGTGCATTGACAGAGGGTATACTGTCCCATGTGTATCTTATTACTGTTGCTTGCATAATGGGCATTGCTGTGGCCAAAAGGGGCTGATGTGATCTCCTTGGATGCATAAGCAGGGGATTCTCAAGTAGGAATAGAGAGACTATTTTACCACTGTACTTGGCACTGGTGTGACTGTAGCTGGACTATGGTGTCCAGCTCTTGTGGCCACAATTCAAGAAGGATGTTGATAAATTGGAGAGGTTCAGAGAAGAATCACACGAATGATTAAAGGATTAAAAAACATGCCTTATACTGATAGATTGAGCTCCTTGAGTTTATTTAAATCTTTCTTCTGTTAAGTAAGGGGTGACTTGATTGCAGTCTATAAACTTCTACAAGGGGAGCAAATATATAATAATGGGCTCTTCAAGCTAGCAGAAAAAAGGTATAAAAAGCCAGTGGCTAGAAGTTGAAGTGAAACAAAAATCAGACCTAAAATAAGGTGAAATTTTTAAGTGAGTTTAACCACTGAAATTTAACAAGTGTTGTGGTGAATTCTCCATCACTGACAGTTTTAAAATCAAGATTTGATTTTTTTCCTCCAAAGAGATATGATCATGGGATTATTTTGAGGACGTTGTATGGCCTGGATTATACAGGAGGTCATGTTGGGATTTTATATTTTACACACACACACACACACACACACACACACACACCCACACACACACACACACCCATGTAATATGTTATAGGTCATTGAGGCCTGGTATGAATGACACGTGCTTGACATGAATATGTATGTTGCAAGTTGGCAACCGAAGCAAGAATTTAAGGTCAAGAACTACTAGAACTATTTGTGTAAAAGCAATCTTAGGTTCCGAGAAAAATACAGAAAAATCAGCAGAAAAGGAACCACCACCAGCTGGACTGATATAAAATTGTATAAGAATTGGAGGAAATGTCAAGCCTTGGATCATGGCAGCCCACCCATGTGGTTTTTGTCGGCTCCCCGAATCTTATGATCGGAAGGAATCTCGACTGGCCATCGGTACCATTCTGACCTTTGGACTCTGGTATAGTATGTTTGGGGTGCGAATGTGGAGTGGGTAAGGTTTGTTTTTTAATCAATAAAGAGCATTTAGAGTATTATATACCAACACTCTGTCCGGTATCTGCCTGCTCCCCCTCCTGTTGGGAGACCTCTATTGTGAGTCTAACATGTGGTGGAGAATGCGGTGAGAGGAGAGATATTAAGGAGTGCTGGATTTTGAGATGGGGTCCTACAGTGTTGGGGGAATCCTTATTTAAGACTAATAAGGGTGACTCCTTATTTGGGAAATTTGTAATAATGTTTAAAACACACTGTTTAAGAAGAGAAGGGCTGGAAGAGGCACCCCAGTGGACTAAAGTTAAAGCTCCTTCTCTGGAGCAGTTTGAGAAATATCTACAGCTGTACAAGACTAATGCCAGTAAAAAGCAAACGGCCGTAGTATGGCTGTTATGGCAAGCTGTAAAAAAAGGCAACTGCATGTAAAGGGGGGGAGTTTGTGCAGCGTTACAAACATTACAAAAGAATTTTAAAACTTGACAGGAAAATTTGGAGCAGGAAGTGAGGCAGGCACAGATAATGCAAACTCAGAACAAATGGGGAAACAAAATGGGGAACTGGAGAAAAGAATGATGGATTGGGAAAAGATTAAAGTAAACAAAGATAAATTAAACCTTCAAATGATAGAATGAAACAGTTAATTCAAGATTTGACTAAGGAAAAGGAAAAGGAGATCGCAAGCATTTCTCACCGTTGGTGCCAGAAAACTATAGTAGCATTGAAAAAGCAATGGAAAATACAGGAGCTGAAATTTGCGGCTGTGTGTCAAAAAAAAAAAAAAAAAAAAAAGAGAGATTTGGATTTGGATTCCAATGATATTTGGTATGGAGAGGATCTGCAAGGGGGGCCAAGAGAAAAGGGAATTTGACCAACCTCGAGAAGGGCTTTATACTAAGTTGAGGAAAGAAATAAGAAACTGGCCAAGAGAGCCTAAGCCAGAAAAGACTGTAGCAGTGATAGAACGGAGATCAACCATTAAGGATGCAGCAGGGAAGATAAAGTCAGAGCAGACACAAATAATTCCTGCAAGTTCGTCAGATTTACAGTTGATGGTAAAGTCATTAGGCCCAGTGAATATGAAAAATTTAGCTACATGGCTAGTACAGTGGGCAGAGTTAGGAGGGACAGCATTTAAATATGAGTGAATCTTATAGGTTAATCAGGGTAGCTACTGCTGGAGAGATTAGACAGGCAGTAGATCGAGCAAAAAATGCTTTGGACAGGCAGCCAGAAGCACACCAGCTGATACCACAATTTATTATGCTGTTAGGAAAAGAGAGATTTTAAAGACCCATGGAGGTGTTATCCAGTGCAGATTACATGAAGTCTGGAGATTCACCCAGGAATTACCTGTTGTTAAAGAGAATAAACACTGGGATTATTGGCTGGAGAAATACAACCGGTGACTAATCCCAGGGCGGAGGTCGCCAGACATGTCAGGGCTGATTCTTTGATGGCAGTTGATTTGAATCAGAGGGAATTTAGGAATGATGCGTTTGAAGGATTGGACAGAAATTTATTAGCGGTGTCTACTAATTTGGTGAACTAAGCAGCCCAGGATGAGGGGTTAACTGTTATGGATGCACTGGAGCACTGGATAGTATGCCAATGAATGATGAAAGGGGGAAGCCAGGTCGAAGGATTGAAACCCAGAGTACCTTTTGCTGAGGCAACAACATATTCAAATGGGTGTGTTTATAGATCAGGATACCGTGAGAGAGGAAGAGGCCTCAGTAGAGGACAAAACACCCCACTCCAAGGAGGTAGAGGGTGCAATAATCAAAATGAGCCCCAGAAGGGAGTAGATGTGATTTGGAATATCACTTAGAGGTATTTGAAATGGAGGGGAGTAGATATGGATAAGTGGAATGGGAGACATACTGATGAATTGATCAAAGAAATGCAAAGGATGGAAAGATGTTTAAGGAGCAGAAAAAGGTTGCAGCTATGCAAGCTGAGGGTTCAGAGAAACCTGCTCTACAGGGAAACCCCGATGACAAGTTGCTCCCATTGGAAATGAGTCCTCAGGAGAGGGAGATGGTAACTAGATTAAGATGGGATTCAAACGGGAGGCCAAGGACAACTGTCATTGTGGGAGATAATGGACCCAAAGATGCCCTATTGGATAGCAGGACTGGTGTAAATATAAGTTGTGATTTGACTCGATATGTGTCAGAGATCATTACAGCAGCCTCCTTTATTGGGGAAAGAGTGACAGGAAAAATGTATCATTCAGTAGAAATAGCTATACCCAGAGAGAGTGGGGGATATTTGTTGTGAAGAACAAATGCTTCAGATCGATCAGGCGGCTGAGCCAGTAATATTGGGGACTCCTTTTTTGAAGAGGAATCGGTTAGTTTTGGATTTAACTAATTGAGTTCTGTGGCGTGTCCCCGGCTGGACGGAAAGCATCCTGATAGCAGGGTACATTCCAAGAGTATGTGCTGCAGAAGCAGTGGAGGAGATTATACTGGATCAACAGGCTGTGTGGGTAAAGGAGTTTCCCGATGTATGAATTAAGAATAAAGCTGAAAGTGGTAAAATCAAATCATGTGTGAAAATCGTGGGGGACAAAGTGCCACCACAGAGACAATATAAATATCCTGTGCAAGCAGAGGCAGGAATTGAGATAATAATTGAATCATTAGAACAGGGAGTGACTGAAAAGGAGAATTCTGCATACAATAGCCCAATTTGGCCCATATTAAAAACCTCAGGAGATTGACAGTGGATTTTAGACAAATTAATAAAGCTACCCCCACCCATGGCACCAATAGTAGCAGATCTACCTCAAGTGATGGCAGGAATACAGGGGCCCCTAAATAGTTCTCTGTCACAGATTTGGCAAATTGTTTTTTCACCATCCCATTGCATCCCGATTCTTGGGCCCGCTTTGCGTTTACTTTTAAGGGACAACAGTACTCATTTAAAAGAATTCCCCAGGGCCTACGTTGCGCTCCGGCTATTGCGCACCAACATGTGGTGCGAAATCTGGATCAATTATCCAAAGAGAATCGGGAGAATGTCACCTCATATGTAGACAACATATTAGTGTGGGGGGACACTGAAGAGGAGGTGACTGAGCAGACTGAAAAAGTGTTGACACTCATCCAGGAAATGGGTTTCAAGGCTGATAAAGAGAAAGCCCAACTAGTGCAGAGGAGAGTGAATTATTTGGGGGTGATCCTACAGGAACAAGGAATTCAGGTAGCTCGACAAAAGATGAAATCATTAATGAATTTACAAGGCCAGAGGGTTCTCATGCATTGAGGCTGATGTTAGGAGGGTTTAACTATTTAAGGAAACATCTGGAATTTTGCCATTATAAGTGGACCCTTGTGGCGTTTACTAAAAATAAAGTAGAATGGGAGTGGGGGCCTGATCAAGAAAAAAGCTTTCTGTAATTTAAAACAAGCCTTGATGCTAGCTCCAGCATTGAAATTCCCAGTGATGAACAAGCCGTTTGTGATAAAGTTGGCAGCAACCCAACGGAGTCTAGCAGCAGTATTAATGCAGGAAATTAATACCGGTAGCATATGATTCTAGAAGATTAACCCCATACAGAGCAGCAGTTTGGGATCTGTGAAAGAGAATGTTTAGCTGCTGTGTGGGCCATTGAAGCTTTTGCTTTGACTACTGGCACAGCCCCAATTATAATACAAACACCTCACTCTCCCCTGTAGTATATTTTATCAGGGAAACTGCAGGGGAAAGGAGAATCGAATACCAGGATGACCCAATAGACCTTGATGTTAACTAGCGGAGATATTACTTATGAGAATAACAGACAAGCAATGATGTTACCATATGCCCTCCTGATGGAAGGAGGGGAGCATGAATACCCACTTCCAGAAACCGAACCAAAGTGATTTGAAGAAGCACCCCCGGTAGATGAAGTGTTAAGCCTTGGAGGAGGTTTGGTTTACAGATGGTAGTTCATACCATGAGAACTCTAAGCAATATACGGGATATGCTGCTGTACAAATTGATGGGGAAACTATTTCTGGTTCTAGGAGTATGACTTCAGCTCAGGGAGCCAAGGTCAGAGCTCTTAGTGATCTGTTTAAACAGAAAAATAATGTTGCAGAGTGTCTTTATGTCTATGTGAATTCAGACTTTGTGGCACAAGCACTGTTGTGCTGGATTGGGATTTGGAAAAAGAATCATTGGGAAATGGCTGAGGGGAAAAATTTGGTCCAAAAGGAGGACTGGAAATCTATTTATGATGGGTGTTTTTTTTTTTCCTCTCTTCAACCAATGACAATTAAGAGTAAGACATATTAAAGGTCATCAAAGTGAGAAGGGAATGAAAAATATTGGAATGATAAAGTAGATTCTTTAGCTAAATTAGCAGCAAAGGAACTTTTGGGAGTTATGGTGGTTACTAGAGCTCAAGCCATAAAACAGGAGGTTAAACCTGAGGAAAGATGGGGAAACGGGAATATACAAGGTGGCTATGTGATGAATAAGAAAACAGGAGAGGTAAAGTGGGTAGCTGACAAACTTCAAAGAGGAGAGGTTAACAACCTGTGTCACTCTATGGCCCATCAAGGAATAGAGAATACTGTCTTTAAGGTAAAACAAATTGGAATATGGCCTAAGGTGCGAAAGGACGTAGAATACTTGGTTAAAAACTGCATAAGGTGTGCAGCAGATGGGAGTAAACCACCGAATTCAGGACCCTTGTTGCACCAAAGAATTGTGGGGCCATGGAGTAGAATACAGGTTGATTATATTGATAAATTGCCTAAGACCCAAAGGGGAAAAATCAGTATTTATTAGTGATAGTAGATTCCTTTTCTGGATGGATAGTGATTCCCACCAGAAATCATACTGCAGAGACCACTGCCAAAAAGTTGTGGGAAGTAGTGTTTAGTAGATATGGAACTCCAAAAGTAATGGATTCAGATAATGGGCCACATTTTGGGGGAGGAGTAATTAAAAGTTTATTAAAAGCTTTAGGAATAAAGCAACAACTACATATCATCCTCAATCGTCAGGGACAGTAGAAAGGATGAATCAAACTATTAAACAAGTCCTACACAAAGTAGTGTAAGAAACTGGCCAAGTTTGGGACAATAAATTGCCAGGGGTGTTGGCGGCAATCCGAAGTAGTGATTGATTGGGTACTGGCTATCAGCCTTATCAAATTCTCTTTGGAAGGTCTATGAAATTGTGGAGCCCTTTATTGTACCCAGAAGAAGAGGAGGCGGTATCAGTTACCCAACCGGTAGGGAATTAGCAACAGAACTTAAAAAATTGAATTTAAACTGTCTAATGCCATTGAAAAAGCAAGGGAGACTATGGATTCTTGTGTGGCTCAGGACAGTAAATTATGGAAAATCGGAGATAAAGTAATGTATTTGAAATTAACATTGAAAAATCATGTCCTGGATTCTAAATGGGTTGGACCATTTTCCATCATGAATAAAAATTCACCTATTGTAGTGCAGATTAACAACAGGGGGAGGGGAGGGAAAGTTGGTTCACACATCACAATTAAAGTTATGGCCTAAAGATTAAATGTTCCTTTCTTTTTCTTTGAGTTTATTTTACAGAGGGAAAGGAATGCCAAATTGCACTGGAGATTATTCTGTACGGACCTTGGATTTGGAGTGTGGCTATGGTGCTAGAATTTTTGTAATTGGTTTATTGCTTAGCTTTGAATTTTGTGCTTAGGAGAAGAATTGTGTTGTGTGCATTATATTTTAGGAAGAAAAAAATAATACCGGAGCTTGAGCAAAGATAAGAGGTTAGTGTAAGTATTTAGAATAATACAGCCGGAAGCATCGGACATTATTCCTATGGAATAATGGCCATGGCTTCAATATTGAGGATCCTCATAATTCAAAAAGGGTGGACATATGGGTATTGGCCTTTACATTTTTTGAATATTTGGAGAAATTTAGGGGTACATGGATATACATATGGGAGCACCTCATATGGATCAAAGGGAATATGACATTTGACTATTCGTGGGACAGAATGGGAAAAACAGGAGCAAACAAAACAAGATGCAAAGAAAAACCTTTTGAGATAAAATTTGAAATATGGTGGGAAGATGGCAAAAATGTGATATGTGAATATCTAAAGCCAAAAGATTTGGAAGAGCAATGGAGGTATTTTTACATACTAAGGGGGGGGTGGGGCAGAGAAGGTCACCAAATGTTTAGATTTAGTTATGATGAGAACAATCTGAACAGGAATACTCTGAACTGTACCTTTTGGAGTTTGGGATTTGATGTAGTCACCCTAGATGTGACTAATGAACAAGAATTGGCTAATGCTCATGTGGGATGGAATGAGTCAATGGCTCTTAAATTATGGGAATATGGTGTAAGAGCAAATCCTTCAATAATGATAAGATTGAGTTGCTTTAGGAAAATTAATGAGGGAATATATTTTTGGGGATATGGTCTTTTTTTGTGTTTATTAATCAGATACCAGTAAACAAGATTGCACCAAGAATCATGGCAGACGAGAACCCATATAGGAGGGGAGAAGTAATCGAAGCCCCAACTATTGTGGATCAAACAAACAATCTGGTTGGAAGGAGCACACGTAAATTGTTGATTGGCCCTAAGATTTATGATTATGCATGGCAACCTGATCAATCAAATCTCATGCAACAGGGTCTAAATGGAGAGCCCAAGGGGTCAGGAAAGAATTCCTATACTTGTTTCTCCAGGGGGCAAAGTTGACCTTGGTGACTGGCTCAGCAGCAGGCCCTTGTGTACACAGACTCACATGGGTGCAGGAGCTATTCTCATTCCCTTGCTGACAGCCTGAACTGCTGAACAAGTCCTTCACCATGCATGGGGGATACAGTGTGTCTGAGCAGTCTCTAGGGTCTAGGGATGTCAGCATCCAGACAGAGGTAGAGAGTCATGATCAAATCATGTAACTGAATTGGGTCACTTCTTCTCTTAAGCACGTCGCTACTTGGATAAATGGGTTTGAGTTGTTGGTGGGTAATTGTCAAGCAACTCGCTTAGGTTGCTGGGGTTTGTCATCATGCATGCCCTCCATTCCCATAATTGTTGAAGAAGCCAGGGTACAGATGTGCTAAGGATGACATGGAGAAGGATGCATGTGTGGGGGAAGGCTTCCCTACCTTGCACAGAAATAGGGCTTCCACAAGAGAACCCCATATGGGAGTTTCACTGGGGGACCAAGATCAAATTTAGGCTATGTCTACACTTACACCGGTAGCATGCCACAGCATGCCACCCCTACCATGGGTATAAACAGCAGTATAGACAGTGTGGCATTGCTAAGGCAAGTAGAATAAAGACACCAGAATCTTAAGGTATGTACCCTACACAGCTCCATATATATCCAAACAGTGCCATCCATGTCTAGGCTTTTTTTGGTTTGTTTGTTTTAAAAGCAGTGTAGTGTCCCACTGCTGGAGCTTTCCCCATTGCAGGGAAAGGCTACAAAAGGTCCCCACTAGCAGAGCCTCCCCGTTGCCTCCCTCCTGCTTTTCACTGCTGCCTGTAGCCACACCCCACTGTGGATGCAGCCTCTTTTCACTGTGCTCATTAGCTAGATGTACCCTACATACTGCCGCCAGTGTAGACAAGGCTTTAAAAACTAACATGCCACCCAGGGCACACGAATGCCACACAACAACTGTCATTTATTTTATTTCTATAAAAAGTTGTAATCTTAGCCTTCAATCTAATTACCAATGTAATTTTGGCACGATCTATAGTGGAATCAGCAGTCAAACCCTTTCTACAGAATGTTCACACCAACACATTGGGCCTGATTCTCCATTATGAGAATTGACTCGCCTAAACCAACTGTAACTGAGTGGAAAATCAGACACATTCAAGTGATTTATAGCCCTGCTACAGAATTCTGTAAATTAACCTAAATATTCTATACGTCTGATTCTCTACTAAATCTTTTGGACTTGCCCTATAAGGGGACAATTTTTACTATGTTATGTTATAAACATACCTGTAATAATGTAGTAACACTAATTTCTTTCGAGTTGTGAATGGCACTATTTTAATGGTAACTACAGCATGTCATTCTGAAGCACTGGGCTGGTATTAATCACAGATTACGTACCAATATCTGTATCTTAATAGACGTACAAATATATATTTACACATGGCCCCTATTACTCAGTGTAACTAAACATGCATTAATATGACTGTACATTAACTGCCAAACAATACTGAACATAATTAATTTCCTCATTTTATACACGCAACAAAATTAAATTAAACTCAGCAGAGGCAGGGCAGGCTTTAGCTATTAATCCTCCTAGGAGCAACTATAATTATTTTTGCCAGCACTAATTTCATTTGCATATGTATTGTTAAATCGCAAATCACAGTAAACCAGGAAAGGTTTCTCTGGTGTTTAATTGATTAAGAGGTGCTAGTTAAGAATAGTAAATTTGATAGCAAAAATATTTATCCATAAGCAAAATAAAGAGTGATGTACACAATTAAAGAGGCAAGTAACTACACTAACTAATCCAGTTCGATAGATTGTTTTTTCTGTTCAATCTACGAAGAAATTGGGAGTTTTGCAAATTCGTTTCTTATCCAAAATATTTGCTGAATATTTTTGATCTATAGATTTCTGACCAGTTCATTAGAAGTGTTAGACATTCCAAATATAAGCTGTTTTGATTGCACACAGGTCACAAGGTATGTTTTGGAGATGAGGTCAACTCTAAGGACCTATGTTGAAATCCTGGCACCACTGAAATGAATGGGAATTTCGCCATAACTCAATGGGATCAGGACTTCATCCTAGTTTCCACTGTGAATTCATGCAATTGTGAGTGAAAGGAGACAATCACTATACTCTCAAATGTACGCTCACAAAAAACGGATTTAAAAACACCATATCACCTGTGGGTGACCACTTTCACAAAGCGATCACAACATCTTCAAAAGAAAAGCCTGGGAGCTTAAATTCATAACTTTCCTAAACACTGAAAATCAAAGACTGAAGAGAGAGACTGGATGTATGGCTTATTACAACAATCTGCAACCCACTAAACCCCCTGTCAAGGCTCCTTCCCCACTCTGAACTTTAGGGTACAGATGTGGGGGCCTGCATGAAAACTTCCAAGCTTAACTACCAGCTTAGATCTGGTCCGCTGCCACCACTCCCAATGTGCTAATTCCCTTCCTTGGGTAGCCTTGAGAGACTCTTCACCAATTCCCTGGTGAATACAGATCCAAACCCCTTGGATCTTAAAACAAGGAGAAATTAACCATCCGCCCTCCTTTCTCCTACCAACTCCTGGTGGATCAAGATCCAACCCCCTTGGATCTAAAAACAAGGAAAAATCAATCAGGCTCTTAAAAAGAAGGCTTTTAATTAAAGAAAAAGGTAAAAATCATCTCTGTAAAATCAGGATGGAAAATAACTTTACAGGGTAATCAAACTTAAAGAGCCCAGAGGAACCCCCTCTAGCCTTAGGTTCAAAGTTACAGCAAACAGAGGTAAACACCCTAGTAAAAGGTACATTTACAAGTTGAGAAAACAAAGATAAAACTACCATGCCTTGCCTGGCTGTACTTTCAAGTTTGAAATATGAGAGACTTGTTCAGAAAGATTTGGAGAGCATGGATTGATGTCTGGTCCCTCTCAGTCCCAAGAGCGAACTCTCCCCAAAACAAAGAGCACAAACAAAAGCCTTCCCCCCACCAAGATTTGAAAGTATCTTGTCCCCTTATTGGTCCTTTGGGTCAGGTGTCAGCCAAGTTACCTGAGCTTCTTAACCCTTTACAGGTAAAAGGATTTTGGAGTCTCTGGCCAGGAGGGATTTTATAATATTGTACACAGGAGGGCTGTTACCCTTCCCTTTATAGTTATGACACCCCCCCCATCCCAGCTTCTCCCCGCCACTGGAAAAATGTTAACAGGCCACTTCACCTTGAATGGCCCGTTGAAATGTGTTAACTACTTCTGCTAAACTATCTGTCCACCTTGTATACAGTACCTTCCCCGAAAAAGCGTTGTGTAAGCTTGACTCTCTCACCAGTAGAAGTTGGTCCAATGAAAGATATTATCTCATTCACCTTGTCTCCGTAATTACAAGTGTGAAAGTTAATTTCTGTAAATCAGTAATATTAATTGCAGTCCTATACATATTCCTGGTAAGAATATTGTTTGCTTGACTAACTACAGAAAACAATTGAAAAAGAGGGAGTGGGGAGGTTGGAGGGGTTAGCAGAGGCAAAGCAAGTTAAAGAATTTGAATGAATAGTCACGCATTTTTCAGTATTTGTCCAGCCGATAATTAGTGATGAAAATTGTGTGTGTATTACCTTCACATTTAATTAATACAACAGTTAGGATACTTATTTAAAAAAAAATTAAAAGCTAATGTTAAAAAATTATATAATATACAGGTAAGAAAAGTGTCTTACATCTGGGTATAGTGCTTAGATTATCCACAAATACAACGTTTGTTTAAAAACTCATAAAATACATATAGTAGATAATCTGCAATAACCCAAATTTAGATAAATTTGACGATACAGTTTAGAAATTAGAATCCGAATACTCGGGTAAATCGCTCATGAAAAGTCATACTGAGAGTTGGTTGTAGAAAGCAAATATAGGAATGAGTATAGATTGTCCCTCAGTAATTGAGGATTTAGGATGGGTTGTCCCTTAGTAGATATAATCCATCAGAGAAGTATTTATTACTTTCCAATCTGGCTTCTCATTGCCACTCCAGCTCATCTTTCCTGGTATTACCAATGTCCGGTGATGTGTTCTAGATAGATATGCCTCGACCATCTGATGGCGTCATACACCTGGAGTTGCCGCATCAGCCGAGCATAGTGTTGACCAATTCTGCATTCCCGCAACACTCGCTTGTTACTGGGGTCCCATGCGCCCAGGGCTCTGAAGATCAGCATGTGTGTCTGAACCTGGTAACCTTTAGTTCTCAAGGTTTCAGCCAGAGGGGTGTATTACTCCACCTTTCGAGCTTGGGCGTTGTGGAAGGCTGGGTTCCTGTTCTCGATGGGCACTGAGACATCCACCATCATGACCATCTTCTGGTCCTGGTTGGTGATGATGTCCGGTCACAGTTGGCTGTTGGTACTGGGGATGGACGAGTTCACGGCCACCTTCCCTGTGGGTGGCGGGATGGCATGTGAACTATTCCAAATGGCTGCTATTTTGTACGAGTACTCTAGAAGAATACAGATTTCCAAAGGACTCCACATAACGCTGGGGGAAGTGACCAACACCATAGCATAAGTATGGACAGTATTTTGGGGACAGGTAAAACCTGTGGGAAAAGTCTCTTTAAAACAATAGGCAATACAATGGATTGGAAAGTGTATATTTATAGGCAAATATAAGAGCCCTAGTTATGTAATTCACTGTCAACTGGCTAACTGCTGAATCTACACCGTGAGGTCAGCTACAAATTAAAGGCTTAAATTCCTTGTAAAAGGAAAGTGATACAAGTCATTTGCAGAAGCCATAACTATGATCAAAATACAGGGGAGGAGGGAAGGAATCAGAATACTTTGACATTTCAATTAAAACATTGCAAATAAAAAAATATATATATTAAAAAGTCAGGTAGCTCTAGAAAATAGTTTGATGGGAATAGTTTGTCAAACTTTCTTGTGCTAAACTCAACTAGTGCTATAAGTGATTCCATAATATGATCCAGGATATCTTGTTGACACTACTCAGTATAGACATATGCCTTAGGTTTCTTAATCCCTTGTGAAGGCAGACCATTACAAAAATAAATATTAAATTGCAATGTAGGAAATCGGATTTCCTTTCAGTTGATGTGCAACTCTCCCCAATTAATTATTGTGAAAGCCTTTGATTTGGAATTAGAAATGAACGCTGTGTCATTGGGTTAACAGAATTCTAATGCAGCATTTATGTTGCAAAGAAAAATGTCTGTCTAAACTGACTTTTCAGTGTTGTTCATCATGAAATTATGTTTATTGTTACATTAGACTTTAAAGGTCACAGTTAACTGGCTTCCACCTCTATCTGTTCTGCATTACTAGAATTAACAATACTGTCTTTTTTTTTTGTTAATTGTCTGCCCTGAAGCATGATCTGCTCTTTTGCAAACTTCAAATGGACTATCTGTAAAAGAGATTAATGAATATCAAATATATTCTTTCAATTAAGCCATTTTAAAACATTGCTCAATTTGTCAGCTTCATATCAAGCAACCTCTTGTAAACAAAAGAAATCAATATATTTCATGAAAATAGTCTTCAGCAATGCATTAATAACTTGATGAGGACAAGCAGGTGAGTGAATAACAGACAAGTAGGATGGGTTTAAACTGTAGACCACACCTTTGTTATACCTTGGGGAGGGGCACTACAATGCCCTCTTCCTGCTCTATAAGGGTCAATGAAATGACCTGGGAAATTATAGTCTGCCTGGGATTGATCCCACACAAAAGAATGGAACTCCTGATATATGTGACTCGAAAAGGAATTAAAGGAGGGTAATGTAATGAATGTCAATCAACATGGGTTTATGGAAAATAGATCTTGTCCAACTAATTTGGAATTTTTTTGTAATGAGATTAAAAGGTTGGTTGATAAAGGTGATAGTATTGACATCATATACTTAGTCTTCTCTAAGGCATTTGACTTGATACTGTGAGACACCAGTTAAAAAAAACAGAATATAAAATTAACATGGCACACATTAAAACCTGGCGGATTGATCTCAAAATGTAACTAAGTGGGGAATAATCATCAAGCAGGTATATTTCCAGTGGTTCCTGCAAGTATCAGTTCTTGGCCCTATGCTATTTTACAATTTTTATCAGTGACCTGGAAGAAAACATACAATCAGCACTGAAAGTTAGTAAGTGATACAAAAATGTGGGGAGTGGTAAATAATGAAGGACCTGTCACTGATTCAGAGTGATCTGGATTGCTTGGTAAACTGGGTGCAAGCAAACAATATGCATTTTAATAGGGCTAAATCTAAATGTATACATCTAGGATCAAGAATGTAGGCCATACTTATAGGACAGGAGAGTATTCTGGGAAGCAGTCTCTGAAAAAGATTTGGGGGTCATGGAGGCTAATCAGCTGAACATGAGCTCCTAGTGTGTGCTGTGGCCAAAGAGCTAATGCAATCCTGTGATGCAGACAGGGAAATCTAAGTAGAGAGGTTATTTTACCTCTGTATTTGACAGCAGTACGACCAGCACATCCCTCGGCCCATGCTGCTTCCTGCAGCCCCCATTGGCCTGAAACGGCGAACCGCGGCCAGTGGGAGCTGTGATCTGCCAAACCTGCGGACACTGCAGGTAAACAAACTGTCCTGACCCGCCAGCGGATTTCCCTAACGGGCCGCGTGCCAAAGGTTGCCGATCCCTGGACTAGATGATCGCAATGGTCCCTTCTGGCCTTAGAATTTATGCTTTCAAATACCAGGCATTTAACGGATTCCCATGCATCAGCTGGGATGCATGGGAATCATGTATGGTTTACCCCATTGACTCAGTTTGTTCTCACTCACACAAACTAAGGAGGGTGGAGCAAAAGGGGCCACAAGGCTGGCTTCAGATGGGGGGAGGAACCTCAGTTCACGAAGACTTCATGCTTCTTATCCATACCCTCCCCTCCCCCCACCATGAGCACAAGGTCCAACAGTGAAATCCTGGGTCTCACTTATCTCTGGGAGCTGGCCTTTATAGCCTTACCCACACTGGACATTGGCCTCAAGTTGCAATGAGTCAGTAATCGTAACAGCATTATATGCACTTTGAATCTTATTGCTTCCAACTTAACTGTGCCTCCAGGGGACAGAGGAAGGGACACACACACACAAAAAATCCCACTGGGCCACATGCCAATGTGACCCAATGGGAAAAATCCTTCCTGAGCCCTAAAAACAGGTGATCAGTCAGAACTGCAGCATCATAAGCAGTACAACTCCTAATCCACAACTAAGGGAAGGGAGGGCAGTGCAGCTAACCAGAAAGTAAGAAGCTTTTGAAAAGCCCAGGCTAACTTACATAGGTAAGAGAGGGGCACCCAGCAGTCAGCCAATCTCCTCCCCCATCCTCCTTGCCCAGTCAATGGCTGAGTGAAGAATAAAGGGAGAGGAGCGGGCGGGGCGGCTCCTGCCACCATGCATTTTGGGCCTCTCTCACTATCTGCTGTCCAGTCAAGGTCCCTCCCTCATGAGAGGGTATTGCTGTGGTTTTTCAAAGATGATGCAATCTATTACCTGGAAACTAGAAATTGCTTCAAGCCACAAAAAAGTGTAACATTTCTGTCACAGGGTGACAGTATTATGGGTTCACGTCACAACCAGGAACCATGTTTATGTCTAGAGCTGAGCTCATAGGTCTCAGTGCTGCAAACATGTGCTTAAAATAACTCACATGATTAGCCCTATTGATTTCAGTGGTACTCATGGCATGAAGTTACTAACGTGCATAGGTGTTTGCAGGGTTGGGATTATGATTTAGGCAAGTTATTTCTTTGATTAATTTAACCCCTTGACCATTAAATTGTACCTCAGAAGCTACAATTTTCTCAGATTTATTTGTTATTCTGAAAGAACGGCCAGATAATTTCTAATGCGTAGATTGTTCATGAGCAGCTTGTAATGAGTATTTAAAATTCAAACTATATTGGTTAATTTAGCTTAGCCTTAAATAGCTAAATAAGTTTACTTCATTATTTACAGTGTTCACTATAGTAAATATAATACACAAAGTATTTGTTAGGACTTATTCACGCAGTTGAAGAAATTAATTCACCTCTTGGGCATAAGCGTTGCAGCAAGACTTAAAAATCAACAAAGCAAAGTCATCTAAACCAGGCTCGCTGACAGCAATTCCAGGCCCCAAGGCCGTCCCTGGGGGGGCGGGGGCGTGGGGCAGGGTGGAAGGGACGAGTCCGTCTCTTCCAGGACCGAGCCATCACTTCCGGGACTGACTGCACTGGGCAATCGCGGCCCCCACAAAGCACGCCTAGGAGCCCTGCAGCTAGCCTGGGCAATTTAAAAGGGTCCAGGGCTCCCAGCAAGCCCTTTTAAAATCACCTAGGACCCTAGGCAATTGCACCCTTTGCCCCCCTTACCTTTCCCCCCCCCCGCATCAGCGAGCCTGATCCTAATTATACCAGTTGCTACAGCTGGCTAAAAACCAAAAGTTTTTTTTTTATTTTAATGACCATTTTTAAAAATCATTTTCATTCTGCAAGTTGCAAAAAACAATTTTTCATTTCTGAGTTCATGAAAGCTTTCTGGCTTTGCTTCCCCCCCCCGATTTCTTTCCCTTTCTCACCTTTTTCCCCATTTTCCACTGAAAGGCAAAGGGGAAAAAAGAAAGATGATGTTTTGTTTTGAGGTTTTGTAAAACAAGAATTTGTTCAAAAATATTTTTAATGAAATCTCATTTAAAAAGTAAAAGACGATGTTTCATTCAAAAATTCGACTAGTTCTGAATAGAGAGGCATGTTTATCTAGTTAAAAGCTTGCAAACTTTGCTTTAAAGGTGACCATAATCATCATAATAGAATTACTGAATCAGAAATGTAGGCTTGGAAGGGACCTCAAGAGGTCATCTATCCATCTGGTCTGTGCTGAGACAGGACCATGTAAACCTAGACCACCCCGGCAGCTGTTTGGCCAACCAGTTTTTAAAAACCTCCAAGGATAGAAATTCCACAATCTCTCAGAGCTTAGCTACCCTCATAGTTAGAAAGAGTTTTCCTAATATTAACCTAGATCTCCTTTGATGCATACTATAAGCCCATTACTTCTTGTCCTGCCTTCAGTGGACATGGAGAAGAATTGATCACCCCCCTCTTCATAACAACCATTAACATATAAGTGTTCTTTTCTCAAGACTAAAAATGCCCACATTTTTTTAAAAAAACCTTCCCCCATAGGTCAGGTTTTCTAAACAGTTTAGCGTTTTTGTTGTTCTTAACTGGACACTCTCCAATTTGTCCACAGCTTTCTTAAAATGTGGCACCCAGAATTGGATACAGTGCTCCAGATCAGGCCTCGCCAGTGCCAAGGACAGCAGGACAATTATCTCCCATGTCTTACATATGGCACTCCAGTTAATTCAGCCTAGAATCAGATTAGCCTTTTCCAAACTGTACCATAATATTGATTCAGTTTATTCTATAACCCCCAGATCCTTTCCAGCAGTAATACTGTCTATCAAGTTATTCCCCATTTTGTAGTTGGGGATTTGATTTTTTTCCTCCCCAAGTGTAGCACTTTCCACTTGACTTACTAAATTGATTTCAGACCACATCTCCAATTTCTCAAGGTCATTTTGAATATGAATCTTGTCCTCCAGAGTTCTTGCAACCCCTTGGCGTCATCTGTGTTGTACAGTTAAATATAACCACAATGCAAGATTGTCAAAACAGGTTCAAATAGAATTACTCAAATATCAATCCAAACACTATTAATACAGCTCTGTACTAATATAACCACTCTGTGCAAAGTGAAGAACTGGCCCATGTCTTCCCTCTTCAGCTGGTGGAATACTAGCAGAATATATTCCCCAATCTAACTCTCCAAACATCTGTCCTTTTATGGGTTGTAAGGCAAAGAAATTCCCTTGTGAAGGATAAAAAAAAGTTTTCCTACAATTAATTTCATTATATGTTCTGTTTTTTATATATCAATTACTGATGGAATTTATGGTTCTCACTTTACCTGATTGATAAACTAAAGGGATTTCTAGTTCAGTCATTACTACTGATAGCTGTGGCAGCTGGTAGTTCATGAGTTAAACACATATTTCAGTGGATCATGATTTCATCGATTACAGAAAGCATCTGCAGCAAACAAACATATTTCTTACCAAGCACAGAAGATAAGCACCCCTTATCGGTTACCCTGTCTCTTATTATACCATACTTCTGAAGATACCTTTCATTGGTTTTCAGGGGCCTTTTTCCCTGGACATCTAGATTCTCAGACTTAGAAGCAGTGAGGATCATTAGGTGCAGTTCAATACTTAATTACATACATTCTTGAACTCTGGTCAGTCACTGGGTTGAGGTTAAAAACCAGCACCCAGAGGCCTTAGAATTCAGACATGTTATTTGCTAATAGTGTAAAGATTCTGGAATAATAGTTATTATGCAAAGAATTAGGAGAGCTTAGTATTCGTTAACATCTGTATGTTTTATAAGCAGACCCAGGGCAGAACCCTCTGGGACTCCATTAGATATATCCCCTTCAGTCTGACAGTGAACAATTGATAGCTACTCTGAATCTTTTAACAAATTTTGCCCCCAATTTACTGTAATTTCATTTAGACCACATATCCCTAGTTTGCTTATGAGAATGTCATGTGGGACAGTCAAAAGCCTTACGAATATCAAGATACATCATGTCTACTGGCCTATCCACTAGTCAAATAACCCTGTCAATGAAAAAAAATTAGATTGGTTTGGCGTAATTTGTTCTTAAACCCACACTGGCTATTCCTTATAACCCCATTATCCTCTAGGTTTTTAGAAACTGATTAAGAAATTGTTCCAGTAGCTTTCCAGGTACTGAAGTTTGGCTGACTTGTCTGTAATTCCCCAGGTCCTCTTAGTAATTCCCCAGGTCTTATGTATTAGGAGAGCTTTGATATCTATGTTGGGTTCAGATAACCACATAGATCAGTGGTTCCCAAACTTGTGCAGGGGAAGCCCCTGGCGGGCCGGGCTGGTTTATGTACCTGTGCGTCCGCAGGTTCGGCCGATCGCGGCTCCCAGTGGCCATGGTTCGCTGCTCCAGGCCAATGGGAGCTTTCCGTGCACAAGCGGCGGAACAAGTTTGGGAACCACTGACGTAGATAGTGAGGCCTCTAATAACTATGACCAATAAATGTATTCAACTGTTCATGACTTTCTGAATTCACTGACATCACAGGTTCAACATCTGTTAATTTTGAAGATGGTCACCCTAAGAACTGAAATAAGACTTGGTGTAAGACTTGTACCAATAAGTATTGTCATGCATGGGAAAGGCACGTCATGGCAATTCTCAGTACCATTGATTAAATGAGGAAAACATATTACAGTATAAGCATCTGACTGGATAGTGTTAACAAGTGAGATTTACTCAGCAATGCTCCATTATAAAGCACTGTATTCTGCTCACTGAAAATCATGTAATTTTTAAGTGTCTGCGAGACTAATCTGACTGAACTTGAACAAAATTACTGTAATACATAATGTCTGAAGAAATACTCTGTATGAAACGCAGACAAAATTATTAGATGGAAATCACCACATCACAGTCAATAAAAGACTCCTCCTCCTCAAATGCTTTAAAATGGAACACGGCACAAATGCAAGCTACACATTAAAAAGTACATAGAGGAATCTCTTCACCACCACAAGGCAGTTAGGTGGGTAACTGGCACAAAGCATGATGCAAAAAGAGTTGGAGAGTGGACTTTTTTTGGCCAAAGCCACTAGACTATTTGGCCAAATAAACATTCTCACAAATTAGTCTGTGGGATAGTTAATGTCCCCATACAGCAGATCAGACAGTGATCTTTAGGTCTTTTCCAAAAGGTATGTATAGAATGTATCTATCAGCAGGATTAAGGGATGAGTCTACCTTGACAGAATTTGGAAGTGTTTTTCCCAAGCAGGGTGGGTATTTTCTGTGTTAGTTTTCCAATTTACTATTTCAAAAGATGCTCAGGTGTAGGGTTTTTTTTCCCTGCCTTTGTATTTACAATACCCAAAGCACTGTTTTTTAGTAATAATACTGCTATGTTTGCTTACTGTAGATCAGACACTCAGAACAGTTAGAGTCCTCCAACAAGTGGCTTAGCATTTGCACCATCGTGATCAAACTGGGACTCTGGCATGCCAAAGTGTTCAACACACACAAAGCAACTCCGCTCCTATGGGAATGGGATTAGGTTTGTGTTCTATTAATCTGAGAAACTGTGGAAAAAAATCTATAAGATGAGGGAACATCCAATGGAACTATAGTGTGAAAAAGGAAACAAAAGTGGGGCAGAGGAGAAATCTATAGTATAACACCCACTTGTCTAGCCTATCTTAAAGGGAGTTTTTCCCCCACTAGCAGACTCCCCTTCAGCTAGAAAGTCATGTCTGCTTGTTTAAACTTAGTCAACCCTGTCAAGGGTTAAGCTACAGAAATACATGACTCATGAACTTGTAGCACTTTCTCCAATTTAAAAAAAGCTTGAGGTTTACAAAAGCTCAAATTCCATGAAATTCACCCATTCCTAATTCTCAGAATGTCGTCAGTATTTGTTCCTCCTTAACCAGTTGTTTCAATGTGACTGAAAGATCTTCCTGCACACATAGGACTTTAGTGCCTCATTCTCAGATGGTGTAATTCAGAGTAGCTCCAAGGAAGTATGGAAGCTAATGGAATTATGTAATCTTACACCAGCTGAAGATCTAGCCTTCAGTTTCCTCCTCTGTGTTCTCACATGGGGATGTCTATTAAAACAGATGTCCTTCCTTTATGCTTTTTTTTATAAAACCTTTTAGGACTATCATAACAGCACGAACTCAGCAGTGGTTTACCTCATCCTAGGAGAATTCCATTAAAGATAATTTTGTCTAATGAATATCCTCTCTGAAGGACAGTCTCCTTAAGAGCCACTGTTGGAATATTTATCCTTTGTAATAATAAAATACAAGTACAGCACCCTGATTGTCCACACTGTACCATATGTGGTCATTTACATCTCTATAAAATGACTGCAAAAAACCCAAGCACGTCAGAATAATCCATTCATCCATGTGACTAGAAATATTAAGCATCCCTTGCACATTATGAGTATACAAGACAGTGGAAAAGCAGATCCAGTATCTCAGTGCAGTTCACTTTCCCTCTCAGTAAAGAGGGACTCAACAAATCAAACCAATACAAAAGGCTTTCAGAAGAAAGTTTGACTGCCATTTTAAAGGATTATGGGACACCACTACCACTTAGACCAATAACTTCATCATCCTCGCTTTTCATTTATTTATTTTCCATCTGTTATAGAAATGGATTTTCCCCCTCACCTCTCTTAAGCTTCCTATATGAACTGGCAATGACAGGGCCCTTTAGCGTTTTTATTCTTTCACTCTTCAGCCTTCCTTTTAGGTTAGAGTTCTCTACACCCACTATCCTCCTGGAAACATCCGGTTTACATACTGCAGTGTGGTACGGCATTATGGCAGGTAAACAATATTTTAAGTACAATTTTTCAAGATTTTTAATACTGTTCTAACCTTCATGAATAGTGGCGACTGAACTGTGCCAATAAATCATAACAAAGAACATATCTTATAAGTGATTTAAAAGTGGTAATAAGTACGTTGAGAGATAGGCCATGTGGTCCAGTGCACAGGAGCAGTAGTCGGAAGACCAGGATCTATTTCCTGCTCTGCTACTGTCTCACTATATAGACTTGGGTGAGCCATTTACCTCTCCACCTGTGAGATGGCACAATGAGACTCAGAGGATGCAAGCGTCATGCCCCACTGAATACACAGTTCTATGGACCTTGGGGCATCTCTACAAATGGGCCTTCCAGCAGACAAGCTGTTAGTTCCTTGTGTGTACTGGAAGCCACCCTTCCTAGATTCTGATACTGAGCTGGGGTTCTCTGTCAGCCCACCAGGTGGGCTGCTGAGGAGTCAAGGGGAGGGTGCACACTGGCAGGAAACAAGGCAGGTTTCCAAGCCTGCCTCATTTCCATCAATTTTCTTCTGCTTCTATTTTCAGGACTTTCCAGAGAAACTCTTTCATAGCTCATTATGTTCCTTCAGCCTCTCTTCTGTGCAGGCTGAAGTTTCCTTCAGCCAAGGAAAGGTTAAAATGAAGTCTAAGGAAGTGTTTTGTATTGTCTGGGAGGGGGAGGTAAATCACTGGAGGCAAACAAATGGAAGCCAAATTCATTGTATTAAATCAATAACTGTTAAGGCTAAGGTAACTTTTATAAGATTTTTTCTTCATTTTAAAAATGTTCGCACTTGAAATGCATGAATCCTTCCTTTCATTAAAAAAAAAAAATCAATAGGACAGAGTGTGTGCAAAGTTATATATATATTTACAGTGAATTCAGGGCTCATGAAGAGTGCCAGATTCTGATCTCACGCTAGTTTTACTCCACTGACAGTAGCAGAGCTACTCTTAGCTTACACTAACAACTGAGATCAGAATCATACCCCAGGGGTTTGGATTCGGTTTACTAACAGAATGGTGTCCCTCTCACTCCGACCAAGTGACCTCTTGCTTTCAGTCTTCACACTGACCAGATCAAATTCAAGATTGCTCTCTTCACCTTCACCACAGTGGAACAAAGCTGCCCCTGCATATACTTCTGCTTCTCATTGCTTGCTCCCATGCCAACTTCACCACTATGAATTTCTTCCTCTCAATTGAATCTTCATAATAGTCTTTCATGGTGCCCCCAGTACCTCGAACAATCTCCTCAGCCCAGTAATGAAGGCTCCCACCCTTTATTTAAATCTCCCCTGAAAACCACTTTTTATTAAGGTCAGACATATGAACCCATATTGATAGTACATCTTTACCATCTTGACGTCAGTGGGACTACTCTGTTTAAAGTTAAGCACACACTTAAATACTTTGGGAATTGAAGCTTTAGCACCAAAAATCAAAGGAAGGAAGATGAGATGACTATATACAGTATAAACAGACTAAGGAGAAAAAGATACTCTGATGTCAGATTAATATGTAGTACTATGAAAGCATTATCTTAAAAGCAGCTTTGGTAAATTTCCCCTAAAACCTTCCAGTTAACTGATGACTCAATAACCAAGTTCAATCCCCTTCTTTCACTGCAATATTCTGTTAGTATGCTAGTTCCACGTGACAGTTATTTGATGCCACTTGGAAGACAAAAATGTGTATGGGACAAGAGTTTAAAAGTGGGTGGCACAGGTGCAAGCTTGTTCATTTTTAAAAATTATTTTTAATCAGACACAAAGCCTCCTGTCTGTGTTTAATTTGATTTGCTTGCATAGAAACTCGTAGACCTTATTCTTTGGATTTTTTTTAAATACAGGCTGAGTAATTGTGCTAAGAAGAATAAATCCAGTAGAATGGCAATTATCCATGTGCAAAATTAGTTTTTGTAGGAAGTGGCAATGTACTCTTAGGTTTTTAATTGGTGTATGGCACCAATTAACATCTAACATAACATGTCTAGGCAAATGAAAGCAAAGAAAATGTTGTAAATTGGCCTGGGGCTGGGGGGAAGCAGATTATTTGTATTGCAATAGTGCATCAGAGCCTCAGTCACACACCAGAGCCCTGTTGTGCTAGGCGCCGTACAGATGCAGAATGAAGAGACAGTCCCTGACCCCAAAGAGCTTCCAATCAAAGTAAGGTTGTTTGCCTTGCTGGTCGAGATTTTGTGAAGCCAGCTAGGGGACTTGGATATTTAACTCCCATGAAAATTAATGGGAATTTTGTATCCAATTCCCTTAAACAGCTTGGATATCTCAGGCTCTGTGTCACCCTCAGATTTCTTGAGCGTGAAGCAGCCACATTTGATCACATCACAGTCTCCCTCCCCAGAGTGAAGTCACTAGTCCATCAAAAATGTGATTGTGCCGGCAGTAAGTTCCAACACCCCTCTCCACGCACATTAGCTTATCTTATTTACGGTGCAGTGGGCCCACTAAGGACAGAGGATCAAATGACCTAATGAGCATGAGGCAATTTGAGAGATGTCTTTTCTTAGTGTTATGGAAGATTTCATTCCTTGTACTTTAAACTGGCAGCTGGAAACCTTTCTTCAGAATGGAGGAGAGATTAATTGCAAGTCATGAGAGGAACAGAAACCCAGCAGGCGAATCAAGTGAAAAAATCTGAGTTTTAACACGAATGTGGTTTTTGTTTTTTAAAATAAGTGTTCAAATCTCTAGTTCTAGACCCTGATCCTGTGAGGGGATAAAAATTCTTGGCACCCCTGGGCTTCACTGCAAGTTGACAGCCGATAATTCCTCATAACTATTATAGGCCCTATTCTTTTGAAGCCAGAATTTGTTTACTCTCTTGTATCGAATAATGTAATGCACCTATTTCAAATATTTGGCTGGTAACTGAAAAACAAGCCAGTTAGCTTCCAGCCAGAAAAAAAAAGGATGCCTTTAACAAAAGCTGATCTTTTTGTACCATGATTTATGACTAGCTATGCAGACTAGGGTACATATTATATGGAGAGTTAACACTTGAACATGCCATTCTTTAAAAGATCTTTAAAGGTAAATTCAATCAGCCTGATCCTATATCAAACTCGAGTCAGCTCTTCACCTGGTTTGTTGGAAAACCAATGACAAGTTTGGTTTCAAACCTATAGGTTTGAAATAGTGAGTGGTGCTGTTTGCTCAAATACTGACTGCTTCCAGTATAGGAATCTCATTTGCAATTTTTGAAGAAAAACAGACAATTTTTTTCCCCACAAAAAAAGTTTGTGAAAAAAAGGCATCTCATTATTTGACTAATTCTACAAGACAGCTGGAAATTCTTACCAGTCTGGTCACACAGAATTCCATTACTTCTATACTCTCTTTCTCTCTAAAAAAATAAGAGAGAGTATATGCACATATATCCCTACAGCCCATTCACAAGATCACTATCTTGTCCACAATTAAGACCCTCAAATACCCACATCTTCCACACTATATACAAGTCACCTCAACTGGCTGTAAGGAAATTGATTATTGCTGTTCCTCTTACCTAATTCCTCACATCTGTCTGTCCCAACAGTCTTTGGAGCAAGGACTAATCGCTTTCTTAAATCTTCAGAAAGCGCTTAGCACTTTATGGGCACCACTGTAAACAATGACAGCAACATAGTGCTGAACTGGGAAGACAGATCTGCAAAGCACTGTCCTTACTGGATTCTCTTCTTTGCCATGACCAAGTTCCAGGAGTAATTTTAGATGTTTGTTTTCATGGTAGTGTTTCCTTCTATTATGGTAGGAAGCCTTAGGCAAGGCAAGGCAGTATTTCTACACTTCTTGAGTGGAAACTTCCATCTCCCGTTTGAAGACATACACGCGGTAGCTCTGATCAAGCTGGCAGACTAAAAATAGAGTGTAGCCACAGGCAGTGAGTATGGCTCAAGGCACCTAGTCCTGCCTGCATGTGCTTAGTGTCTCAGATGGGTACAGTCAGGACAGCTACCCCTCGCACCACCACAGCTACACTCTATATTTAGTGAACTAGCTCACTTGGAGCTAGCACAGGTATGTCTCCTTGAACTGGCATTTACACCTTCAGCTCGAAGTGCAGACATATCCTAAGTCTTGCCGTGTGTTTGAAGATAAGCTTAAAGTTATCTATGCCACTAACTTGTTCCAAATGCAAGGCCCCTTGACCAAATACATTTTCGGTGAAATTCTGGCCCCACTGAATTCAGTGGAGCCAGGATTTCATCCTTTATTTCCAGCTTCATCCAAGGGTACCTTTTTAGCTGAACATTACATCTAAAGAAAATGCTAGCCCACACAGACTCAGTTATACAATCCTTACATGGAAGAGGCATACTCACATGAGTAAGTTGTTCCATTGAGTTCGTTATGATTTCTTAGGTAAACATTGTCAGGTCATGTCTCAAAATAATTGTGTTGGTGTTTCCCATTACAACTGGATAGTTTACTACTATTCCAGTAATAGATTTGATAAGACTCAAATCAGGGTAGGAACCATGATTCAAATTACAACATATTTGTGAAGGTTGCACTGAAACAGGGAGCATATAAATGGACGTCAAATAGAAGTCATAAGTTGTATTTAAATATAAACAAACTTTTTATGAGACAAAGATGACTCAGAACCGGGTTCAGAAACCAGGTTTCTCAGCTCCACTGAAATCAATGAAGCTATGACCCCTCACACCAGGTATGATTTTGGAGTACTATATCCTCCATTTTTTGTGAACAACTATTGCGATCAAGGAAGTGACCCAAATTCTATTAGATTTCCTCCGCCTGGAGGGGGAGTTTAAAAAAAATAATTCAAAGAAAACCTTCAAACATCACAAGATAAAATAATAAACCCTGTTAAATCAAATGCTTACAAACAGGGGAATATCACTGACAAAAGGAAGAAGGCCTGCAACTTTAGAACTGCCTCATTCTTATGGAATTAAGATTTTTACACCTAGGAAGAATGAGGTTCCTTCATATCGAATATTCACTGCAGATTTGGTAATTTACCATGTCTTCATCAATTATGTTACGTATTCACTTATATAATGTCCCTTTTTGATCCGAGCAACTAGTCAAAGTTCAGGACCCTGGGTATGTTCCATTTGAAAGTAGAAATTGATGTAGTTGGTATTTTCTTTGATGCAGTCTTGATTATTTACAAGGAACGTACAAAGCCCTGTCTCTCTCTGAATGCAGAAGGTTCCAAAAATAAATGGATCCATTTCTTAGCTTATAGCCGCTAAAACTCTTCAGCCAACACCAGGCCCAAAAGCATGCTCTAGCTTTTTCATAGAATCATAGAATATCAGGGTTGGAAGGGACCTCAGGAGGTCATCTAGTCCAACCCCCTGCTCAAAGCAGGACCAATTCCCAACTAAATCATCCCAGCCAGGGCTTTGTCAAGCCGGGCCTTAAAAACCTCCAAGGAAGGAGACTCCACCACCTCCCTAGGTAACGCATTCCAGTGCTTCACCACCCTCCTAGTGAAATAGTGTTTCCTAATATCCAACCTAGACCTCCCCCACTGCAACTTGAGACCATTGCTCCTTGTTCTGTCATCTGCCACCATTGAGAACAGCCGAGTTCCATCCTCTTTGGAACCCCCCTTCAGGTAGTTGAAGGCTGCTATCAAATCCCCCCTCATTCTTCTCTTCTGGAGACTAAACAATCCCAGTTCCCTCAGCCTCTCCTCATAAGTCATGCGCTCCAGACTCCTAATCATTTTTGTTGCCCTCCGCTGGACTCTTTCCAATTTTTCCACATCCTTCGTGTAGTGTGGGGCCCAAAACTGGACACAGTACTCCAGATGAGGCCTCACCAATGTCGAATAGAGGGGAACGATCACGTCCCTCGATCTGCTGGCAATGCCCCTACTTATACAGCCCAAAATGTCGTTAGCCTTCTTGGCAACAAGAGCACACTGTTGACTCATATCCAGCTTCTCGTCCACTGTGACCCCTAGGTCCTTTTCTGCAGAACTGCTACCTAGCCATTCGGTCCCTAGTCTGTAGCTGTGCATGGGATTCTTCCGTCCTAGGTGCAGGACTCTGCACATGTCCTTGTTGAACCTCATCAGGTTTCTTTTGGCCCAATCCTCTAATTTGTCTAGGTCCCTCTGTATCCGATCCCTACCCTCTAGTGTATCTACCACGCCTCCTAGTTTAGTGTCATCGGCAAACTTGCTGAGAGTGCAGTCCACACCATCCTCCAGATCATTAATAAAGATATTAAACAAAACCGGCCCCAGGACCGACCCTTGGGGCACTCCGCTTGAAACTGGCTGCCAACTAGACATGGAGCCATTGATCACTACCCGTTGAGCCCGACCATCTAGCCAGCTTTCTATCCACCTTACAGTCCATTCATCCAGCCCATACTTCTTTAACTTGGCAGCAAGAATACTGTGGGAGACCGTATCAAAAGCTTTGCTAAAGTCAAGGAATAACACATCCACTGCTTTCCCCTCATCCACAGAGCCAGTTATCTCATCATAGAAGGCAATCAGGTTAGTCAGGCACGACTTCCCCTTGGTGAATCCATGCTGACTGTTCCTGATCACTTTCCTCTCCTCTAAGTGTTTCATAATTGATTCCTTGAGGACCTGCTCCATGATTTTTCCAGGGACTGAGGTGAGGCTGACTGGCCTGTAGTTCCCCGGATCCTCCTTCTTCCCTTTTTTAAAGATGGGCACTACATTAGCCTTTTTCCAGTCATCCGGGTCCTCCCCCGATCGCCATGAGTTTTCAAAAATAATGGCTAATGGCTCTGCAATCTCATCCGCCAACTCCTTTAGCACCCTCGGATGCAGCGCATCCGGCCCCATGGACTTGTGCACGTCCAGTTTTTCTAAATAGTCCCGAACCACTTCTTTCTCCACAGAGGGCTAGTCACCTTCTCCCCATATTGTGCTGCCCAGTGCAGCAGTCTGGGAGCTGACCTTGTTTGTGAAGACCGAGGCAAAAAAATCATTGAGTACATTAGCTTTTTCCACATCCTCAGTCACTAGGTTGCCTCCCTCATTCAGTAAGGGGCCCACACTTTCCTTGACTTTCTTCTTGTTGCTAACATACCTGAAGAAACCCTTCTTGTTACTCTTAACATCTCTTGCTAGCTGCAACTCCAAGTGTGATTTGGCCTTCCTGATTTCACTCCTGCATGCCTGAGCAATATTTTTATACTCCTCCCTGGTCATTTGTCCAATCTTCCACTTCTTGTAAGCTTCTTTTTTGCGTTTAAGATCAGCAAGGATTTCACTGTTTAGCCAAGCTGGTTGCCTGCCATATTTACTATTCTTTCTACACATCGGGATGGTTTGTTCCTGCAACCGCAATAAGGATTCTTTAAAATACAGCCAGCTCTCCTGGACCCCTTTGCCCTTCATGTTATTCTCCCAGGGAATCCTGCCCATCTGTTCCCTGAGGGAGTCAAAGTCTGCTTTTCTGAAGTCCAGGGTCCGTATTCTGCTGCTCTCCTTTCTTCCTTGTGTCAGGATCCTGAACTCGACCATTTCATGGTCACTGCCTCCCAGGTTCCCATTCACTTTTGCTTCCCCTACTAATTCTTCCCTGTTTGTGAGCAGCAGGTCAAGAAAAGCTCTGCCCCTAGTTGGTTCCTCCAGCACTTGCACCAGGAAATTGTCCCCTACACTTTCCAAAAACTTCCTGGATTGTCTGTGCACCGCTGTATTGCTCTCCCAGCAGATATCAGGGTGATTTTCCAGGCTCAGTGTGCTTACAGGCTCCGGTCTCGCTTTTTGGCCTCTTCCTCCGTTCTTGTCTGTTATCAATTTCTATGTGATCTCTTCCCACAAATACATCCCTTTCCTGCACCCAAAACACTACTCAGCCAAAAGCTCCTGAATAAGTTGTTTTTTTTCCTCTCTCACACACACTTTTTTCTTAGATGGGGGCTTATGCTTACAATGATGTTAATTGAAGGGTGAGTTCACACCTATCAATCTCAATGAGGTTTTCACTCAACCCATAAGGTTTCACCCTGCCCACAACAAAATTGTCACATATTTTGTACTTTGATCTATAGTCTATTTTCCTAAAAATAAAAAGCTGGATCTCAGTTTTGTGGCATTAGTAACAGCTGTTCCTCAGTTTTTCATAATAAAAAAGGGCTTGGGGGGTCTATTTCCAACCTTTACTGTATAATGCTAAAGCTTGAGAGAAAGATTGTGTCTATTTTATCAGCATTTGTAAATAGGTAGAATTATATGTTGGAGAGTTTCATCTAATTGCTATCAGTGCTGACACACTGGGTTTGATTTTCCTTTTGCTTACTAGGTAACTAAACTTGACCTTTTTAAATACTTTATCCACCAAACCCTCCAGAATTTTTATAGAACTTTACATAAATCTATTTATAGATAGTACTTCTGTGGCCCCATTCACCACAGTAGGTAAATTGACAACGTTCCACAAGGTAAGAAAGTATTACCTCCATTCTGCAAATGGGGAACTGAGACAGAGCATGCAATCCTGCCCCTGTTGAAGTCAATGGGAGTTTTGCCATTGAATTCACTGGGGGCCAGGATTCACAGATATATTAACCCACAGTTTCACAGGAAGTCTGTTACAGAGCTGGGTATAGAACCTATATCTCCCAAGTCCCAGTCCCAATATATTTTGTGTCATTTACATAAAGCAGACCCTTCTTCCAATGGAGGGTTTAGGTTTGCAAGGACACAGACTCATGCCATATTCAGTGAGCATGACTGCAACAGGCACACCTCTGATTCTACAGAGATTACCTGTTCTTCTGGGGTAGATGGGTACAGGGAACATCCATGAAACCTCTACTATTTCAAAAACTAGAAGGAATTTTAAGTGCATCCACAGATCTCTTCATAACTATGCTAAATCTTTTCTTTCATACCAGCCAGAGTTAGGGTAAAAAGTGTGAGAACTAGCATCACTCAAGAATGATCAAGTGGATGAAGGATGAACTGGGGAATCAAGTTGGATTTAGGGGGGGGAAACAGTAGAGGATCTGCAAGACCTGAAGAAACAGACTGGATAAAATTCTGCTCAAATATTAGGCTCGGATATTGCAAAGCCTTTTCTCATCCAAACACTTTCCTGTTCAGTGGTTCACAGAAGGCCATATTTATCCTTTTTCCTGTATGAGCTGGGGGAATTGTGTAGGTGCAATGTGTCCCCAGGTTCCCCACCTTTTGGGAGGAAAGGCCTGTGAGTAGCAGAGCATACAATGGGTAGTGCTGACTGGGAAAGGGCCATGGCTAATGGAGCCAGTCGAAATCCATAATACAGCCTTATCCAGGAGGGCCCTGGAGATGTCTTGTTGGAAACTCCAGAGGAGGCAATAGTTGCATAGTCCTATACCCTCTTGCGAGTGTGACTCCAACCTTGGGAGCAGCAGGCCAGGGCAGTTGCTTGTATCAACTCATTGCTTGCAGCAAAAAATAGCTCCAAATGAGATTTGATCATCATGGGCCCAATCCTGCAAACCTCTGTTTCAATGGGTAGACACTCTGCTCCCTAGAAAGCATTAGCAGGATCAGGGTCTCATGAAAAGATGGAACAATAGCTGTAAAATAGGTCATTTGCCATGATGAGCTACTAAAAATCACATGTTGTAAAATAGACATTAAGAAACCCTATGTAATTTAATGTTGCTGTTTAATAGCAATAAGATCACTTGTTTGAAACATAAAAAATAGATTTAATGCAGAAGGTAAAAGTAAGTTGGAATATATATGTAACTGGGGACTTTTAGTAAAGAAGGCATTCGTGTCAAAGGATTATGGTGTTTTTTTAAGTACCTTATTAAAGCAGTCAGTGTAGATGTGAAAAATATGAAGGTCTTCATTTCTCAAATTATTTCTCCATTAGTTCAGTTCACTATACACTGGATAAAATGTTAATAAGCCTTTTAAAATGTCACAATATTAAGGAACAGATTTCTTATTCCATAAATTGTTTGGAAATAAATTACATGCACTTTTTTGGCACTTAGTTTCCTAAACAGGATATTACCAGGGTGGAATTCAGAGGTCTATGGATATGAATGTTCTTCATTTAAACAACTTTTTCATTTATTTATTGAGATTTGTACTAACTACATAAAAGAGCACCCACCCCAAGCTCTAAAAGGCCTTGACAAAAACTCTTATACGATTCATATATGATGAGAGCCCATCAAGGGCACTGCCCTAAACAGCAGCATGAATACATCAAGAGCTCAATAAGCCACATCAACCTCACACTTTCCTGCACTCCCTGGGGAAGATGCACATTATCTTCACAGGCTGTGGAGGTCAAAGGGAGTCAGAAAATTGAGGTGTATTATCCTTGCCATAGAGCCCCCTGCATGGGAGGGCAAAAGGGATGGAGGGTTTCAAGGTGGTTCAGGGTAGTCACAGCAATGGAAGACTCTGGGACCAAGACTTCAATGGAGTTATGCTGCCACAAAGCTAAGAGGCGATGCAGGTGCCACATCAAGGGCCTGATTCAAAGGCCACTTGACTCCAATGTGCTTGGAACAAGACCCTGAGTAAAGAGGCAAAAAGGACTCTACTAAAGTGACTATAGGCTCATGCAGATCACTGGGGATCCACCAGGATCAGGGAAGGTCCCACAGCTTCTTTGCAGGGAGCCAACCTCATCTGCCTGATTGGATAATGTGGGGTGAGGGGGAAATAGAGCAAGAGGGGTTTCCTCCCTCAGAGCCCCTCCAGTGAGTTTTACCATGGAAAGGGATGATTGTTGTACTCTTCACGATTCTTTGCAGACTGAAAATGCAAATTAAGAGATTTTATCTTCATGTAATAAGTGATACATAGTTATGTGACCTTTCTGATCTGACTGGTGTTTCCATGAAACAAGACATCCTAAGTTTAAAAGCTAGGTAACCTCTAGTTATGTTTTGTAAAATTCACCACACTTCTTGTATCAGAAGGTATCTGGGTATGACAACAACAGTCCCAAGTACACAGTACCTTTGATAGCAGGGTCCCATGGCAGTTGATAAAAGGTAAATAGGGTAAATATTACTCTTGCACATGTGAAAACTGAGGCACCCAGCACATCAGAGTGAGCCAGTGGGGAAGTCTGGAACAGAGGCCAGGTATTTTGACATCCGTGCTCCTGGGAGTCTGAGACCACAATGTCCATTTCAGAAATATTTTCCTACTAGAAATAGATTAATTACGCTATACTGTGTGCCTGTGGAGAAAGGCTCCTAAAGGCCACATTAGAGACAACAACAGATGAGAGGAACATAATGAAAGTTGATATTATGGCCTCAGACCTGGAGAGGCAACCTTGACAGCAAAGTGCCAATTACTGAAGAACGACCAGGATAGCGGTGCAACAGACTGGCAGCTACAGGATTCAGAATGGAGTGTGATCAGGGCACAGAACCTCATGGCTGGATTAAGGACATTAAATATTGAGCACCACTGCCAGTTTTAATAACCATAAAAATGAATACACAGTGTTGTCGTAGCTGTGTGTCGATCTCAGAATATTAGACAGTCAAGGTGGGTGAGGTAATATCTTTTATTGGACCAAACTTCTGTTGGAGAGAGAGACAAGCTTTCAAACTTGTCTCTGTAAGCTCAAGAACTTGTCTCTCTCACCAACAGAAGTTGGTCCAATTAAAAAAAAAAAAAAAAAAAATTGTATTACCTCACCCACCTTGTCTCTATGAAAATAACTAGCCAAGCATGATAGCACTAAGTGATGAAAAATTACTTGAATGTTACATTCTATTTTCAGATGAGCAAGATGACTGTGGGTCAAATGCATCACTAGAAACGTAGGTATCCAGCTTACAATAACCCCCATTAGCTGCGCTATTACAGAATCCTGGTTGAGCCAGCTTTAATCACCCAGGCCACTTGTGGCAATGTGCTGATTGGATTTGAAAGGACCTGTTGTGTTTGACAGAGAAGTTATTTCTACACAGCAGCTGGCAACGCTAATTCTGATCGAGCTAGCATGCTAAAAGTAGAGGTGGGGCTACAGCAGCCTAGGTGGCAGCTCACACTAGCCACCCAAGTACAATCCCATCTCAGTTTTTAGGTGCACACTCAGGCAGCTAGTCCAAGATACCACTTGGGCCACCACACCTGCACTAGTTTTAGCATGCTAGATCAATCCGCGTTAGCACGTGTACATCTACCTGAGTTGGGAATTACACCTCCCCGCTGCAGTGTAGACATGGACTGAATGGACTCCGATTATGGCACTAATGAGGCAGGCATATGGAAAACAAACTGGTAAGGACTAAAAAAAAAAAGCGTATAGAAAGTCTTTGTGGGTCCAAATTTTAGCCAATATAATGGATAGAAAATATCCTAATGGGCGGGGGGGGGAGGAGTTTTAGATGCCCATACAAAAATAGCAGGTTCTAAAGCTGTAGGGTGGACTGATTACAGAATAGATCATAATTCACACACACACACACACACACACACACACACACACACACACACAAAATAAAGAATGCAAACTGATTTTTTTTTTAAACTGTGAAACTATAGCTCAGAGTCTCGGCTGCACCCATCTTCTGCTTCAACAGTGCAGAACTGAGAGAGGAAGCTACAATGGATCTGGCTGCAGCTCTGATTCTGGGTCCATTTCTGTGCTTACCTTATTACTGAGGAAGATTAGCGCAGCCTTGGGGTTTTTCTAATCTATGCTGATGGGGGATGGCCCGCCCAAGGTGTCATCCACCCATCAGGGATTACCACAGTGTCCTGCCCTCTGGCAATACCCATCCCTGCCTTTATCTGTAGAGAGGGGTGGCGCATAAGCAACATTTAAGTTGCAGATATCTATAAGGCACTTTGAGATCAAACTGAAAGTGCTAAAGAAAAAGCAAGATATCAATGTGTTAATTATGATGTGTTGAAAAATAAATGGAAATGTAGTCACATGGCCAAAATCCTCTAGATCTTCTTAATAAAGGAGGACATCTTGTACTCCTTAAGTGCTTTGGGAGACTACATAGAAGCTTGAAAATTTTACTTTTCCAGTCAAGGTAGCAGATTCAGCCACACTAATTGCCCTGCACATACTTTATTGTGAGCGACATCTCTTTTGAGTACAGCAAAGGACACCAGGGGAAGGAACATCAGAGCTATTGGTTTGTTTAAAAGATATTGTCAGTGGAATAGAATGTTGTTCAGGCATAATGGTCTCTTGCTGTCAGATAACGGCCGCAATGAGGTTCAGACATTGACAGGAAAACATGTCAGGACAAAGCCAAACCTTATTTTTCAAACTAAGAAGTGTTGATCCGGTAATTGCGTTTGATTACATTGTCTATTTATTTTCCGACAAATAATTGATGGAGATGTTCTTGTTTGTGTCTGCTGTCAATGTAGCTGAATGACAGTTACTTATTGTCCCCATAATGAATAGCTGCATCACGGAAGCGCTTTACCACATGCTTCAACCAGTCAAGAGCATAAAGGTAGACGGGGCTAGGTTCTGATTCAGTATATAATAGCCAGCAATCTGTTTGGCTGTCAGTTTCATTAGATAGGAATCAAGTTTTAGATTTGAAAGGCTTTGATTTTTTTTTTTTAGTAACTTTAAAATGCCTTATTTTGATGTTCTGCTTTTATTGTGACTGCTGTGCAGATTATTAGAACACTGGAACTGCCTTATATCTCTATTAGGTGTATAATCTGCGAACGATGCAGTGACATAGGTACACCTCTACCCCTATATAACGTGACCCAATATAACATGAATTCGGATATAACGCGGTAAAGCAGCGCTCCGGGGAGTGTGGGGGGGGGGGGCTGCGCACTCCGGCGGATCAAAGCAAGTTCGATATAACGCGGTTTCACCTATAACGTGGTAAGATTTTTTGGCTCCCGAGGACAGCGTTATATCGGGGTAGAAGTGTACCATCTTTTTTATATGTTGGTATGGAGGCATATCTTCTCCACAGCAGCCTGTTGGACAAACAGTGCTACCATCACTCCCAGCCTCACTTTCCTTCCCCAAAACAGATCTCCTTGACTCTCCACACAACTGTGGGCTGGAGATAGGTCTTAGCCCTATCACAAACAAAAAACATTACAAACAAACAAAATTAACCCTTTTGGGGACAGCAATTGTCCAAACTGAAATCCCAACAAACAAAGGTTCTTCTGCCTTTCAATGACTTCTCTTCAGCCCACTTCCAGGTCCTGTTCCCAGCACCTTTCTGAGCTACCTGTGCAAGTTTTTTCTGGCTCTGGGATAGGGCACTCTGCCACCAAGCTGGTTCCCCTGGAGTACCCAGCTTCCTCCAGACCCTGGCTCAGGGCCTTCCACAGGAGTCTTCCCACTCACTGTGATTCCAACTCCACAACTGATCTTTCAGTCCTTTTATAAGACCCACATGTCCATTGAGGTATCACCTGATCCTCCTTAGTCCCATCCCCTCAGGCTGGGAAGCAGGCACAGGTATGGTTGTCCCCCTCCATCTCCCTTTAAAAGGGACCAGTCACCCTGTGACACATGTAAACTATTGACGGTAAATATTTTCTTGGGTAAAAGGTAAACAAGAACAAGAGATACAGCACAGTGAAAATAGGATAGGCCAGAAGTATAAAGACTACCCAGGGTCCCATCTCTCTCACTGCCAATTCTAAAGGAACAGAATTTATTGGGTCGTGTATTTCAAGATGCTCATAGAACAAGAATAAGACTAGAGCAAAATATAAGTCATGGAGGTCTAGCCTTGAAAAAAAAAAGATTATGGTTTTCTTTGTGGAAATTAAAATGCACATTGATTGAGTCAAAAATAATGGCGATTAAGTGAATAGCCACTCAAGAAGAGTGAAACGTAACTAATATGCCACTCAGCAAGCCTATTTGTTGATCAACCAAATTGGGGGCACGGGAAGGGGAGAGGGAAAAAAAAAATCACAGGAGATGCAGTAAATTTTGGACCTCATCCAAAACCCAGGATCTAATCTCACCTGAAGTTTGGGGTATATGTTCAATATCTGAGCCTGACTTATATTTATCACTATATGCTGAAACAAATTCCCAGATCCAACCACCGCAAAGTATGAAACCATATTTTCTGTCCACTCTAATTTAGAACTTCTATGGCTTAGGGGTCCTCCAAGTCTTTACAAAGTTTATCTAGTATGCAGTGATCTAAGAACTTTCCATTGTGACAGCTGCAGACACTAGACATTTTTTTCAGTCAACAAATTCTGATGCCTGATTCAAATGTCTTTTGAAGTCAATGGAAGTCTTCTTGCATGGACTTTGGAGCAAGCATTAAGTCCTTATAGGAATACCCAGAAGACACTTAAGTATTGCATTTCGTCTCCTGATTGTCATACACCACACTTCTAGATCGACAGTAGAAATGCATTAGCATTTCTGGTCTCTCAGTGACATGAAGTCAGCATGCATCTGACTTCTCTTGGATTTTTATCCATATTCCCAATATCATTGACTCAGTAGTAATAAGAACAGTACTAAGTTCTTTATGGTAGGTAAGTTTCAGTTTACAGATGGAGATGTTTAGGATAGATATTTAAGACACTGTACCAGGTTTCTGCTAGACAGCATCTCAAAGTCCACAAAAGATGCCCAGGGCCGCCCGGGGGGGATGGGGGGGAAGTGGGGCAATTTGCCCCGGGCTCCGCAGGGGCCCCCCACGAGAATGGCTGAGGCTCCCTTCCCGGCCCCGGCCCGACCCCGCCTCCGCCCCTCTCCCGGAGCCTCAGCGCATCCAGGAGCATCCCTGTCTCCGGCGGGGCCTGAGCTCCTCCCCACTCAGAGCCGCATGGTAAGGGGGCGGGGCCGCAAGCTCCGGGCCAAGCGGTGGGAGCTCAGGCCCCACTGGAGCTTGCAGCCCCGCCCCCTTACCATGCGGCTCTGAGCGGGGAGGAGCTCAGGCCCCACCGGAGCCACCCTGCAGTGCTGTCCAGGGATGCTCCTGGATGCGGCGTGCTGAGGCTCCAGGTGAGGGGAGAGCCGGGGGTAAGGGGCCGGGGGGTTGGATAAGGGGCATGGAGGGGGCAGTGGTTCAGGGGGCAGTCAGGGTACAGGGAGCAGGGTTGGGGTCCCGGCGTGGTGGTGGTGGGGTCTCTGGGGGACGGTGAGGGGACAAGGAGCAGGATGGGTCTGGGATTCTGAGGGGGGCGGGCAGTCTGGGGGCAGGAAGTGGGTGGGAGTCAGATAGGGGGCAGGGACAGGCTGTTTGGGAGGCACAGCCTTCCCTACTGTACAGCTCATTCAGCAGTTTGAGGCTTGCAGAAGAGCCAAGCTGTTAGCTTTTCCATTACAGCTGCCGTCCCTTTCACTTTTCAAATGCCAAATTATAGTCTATATTTAATTTCAGTGCCATAGGGAGATTCATGTCAGGGGAGGGTAGCTTCATTTAAAATTAGCCACGGGGGAGGGATCACATGAGAAGAGCAATATCCTACACCACCTACCTCCTTCCCAACCCTACCAAGGGAGACCCCCCTCCCCTGCATTCCCTGAGGCTTCAGAGGGTTAATTCAGTGGTTCTCAAACTTTTGTACTGGTGACCCCTTTCACATAGCAAACCTCTGAGTGTGACCCCCCCTTATAAATTAAAAACACTTTTTTATATATTGAACACTATTATAAATGCTGGAGGCAAAGCGGGGTTTGAAGTGGAGGCTGGCAGTTCGCGACCCCCAGTAATAAACTCGTGACCCCCGAGGGGTCCTGACTCCCAGTTTGAGACCCCCTGGGTTAATTTAATTTTAGCACCTTGTGTCCATTCACATGCATGTGCTATTTTGAGCATTTCAGTTTTCACAACATAGGCTCATCCCAGATTCTGGAACAAGCTCAAATGCTCAGTTTGTGGAGTATGTACATAAGCTATACTAAAGACAAATCCACAGTAACCGTCTCCAGTTTAAAGAACAGGAGGAGTACTTGTGGCACCTTAGAGACTAACAAATTTATTAGAGCATAAGCTTTCGTGGGCTACAACCCACTTCTTCGGATGCATATAGAGTGAAACATATATTGAGGAGATATATATACACACACATACAGAGAGCATGAACAGGTTTTTGCGGATACAGACTAACACGGCTGCTACTCTGAAACCGTCTCCAGTTTGTGAGGGACCCCCATGGAGCCAGTCTCTAGGAAACAGATAAATGCATGGAGGTTAAGTTCATTAATGGCTATTAGCCAGGATGGGTAAGGAATGGTGTCCCTAGCCTCTGTTTGTCAGAGGGTGGATGGAGATGGATGGCAGGAGAGAGATCACTTGATCATTACCTGTTAGGTTCACTCCCTCTGGGGCACTTGGCATTGGCCACTGTCAGTAGACAGGATACTGGGCTGGATGGACCTTTGATCTGACCCAGTACGGCCATTCTTATGTTCTAACCTAAATGAACCCAAAGTTGTGGAGACAGATATGAGTTAAGGAAGCCAGCAGAGTATCAGAAACCTGGAAACATCTCTGACTGGACGGGCTCAGGCGTTTGGTCACAAGCTGAGGTGGTTCAAAAGTTTTGGATTTTTTTTAAGCAGAATTTTTTTTATTGTTTCTTTAAACAATCAAACACAACAAGCAGCAAATATTTGGCCACACACTTCTGAAACCCCAAACCATATTCAGGTTTTGGCAGACTAATTTCAGCTTTTCAATTAAAAAGACCACAACAAATTCTGAAGGAAAGCAGACATTGTCCGTGATTTTTTCTGCTTTTTAAAAACCCCTAGTTTTCGATCCAAAAAAAGTTTTGACGGAAAATATTTGTCCAACCCTTTTAATGAGCTTTAGTGCCTTTTAGCACTAGCTGATGCTGAGAACCAGTGATACCTTGTAAAGCAGTTCTCTCAAAACTGGGTTTGTGCCGAGATGCGGAAGGTTTATTTTACCCAGGGCCACCCGTGGTGGGGAGGGAGCAAGTGGGGCAATTTGCCCTAGGGCCCGCAGGGGCCCCCCACAAGAATATAGTATTGTATAGTATTGCAATTTTTTTTTATGGAAGGAGCCCCCAAAATTGCTTTGCCCCAGGCCCCCTGAATCCTCTGGGTGGCCCTGAAGATGCCCAGCTAAAACTCCATGGAACAATTTGAAAATGTACTTTTAAATGGCTTGACTAAGAGCACACCAATTAAATGGCAGAACCAGTAACAGAAACCATGTCTTCTGACTCCCAGTCCAGTGACCTATACATTGAACCACACCCCTTCATATTGTAAGACCACGCTAGAACACACTGAACTGATTAAAAAAAAATATAGGTCACTGAAAAAGATCAGGATATTACATTAAGAAGAAACTACAGTAATAAATTAGGAAGCTTTATTTTTCCAATATAAAAATCCAAATATGGAACAAAGAATCAATTCCAATAAGCCAGGCATTGTAACACTATAGAAAAGATTTATTGATGAGCATGACAAATAATCATCATTTAAGACTATCTACAATACTACCATGGAGCAGAGCACTGAAAGAAAAGATTAAATAGCCAGGAAACAGTCTCTTCAGATCACACACTTATCAAAGCAGGAGTCCTCAAGCTAAGCAGAAAATGCAGCTCTTCCCCCCTTTTGACCCAAGCTACTACAACTGCTTTTCAGACTAAACACCATGAACGCCCTTGACTGTGAGCTATGTGATTTAAAGATGCAATCTGAGAGAGATGGCTTCAAATGAATCCTCTCTGAAGCTAGCTAGTTTTATAAGAGCAGCCAATAAGAAATCAATAAAGGCTAACACACAATATGACAACCTATGATTAAGTAACAAAGGATTAGATATTTTAACAGGCTGGAGCTCTCAAAATGATTCATAGAATAAAAAAATTCAGGGCTAAGTTTTTAGTCACACTCAGTCCCAACTTAGAAAATTTGCATCTGCAAAGAATTGTAGGTTCAATTCAGAGCACTTATACCTCTGTCGGATTTGCACCCACAATTGAATTGTGGACACAAAAATTCAAGTGCAGGCTAAAAATACCCTATTAAGGCAGACGGTTTTCTTTTCAGCCATAAACCTTGACTTGCACAAAATGTTGTGCATACATGGACGTGTTTTGCAATCATGTAGTGAAATGGATTTTGTGGGTACAAATGCTGACACCTAACAACGGCAGGTGTTACATGTTTAAGAAGCGACTACTTGCTAAAAGTATAGTAGCTGCATCCACCCTTTATGCAATGTAAGTGCAAATATGTGAACATACAAGTTTGCTCACATACAAGCAAATGCCGGGAAGAGACAGTTGAAAATTTAAATATATATATATGTGTGTGTGTAGCAGGGTGATCACCAGCTCCAGCCCGAGAGGGGTTAAAAGTAGCCCTGGGGAGGGCTGTGGTTGGGAGAAAGCAGCTACTAGGCTGATTGGGGAAGCAGCCGCAGCTGGGCCACGCCCCAACCAGGCCACAGCTGGCCCTATAAAAGGCCAGTGAGCCAGGGGCTGGTAGAGTCTCCCTCTAGTTGAGGAGGGAGATGGACCAAGCTGCCTGAATCCTAAAGGGTACTGGAGTGAAGCAGAGCTGGAGAAAGGCCAGAGGAGCAGGGGAGCTCCAAGCTGGCAACTCCCCAGGCTGCAGGGCCTGGTCCTAGGCCCATAGAGGTACTGGGTGGCAGAGGAAGGCAGCAGGTCTGAACCCCCTTGCCTATGATGAGTGGCTTTTACACTGCAGTCTGCCCCAGGGAGCAGGGGCTTGGTGATGACTGGCAGTAGCCCACGACTGAGGCAAGGTGAGGAGAGAGGGTTGGGGGTTCCCCTGGGTGGGGAGACCCTGAGACTGTGGGGGCATTGCCGGGGGCAGCATCCCAAAGACAAGGGGCATCAGGTCCTGGGAGGGACACAGGGGCCAGCGGCAGTGGGACACCGGCCTGCAGAGGGCACTCCGGAGCCTGGACAAGAGCTAATTCCCTGAGACGACCAGCAGGAGTCGCTGCAGGGGTGAGTCCCGCATGTTTACAGGGGGTCAGATTATATTTAAAGCTGCCAATCAAAGTGTTTGGTAATGCAATGTTTGGTAATAATTCCATGAGTGTCATAAGCTTGAATTGGGAGTGACCTTAAAAGCTTGTGTTTATTTTAAAAGCGTTTCTTTATGATGTACGTAAAGTGAGAGTTTTAGCCTTCATAGGTTGACAGCACAGTAGGTTGCAGTCTACTTTCAATCTGTAGAACAGGAAAAAGTAGAGATGACGACAGTTTGAGCTCCCCTGCACAGTCTCATCAATGTACCTCAACCCCATGCTGGATGGACCACTTCCAGGAGTAAAAAAGGTTTGTGGGTCTATGCCTTTTCTACCCTGGGCCTCTCCGCTCAGATTGCCAGCCAGGCGACAATTCGTGTGATTTTGGGAAGTAGCAGGAAGTTGTCAAACTCCCCCCAATGAAAAATAGCCTTCCTCCCACTGCTAAAAAAGGTTCAATTTTTTCCCAATGAAAAGCCAAAAAAAATATATTTCCCAATAAGATCATTTCTATGAAAAAAAGTGTTTAAAAAAAACTTGCATTAAAGTGTCTTCATGGAAAATATTCACCATTTGCAGTCCAGCCCTAAGGGATACTTGATCTCCAAGAGCAAGACTTGAGCCGGAGATAAACTAGTAACTGAGAGGAAGAATGTAGAAAAGGACCTAGGGGTTACAGTGGATGAGAAGCTGGATATGAGTCAACAGTGTGCCCTTGTTGCCAAGGAGGCTAACGGCATTTTGGGCTGTATAAGTAGGGGCATTGCCAGCAGATGGAGGGACGTGATCATTCCCCTCTATTCGACATTGGTGAGGCCTCATCTGGAGTACTGTGTCCAGTTTGGGGCCCCACACTACAACAAGGATGTGGAAAAATTGGAAAGCGTCCAGCGAAGGGCAACAAAAATGATTAGGGGGCTGAAGCACATGACTTATGAGGCGAGGCTGAGGGAACTGGGATTGTTTAGTCTGCAGAAGAGAAGAATGAGGGGGGATTTGATAGCTGCTTTCAACTACCTGAAAGGGGGTTCCAAAGAGGATGGATCTAGACTGTTCTCAGTGGTACCTGATGACAGAACAAGGAGTAATGGTCTCAAGTTGCAGTGGGGGAGGTCTAGGTTGGATATTAGGAAACACTATTTCACTAGGAGGGTGGTGAAGCACTGGAATGGGTTACCTAGGGAGGTGGTGGAATCTCCTTCCTTAGAGGTTTTTAAGGTCAGGCTTGACAAAGCCCTGGCTGGGATGATTTAGTTGGGAATTGGTCCTGCTTTGAGCAGGGGGTTGGACTAGATGACCTCCTGAGGTCCCTTCCAACCGTGATATTCTATGATTCTATGAAGAATGATATTGTGGTTATGGAACTTGTATGGACAAGATCTAAGTTCTATTTTCAACTCTTGCCACAGACTGTGTTACAGGCATTTTGATTATAAGCCCTTTTGGGCACAGACTCTCTCTGCGCAATGCCTAGGATAAGAGGATCCCAGTTTTAGTTGAGGCTTCTAGCTGCTACTGTAATATAAATGAGATGAGAGGTCCTTTATCTGAATACCATTCTCTGAGCCAGCCAACCACCACTAGTACTGGCACCTTACAATCCAGCCTCACTAAGGGGCAGTGTCTAGCAGAACTGTTAAGGAGGGCAGGACTGACCAGTGGTACAGTTTAGTCCTTACTTTCCCCCTGCTTTAGAGGGGAAACAAGCTGTGCCAGCCTTTTTCCCACTGCAGCATCAGTTCACCTCTTCTGGCTACCATATTACAGGAGTTGAACCAAAATTCCATCCACTTGCTTCTGCTGCCAGCTCACCCAAGAAGGGAAATGGCTAAAAATCCCAGATGCTTTTAAATTAAGTTTTTCCCTCCCCTCCACCACCAAGAAACTTCCTGGAGAGAAAAAAAAAATTCTTTGTGGAAACAAAAGAAAAAAAAAAAAAAAGGAAAAGCAGCCAGTAAAACAATTCCTCCCCACCCCTCACCTTCCAATGATTTAAAACTGGCATTCTGGGTCAAAGTTTGAAATCAAGCAAAAGGTTAACGAAAAAATTCACACACAGCCCTAGAAAAAGAAGCTCTCCAACAGCTGTTCACCTCACCCCCCACACAGGGTCATCGTGCTCAATGAATGGTACGTTTGCCTGAGCAAGGTGAGGAACATAGTCCTTAGTTTGAATAGTGTAGTCCATTAAGCATTGAATGATGCATGGTTTTAGGACAGTGCTTGAGAAGCTCTGAGCATTAGAATGGAATTGAAATACTTTATCTGGATTTACACTTGTGTTTGATTGACCTTCTGTAAATACTATACTCCCACCTCTAAAGGAAAGATTTTAGACTTTACAGTTGATGGGTGCCAAAAATGAACCAATAGCTCACTAAAATGGCAAGGAAAGGCCAAATACAATAATCCATGTTAGTGGTTTACGTAGCTTGGTGTTTTGCACTCAGACAAGTTCACATGGATACTTTCACTGCTGGTGGATATGGCCACCTGTGGACCTCCTCAGCTTACAGTCACTATTGCAATGTCATTTGTATGGGTGATTAAAGTTGAAAGCTTTAGCCAATAAGTGACCAACACAAAGTGTTCAAGGCAGAGATACCGCTGCATTTTGATAGTTTATTTTGCATACTTTCAGTAATGGTATGTTAGCATGTATTTCCATCATACTCTTTGTACTCTCTATGGTGTCCACAAGTACAGTGTTCCAGGACTCAGACGCTGACCTTAAGTCTCCAGATGGGAGCGGGGAAGGGAGGAATAACTGACACTGGTTGACAAGGAAGTTGGTAAAAGTCTATTATGGGCCTTGCTAAGCAAACAAGTCTCCCCACCCCACCCCAGTTAGTTGGTCATGGATATCATCTTCCAGCTGTTTGTATTATTCTGTGTACAACAGACAGGCCATGAAAATCACTGTAAACAGTTGGTATCACCACTGGCCTGCTAACACAGCAACAATGGATATTGTCCAAAATCTCCCCTTTCGTAGAGTTGCCTTTAGTCTTATAACAACCACCCCCGTGAGGCAGGAATGTACTTAAAACATAAGCCTTAACCCTCCAGCTTCCTTCTGAGCATTTCTACCAAGACCTGATGATGTTCTTCTTAGCTCCTTTAATTTTCAGATATTCAGCATTTAAGGGTCTTTAGTAAAAATAATGGAATCTAATCTATCATGTTGAGTCGCCAGAATAACTACTGCTCCAGTAGGGTCTCAATCTGACACCCAGTTACAGTTATCCGAATGAGTTAAAACATAGGTACAACCACCAAGTTATATGCTGCCATCTATAGACCACCTACCTTTGTAGTCACTGAATTGCACCTAAGAAAAAATGACCTGTGTATGTGCATGCAAACTAATTTCATAGTTACAGAAACTATCATAGCCCCTGAATTACAACTAAGAAAAGACAGGCTGTTTGAAAGGAAAAAGATCTGCTGAGCAAACTATGAAAACATTTTCAAGATAAGAGAAGTTAAAAAAAAAAAAGATTCCGAACGGTTTCACTTCAGTGAGTCATTTCAGGTTTACAACAAGCGTAACTGAGGCAGAATCTCACTCTAGGTCAAAGATATACTGAGCCATTTTGACAAAAAAAAACAATGCAAGTGTACATGAAATGGAACAAAAATGTGATAGATGCTGTATAGGAGTGATCTGAAGACTGTAGGAATAGTAACTTTTCAGCTACATGGTGTCACTAACGACACAACCATAGCATGGGGCAGTAGATTGCTAGACTGCACCAGGAGAAGGGCAGAAAAGGAATTATGACTCACAGATCCATTGTCCACCCCGACACATGCACTCCCCCACTAATCCTTGCTCAAGGGAAAGGAATACATTTATTTGGATATGTACAGTAGGTTCTGGTCCATGGCTGGGCCTTTTAGGCACTACCCTATACATAGTGCAGTTTAGCTGTGGAGCTTTAGCATTTCTTTAAGTGCCTTTGTTTCTATGGGACATTAAAAAAAAAAAAAAAAAAAGTCAGACCGCTCACCCCAGTCTATCCAAATGTGGATATTAAAAGCATATTCATCCATCCATAGGAGAGGTATATACAAAGGAACTCAAACAACCTTATACAAAGAGACTGCTTAAATCCACCAAAGTTATTTATACAAAGAGATACCAAATATCCTGCAGAGCTTTGAGAGTATTTTCAAAAGTAAGGATTGCTATAAGGAAACAAAGGACAAAGGATATTTTAAAATTTACAGGCTAAGTCAGTCGTAGCCTGCGTCATTATGCTCCTTTGATTTCCCTGGAAGAATGTGTATCTTAAGTTACTGACCAGTGCATTTTAATAGGTCAATGAAAGAGGTAGCACAAGGATGTAAATTCTAATGGTTTTTTCCTAGAGCTGCGGTGATGGAAATTGTTTCACGAAAGGACTGAGACTTTGAAACTTGGTTTTATTCTGAATCTGAACACCCCTTCCCCCCAAATTTTGAAGTTCTCTGCAAAGGAAAATTCCAGAAACCATCTCATTTCAGATCGAGCAAAATGTTTTGTTGTGACAAACCTGACATTGACACTGTCTTCGGATACATAATGAAGTTACTTCTCATTTTGAAATGTTTTATTTTAAAAACAAATTGAAAATTTTCATTGTTAGTGTCCAATTGGAATGTTTTGACATTGACTGAACTTTCCCCCCCTGGTTTTCTTCCAAAAACAAATTCTAGCAAATGCCCCAATTTTGTAAATCACTTCTATTCTGATGGTATTGGATATTCTGATGGAACATGGGTTCTTGAGTTTCTCCAAGCAAAGTTTCTCCTCCCCCCACCCCTTCTTTGGTGTACACGTTTGGTTTATAAAACTTTCAAACCCCTAGACAATAGGTAAACACATAAGCACCATATAACTGAATGCAGATTAGGACTAATGGTCCCTTCTGATGTTAAAATTTGTGAGTAATCTCCAGTTGGGGAAGGGTAGAGAATTAGTGCATCTTTCCAGGGTCATAGTTCTGCACCATTTCTTGTCCAATTTGGCAGCAGTCAAATCATGTTCCAAGGGTATGTCTATAGACAGTATCTTTAAATCTCTCTCTCTGAACCTGGAGCAGTGAAACAGTGGCAGCATAGGCTTGAGCACAGGCTAGCTACATGACTAATTACACAGGGTTTCTGGTAGGCTTGCGTTTCCTGTGCTGAAGCATACTCTGCTGCAGCTTCACTCCTCCACTACCTGAGCTAGCCAGGATACGTCCACAGAAGCTTCAGTGAGACCCCCACCATTGCCTCAGACATACCATAACAGCAGGTCGATATCTCTGCGCAAAGAGTAGATCTATGAACTCTACAGATCCTCAATGGGGGATTGGCAATACAATGGAGTGTTGTGCTACATGGCAGCTGCCCCATATTTTATCTTCAGGATGAAGAAAGGATTCTATTCCTCCAGCCCCTTCTTTGATCCTCTGCGCAAAACTTGAGACAGTGTTTCACAGAGATATAACAAAGCCCTTGGAGCCTGGGTGAAAGGAAAAGCCCTACATTTAAGAAGGAAAATGGTTGTTTTCAAAGCCAAGACCATGCAAATTATAGCAGGGGAAAATGAAGATAAAGGCTAGCAAGAAGTCAGTGCATGTTTTGGTGACAGGAACCAAGATACATAGTCAAATTGATCCCTATTATTGGGAACAGATTTTTTTGTTCATGTCAAGAAGATTTGCTGCTCTGCTTATTCCATTTTTTTATAAAGCAATGCACAGCATTATGAAGCCAATTTTAGCATCATGTTATGAAGTTAATATCTTCCTCAAGAGAGCTAGGGAAGTCTTTCCTCCTTCAATTTCCAGCATTTGTGTCTAATCCTGCAAACTCTTGCTCCTGATAGTGCCAATCCACATTAGCTTCCCATTAGCTCCCCTGGGGACTGTGACATTCCCCAGTAGTACCCAGGGCTGAGGCACCTCACCACTACCTACTCTTAGCATAAAGAAGTCTTGTCTGTGTCTGCTGTGGATCAACTCCCTAAAACCACCAGCCTCTGGCAGCTCAAGCGATTCCTTCTAGGCCCCCTACAGGTAGCAATAGGCACACACCAACCCCCACGGCTGGACACTACAGGGAATGCGCCTTATCCACTGGACACTCCATTACCAGGCCTACTGTTCCCAAAAGAACAGTAACACCAGCTTGTAAGATTCAACTCAGGATCATCACCTGGCTTACCACCACAACACTTGTGTTTATAGTGAAAACAAAATTAAGTTTATCATCAAAAACAGATTCAAGTGATAGTCAGAATATTGGAGACAAATGGTTATATAGCAACCAAACCATGCTTTCCAGAGATTATATTTAACCTGTTGGTTATATATCTCCTATATAAAGAAGACTCTCACCCAGAGTTCTCCACATAGTTTTCAAGCAAGCCTGGTTGAGATATTTTCCATAAAGCAAACTCACTGTGCTTACTTCCTCTCTGACAAGTGATAGCCTGTCTTTGTCCCCCAGATATAGTAGATCAAACTTTTGATGTGCATGTCAAAATAGGGTTCTCACCTACAATCCCTGTTTGCGTCTTCCTGTTACTGTTCTCTGAAGTTCTTACAATCCTTCATTAGCATTCATATGACTGGTGGGAGGAGACCCATTGTGAACTATGCCATATTAATGTACATGTAAGCCACCAGCTAGATCAACTTATTTTTTTTGTCCAACAAACCTGTTTTTCTCCTTTGCTGATGACCTGTACCTAGATGCAGCCATTAAGAATATATGAGTGTACATAACACCTTATTATGTAACATCCATGCATGTGTTATGCAATATTGATGACCAATGACACACTGGCTTTTATTCAAGACCTCACATGACTTTTTGCTGAAGTAGAATGTACATGCCAGACCCAAAAGATCAGTGCTTAATTTGTAATGAATGAGGTGCCAGGACTCAAGCAATATATATATATTTTTTACATTCATAACTGACACAGCAAGGCCAGAGGTGCCAGAGCTATGAACTGCCAAGCCCAGAGGTGCCAGGGCTCAGCCCAAGCACAAATTAAGCACTGCAAGATATCCCTGTAGCCCCTCAGTAGCCCCTTGCCAGTTCGGATTAAGAGGTTCTTGGGTCACAGGGACTACTTGCAAGATTTGACTAGTCACGTTAGTAAAGGTTTGCAAGAAAAACCCTTTCATCTCCCAGTTCTCATGCTATTTTATTCAGAAGAAAAGAGATTCCTTGGAAGCACAGAAATATTCGGGTTGGATGTAACATTTTTTCCTTTAAATGGAGAAGCTTGAGAAACATAAGCAAAGGGCAAGTTTTAAATTTAAGGCCTTGAAAGCAGTATCCCTGGAAACCCCAGTTTTAAGCCAAAGGAAGCAGATAAATTACATATTGTATGAATGGATCTTCAGGATTTACAGAAGATGTTCACACAGCTCTGAGTTTTCTCTAGGTGCAAAACAGACTCTAGGCACAGAAGCTAGAGAAAGTTGCAGGTTGAGTGATTTTGCTTGAATTCGCGATCAGTTTAATTGCTCTTTAGAAGCCTTGTGGTTTGCATGAGGTCTGGATCTTTCATATTTATTTTAAGGTTTTTTGTAGCCAAACTTCATACCAATTATGAGCAGAAAAGAATCCTTTATACAAACCAACACGTTAGGAACTGCGCATTGTTTACTAGCCTACTATTGCTAGAAATCAGTCCTAGCAGAGACATGAATCAGTAATTTACCATCCCAAAATAACAGTCCCCAATAAATTCCATTTGTGGATAATTCAAGAAGTTTGGTGCAGCAGCATGAAGCCAATTTACAATTGGTAATGAAACGCTTTTTTGTTTTTAAAAGTGGTTATTTCTGCTGCTACAGGAGATCAAAGTTATTTATATAAACATGCAATGTGTATTGTGCAGTTACTAACTGCAGTATCGTCATTAGGGATATGTTGCAAGTCTGATAACTTTTGTTCCATTTCTAGCTCACATTCATTTTCTTTACTGGACTTGTTATTCCCCAACTTGAAGAGGGATAGCCCTAAGTATGGGGCAGTGTGATCCATAGCCCTAAGTAAGGGGTACGTTGACTCCATACCCCTCTCATGCTTGGTCAAGGAGCAGTCATTATCAGCCCTTAAGTGTCTTTTCCAATGACTTATTTAGTGAAGTGTCTTCAGCGCTTTTCCTTCTTAAGCCACAATCGTGATGCAGGGGCAGCATCAAGACAATTCTCTCCTGGAGAAAGGTTGACTCACAAATTAGTACAATAAATTTAGACGTGTTATGACTAAGCCTCACCACAGTGACAATAAAGTACCCTATTCAACACTCCCTATTCAGCCCTTACTCACAAAATTCCAACTAAAATCAATGAACTTTTTGCTCAAGTGATGAGGAGTAAGGAGCAATGAAAGACTTGAAAAGCAAAATTTATAATAAAGATATGAAAACTTAAATGCAAATCATTCTAAAATTATGATTAATTTAATTTGGTAGAGCTTCAATAGCACCTTTCCCACCAAAGATCCCTCAAACATTATGAAGTACCAACTTACATACAGATTGAACCAAGAGTTTTTAAGATTAACTCCTCTTATAACTGAGGACACAGAATGGCCCAGAGGGCCTAGTTTACCAAAATAATTTCACTACACCGAAGTCAGCCGCATCATCATCTTATGACAATCAGCATGTCTCCACTGACTTCTATGGAGTGATGCTAATTTACATCAGCTGATGATCTGGTCTATAATGTGACATCGGTACTGTAAAGCCATTGTAAGCAAGATCAGATTCAGGCTTTGAGAGGACAGTGACTGCAGTGGCAAAGTCTCCATTTTGAGCTAGCAGTAATTCATATACAGAGACAACTTATTTTAGGCCTTGAGCCTTTACATAGATGTGCTAGTTAGAGCTGCAAGAACAACTCATTTTGCTGGCAACTCTGGGGGGAGCAGAGGGGAACGGGAAAAAATTGTGTGGCCAAAGAGTGTTTAGATCAAAAATTTTCATTTTGACTTCATTCATTTTTTTTCAATGAATTAGAAACCTTGAAGTTTCCAGAACATTTTTTTCATTTTGAACAAAACAAACTAAGATTTGGGTGGGGGAGTTGTTTGTTTTTGACAAACAACTCAGTGATACTGGCAAAAAAAAAAAAAAAAAAAAACTCACCATATTTAGGTGTTGCTAAATCTATTTTTTGTTGACAAAATATTTCAGATGAAAAATGTTGTCCATCTGTAGTGCTAGCAGAGACCCCTGCCCCTTCTGGGAATCTCATTAGAGTCAATAGGATGCACATACCAGGGTTTACACTAGTAGAACTATTTGTAAGTTCAGGGCCTCAGTGAGACAGGAGTTAGCCACAATACTTGGGTTAAACAATGACTAGATTTGAATAAGGGCTGTATAGTTATGGCTATTACTTATACCATACTTGCTTTGAGGGTAATCATTTTCCATGCTTCTAAGTGTGAGATTATTGCCTGTTCATGTCAGAAGGTATATTTCCCATTCTCTCTGCACACACAGGGCAGTGGACATGCCTTGTGGTAGCATGAACTTCCTTCCAATGACAGAATGTTTAGGGGGGGGAAACAACACATAAGGTATTAGGTAGCACCATATAGCATAATGAAGGGCTTGCTAGGCCACTGAAATTGTCCAGTGTGGAAATCATACATCAGCATCTGTTCTATTGGGAATGAGTGGTGGAATCTTTAATTTCCACCTGGATATTCAACAAAGATTAACAACAATTTCTGTTATTCAGGTTAGTAGAAACACATTGAGTAGCTAAGATTCATCATAAAGTGGTAAGAAAGAAACCTGGGTCTGAATGCCAAACATCTCATTTTTTATTGGGTGATTTAAACAGAAACAAGATTCTAGTGTGTTTATATATATATATATATATATATATATATATATAAAGAATCAGAGCAGCATCTCTGCCATACCAGGATAATGCCAAATGACTTCATGAAAAGCTGACTGGTAAAAGACCAAATGTAGGAATGTAATTTGCATTGATTAACAACTTGATGCAACTCTTCTACCAAGGAATTGATTTAAATGATACTGTATGAACTAAACACTTCTCCCCTTAAGATTTTCACTAAACTGGCATTATCTTAAGATTTTACAATTACAACAGTGTAATCAATAAGGCAATATAAATAGAGCAGTGAGCGCCCTTTGCTGTAGAATTTACTCTAATAGAAATATACTGAGATTGGATTACAGAGAATCATGTTATGCTTAGCCCTTGAAATCATGTTTCTGTTTTAAATGCATTGCTGAGGATCTTTTGATGTGTTCCTTTAACATATGCTTTGACACAGCATCAGAGAAGGAGCCTTTTAGAGATGTGTGAAAAATCAATCGGCATATTTTAAAGTCTAATATAGTCGCTAAAACACAGTTTCTGGGCTAACTTCAGCTTTCAGTTATGCTGCTATGTATAAGTAGTAAATGGTATTGTGCCAGTGTAATTGAAAGGAAAAAAGTGTGACTCTTTTCTTCTAAAAGAAATATGATAACTCTGAAGACAAAGGGTAAGAGTTGCAAGAGTGATCAAGTCCCATTTTCAAAATTGGTTTAGGCAGTAAGAAGCCTAAATCCCATTGACTTTTAATGAGACAACCGGTAAAATTTTCAAAAGCACTTAAGTCTCATTGAAAGTCAGTTACTCTACACGGCAATTGAGCCTCTCAACAAATTCTCCGAAATCACAAAAAATACTCCTAAGAAGGGATGGAATTGTGAGCTCTTTGAGGCAGTCCTTTTGTCCCCAGAAAGTGCTTCACACATAGTAAACGTTACCATAAACGGAGATGATCAGTCTCAGAAGGGCAGTTGGATGCTCTTTTCAAGTCAAAAGAATCTGGGTGCTTAACTGCTCTGTGCATCTTTAAAGGTCTCCCCTATCATTAGTAATAATGGAAACTGTCTGAGGTGCCTGTACTACAGTGTGGCTAGGGTGGAAGCAGATACACCCTAACAGAACAGTAAGTAATTTTAATAAAGTCATCCTTGAAGTGAGGATCTTAGGGAACAAGGGAAACAGGCACTTCTCATAATTTTCTAAAAAGGCAAAGCCACCTAAGGAATATGTGCAAGTTTAAAAAAACCTGCATCAAGTATTTTGGGTTGCTTTTGAAAGGGAAGGAATAATTTATTCCCCCCCCCCCCATTCATACCTAACCTGGAAGAGACAAAATAAATAAGTTGGGACTGAACAGCTAGCCATTTTATCATCAGCATTGGAAAGGAACAATCTATTGGGTAAATGCAGCTGGCAGTTTCTGTGCATATGGGGTTAGTGGAATATGGGTAGTGGAGAGTTACAGGCACTAGTCTGATCACTGCTAATGGGAGTTGTGTGAATAATCCCCTGTGGACTACGCTAAAAAATTGTTCCCTAATAGTTTTTAACTACAGTTCATTGCCTACATAATGGCTTATGGACATGAAGCATCCTGCCTTTTAGGATAAAATGAAGCTATGCAACACGTGAAGTTCTTTGCTTGGGTAGAGAGGGAGGAGACATCAAAACCTGCAGATGGAAATATCTCACACCAGGATCTGAACAGTGAGATGAAAAGGTAAATGGGATGCACTTCCTGCATGGAGAATAGCTAAGGATGTTGCATTGTCTCCCCTTTGAACAACATAGAGCACAATCTGATCCTACATTTATTTTGAATTTCAATGTGTGTATATACACATACACACACACACATATATACACACACACACACCCCTGACCAAATATTCTAGGTCTTATGTACAACTGAAGTTAAAAATCACACATGGAACCTTTGGGATCTTACTGCCCATGAAGAACAAACAGAAGCTGTCTGCAAAACTGCACTCCTGAATGATCCCCACATATGCGCATCGAACTCCACACAGAAACATACTTGGAATTCAGAAGCTTGAGGGGGTTTTCTGCAGCTCCCAATAAACTCACATTAACTTTTCAAAGTGTGTTGAGAGGCAAACAACGGGGCGGGGGGGGGGGGGGGGGGAGGAGAGAAACAATCACCAGGTGGTTATCCACCACTAATTTAGCGTTTTCCACTCCATAGAGTGGGAGCACAAGCACCCGGCCAGTAATAGCTCCTAGCCAAAGAACAAACAATCAGTAGCCTTGCATATGCTGCTTGAATGTTACTTTAGTAAAGAGAATTCCACCCATTTGAAGTAGAAGGGAGGAAGTGGATTTTCATTAATTCTGAATGACAGTTGCTTCCTTCCATCCTGTAATATCACCTAAATTGGACAGTTGCAATGTAAATCAAGAGTTGAATTAACTTTTCACTGTGATGCTAAATAGCAATTTCTTTTATCATTCAAAATACAGGGTTGATTCTACAATTAGATCCATGCCATTCTGTAGGGCACCTGCACCCATGCAGAATTCCATGGGTCTCCGTCCTGGCACAAGAAGTCCATCTACATGAATCCAGTTGCAAGATGGGGCCTTAATATGATGCTAGCTGGGGATTTCACAACCAGTCCTGGTCCAGCGCTGTGCACTAATGCACACACCCCTTTATTAGAGGTACTAATCTAAATAAACATTTAACCCTCTGAGTGCTCTGCCCATTTGTGCAAGTCACAACAGGTGAAAATACTCTACCCCCATCAGAGCTTTAATATCCCAGACAGAGCCATTTTCATCCCAGGTGTAACTATTGACTTGACAGGTGAATTTAGCCCAGTTATTATGCTTCATAAACACAGTACTCAGGTATGAAACCTTGATCTTTACCTAAGCATTCACAAATTTATTCCAGAGCAAAATTTCTCCAGTTTCCAGAAGCCAATACAATGAGCTCTTTCCATGGAGAAAATTTGAATCTGTCCCTCAAAATTTGCTCCTGTTTCTACACTGAGTTCCTTTTTAGGTAGCGAAGGGTCAGCTTTTCACCTGTAGAAGTCATCCCATGAAGTTTAAGCAAGTCTACAAAATACCTCTAGGTAAATTAGAGACCAATGTTGATCTGAAGAAACTCATCTATAGTACACCGCTACCTCGATATAACGCGACCCGATATAACATGAATTCGGATATAATGCGGTAAAGCAGTGCTCTGGGTGGGCGGGGCTGCGCACTCCAGTGGATCAAAGCAAGTTCAATATAACGCGGTTTCACCTATAACGCGGTAAGATTTTTTGGCTCCCGAGGACAGCGTTCTATCAAGGTGGAAGTGTATAAGCAAAGTAAACTGAGGCTGTTAAGTCTATGAATCTCAGCCTTCTTTGCAGGCATATGAAAAAAATATTCCCACAACAGCAGCATAAAGTATGTAAGAGTGCAATAAACAGCATTCCAATTCAATTTTTAAGCTTTATGAACCAAATCCAGAGCCCACTGAAGTCAATAGGAGCCTTGAGTAGCTTCTGGATCAGAGCCTACATGGACAACACTGCCCCCACCAGAGATGTGATGCAACTTCCAGTACCCACCATACACATGCATTTGCTAATGCAAAGGGATGCAATACTTAGCCTCCCACAGTGTCTCAGACACATTACTCAACCCTACTTCAAGTCAGCAGCCATCGCTGAAGACAGTAATATTCACTCACCTGCCTCAACTTTTCATGATAGGGCATGTCTCTATGGTGAAATCCACCCATATGTGGAGGGAAGCAATGAAACCAGATATATTTAAACTCAATGTCAAAAACTTCAGTTGCACATGGGCCCTTCTCACCAAGGCAATTTTCATCTATGGCCTCGATTCTGCAAACTTACTGACATGAGTAACTATCTATGAATTATCCCACTGTAAATTACTATATACACTTATACATATATCAAATTACTGTAATTGCTCTCCTCAGTGAATGGGCTTACTAGTCACATGACCAGGGCTGAGCACATGCCTTAGGGCTGCTCAGGTCCCGGTAAGATTCTCAACGTTGATTGGTATTGACTATGCAAACAGGGATGCACACCACCCACCTGCCATTTGCTACTTCAACTCAATAGAAGAGCAGAACAAGCAAATACCTTGAGCATCTTTCTTAAAACCATATCAAGTGAGAATTTTATTGCTGAATTACAGTACTCTATTTGCATGACTCTGGTTAGCCTAAATTTGCTTCAGATTAGGCCACAATCCTGCAATTCACTGTATGCAGAGCCCTATTGATTTCAATAGAACTCCATTCAGGACTGGTGTCTTAAATGGTAACTCCTTGGAAGGAGAATCATGTCTTGTAGTTGAAAAACAAAGCGCCAGGCACAAGAAATGGTTCTTTGAAATTATGAAATAAAAATACATACAAGTTAGATTAAAAACCACGCTGTTCAATCAGGGCTTGGAAACAGCGGATATGCACCCATGAAGCACACAAGCAGCTCTCTGAAGCTACTATTTTGTTCTCTAGAATGTCAGCTTTCATTGTAAAAAGTCTCTAGCGGTTACGGCTGTGAAGAAAAACATGTTTCATATGTTTTTTTTTTAAGTTAACTGATGCAAAGACATCTGAGAGTCTGCAGAGAGCTAAGAACAATAGCTCTAAGGGTATGTCTACACTGCACGCTTCTTTCGGCAGTGTGTTGAGTTAATAAATGATTACACACACAACACACACAGCATGGGTATAAATATCAGCTTAGACACTGATGCATGGCTTAGGCAAGCAGAGTAAAGATGTACCTGAAGGTTGTGGGTATGTACCCCAGAACATATCCCACATGGCTCTTCACTTGCCCAAGCAATGCCACCCCATCTATAACAATTTGTTTTTGTTTTTTTGGAAGTAGTATCCCGCTACTGGAGCCTTTTCTTGCTGTAGGGAAAGGCTTCAGCAGCTGCCTGCATCTCTCTCTGCTGTGGGGAAAGGTTCCAGCAGCACCCCATTGCTGGGGTCTTTCTCTGCTGCCTCCCCCCGCTAGAGCCTTTCACTGGTACATGTAGCTACACACAAGCATGGACACAGCTTGCTTTTTACTATGGCATGTAGCTAGTGTAGCCCATCAAGTTCGCTTTAGCTTTCATTTTATTTGGGAGTAACACAAGGAACCTACTGGCCTGTGTTATGTAAGACATTGGCTTCAGCAGTTAGCATGAGGCTTGAGCCTATTAACTTTGGATAGATGGCCCAGATGTTTTACCACAAGAGTGCCATGGCATTGAATTGATGTATACAAGTTGAGATTATTAATATAATAACCTATAACAGAAGGGCACCCCAACATTAGTAGGATGCGGAAATACAAATAAGGAAGAGGAGAGAAACCCCCACTGAATTAGGCATACTGGCAACTTGGGTGAAAAAGCCCTGGTCTCCCTAGAAGATCAAACAGCTCTGTTCTGCCCTATCCCTCCGTCTGTCTGCCTGCATATCCCACATCTCTTCTTCCTTCCCCACCTGTATCCTATCACTTACTAGAGCAGAACACTGGTCTTTTGTCCAGACAGGTTTTCTTTCAGCATTTCCTTGGGTTATGGGATTTGTAGGGTCTTTCAGCTAAGTAGCCTCTTCCTTCAACTGCCCTCATGCTGCAACCTTGGCCCCAAACAGGATGTGCTAGTCTAGGTGGCTGACCGAACAGCCTATGCCAGAAGTAACTCTGGTATCTGCCAGTCAGGAGAGAGAGGCAACTAGTGTACTACGCACATTCTACAGTGCAGAGTAAAACTGAATATTTCCCTTTTCAGTCCTCCATTATTAGTTCAATTTTACAATAACCACCTACCTCCCAGATGCTCTGTGAAGTGTGGTTATTTAAAGCATTTTCAAGCAAAAAGCACTATAATTGCTACATACAGTATCACTGTAGTTCTTCTAAGCCCATAAACCTGTTATTTACTTTCCCAGTGGTGCTGGCATCCTCTTCCAATTAAGTACGTATCATACTGTGTGGTACGAGTATGTTTATAGTGATTGTTTCCCCATTCTTCTTTGACCAACATTTTAAACTGTATGCAAAGCACATTGAGGAACTGGACAGCTATTTTTGCAGGTTCCTCCTCTTGCTACAGAGTATCAATTTGTTTTCTGTTAATTTGTAAGACATGCAAGCTCTTACAGATGCAATACGGAATACTTCTATGTAACATTACATATAAATCCAAGATGCTATATCATTTCCACCAGGGGGGAAAAAAAAACCCCACAAGCTACCCCTAGAAAGAGGTGAAATGATATTCAATGTATCGGGCTGTCTGTGAGTGTGTGATTGAGTAGCCTGGATCTCTTGCATAACACATGCCATTTAGCGTTTCCACCAATAATGCCTGCAGTGGATGACTTAGTATTGTGGCATTCCTGTGTTCATCTTCTATGAAAAAAGAGTTAAATGATCCAAAAACTAAAATTATCTAAACAGGTGATCATTTAACGAGAGGATAAGGGGTGGGGAGGGGAAATAAAAGGTATTGGAAGCTGGCAGATGGATTTTTTTTTCCAGAAAAAGGTTAATGAACTACACAACCTTCTTCACCCCTTAGGTCACAGTTTGAATCTGCTCTGGTTGGTGGCTGAAAATTGTAACCATCAGCTTGATCATCTGTATTTGTGTGAAATGAGTTGTTGGTCCAAGTCCAATTCCTAGTGGATCTCTCTCTCTCTCACACACACACACACACACACACACACACCCTCCGCACTCAACCACTACTGCAGTTTACAGCTTTCCTGCTAGATTTGAGAAGGCAGAGGACCAAATAGGCACAGAGACTAAACCAATCACTCATCCACAGTAGGGATCCCACCACATTAATGGGGAACAGGGTGTAGGAGCTCTTTCTGGAGCTAGCTAGAGAATGTCAGTCTGTATGGCTGTCAATCAGCACCATTTCATGAGCACTAAATTCACCTTGTTTAAATAGATTGAGGCGACTCAATGGGAACAATGAGGCACGCATGCCTCCTCCCGAGTGGATTTTTGTTAGGAAAGTTCTAGCAGATATGTAAATGGCTTAGAGAGCTCCATCCCTTTCTTTGGTTTTCATTCAGGAGTTCCCACTGCGCCTCCTGCCTCATGAAGGAATGTGGAAACATGTTTGCTTGGGCTTTCTCCATGGAAGCCCACCTCTCTGCACCTTTTAGCGGCACACACTTATCCTTTTAAAGTGTTCTTAAAGCATTATTGGCACCTTGCCATTTGGCCCATGTAATGGGCAGAACATAGCTGTGATGCTTCTAGAACAGTTCAGGGACCAAACTGACTCAGAATACAATTTGGTCTCTCTCCCAGGCAGCAGAGGGGAAGCAATGTGTTTTGCCAGTACTTTCTCTGATGCAGCTTCCTCCCCCCTCTGTGATGGCTCAGCTATGAGGACTGGCACATGGGGTTGGGACAAAGCCACTTCCTGCTCCTTTTCATCCAATAGTGAGTAGCCCTCAACAGTGGCTGTTCTTCCCTCTGCACTATTACCCACAATACAGGCAAATCACACAGCAGCGCTACAGTAATTTACCTCTTCATAGGCACACAGCCAGGAGTGCTCTCATTCCTAAATTATCAATGAATTTCTCAAAACAAATCGAGACATCACAAATCCTTTGACCATTTATCAAATGACAGCCCAAGTGTTTAAAAACTGAAGCCAAAAGGTACCTATGTGCTAAGTCAAACTTAACATAGTTGAATATTTACAAAGATTATGGAGTATGAAGGTGTGACACCTTCATGTGCTCCCCTATTAAAATATTGGGCAACCAAATCCTACGAGTCCTACTTCTTGTTTTGTTTCTTGCCCTCTCTTCCAACTTCTCTGCTTTCCCGGTCATCTTTAGTCAGGGGTGAAAGTCAGTCCAGTGACTTACCGGTACGCTGGGGCCAGCTCTGGCCCCCGGAAGGGGCGGGGCGTAGGGCGGAAGGGGCGCGGCTGAGGGAGTCAGAGCCAGCCCCAGCCCACCCTGTAAGGTAAGTGCCACCCCCCACCGGGGTAGCAGCAGCAGCCCGGGGCTCCGGGGGCTATTTAAAGGGCCTGGAGCTCCCCTGCTTCTACCGCCCCGGCCCAGTAAATAGCCGCGGGAGCCCTGGGGAAGCAGCGGGGCTCCAGCGGCTATTTAAAGGACCGGGGCGGCAGAGGCAGCTGGAGCCCCGGGCCCTTTAAATAGTCCCTGGAGCCCCCCACTACCCCTGCGCTCTGGGGGCTATTTAAAGGGCCGGGGCAGTAGAAGCAGCAGGAGCCCTGGACTTTTTAAATAGCCCCCAGAGTCCCACACCCCTGCCCCAGGGCTCCAGCAGTGGGGCTCTGGTGGCAATTTAAAGCTCCTGCTGGGAGCCCCAGGCCCTTTAAATTGCCCCCTGGGGAAGCCGGGCTGCCCCGGTACGGCAAACCGGTAAGCCGTACCGGCTTACTTTCACCTCTGTTTTTAGTTCACTTGATAAAGAGACGGACCATTCCAAAATGCTTGGAGCCCCAATAATCCCTCATGTTAATTCTGCTGATTATGAAGGAGTTAAGCAAAGGATGACTTTAGCTCCCAGCATACTCAAAACAAACCATAGCCTATCCATGCGAGTATGAATGTTAGTGGGCCTGCTCTTTTTAATGGTGATCCAACATGTACCATAAGTTGAAGGGATTCCGATAGACTCCCTGCAACAAAGAGCATACAGTCTAAAATGTAGACACAACATCATTGGGATAGAATTGGGAGAGAAGGACAATATTTACAGCAATAACCTCACATGATTATTCAGCTTAAGGCATGGCTATGTCATGGTGGGTTGTTATTTAGTATACTCTCACAAAACAAACCACATCAAGCAAAGACAACTCACTCACTTACTGTGAGCGCCAAAAAGAAAAAAGAAAAAAAAAGCAAGCCTCTCCAGAAACTCACTGAACACTTGGTCCAGTTTAGCGAAAGTACTGTATCATTATGGTGACAACATGAAGAGGGACATGGAGGCACTTGTGTGGGAGGCAGCTAAATGAGGCATCAAGGATGGAATTAGTGATGGAAAAGAGTGGGAAGACATCATGATAAGAGAAACATTTGGATAACCAGGAAATAAACATCAGGCAGCAGCAGAGACAAAAAAAAAATAGCAAATACAATACAGTACTGTGTTAAACGTAAACTACTAAAATAATAAAGGGAAAGCAGCATTTGTCTTCTGCATAATAAATTTTCAAAGCTGTATTAAGTCAATGTTCAGCTGCAAACTTTTGAAAGAACCACCATAATGTTTTCTTCAGAGTTATGAACAACCTCCATTCCTGAGGTGTTCATAATTGAGGTTCTACCATGTAAGATAGGGAGGCCAAGATTCCTGTACACTGATTGTAGAAATGTAGGCTATGATTTTGAGAGACCCTAAGGGAGTTAGGAGTTCAAATCCCAATGCAGTTTAATGAGAGTCATGCACTTAAATCCCTTTGTCTTTTAAAAACCCAACCTAGTGCCAGCTAAAGGCCTGATCCAATAGCTAATGAAGTCAGTGAGAGTCTTTCCATTGACTTAACACAATCAGACCTAAATCTTTATTTCTAGAAAGAATTCCTTAACATCGATTTAGAGTCTTCAGGCTTCAAAGAGAATTCCATTTGGCAGTTTCAAGAATGTCTATTTGCTAGATAAAAATAATGCTGAGAGTGGGCCTGGGTGAGAAGCAGCTTGCAGTACCATGATTCAGCTAAGATGAAGCAGAGTTAATTTGATAACATCTCTTGGAAACCATTTATGGAACATAGGCCAAACTCCTTAAGTGATGTGTTAGCCAGTATTTCAGTGAGGAGTTTTAAATCAGCTTGAAGCAATAAATTGGCCTCCAGGCAGCCCATTTTGTAAGGGGATTTCCCATTCTTCTTTAGATCTGACAAATTTTTGCTAAACACACTTGTTCTTGGAGCAATACAAACTCAAAGCTGACGGTAAATATTAACCCTTATAATCATTTTCTTTCTGTGTATTGATTCATTTATATAGCCTATGGAATAGCGAATATTAACCAAATATGTTGAATTCTAAGGCCCAGAACACTGGTCCTTTACCAATAAGTAACCCTATTCAGGAATTCTATGCACTAGACTATACCTAATAATCTGTGGCATCTCAATGCCTATAAAACTACAGATAAAGGGATGGTTCCCAGACTAACATACATAAGCATATATAAACCTGAGAAACTGATAGGGGTTGATTGTTACAGCACATAGGGAAATACAATTGGGGCGAAGACCCACCCACTAAAAGATTATCTTGAAGAATCGTTAGTCCTTTCAGCTGTAAATAATGATGCCTTTATGCATAAATCAGGCAAACTGAGAAAGTATAGATATGACATCAGAACATATGTTTCTTTTGGCAGAGGGTCTCTGTTTGAAAACGCTATATGATGACACTGGTGTTGAAACTTAGCTAGCACATCCCTCCAGTTACAATGAAGAAGAGACACATCACATCAAAGGATGTGGATGTATCTATTCTTTCTGTATTCTGTACTAATCTACGATAGAGAATCTTTGATTAAATAATTCCAGTTGAGCCTGTTATTTGACAATCTTGGGTCATCATTAACTCAGACATACAACAGAGCTGAAGGTGTATAGAACATTTAGAGGTTTGAACATTGAGAAAACTGCATAATAGCATCAGATGTCCCCTGTAGTGCAAGGAACTTACAGAAGTTCCCCCCTCTAGAGAGTTTAGGAAACTTAATTTCAGCTAAAGAGAATTTCATTGCTATCTAAGTTGCAGATGCTGCTTCAGCTGTATAAAGCAAGCTGAAGTGTCCAGCATTTCTCCAAGTTTCCCTCTTGCTCTTATGGAGGAAATGGCACTTGGGCTCAGAAGCCTGTGCCTCCTACCAGCAATGACAAATAGGGCAGAAAGATTATACCATAAAAGCAAATGATCTAGGAAAAAACCATAACAGCAAAATGCATGATCCACAGAATAAGCGTAGAAGTCAAAGCAAACTGTGTATAGACCTGAAGTTTAAAATGGAGCGTGTGAGTGGGGATTTAGTGGGGAGTGAGGGATTTAGCAATACAAGATTTGTTTGTTCATCCCTTATTAAAGCAAAGCTACTGCCCTTAAGTGTTAATGGGAGTTACATTTACCTCCAAGATTAAGTGTTTAATTTGATTTAACATTATTTTTCACAGGGCTCTTTTTGGTAGCCACCATCCACCCAATGATATATATAAGTAGAAATAGTCAAAGAGTGTTTGTTACCATTTTTGTTTTTTAAGTGAAAAATGCTCTTAAAATTAGGAGGGGAAATTCACTGTCCAAGTTATTTTTTAAAGAAAAAGCTTCCACTACTATTTAAGAAATATATGAATTTTCTGCTTAAAATTTTGACAATGAAAAATTCTCCCCCATTTTTTAATATTGAAAATTTCAGTTTTCAATGTTTTGACCCCCTAAAAAAGGAGGGATGGTGAAAGTTTCTTTATTAAAATAGAATTTTTATATGGAAAAAAGTTTAACTTTTTATTACTAGAATCTGTAGGAAACTTAAGTGTGATTCTACTTACTTTTGCAGGATACAACATCCACATTACACCTGGTCAAAAAGTGTTACTTTGCCTTTTTTGCATCAGCTCAACAGTTGATTGAACAACAAGATAGTTCACATACATTGTCATCTCTTTATCAGCAGGGCTTTAGTGAATTTATAGATATAAAATTATTCTGATTAATTCCCCCAAGCCCTTCTAGCCCGACAAGTTTGCTGCAAAACACCAGTTTACAAGTCTTGTTTCTATTAGTGTTGAAATAAAAACAGATACATCGTTTTATGAATTGATAGCTAGGAAGCCAGGTTTTGAGTACTGCATGCTAGTCTCTTATTTCACATGTATAAGTTGAACAGCACAGCAGTCCAGTACAGCTAGCCTCAATTCTACAGCATTGCATTGCTGAGAAGACAAGAGCAAGGTCAACCCTCAGGTAAGCAGCAGGGCCGCCCAGAGGATTCAGGGGGCCTGGGGCAAAGCGGGGGAGCTGCGGCGCTTGTACTCACCCGGTGGCGGTCCCAGTCTTTGGCGGCATTTCGGCGGCGGGGGGCCCTTCAGTCACTCTGCATCTTCGGCAGCACTGAAGGACCTGCTGCCGAAGACCCAGACCGCCGCCGGACCAGGGCTCGCGGGGCCCCTGTGGGGCCTGGGGCAAATTGCCCCACTTGCCCCCCCCCCCAGGCGGCCCTGGTAAGCAGGCACAAAGTTATAGAAGCCAATGGGTCTTGCACCAGCTTAACCTAGAGCTGGATGTGGCCCATCCTCTATAAAGTGGTTTCCAACAGACATTATTGAATCAACGCTTACGTACAACCTACAGTTTAAGGGGCCTTAATCCTTGTCCTTTAAAGCAATTGGAATTTTAAGCAAAATACACAAATTTTGTAAAGAAATATTATGTGGGACGAAAGACCTAACATCCAACTAGGACAGAACACAAGTAGACTGAGAAGTTAGACAAGCCTTATTATAGTCAACTCAGGTGAACGCAGATTCACCTGGCCGGACGTACCTGCTTTCACATCCTCATTTTCACCTAATTATACCCTCCATGCCTGATCATATAAAACACTGCAGGGCTAAGCTTGCGAAGCTATGTTCCGCAGGCTAAGGGTAGTTTCCATGAGCCTTTAGCTTCTCACAGGATTGAGCCCTCAAAGAAACACCAAGGACACCTCCTGGCTCCTCCATCCCAAAAGAAGAACAGAATCAATATCATGAGTAAACACTAAATGCTGCCATTTATTTTACCAGTGGGATTCTTGTAGCTGAATCCTCCAAAAGGCAGCAGTGCAGAACAAAGATAGTAAAAGGGAGCTGTTAATGCTTTTGGTCCATCACTATTTCCAGTCCATATTCCTGCCAAAGCAGGATGGTTCCCTTTAGTACATTTTCTAGTGCAGCCTCCAATCTAGATGCAAATGTCACATAAGTTTTGCACCATTACCCTTGGGAGGTTATTCTACAGTCTCTGGACTTGTCCACACAAAATACATCCCAGCTTGCTGAACTAAGTAAGTCTACCCTGCACTCCATGCACTAAGTGTCCATGTGAACTCTGCTGCCACACACTAAAAGTTCCCTAATATACTTGAATCTACTCTGTTTTGAAGTGGGAGAGATTAAAGCACACTAGGGAACTGTTAGTACATGGCAGGAGGGTCCACAGACACTTCAGGTAAGTGGACACTGGAATTAGACACCCACGGCTGGTCCGTGCCAGCTGACTGCTTAGCATCTTACACTTGTGCCTAGCCCTGCAATTAGTCTAATTGCAGTGTTTGGATTTGGGCTGCAGCCCAAGTACTAGAGCCCAGGACCCTGCGAGATGGGAGGGTCCCAGACACCTACAGCACAATTAAACAGCCTGAGCCCCATGAGCCTGAGTCAGCTGGCACAGACCAGCTGCATGTTTTTAATTGCAGTGGAGACATACCCTTATTGCACAGCAGGCTACTGCAAGGTAGATTTACACCCCAACTTCCCACAAATTGTGTGTTTGTGTAAACAAGCCCTAATAGATATCACTATTAGGACATTCTGACTTTTAGTCCAAGTTGTCCTGTTCCATTCCATTCCACCTAAGTATACCCCATGCATTTACACACTGTACAGTGAATATTGCTCTGAATACATCACTGAGATCCTTCTTGCATTGATCACAGTAGTTCTGTTGATTGAAGAAAGATAAGCAGTAAAAAGAGCGTATTTGTGCATGATACACTACAGGGATTTTTCCATGATACACTACAGGGATTTTTCCATCCACATGAAATTCTGAATCTAATGTTGCCAAGGTCAGTGATGGTAGAATGACATGCTGCATAAGGGCTGCTCATAAATGTTTCCTTTACCTAGCAGTTACTGTAGCTTTGCACAATTTCTACAATGGAGATTTGTAACTTTATGTTTTATTTCTTCTGACTGTTGCCTTTTCAGTTCCCCTTGTGTAACGTAATCTTTTCCAGTCTCCTCGGCCTAACAAATTCCCCAAGATGCACACCAAACTACTGGACAGAGAATGCTCATGTTGCTTAAATTAAGTGAAACAAATACATATTTGCTAAAGTTTTGTTTTAGTCACCATGAAATCCAAAATATACAGGATGTATGTGAGAACTGCATTTAACTCCATATTGTATTTGTTGGAAAACCCATGGTGTGCAAGTTATTTCCCCACCATCATCCACATTGTACTTTTTGCAGAGCTCTGTATGAAAACATATCATGTGTTCATACTGAGAAGCAATGACCAAACAATTATAAGGTGGAAAAAAAAGTGTTTTAACCATTACCAAATTCAAAAGCACTCAAAGAAATCCAAAAAGATCATTTGCACTCTAATAGACACATCTAGGGCCTAGTTTTTCCACAGGTCCTGAGCACCTGTAGCTTTTGTTCAAATGAGTGGGAGCTGTGGGTACTCAGTAACCCTGGGAGGGGGAGGGGGGGAAATATCAGGCTTTTCCAGTCAAAATTAGATTTCCCCTCTGGTCAACAGCAGGCCTACTTTATCCTTGCAAATGCCACAATTATAAATGAAAATTGGATACATGTGACTCACAGCAGTTAACTGGCCAGCATATATGGTGATCAGATAACTCCAAAGTCATGGCAATGATGTAACACACATTACATATAAAAAAACAAGTAATACAGTTGTGCACACCTATTTGCAGTGCAGCAGCCCCCAAAGATCAGTGCCCACTTTCCTAGATGCTGTACAAACAGCGAAAACCAATCACTGGTCTGAATATGTTCTAGTCTACATAGAGAAGATAGAAAATAAGGTGGAAGGAAAAACAAGAGTGAAGTGGCTTGCCCAAGATCACACACTTTTAGAGACAGGAGAAATTGAAACCATACCTCCCAACTCCCAGTCTAGTGCCTTATCCACTAGGCCACATGACATTATGTTATATTCCAACTTTTATGAAGCATGGAATTAGCCACGAGCCCTCAGTTTCTAAGGGCTTGTCTACACAGTAGCTGGAACAGCCATAACAAAATCAATTGTGATGCACAATATGTCCCCTTGAGCAGCTCATCTACCGGCTATATCCTTCTAACACAGGGGCGCGCAAACTTTTTGGCCTGAGGGCCACATTGGGTTTTGGAAATTGTATGGAGGGCCGGTTAGGGGAGGGGGGCCTGGCCCAGCCCCCACCCCCTATTCGCCACTCCCCCCCTCCCCCACTTCTCGCCCCCTGACAGCCCACCACTGGGATCCCTGCCCCATACACCCCCACCCTGCTCCCTGACCGCCCCCGGAATCCCCATCCCTGACTGCCCCCTGCCATCCCATCCAACCCCCCCATTCCTGACTGCCCCCCTGACCCCGCTCCCATTCAACCCCCCTGTTCCCCACCCTCTGACCGCCCCGACCCCCTGACCACCCCCCCGAACTCCCCTGCCCTGTATCCTACCCCCTTACCGCGCTGCCTGGAGCACCGGCGGCTGGCGGCACTACAGCCACGCACTGCACAGCGCAGAGCGCCAGGTCAGGCCGGGCTCTGCAGCGGCGCTGCCCCAGGAGCCCACCGCCCAGAGCATTGCACCAGAGCGAGCTGAGGCTGCAGGGGAGGGGGAGCAGAGGGGGAGGGGCCGGGGACTAGCCCCCCAGGGCAGGAGCTCAGGGGCCCGGCAGGAGGGTCCCGCACCGTAGTTTGCCCATCTCTGAGTTAGGGTCTTAATCTTTCATTTGCCATTTCATCTTCCTGATCCCTCTGTTTACACATGCACACTCTTTTCCCCTCCTTGAAAATTCTTTAACATCACTTGTTTTGTTCCTCTCAACAACTACACAGGCTGCCTTGCTTCTGAAATTCATTCTTTCCTACAGAGCCCATTTCTGTTTCTTCTCCTTATAGCTCAGTGTATCCTGGTATGAGCAGCTAGACTGGTTCCTTCTAATTGGTTCCAGCTGTTTTTACAGGCCTCCAGTACCAGACTGCCAAAAAAGAATATGGCCAATTCAGTTATTGGTGGATTACCAACAGACCACAATTCAGAATCTGGAAACAGCTGCTGTACCTACCTAGCAAAGGTAGCAAAATATGGTTAAAGTTGGGCCTTAAACTGCAAGGGACTTAATAGAAGCATCTAAACCTGGAAGGTGGGGGTGAGTCACAGCTCTTTTAGGTCTGCTCCAGAGGAAAGACAGATACAAACATTCTGATCTTAGTAATAAGGAAATAATTCAGTCATAGGGTGCCGCATTGGCCATAGGCCCCAAATAAAATAGCACAAATATAGGTCAGCTTTCCCATCTCCAGAAACAAAATAAAAAACAATCTTACTGTAGTTGCATTTTCCAATAGAAGTATCGTCCTTTTGGACCAGGACTTAACACTCATCTGGGACAGGGAGAAAGTAGAAAACCACCCTTCCCCCTTTTTACAAACCTTTATTTCTTTCTCTTTCCTGCTACTCTCTGCTTCCTTCCTATTTGCCTCCCACACAGAGGAAGCACAGCTGTTCATTCCTCCTCCCAGCAACAGAATAAGCCACAGCTGCCAGCTCTTCCTACCAGGTCTGGCAGCTTAAAGAGCTGCTTAATAAGTGGGTTTAACCCCTTCCAACTTCCTACAGGGATGGGGCACATATATCCTATCCCAGGGCTGAGTTGGTTTAACTTTGATTTCAGTGGGAGCTTGCACAATCAGGCTCATAACCATAGACATGATTTACTTTGTGTAATAATCCATTTTTATCCCATACCCTGTTTATTATCTGCTAAAATCCAAAGGCCTGAAACATGTGCAGACCTTAAATAAAAATATAGGGGAACAATTAACCCCCAAAACTAAAAAGATTTGTTTTCCAATTAGCTAGTGTGTATGTGTCACTATTGCCCTCTGCTAGACTGAATGTCAGTCCACTCAAGTGTATTTGACCATGTTATGCCCTAGTGGTCTAACCCTGAAAACCTTTAGAGTTCTTCTATGATTTATACCAGGGGTCCCCAACGCGGTGCCCGCGGGCGCCATGGTGCCCGCCGGGGCGTCTAAGTGCGCCCGCGTACTGGCCGGCGGACGAGCATCCGCCAAAATGCCGCCGAGAAGCAGCGTCATCCAGAGGTGTCACCGCCGAAATGCTGCCGAAAATCGGCGGCAATGCCATTGATGTTGCCGCCATGGTCCTCCGTGGCTCGTCGTCTGGTGCCTGCCAGACGAAAAAGCTTTGGGACCACTGAAGGCAAAGCACCTTCCTTCAGGGCTCCTAAGCTTACAAGCACCTATTCCAGCTCCAAATCTGTTAAAATAGCAGTAGGAGACTTGGACTACTGAAAACTTTGTGTACCCATATTTAGGGCTTGAGCACAGGGCATTGTCTGAGAAAAATGGGGGCGGGGAGTTTTGTCAGCATATAGAACATTATATGTGATTGTCTTCTATACTGCAAAATCGGGGAGGGGGGTGAGAAGTGCTCAAAAGGTGGAAGACATAATGGGACATATGTCCTAAAAGAGTCAGGGAGGTAAACCAAGGTCGGGGGAGAGGCAACTGACCCCATTGGCCCACAGCAATTGAAACCCCTGCTTGAACCCCCTCCTCCTCAGCTTCCCACTGTCTCACAGAGCCACTAAAGAGCTGTGTGTGTATGTGGTCTTGAAATAGCTTTTCTACATCCCATGTCTTGCACTCTTACATGACAGAGGCAATATTTTATTAACACTCAGTCCATTGACTGCTAAATTATTTAGTTTTTCAAGATTGTTAAAGAAAAAAAGTGCTGCCGGTCTGAGCCCTTACATGCCAGTCTTCAGCTTGGAATGAATTTTTACAATGGAATTATGAACCTCAGAGCGCATTGGAAATGCTGACAGACCTTTAACTGGTGTTCTGTAGAGCTGTAATAATTTGGAAATGTCTTGTTTAAAATACATTTAGGCCATGCAAACCAGATATTGATATTCACTTGTAGTATCTGAGCGCCAACAGTGCCTGGAAGGCATCTCATTGAGAGAATCTTTTTCTGCAGCAGTACCAGCAGGTGGGATGAAACAGTGACAAATGGGAAGGAAGGCAGCACATATGAGTAAGCTCTTTAATATCCTATTTGTTTGCTCATCTTGGCTGCTTGCTTTGTTATTTCACATTATCTGGCAGCGTCAAAGCAGCTCAAGTCCAATCCATTCCCACAGCATGGTCCTGGGGAGGGCTGGAGATGTTTACTCTTCAGTATCCTATTACTAGGAATGCTCAAAATGTCTGTGGGGAAACTGCCAGCGGTGCTGCTATGGCTGCAGTGAGTGCTGCTGAACGATACGCCATTTTTATTTCATATCAGAGATCCACCACTTGTGCACTGGGACAACAGGCTTTATTGGGGCTCATACAATTGTTGGGTTCTCATGAAGAGTAAAGCTGGAGCCTGAGTGCAATATCTCTGCTTCTACCACCATTCTGTGTTTAGCAAAGTATTTCACAAGTGTTTGCTGGATTTAGGTCTACACATTCTTTAAGGGAGGAAAAGGAATCTTTATACTTTAAGGGCTGTACGCACAAGAAGCTTGATCCTTCTGGCCATGAATTAAAAGGGAGCTTGAATTCCCAGAATTGCCTTATGAATGGTTTAAAACTTATTCTTCCTATAGGTCTGTGATCAGCACTTTGGTTCCCATTAATAAAATCGGCGTATAACCTCAGTTTCCCCCCAGCGGCTGTTGACATACACCAGAGACTTTCAATAACAGAATATGATATATTCAGTAATAACCGAATGTCAGTTCCCCATAAGTGAGGATGAATGCTAACTTTTTAATGGGGATCTCTGTGCTTATGTCACCTATAGTAATGATGCCTACCTGCTTTGTAAAACACTTTGAGATCAACAGTGATACATGTGTGCTAAGTATTATTTTCCACACAACCACCTTCTTTTAGACAGAATAATCGGGAACATATTCAAGATTATCCTAAACTCTAATGCGTGCCGAGAGGAACAAGATAGAAGGAAAACTGGAAGAAGCAAAGAAGAAAACAAGACAGGCCCATAATTTGCACAAATCCCGCCAGTGGACATGAGGACGCTAAGGCCTGGTCTACACTAGGAGTTTATGTCGAATTTAGCACCGTTACATCAAATTAACTCTGCACCTGTCCACACAACGAAGCTATTTAGTTCGACATAGAGGTCTCTTAAATTCGACTTCTGTACTCCTCCCCAACGAGGGGAGTAGCGCTAAATTCGACATGGCCATGTCGAATTAGGCTAGGTGTGGATGGAAATCAACGGTAATAGCTCCGGGAGCTATCCCACAGTGCACCACTCTGTTGACGCTCTGGACAGCAGTCCGAGCTCGGATGCTCTGACCAGCCACACAGGAAAAGCCCCGGGAAAATTTGAATTCCTTTTCCTGTCTGGGCAGTTTGAATCTCATTTCCTGTTTGGACATCGTGGCGAGCTCAGCAGCACTGGCAACGATGCAGAGCTCTCCAGCAGAGATGGCCATGCAATCTCAGAATAGAAAGAGGGCCCCAGCATGGACAGATCGGGAAGTCTTGGATCTGATCGCTGTGTGGGGCGATGAGTCCGTGCTTTCCGAGCTGCGATCGAAAAGACGGAATGCAAAGATCTACGAGAAGATCTCTAAAGCCATGGCAGAGAGAGGATACAGCCGGGATGCAACGCAGTGCCGCGTGAAAATCAAGGAGCTGAGACAAGGCTACCAGAAGACCAAAGAGGCAAACGGATGCTCCGGATCCCAGCCCCAGACATCCCGTTTCTACGAGGCACTGCATTCCATCCTAGGTGCGGCCGCCACCACTACCCCACCACTAACCGTGGACTCTGAGGATGGGATATTGTCGACGGCCGGTTCCTCGGACATGTTAGCGGACGGGGAAGATGAGGAAGGAGATGAGGAGGACGAGGCAGTCGACAGCGCTTACAACGCTGATTTCCCCGACAGCCAGGATCTCTTCATCACCCTTACAGAGATCCCCTACCAACCGTCCCCAGGCGTTAACCCGGACACAGAATCAGGGGAAGGATCAGTCAGTAAGTGTTTTAAACATGTAAACATTTATTTTTAACAGAACAGGAATATTAACAATATTAACAATGGGTTTTTCATGATTACTTTGCCCTAGGCGCTTAACGTTTCAGTCCTTGGCAGTGCAACTACTGAAAAAAAATCTAACAATGTCCGGTTTAGCATGATTGTTTTGCCCTAGGCGCTCTACTGTTTAGTCCCTGCCAGTGCAGCTACAGTAAAATCCGGTCTATATGTCCGGGGATAGAGCAGAAATCCTCCTGGGACATCTCCACGAAGCTCTCCTGGAGGTAATTGGAAAGACTTTGCATCAGGTTCTTAGGGAGAGCGGGCTTATTGGGTCCTCCGTGGTAGGAAATGTTTCCGCGCCAGGAGACAATCAAGTACTCGGGTGTCATCGCCTTGCAGAGCATGGCGGCATACGGCCCTGGTCTTTGCAGGCTTTCCCGAAGCATCCTTTCTTTCTCCATCTCTGAAATCCTCATCAGAGTGATGTCGCTCATGGTGACCTGCTTTGAATTAGGTAGGGGAATGTTAGTATTGGGACTGCTTGCCTGTTCCTTTACAGAACTGTAACCGGCGGTTTAGAGCCACGCGGTGGAGGCGGGAGAGGAGCAGCATACAGGGATCTTTCCCTGGGACAGCTGCGAGGGGGTGGGACAGGGGCAGAGTTCATGCTTGCCGGATTGCTGGCAGCAGGGACTGGCATTGCTTTGAACGTGAAAGGAGGCCAGTGCTATTATTAAAGTTTTAAGCAGCCACAAGTCTATGGCTTACCATGTCAGCCTGTTACCCAAATTCCGCTGTCCTGTCCCGCTTGTCTGATCTGCACTGCAAGACCCCAGGCACTGAATGCGAAGGCCGAAAATTCGACCTTGTCCTGAGTGCGCATGTGATAGGTGCTGTGCATGGTCTTGTTCACAGAGAAAGACTATGTTCTTTGTTCACAAAAAAATTTATCTTTCTGAGGAATTCACTCCCTTTTTCCCATCCCACAGCTGCGACTGTCTCCCGACCTACCCTGGCATCACACTCCCAGAGGCTAGCGCAGATTAGGCGTAGGAAGAAGAGGACACGGGAGGACATGTTCTCGGAACTTATGGGCTGCTCCCGAGCCCAGGCAGCCCAGCAGACCCAGTGGAGGGAGAACTTGTCCCAAATGCACCGATCACACATGAAACGGGAGGAGAGGTGGCGGTAGGAAGACCAGCAGGCGACTTAAACGCTGCTTGGACTAATGAGGGAGCAAACGGACACGCTCCGGCGCCTTGTGGATGTTCTGCAGGACCGGAGGCAGGAGGACAGAGCCCCGCTGCAGTCTATCTCTAACTGCCCTCCCCCGCCATAAAGTCCCATACCCCCCTCACCCAAAGTCCCAAGAAGGAGGGGCGGCAGAGTCCGTGAAAACTCTCACTCCACCCCTGCAGACTGCTCAAGTACCAGAAGGCTCTCATTCCCCAAAATTTGATAAGTCCTTTCCTTCCCGCCTCACCCAAGCCCCCGTCCCAGTTTCATCCCCCAGTTTCATGTGTAGTTGCTAATAAAAAATACGTTTCTGTTAATTACTGTTTCCATCATGTTCTTTTAGAGGAGAGTCTGTTTGAAGGGGGGGAAGGGGGTTGGTAATTGGACAGGACAGTCACCTTTACCAGGGTACAGACGCGGGGGCAGGTTCAGCAGCAGGGCACACACACATTGCAGTCACTAGTTACCCTGGTCAGTCTGGGAGGTGGTTTTCATGTTCTGTGGGGGGGGGGGGGGTTTGTGACTTTGTGGCGGGGGAGGGCGGTTAGAGATCTTATGCAGCGGTCCTTATCCTGGATCACAGAGCCACGCAGCAGGGGATCTGTAACCGTCCTCCCCCTGCCACAAAGTCACATAGCCCCCACACACAGAGTCCCGAACAGGAGGGGTGGCAGGCTCCGTTGAAACAACCAGTCCACCAGTGCGGAGCCTGTCATTCCTGGAGTTTAGAAGCGTTCTTTGCATCACTACACTACACCCGCTCCTCACCACAGTCTGCGTCCCAGGTTCAACACTTTACCGCGAAAACAGTAATAAAGAAAATGGTGTTCATTAACAAATTTCAAGTGATTTTATTTTTAAATGTGTGTTGGAAGGGGGTGAACGGGATATGTAACTGGAGAGGATAGTGAACATTTACTGGGTAAAGAAATGGGGGCAGGTTCAGCTTCTCTGTAAACAAACTTAATAGTCACAGGTTACCCTGCTCACTCAGGAACCTAGCTTTCAAAGCCTCCCGGATGCACAGCGCGTCCCGCTGGGCTCTTCTAATCGCCCGGCTGTCTGGCTGGACGTAATCAGCAGCCAGGCTATTTGCCTCAACCTCCCACCCCGCCATAAAGGTCTCCCCCTTGCTCTCACACAGATTGTGGAGCACACAGCAAGCTGCAATAACAATGGGGATATTGGTTTCGCTGAGATCAGAGCGAGTCAGTAAGGTTCTCCATCTCCCCTTGAGACGTCCAAAAGCACACTCCACCACTATTCTGCACTTGCTCAGTCGGTAGTTGAAGAGTTCTTTTTCAGTGTCCAGGGCGCCTGTATAGGGCTTCATGAGCCAGGGCATTAGCGGGTAGGCTGGGTCCCTGAGGAGGACTATAGGCATCTCCACATCCCCAAGAGTTATTTTGTGGTCCGAGAAGTAAATACCTTCCTGCAGCCGTCTAAACAGACCTGAGTTCCTGAAAACACGAGCGTCATGAACCTTGCCCGGCCATCCAACGTTGATGTTTGTAAAACGTCCCCTATGGTCCACCAGTGCTTGCAGCACCATAGAAAAGTAGCCCTTTCGGTTAATGTACTGGTTGGCCTGGTGGTCCGGTCCCAGGATAGGGATGTGAGTTCCATCTATAGCCCCACCGCAGTTTGGGAATCCCATCGCGGCGAAGCCATCTATGATGACATCCACATTTCCCAGGGTCACTACCTTTGAGAGCAGTAGCTCAACGACTGCGTTGGCTACTTGCATCACAACAACCCCCACGGTAGATTTGCCCACGCCAAAGTGGTTTGCGACTGACCGGTAGCTGCCCGGCGTTGCAAGCTTCCAGAGGGCTATGGCCACTCGCTTCTGGACAGTCAGGGCTGCTCGCATCCGGGTGTCCTTGCGCTTCAGGGCAGGGGACAGCAACTCACAAAGTTCCAGGAAAGTCCCCTTCCGCATGCAAAAGTTTCGCAGCCACTGTGATTCATCCCAGACCTGCAGCACTATGCGGTCCCACCAGTCCGTGCTTGTTTCCCGGGCCCAGAATCGCCGTTCCACAACATCAACATGACCCATTGCCACCATGATGTCTTCGGCGTGGGGTCCCGTGCTTTGTGACAGGTCTGTGCCACTCTCAGACTTCAGGTCCTCACCGCGCTGCCGTAGCCTCCTCGCCCGATTTCTCAGCATCTGCCTCTGGGAAAGGTGGACGATAAGGTGCGAGGTGTTGACAACGGCCATAACTGCAGCGATGGTCGCAGCGGGCTCCATGCTCGCAGTGCTGTGGCGTCCGCGCTGTCACTGACCAGAAAAGTGCGCGAACTGATTTCCCGCCGGCGCTTTCAGGGAGGGAGGGCGGGAGTGACGGTTGGATGACGACAGTTACCCAAAACCACCCTCGACACATTTTTTTCCCCAGAAGGCATTGGGGGCTCGACCCAGAATTCCAATGGGCAGCGGGGACAGCGGGAACTGTGGGATAGCTGCCCACAGTGCACCGCTTCCAATGTCGACGCTTGCCCCGTTAGTGTGGACTCACAAAGTCGAATTACTGTCCTTAGTGTGGACACACACGTTCGACTTTGTAATATCGATTCCACATATTCGATTTAAGTAAAATCGAACTACTCTCGTAGTGTAGACATACCCTAAAACATCTGAACTGCAGACATCCAGTCTAGACAGTCATCCGTTGAATTAGTACTTTATAGTGGCCTGATCCTACCCCATTTGGATTCTATGGGAGTTTTGCCATTGACTTCACTGGGACCTATATTGCGTCCCGTAAGGTTCCTTGGGCATTAGCTTTTATCAAAGTACTTTTCCCAATATTTCCTTATCTGTGAAATGGAGTCAATAGATATTCATCTCCCTCACTGAGGTGATGTGCGGATTAATAAATGAATGTGTGCGCACTGCTTGTATGAGCGCTAAGCATTATTATTACCATAGGCTGCTCACACAGGGTTTGATTAGAGATACCCCATGGCAGCCGGCTCTCAGCCCTATCCAATACTCATTTAAATTGTGTATAGCTGTCATATTTTCAAAGTGATCCTTTGATGGGTTGTTTAGTGTGGACATCATAATCATATAGGAGGTGGTACCAGTGTTTAAAAGAAAACAAGAGATTACCAATCAAGTCAATGGCTAGGGGATCCTAATAAACTCAGCTGTACTCAGTCATATCTTGCAAGTAATTAAACAGCTCCAGTCTAGATCATTAGATGCTTTTTTTGTTTGTTTGTTTTTTAAACAGAGATATCCCATCTCCTAGAACTGAAAGGGACCTTGAAAGATCATTGAGTCCAGCCCCCTGCCTTTACTAGCAGGACCAAGTACTGATTTTGCCCCAGATCCCTAAGTGGCCCCCTCAAGGATTGAACTCACAACCCTGGGTTTAGCAGGCCAATGCTCAAACCACTGAGCTATCCCTCCCCCATGCTTACCTGGCATATTATGTTTCAGGCCACAGGGCAGTACTTAAACATCTGTATGTCATCCATTTTATTAGTATATTAGGGATTCTTGAAGGGTGTATTGAGGGAAATGAATTAAAGGGACTGTCTAATATCTAAGATGTAAATTAGAATGGATTGTAGGACACTTTTGGGGAGATTGATGATGTTGGGAGAGGCAGACTAGTGGATCTGTACAACATTTTTGTAATTAAACATAAAATCTGGCAAAAATGCACCTGGCTTCAAGCTTTTGCTGCCATTAAGCAGCCAGAAATGAGCTAATCTGTCCTGGCAGAAGCAGCAGAACCCACATTCTCTGGGTAGAACTGGGAGAGGAGATAATGCCTAATCAGAAGGTTGTGGCATATGCTACCACGTACTGCTGTCAATGACTAAAGATATGACGTGGTTCTTATTTTAGTTTCCTCCTTCAGGAAAAGTAAGGCAATGTTCTGAGGAAAAATCCAGTTATTGATTTGTAAGATAGCTCTCTCTCAACCATCTGTACTGGAATAACCTGTCCAGAGGACACCGCTGTTTAGGATTCCTAATATAACTTTTCTTCCTTTCCCCGTGGGCTTCTGCTTGACTTAGGCTAGGTCTACACTGGGGGGGGGGGAGATCGATTTAAGATATGCAAATTCAATAGCGTAGCTGAATTCGACGTATCCTATTCGACTTACCCCGCTGTGAGGATGGCGGCAAATCGACCGCCGCGGCTCCCCCGTCGACGGCGCTTACTCCTCCTGACGAGGTGGGAGTATGCGCATCGATTCGGGGATCGATTTATCCGTCTAGATGAGATGCGATAAATCGATCCCCGAGAGATTGATTTCTACCCGCCGATCCGGGCAGGTAGTGTAGACTAGCCCTTCGACTTTATGAGACAGGGAAGTATGTTTACCCTGAGTAGGCAGGTTTGGACACAGAAGAAGCCCATCTGAGTTGGTGACTGGAATTGTTCCCCCTATCAGCAGTATAACCCATCACGTGCTTCCCAGACATCCTAGAAGGGACTATCCTTACCATGAGGAGTTCACAAGGACAACAGGTAGACAGAGGCTAGTGGAGAGGAATACAGTCACACTAGGTAAAAGCTTCCACAAAGCTGTTGAATGACAGTCAGGCTGCTTCATAACTGATAATGCAGTCTCAGTGATCCATTGTGTGTGGGAGCAAAGGCTAGTAGAAACCCCAGCCAAAGACCAGCCTTTACCCCACTGTGCAGGTTGCTGTGATGGAGTTGAACTCCATGGCATACTTCAGCCCTTAAACTCCTCCAATCCTGCACGCACACGTGAGTTGAAACAATGGGGGGGGGGGCAGTATGTCTACATGGCAAGTATGAGCATGCTTTTAAACGTGGGTAGACAGACATGGGAAGCCTTGAGCAGAGTTAGTGTGCTCAAAATAGCAGTGCGGTGGCTCAGGTGAGTTTGTACTCAGGCTGCTAGCCCAAGCTGCCACCCCAGTACATTGCTAGTTACAGCAAGCTCACTAGAGGAGAGCTGGCATGTATCTGTGAGGGGAGCCTGCTCCCAGCTGCCCTCTAGCTGTACCTTAAGTGGTATTAAAGGAGGTGATACAGCCCCTCAGTATTGCATCAGGATTATTATAAATAAAATTCTGCCCTTTGTTAAAATTTCTCTCTCTTACTCCCCCATCCTATCTTCCCATTATCATCTTTTGGGTATAGCCACATCTCTGCTATGAGAAGGAAGGGGAACAGAGAGAGTGTTGGCAGCTCCTGTGAAAAGGGGGCTCTGGTGGATTTGCTCAGTGCGAGTTAATGAGCATGGTTTGGTTTCCAACTCCTGGAGGAAACGCTTCACTTCCACTCCCAGGTACTTTGAGAAAGTGTAGAGTAGAGCAGCTATTGCTGGGGGTTAAATGGGATAAAATTAAGCTGCAGAGAAAATGAAGCACTTTTTTATGAATTTCCCCAAAGGATTATAAATAATGCTCTTTGAATTTGAAGATGAAAAATGATTGAACACAAGGAGGAGGATTCTCATGTCAAGTGGATTCTTTCATGAATGGGAAAGGAAACAGGGAGTATTACTCTTAGCCTTCTGTGCATTGAACTCTTTGTCTTTCAGGAAAATAGGGATATATTTTTGTGTTGATTGAAAAGTATTGCAGTTAAGCTGTTCCTAGATAACTCTAGAGCCCTCACTGAAAACCAGGCATCTAACATGGAAAAAGAGGTTCCTAACAGGCCTATAGAGGAGCGGACTCACCACCGCGGCGCCTCCTGCTGGTCGTCTCAGGAATTAGCTCTTCCAGTGTCCTGGAGCGCCCCCTGCAGGCCGGTGATCCGCCTGTCCTCTGGCCCCCGTGTCCCTCCCCAACCCCGGTGCCTTTGTATCTGGGGTGCTGCCCCCTGGCAGTACACCCCTCAGTACTAGGGTCTCCCCTCCCTGGGGAACCCCCCACCCACTATCCCTACCTCACCTCAGAATAAGGCCACTGCCAGTCTCCAACTAGCCCCCGTTCCCTGGGGCAGACTGCAGTATAGGCCACTCATCACAGGCAAGGTTGGGTTTGGACCTGCTGCCTTGGCCTAACCCTGGGCTGCCCTCTGCAACCTCCAGTACCCCTTGGCCTCCTACTAGGCCGCAGCCTGGGGCTATCCAGGCTGGAGCTCCCCAGCCTTTCCCCAGCCCTGCTCCACTACAGGTACCCTATGTCTAGCTCCCTGCAGCCAGGCTCTTCTCTCCCTGAACACAGAGAGAGACTGCTTGGCCTTTGGCTCACAGCCTTTTTATATAGGGCCAGCTGTGGCCTGATTGGGACGTGGCCCAGCTGCGGCTGCTTCCCCAATCAGCCCAGCTTTTAGAGATGCAGCCCTTCCACAGCCCTCCTCCAGGGCAGTTTTAAACCCCTCAGGGCAGGAGCGGGTAACCATCCCGCTACAAGGCCCTACATCATACTTACAGGATGTCTCTTGACCTGTAACCAATTAACATCAAACTGTGTCAACAGCAGTACCATCGTGAGATTGCATTTAGAGCTAAATTTATGCCTCACCTTCTCAGGAAAGCTATTCCCCAGGAAAAGCAACAATAAAACTGTATTTATACATACATTTACATTATATATATTAAATATATATCAAAACACAAATATCCACTATAATTCACACTCCACTGTCCACAGAGGAAACTAGAATAATAACACCTTGCTGTATATTTAATTTGTTTTTGCATATTTAATGTGTTCATTGCTGAGATTCCTGTATGAGAAGTGCTAGAGAAACATTTAATCCTACAACAGACAGACTATGATGTAAAGGACTTGTCCTTGTGTACAGTTTGAATTCTACATGAGAGCAACAGTGATAATTTATGCTGTCTTTAGCCATTGAATAGCTTTTAAATTAATTTATAAAAAAGGAACCAATGTTAAGTACACCTCTACCCCGATATAACGTGACCCAATATAACACAAATTCGGATATAACGCGGTAAAGCAGTGCTCGGGGGGGCGGGGCTGCGCACTCGGGCAGATCAAAGCAAGTTCAATATAACGCAGTTTCATCTATAACACGGTAAGATTTTTTGGCTCCCGAGGACAGCGTTATATCGAGGTAGAGGTGTATTTGAGAACTGAGTTCTGTGTGCACATGATGTTCAGTATAGTCTGGATTTCTGGGTTAAAAACAATCATTTAATTTTAAATGCACATATTTCTATAATGCTATTTATTGCTAATATGGTTGAACTACTAGTAGTGCAAAGAGAACTTTCCTATTGACTTCCTTGGCAGTATCAGATTCTTCTGAGAAAACTGACAGACAGACAGACAGACACACACACATGCTGCCTTGCAGAATTCCACTAATCTGTTTCTTGTGCATTTGTGGTCAACCTCAATGCAACGTATTTTGATCTTCACAAGATAATGAAATTCTTTGATAGTGACAACTGTGGATATAAGGGACAGACACTTCAACCAAGTGCAAAACTATTTCAACTAGAAGTTTCAAACCTCTGTAATTATTGTTTCTGCAGCTAAACAAACAAATATTAACCTCATTGAAATAGTCAATAATTAAATTTGTGTCTATATCTATTAAAAAGTACTGTTCCTATGCATTTTACATATGTAAATTATTCAAAGTCAGTAAAGCTGTCAATGGAAAGATCAAAGCAAAATATATATATAATCCCTGTAACAGATTTACACCCTTAATAAATTTTGACAAGCCAAGTATCTAAAGTGTTGTCATAAATAGCCATTTAATGTGTGTAATCCATCCTGGAGAAAAGAATTCTGAAAGCATATAAACTGTCAGTCAGTCAAGCAGTATCTATAGGATCAAAATGTTTTTTTAAGTACATCAGAAGCAGGAAGCCTGCTAAACAACCAGTGGGGCCCCTGGACGATCGAGATACAAAAGGCGCACTTAAAGACGATAAAGTCATTGCAGAGAAACTAAATGAACTCTTTGCTTCAATCTTCACAGCTGAGGATGTTAGGGAGATTCCCAAACCTGAGTCATCCTTTGTAGGTGACAAATCTGAGGAATTGTCACAGATTGAAGTGTCATTAGAGGAGGTTTGGGGATTAATTGATAAATTGAACAGTAACAAGTCACCGGGACCAGATGGCATTCGCCTAAGAGTTCTGAAAGAACTCAAATGTGAAATTGCGGAACTATTAACTATGGTTTGTAACCTGTCCTTTAAATCAGCTTCTGTACCCAATGACTGGAAGATAGCTAATGTAATGCCAATATTTAAAAAAGGCTCTAGAGGTGATCCCGGCAATTACAGACCAGTAAGTCTAATGTCAGTACCTGGCAAATTAGTTGAAACAATAGTAAAGAATAAAATTGTCAGACACTTGGAAGAACATAAATTGTTGGGCAAAAGTCAACATGGTTTCTGTAAAGGGAAATCATGTCTTACTAATCTATTAGAGTTCTTTGAAGGGGTCAACAAACATGTGGACAAGGGGGATCCAGTGGACATAGTGTACTTAGATTTCCAGAAAGCCTTTGACAAGGTCCCTCACCAAAAGCTCTTACGTAAATTAAGTTGTCATGGGATAAGAGGGAAGATCCTTTCATGGATTGAGAACTGGTTAAAAGACAGGGAACAAAGGGTAGGAATAAATGGTAAATTTTCAGAATGGAGAGGGGTAACTAGTGGTGTTCCCCAAGGGTCAGTCCTAGGACCAATCCTATTCAAATTATTCATAAATGATCTGGAGAAAGGGGTAAACAGTGAAGTGGCCAAGTTTGCAGACGATACTAAACTGCTCAAGATAGTTAAGACCAAAGCAGACTGTGAAGAACTTCAAAAAGATCTCACAAAAAGATTGGGCAACAAAATGGCAAATTAAATTTAATGTGGATAAATGTAAAGTAATGCACATTGGAAAAAATAACCCAACTATACATACAATATGATGGGGGCTAATTTAGCTACAACTAATCAGGAAAGAGATCTTGGAGTCATCGTGGATAGTTCTCTGAAGATGTCCACGCAGTCTGCAGCGGTGGTGAAAAAAGCAAACAGGATGTTAGGAATCATTAAAAAGGGGCTAGAGAATAAGATGGAGAATATCTTATTGTCCTTATATAAATCCATGGTATGCCCACATATTGAATCCTGTGTACAGTTGTGGTCTCCTCATCTCAAAAAAGATATACTGACGTTAGAAAAGGTTCAGAGAAGGACAACTAAAATGATTAGGGGTTTGGAATGGGTCCCATATGAGGAGAGATTAAAGAGGCTAGGATTTTTCAGCTTGGAAAAGAGGAGAGTAAGGGGGGATATGATAGAGGTATATAAAATCATGAGTGGTGTGGAGAAAGTGAATAAGGAAAAGTTATTTACTTGTTCCCATAATATAAGAACTAGGGGCCACCAAATGAAATTAATGGGCAGCAGGTTTAAAACAAACAAAAGGAAGTTCTTCTTCACACAGCGCACAGTCAACCTGTGGAACTCCTTGCCTGAGGAGGTTGTGAAGGCTAGGACTATAACAGGGTTTAAAAGAGAACTAGATAAATTCATGGAGGTTAAGTCCATTAATGGCTATTAGCCAGGATGGGTAAGGAATGGTGTCTCTAGCCTCTGTTTGTCAGAGGGTGGAGATGGATGGCAGGAGAGAGATCACTTAATCATTGTCTGTTAGGTTCACTCCCTCAGGGGCACCTGACATTGGCCACTGTCGACAGACAGGATGCTGGGCTGGATGGACCCTTGGTCTGACCCAGTATGGCCATTCTTATGTTCTTATCATAGGATCAGTCAAACAGATAGATGCAAAAATTAAAACATTGAAGATTAGAATTAAAACCACAAAATGCAGGTAAATTCAGAAAGGAGATCTTCCAATCTTGCCACAATTCACTCCTTTATTTCAAAGCATTTTAAAGATTCAAGATGAGTGTGGGAGGTTAAGTGCTGTTGCGTATGCTGTCCAAAGATACACCTGTGAATTTCTCATTGGACTCGAGATGATCTGTGCACGTGCACCTGAGGCACAGTTGGAGCCAAGGGTCAAGGTTTTTAGAACTTAGTGCCTAAAGTTAAGTTCTTAAATATACTAAGCCTGTTTTCCAGAAGTGCTGAGAAACCCCAAATCCCATTGAAGTGAATGGGAAAAGCAGATGATCAACACCTTTGAAAATCAGGCATTTTTATTTAGGTGCTTAATATGAGATTTAGGAGCTTAAGTTTAGGCACGCAAGTTCAAAAATATGGGCCATCATGTCTACATAATGAGATGAGCTCCATCCTCCACATCCCCCTTGACTCCAAGTTTCTTGACTTCAGTGAGAAAATTCAGAACGATTATTGTACATTTTTGGCAACAATCTAAGCACACGTGCCGTTAAAATAAAGCCTCAATTTCAATGGAAGTATGAGACAATGTACCATCTGAGGAGATGTTTCCTTTATCTGGGATCTTTGTGTGAGTAAGTACAGTCACATGGGCTGCATCCCCTCCTTATCACAAATACTCTGTTGAGGGAATTTAAATCTGAAGATTACAAACACATTACACCCTAATAGTCTCTTTGGAACCATATAATGTCGGTTACATCCATAGTAGGAGTTTGTATATTTATAGAACAATATGCTGTGTGTTGGTTTCCTCTCCTGCCCATAGACAATACTTAGTATTTCAGCATATAAATAATAAATCATATATACAGAGCCATATGCAGCACTCATTTCCAGCTCTAGTGTAGTAGGTTGCAAGACACCAGAACTTAAAAACTGCAACACTGTTATATAGAGATGAGTTATTGTAGATGTTACAGGCTTCTGAAAAGTACTGAGCCTTATCCCCAGCTGCTGTAAATTGGCATATTTCTACTGAAGTCAAGAAAACTATGTTGACTTACAGAAGCAGAGGATATGGCCCATTGGTTATCATTTTTCTTGCCCTCCAAAGCCTGTACATTGTTCCTTTTGGTAAACTATGGCAGTTGAGCTTTATGGGCAGAGGGCTATGAAAAATTGTACCAATACATTTTTAAAAGCTTTCTAAACCTTATATGTACGAACATACACAAAATCCAGCTAGCAGTATGGAAATATCACAAGATTTTAAAAAATCAAGCATTAATGTCTGGAAAGGCAGTATGCTTGTACTTAAAATATCATCTTTCTTTTTAGAGCAAGCTTTGTCCCCCTCTAATGATTGCACCATGTATAGCTGTTCATGAGTCTGCTACTGTTTTCATGCTTTATTATAGTCAATGAATACAATACAAGCTATAATGCCTTATATACAGTAAGTTACAGTACAGACCATAAAGGAATCATAGAATCATAGAATATCACGGTTGGAAGGGACCTCAGGAGGTCATCTAGTCCAACCCCCTGCTCAAAGCAGGACCAATTCCCAACTAAATCATCCCAGCCAGGGCTTTGTCAAGCCTGACCTTAAAAACCTCTAAGGAAGGAGATTCCACCACCTCCCTAGGTAACCCATTCTAGTGCTTCACCACACTCCTAGTGAAAAAGTTTTTCCTAATATCCAACCTAAACCTCCCCCACTGCAACTTGAGACCATTACTCCTTGTTCTGTCATCTGGTACCACTGAGAACAGTCTAGATCCATCTTCTTTGGAACCCCCTTTCAGGTAGTTGAAAGCAGCTATCAAATCCCCCCTCATTCTTCTCTTCTGCAGACTAAACAATCCCAGTTCCCTCAGCCTCTCCTCATAAGTCATGTGCTCCAGCCCCCTAATCATTTTTGTTGCCCTCCGCTGGACTCTTTCCAATTTTTCCACATCCTTCTTGTAGTGTGGGGCCCAAAACTGGACACAGTATTCCAGATGAGGCCTCACCAATGTCGAATAGAGGGGGACGATCACGTCCCTCGATCTGCTGGCAATGCCCCTACTTATACAGCCCAAAATGCCGTTAGCCTCGTTGGCAACAAGGGCACACTGTTGACTCAGATCCAGCTTCTCGTCCACTGTAACCCCTAGGTCCTTTTCTGCAGAACTGCTTCCTAGCCATTCGGTCCCTAGTCTGTAACAGTGAATGGGATTCTTCTGTCCTAAGTGCAGGACTCTGCATTTGTCCTTGTTGAACCTCATCAGGTTTCTTTTGGCCCAATCCTCTAATTTGTCTAGGTCCCTCTGTATCCTATCCCTACCCTCCAGCGTATCTACCACTCCTCCCAATTTAATGTCATCTGCAAACTTGCTGAGAGTGCAGTCCACGCCATCCTCCAGATCATTAATGAAGATATTGAACAAAACCGGCCCCAGGACCGACCCTTGGGGCACTCCGCTTGAAACCGGCTGCCAACTAGACATGGAGCCATTGATCACTACCCGTTGAGCCCGACCATCTAGCCAGCTTTCTATCCACCTTATAGTCCATTCATCCAATCCATACTTCTTTAACTTGCTGGGAAGAATACTGTGGGAGACTGTATCAAAAGCTTTGCTAAAGTCAAGGAATAACACATCCACTGCTTTCCCCTCATCCACAGACCCAGTTATCTCCTCATAGAAGGCAATTAGGTTAGTCAGGCATGACTTGCCCTTGGTGAATCCATGCTGACTGTTCCTGATCACTTTCCTCTCCTCTAAGTGCTTCAGAATTGATTCCTTGAGGACCTGCTCCATGATTTTTCCAGGAATTGAGGTGAGGCTGACTGACCTGTAGTTCCCCGGATCCTCCTCCTCCCCTTTTTTAAAGATGGGCACTACATTAGCCTTTTTCCAGTCATCCAGGACCTCCCCCGATCGCCATGACTTTTCAAAGATAATAGCCAATGGCTCTGCAATCACATCTGCCAACTCCTTTAGCACGCTTGGATGCAGAGCATCCGGCCCCATGGACTTGTGCTCGTCCAGTTTTTCTAAATAGTCCCGAACCACTTCTTTCTCCACAGAGGGCTGGTCACCTCCTCCCCATACTGTGTTGCCCAGCTGGGAGCTGTCTGGGAGCTGACCTTGTTTGTGAAGACATAGGCAAAAAAAGCATTGAGTACATTAGCTTTTTCCACATCCTCTGTCACTAGGTTGCCTCCCTCATTCAGTAAGAAGCCCACACTTTCCTTGACTTTCTTCTTGTTGTTAACATACCTGAAGAAACTCTTCCTGTTACTCTTAACATCTCTTGCTAGCTGCAACTCCAAGTGTGATTTGGCCTTCCTGATTTCACTCCTGCATGCCTGAGCAATATTTTTATACTCCTCCCTGGTCATTTGTCCAATCTTCCACTTCTTGTAAGCTTCTTTTTTGCGTTTAAGATCAGCAAGGATTTCACTGTTAAGCCAAGCTGGTCGCCTGCCATATTTACTATTCTTTCTACACATCGAGATGTTTTTTTCCTGCAACCTCAATAAGGATTCTTTAAAATACAGCCAGCTCTCTTGGACTCCTTTCCCCCTCGTGTTATTCTCCCAGGGGATCCTGCCCATCAGTTCCCTGAGGGAGACAAAGTCTGCTTTTCTGAAGTCCAGGGTCCATATTCTGCTGCTCTCCTTTCTTCCTTGTGTCAGGATCCTGAACTCGATCATCTCATGGTCACTGCCTCCCAGGTTCCCATCCACTTTAGCTTCCCCTACTAATTCTTCCCGGTTTGTGAGCAGCAGGTCTAGAAGAGCTCTGCCCCTAGTTGGTTCCTCCAGCATTTGCACCTGATCCCAAGGACCTGATCCTTGGGTCCATACAATCTGCATTTTGCACAAGACCTGGGGAGATGGAGGCAATAGGGTGGGGAGGTAGGGAAGGTGGTTGTACATCATTTTTGTGTTGCCCTGCTGAAGAGATTCCATCTTCTATGGGCTTTGGATCAGAAACCATGTGGTTAATAACGAACAATGTACCAGGAGCCTTTATGCACAGTTGTTATGATTTTGATTCTGACATCTATGGAGGTTCTCATTGAAAGATATTCAAAGCAAATCCCAAAACAGGGGGGGGCGAACAACAAAAGAAGAGATAGGAAAAAATGGGCTATACAGAACATTACAACAGCTTTAAATTTCTGGCATGAGACATTCATTCTAATTTTGCTGAAGAAAGGTTTCTTTCTATACAGAAAGCATACAATTATTCCTGTGTGTTCTGATTTTCATAGATGGTGACATGTTCATCCTTTTTTAAAAAGCTCCATGTCAGCTTTAAAGGGAACGTTCATTGTTGCTATCTCTTGAAAGTCTTTTCATGCCGTTTTTCAGGAGTCTGCAAGTTCAGAAGTTCACTGCTACTTGTTGTGTCAAAATGTTCTAAACCTGTAATTTTCTGCTTATGCTGTAATAAACTTCTTTCTTATGCTATCAAAAACTAATGATTAATTCTCAAAAAGTTTAGCAGTTTGACTTGAAAGTTAAGATGCTCAACCCAAATGTATCTGAACCTCTTGGACTAAATTCACCCTTGAATTCCTCCTCTTTAGACTGAAAAGAATTGCAGAGGAAATAGCATCTCCAATAATATTTCTTGTACCTCCACCTTCCCATCAGAAAGGAAATAACACAAAAGACCAAGAAATGTATTTATTTCAAGACCTGTGTTTCCAGAGTCAGCCTGTAACAGGGTCTGTGATAGGCTGGATGGCTTAGTGATTAACACCCGCCCACTTCACCAGGCTCTGACCCAGTGCCCAGGAGGATCAGTGGGGTTTGGCCTCCAAGGAGGCCCTCTGAGTTACCCTCCCTGGTAAGGGTAAACCTCCTATCGCTGCTTTCTTTCCTCAGCTTATAGCCCCAAAGAAGAAAAAACAGAAAATGAAAAAGAAACCAAATCGTCAGCCCCAACTAGGCTCAGTGTACAGTACTGTTCCCTAAGGGAGGCTTCTCCATCCCCTTGGTCAGAAGCCTTCAGGGTAGGTGTGTACTCCTCCCCAGTCTCCTCCTGAGCTGGGTCACTCCCTTTTCAACTCTGTCTCAAGTTGGAGCATGCTCGGCCAGGCTGGAGGGACAGGGCTACCTGGGCTCAGTACTGTCCTTTAACCCCTTCCAGCCCATTGTGGGGTTTGTATATCCCAGCCCAAACCTGGAAATAAAGCAGTAGCCATAAAATGAATAGTATGTGTCCCTGAAATTATCTGTGCATTGATTTTCTGATATGAGTCCAGAAATCTATTGATTATTATAAATAATTTCTACAACATAAATTACGTGGCACTTTACCAACATAAGTGAGATGCAATTCCTGCCTAAAATTGCTTACTATCTAACGAGACCAAAACAACACACTAGCTGCAGGATAAAAGTTCAGGAGAGGGTAAGGGGATTGCTAATGATGATGAGAAGGAACTGCTCACAGAAGTGCATATTAAATATGATTTGAAGGACAGAGAGGGTACTTGGGGAATGAGGACAAGTCTGTTCAATGGGTTAGGCCAGTAGGAGAGTAAGCACAAAACTGAGAATGGAAGATGGCAAAGAAGAGAATAAGGAAGACAAGAGGTGATGGAAAAGTGGTGGGATGGGATGGGAAGGGCCAAGGAGAGAAGAGAGGGACATATGAAACATTCCCAAAAGCTATGAACATGGTTCCTTATATCTTTGTCTTGTCAATTTTATGAATGTTTTGTTTTGTAAGACTTACGCATAAAATATCATCATTGTCCATTGGGATTTGGTCCATGAGGTGGGATTTACATTTTCTATGACGGTTAGCACTATTACCCTTCCACTTTTTCTGGAAAAAGTTTGTGATTCATTTCTCTTTCCCAATTTAGCCTCATTTTTCTTGTTTTCTTTAAGAGGCAGACTGCTATTGCTAGTGCTAACTCCATCCATGAGAGGAAGTTTAATGAGGGTCCAGGGAGTTAAGAGTCTAGTACTGCTGGGTTCTGTTCTTAACAAGGCCATGGACTTGGTCAATCAAGGTCTGATTTTGTGCAATTCACTGACATTTTCCAACTTGCCTTTAATTTTGGCTGTCTCACTTTTTTATATCTAACTTGAAACACGCTGGGCTTGATTTTCAGAGGTGCTGAATAACTGCAGCTCCCATTGACTTCAGTTGAGTTTACTCTAAACTCCTGAAGATGAGGTCCGCCAGCCCAGATCCTACAAAGGTATTTAGGCTCCCAACTTCCACTGAAATCAATGGGAAACAGGTGTCTAGATACCTTTGAGGATCTGGGCAATAGTGTCTCTAGTCAGGCCCCAAGAAACTCTGCTACTCATGAACAGGGATCACTTTTGGAAAACTTGGCCTTAATCTCTCTGTTCTTCAGTTTATTTCTTTGTAGTAGTTTTCTACTGAGTGTTGAGAAGTTTAATTAATTATTGTGAAGGCTGGAAAACTGTAAGTATGTTCCCCAAAAATAACGTTTAAAAATTAATTTTCTCAACAATTTTCATGCAAAAATTCACTTTTTCCAGTATTTTGATAAAAAGAAACCAAATGCTTTGTGATGTTTACAGTTTTTCCCCCACCCTGACCTTTTTACCATTTTTCTATTGTGCCACTGAGAAAAAAGTGGGAAAGGAAAATAGGAAGAGAAAGGAGGAAAAAAGAACAGAAAAAAAACAAAGATCTATTCAAAAAATTTTAAAAATGTGTACATTTTCAGAAGTCATCACCAAATCTGAAAATTAAAAAATAATAATTATATTCTGCAGAAGTTTTTCATTTGTGAAAAAGGGCATTTTCATCCAAGAAGCAAGTTTTTAATTAAAAATATCAAGCATCTTTAATGATAAAGTACTTTGACATTCTCATGACAAAGCAAATGTTACAAGAACCATTTTAGGAGATTAATCCGGAGACCTCTAGATGTAACAGCATGCAGTATGCTAGCTTGAGCTAAATCTCTATAACTAAGGCCTGTAACACTTCATATCCTCTGTGGACTGGTACAGAAGAGGCTGCTCTGTAACTCACTCACCAGCAGGTATACAAAGTGTTACTAAGCTCTATTTTCAATTGGTCCTCTGGATCAAGGACAGTGATCAAAACTTCCTGTTCTACTATCCCGAAAAGTTCATAAAGATTCAAAAAAACATTTTTTTTTTAAATTTATTGTTTTGCTTTAGCTTTGCTATACATGTAATGTTTCTGTTTCCTTATTCGGTGAACAGGTAAGTGTCATCACTATCATCTCGGCTGTCCTTTGAGAATGACCCCAGAACTTCATGCTTCTCCCCAGGCTTGGGAGGAGCCCTTGTAAACATCCACAAAGCTACCTCATTATGCTCTTTCGAAATGCTCCTTAAAGCACTCCTTTGCTACCATGACTACCAAAAATGTGACAATTGTTAGGCTGTTGATGCGATGATACCACTGCCTGTCAGTCTCACCAATACTGTTGCACTGTTTCCTTGTACTTCACTGTTTGACTGTATCCATCTGTTGTCTCTTGTCCTATACTTAGACTGTAAACCATTTGGAGTAGGGACCATCTTTTTATACTGTGTTTGTACAGCCCACAGTACAATGGGATTCAGATCCATGAAAAAATGGTATTATGGGCATTATGGTAAATAATTCATGGTAAATGAATAATAACAACAGTGTGAGTTAAAGGACTAAGCCCCAAGTCTGCATAGATCAGGCACAGGATGGATGTGTAACGCACACTGAACAGCTGGCTACATAAGAACTCGGTGTGCAACAACTTGAAATTCACTTTCACCAAATATCTGTGCCCCAAAATTGGATGGCTTGAATATTCACAGGAAGTCAACACAGAAAGGGCACAGACATGGCTGAAGGGCAATTCATTTATAACTTCAAACAAACGTTTGTGAGAAAACCTCTACATTATTGCCCAGCTCCAGTTATGAAGTGCAGTGCATCATTTCATTATGTAAATGTATCACTAAATACTGTGAGCACTTTGCAATCCATCTGAGTAATGGAAGCACATAACTGCCCCTGCATTAGGAGCAGGACAGAAAACATACTGGAATTCTGAGTCAAAATGCTTCTCTCTTACTCCACTGGGCAAAAAAGTCTACATTAGCCCTTTTGTGGCATAGCTTAGTTTCCCTTCTGCACGGGCAGGCAGGCTTTAAATTCAGGCAGAGCTGTCCTGAGCAGAGCTCCAGTAAATATTTTTTAAACCAGAGGGCAGAAGCCCTGACCCCCAGCACACCCCACGGAGCTGAAGCCCTGAGCCCTGGCATGCCCTCCTGGGCTGGAGACCCAAGCCCCAGTGCCCTCCAGGTCCACCCCGTAGGACCAAAGCCCCAAGCACCAGCACACACACCCCCACACACCATGGGGCTAAAGCCCCGAGACCCCCACACACCAGCTGAAGCCCAGAGCCCCAAATGAGAGTTATGGGGGGGCTCCTGGAAATATTGTATGAGAATTAAAGTCCTGCTGGCAGGAACACCTTCCCTACCCACTCCCCATTCACTTTTGTGAGAAGAGTAACAGCCCAGGAGGCTATGGGTAAGCACCCCTTCAGGGTGCTGCCCAGTCCCTCCTTCCCCCTGCCCAACCATGGGCAGAACAGGGGAAACACCATACTACTGGCAGCTGCTCTTCTTCTCTTCTCTCCCCCCTCCCGCCCCCATTCCGCATGCAGGCTCTGGAGATAGAGGTAGCTCCACAGAGGAATACAGGGGCTCCTTACAACTGATCAATCCCAAACATACAGTCACTGAGCCTTGACTGTGGAAATACAGAACGACTTTCTAAAACTAATAGCTAGTGCCTTGCACCCAGTCTTGTGAATCATTTTTTATTCTGCTGACTATTTTAGTGAAGTTAATTATATATCATTTTCAATTGTTTAAATCACTCTGAAGGCTTGCTTCAACATAGATAAAAGTGTGTCCTGAATTATTAAATGATTTGGTCTTTTTCATGTAGATTAGAAGAAATACAATGACTAGTTAGCAGTACTTGAGAATTGCACTCATGTGGTCTGTCCTGTATTATATAAAGGATAATCTAGGTGAAAAGAGGGAGACACAAAAAAGGAAATGAAAATAAAAAACAATGGAAATAGTCCATTTGATTTGATTTTCAGGGGTTAGATTAAAATAAATTCCACATAGTTCTTGTCCCACTCAGGCATCCAAAATAATGATGGGTATCCATGATGGAAAGTTATTGAGCCCAGTAACAAGGTGAAATACTATGGCCTGTGCTATATAGGTCAGAGTAGATGATGAAATGGTCCCTTCATATCTATGAATCTCTTAAAAGAGCATGGAAAATTTTTACTGAGTTTTGCTATTAAGGGTTGTCAGCAATGAGCCCTTCTCCAGTTCAGGCTCCTGGTTGATGTCTCACTATGAAAAAGATGTGTTCCTAATTTGTGTTAGCTAAAATGTGGTAACTAATAGGAGGTACAATCCTAGAGAAGACAAATTAAGTTAATAGTTTTCACATGTTAGCAGATAGAGTTAAAGACCTATGGTAGCCCAGGGTTTATTTAGTGTAGCATATTTTATATTATGTTTTGACATTATTGAAACAAAACATTTAGATGTGTCCAAACCAAGATGTTTGAAAAATCTGGTAAGCAATGTTAGCAGGATCACACCGAGAGTTCACAATCTTTGTGGATCTTTGGGACTCTGGGTCCAAGCCACCCCTCTCCCTATCAAACTAGCTTCCAGCTATGTAAGGGAGCAAGCCTCCACACATAAACACCTTTGGGAAGGCCTGATCAAGATTCAGATCTGAACTTTGTGGGTCATGTCCATCCCTCCTTAAACTTTTTATTTAAAGTGGGATTTATTTAGAGCTTGAATAGTACGTTCTTCCATGAGTAATTCCACTGACTTTGTCGGGACTACTCATGGTGTTAAGGTACTATTCCAAGTGAGTAACATCGTAAACTGGCCCTCAGTGGAGGTATAAAATATGCAGGAAGGACTAAAGGTGAGAAGATAGAGATTTGGACATTACTAACTCTATAAGAGGTATTGTAAAATCTTACAGCTGAAACAACTGAGTTACATAGATTATTTCATTTTTTGCATGTCATTAACGTTACATACTAATGTTGTTCAGCGAGTATTTTAGAAAGACTCGCCTCGCCAGCTTTTTTCCCTCTTTCATTATTATAGTTAAACAATATACTTGCATTAATTTTCCTTTCATTTTCTCATGTCATCAATGTTGTGTCAATATTTGTGTGTGCTTGTCTTTACCTTAGCTGTACACATGAAAATTAAAGCCCATAACAAGTGACAGCAGCTTCCCAAGCCACCCCACATGAATAGATTTAATTGCCTGTGACTGATGAAGACAACATAAATGTGTTGTAGACCCACAACCAAACCTCACTCTGAAGCCTCCAGAGGATAGGGCATTAGACGGTGAATCAGGAGACCCCTGGGTTTAGATCACTGTTAGAACCAGGAACAAATGTGTGACCTTAGGCAAGTCACTTCATCTCTCTGGACCTCAGTATCTCCATCTGAGATCTACAGATGAAAGTGCTAATATTATTATTGCTCTTCATCTCAACCATCCAAGAAAAAGCCTGGGAAAACAGATGTGCCTTGCTGCATGTCCTGAGCTCTGCTTAACCATGCAAGGAGTTGACCTCCCTCGTCGGACCCCTCACAGAATATAACCTGCCAGTCGCCTCTTCTCTATTATGCCAACTGAGCTCTAGTGTTAGTGCCTCCAAAGACTAAAATTGCTAAAGCATGATCCGGTGAGAAAAGTGGCAGTCCATTTAATAGGTACAAACCCAATCCCTTAAACTCAACCTGGAACTGATGCAACAAATATTATACAACTCCTTCTTTCTCCTACATCAGTGTGACATAGTGAAGGGGCCCTAGTTGAGCATTGACAGGCAGGAATTTAACTCAAGCATCAGATGTAACAGGATAGTTATAGAACCAGAGCTGGAGAATGGAGGCAAATCTATGGCCATTCTATAGTTACATAAAATCCTTCTGTGCCCACTAAAGCTGTCGAACAAAGCCTGGGAGTAAACCTTCACTTGGTGAGATAACAATTTTGTTGCTGGATTAGGTGGCCCCTCGCCCCTGTCTTAAAGTCATATTCAGCTATCTTCGGTATTATATTTAATTTTGATTACTTCCTCAGTTCCAGCTCATCTATGACAGGAGAAAATCTGTGTGAGAGCTGGATGCCATGGTAACAATGTCTGTGTCCTTTTCCTTCCCCACCTCTAGCCCCTTTCACTCCATTTTATAATAGGCTCACATTTGTGAAAGCACAATTTGGATTCAGTGTGTGTATTCACAAGAGTGGGAATGCACCTTGCATAACAGATGGCCAGTGTGTTTGTACTACAACTACAAGGGGAAATCTTTTTCCAGCACTCGGTGAACATCTGGAGAAGCCTTGTGGGTTTATGACCTACATTCTAAGTGAAAACTCATGAAAGAGGACAGGTCCTTGTTCAGGAACTATAACAGGCAGACTTTATTAACAATACAGCACAAGAATTCTCCCGGTCCTCTTTATTCCCCTTTTTAAATATAGGTACTATGTTTGCCCTTCTACGCCCCCTGGGATCTCCCCCATCCTCTGAGTTTTCAAAGATAATCATTAAGGTTTCCAAGATTGCTTCAGCTAGTTCCTTACGTATTCTTGGGCGAACTGCATCAGACCCTGCCGACTTGAATACATGTAACTTACCTATTATAATCTTTAACCCGTTATTTCCCTAATTTAGCTTTTAGTGTTAATATGACTTATGCTGAGTATCTACTCTCCATTAACCCTTTTAGCAAAGACTGATGCAAAATAGTCTTAAACCTATTAAACCTGAGTATTATTGATGTAATCTATTATTAGCTTTCCTTCCTCACTAAGTAGAGGACGTACACTTTCCTTCATCTTTCTTTTGCTCCTAATGTATTTCTAGAACTTATTGCCTTTTACATCCCTTGCTAGGTGTAACTCATTCGTGCCTCAGCCTTTCTGGTTTTGTCCCTACATGCTTGTGCTATTCTTTTGTGTTCCTCCTTAGTAATCTGTCAATATTTCCACTTTTTATAGCATTCCTTTTTTGATTTTTAGGTCATTAAAGAGCTCCTGATTGATCCATAATGGACTCTTGCTATTCTTCCTATCTTTCAGTCAGATGGCAATAGTTTGATGTTGCACCTTTAATATTTTCTGTCTGAGAAACTGCCAGCTCACCTCACCTCCTTTATCACTTAGATTTTCTTCCCATGGAATCTTATCCATCAATTATCTGAATTATTAAAGTCAGCTTTTTAAAAATCCATTGTCCTTATTCTGCTGCTCTCACTCCTTCCTTTCCTTAAAATCATGAAATCTATCATTGTACGATCATTGTCACTCAAGTTGCCTTCCACTTTCAGATTGAGAAGCAATTCCTCCACATTAGTCAGACTCAAGTCTAAAATGGCTGCCCTCCTGGTTACTTCCTCCACCTTCCAAACCAAAATTGTTATCAGTACATTCCAAGAACTTATTGAACAATTTTGTGTTTTGCCATATTACTTTTCCAATATATCTGGGTAGTTAAAATCTCCACTACCATCATGTCTTGTGTTTTGGATATTTCTGTTATTTGTTCTAGGTGTGCCTCAGCCACCTCCTCGTACTGATTTGGTGGTCTGTAGTAGACCCCTGCTATGACATCACCTCTGTTTTTCCCCCTTTTATCTTCACCAGAAATATTCAACAGGTCTGCCTCTCCCCTTTTTATAGACCTCAGAACGAAAGTGTATGTTCTTGATGTATAACACCTTTTCTCTCAGTCATGAGATGTATCTCACCCATTCTCTGTGATGCCAATTAAGTCTTAATTTAGCTTATTACTAATACTTCCAGTTTTTCCTGTGTATTTTTATAGCCCTTGATTTTTTGTATAAAGACATCTAAGATGTTGAGCAGATTCCCCCCCCCCACTGTTATCCCTCTTTTTGCCCTTTGACTGTATTGTAATATTCCAACTCCTCCCCCAAAATCTAGTCCTCTATTATGATCACCACTTTAGTACCTACCTGTGGTCTTTTGTCACATACCCCCTTTGAACCTAGTTTAAAGGCTGTCTAGGTTGTAACAGAACCACAATTACCTTGATCATTTAAACTGTTACATTTCCTCCATACACTGTGGATATTGGCAGCATTTAGTGATGCAAATACATATTACAAGACTGACAGTAAGCAGCAATATCTAAAGAGAAATGTATGTATAACTGACTATAGAACATTCATTTTGTTGCACAAAATGAATCAGCCAAATCTTTCCCAGAGGGGATATGTACAGAAATGTTTCTTTTTTTATGAATGGCACAAAGCAATGCGCTTAGATATTTGTTTATCTTAACTGAATCCTGCCATATTAATTAATTTTAAAATTAAAATTAGGTAGTTACAGTTTTCACATTTCCTAGAAGGCAAAAATCAATCCTTAACATTGAAGCAAGGCACCAAGGCAAGTTCATTCCCTCTAACTTCCACACAGATTCCTTGTCTTCGGTATGCACAATGGCTGAAGCAGAGGACTTCTTTCAAAACTAAGATTAACTGAGAGATCCTATAGACTTGAGGTGCCGTCACACTTCCTGAATGAAAGATATCAGTCTATCTGCAGGAGTTAATAGAAAACTAGAAATACTTCATTGAATGTGATGAGTCAACAAGATAGATTCTTAGTATTGAGGGCAAAATTCTCCTCAGACATCTGCATGTTGGATCTCATCTTTGATATTCTGTTTCCCCAGAGAATTCAGATTTGGCACATGCAGGAGAGAAGACTTTCAGACATGAGATCCATCACTCGTTGTCTTGAAGCATTTGTGGGCTGGTTAGTGCATCCAGCCTCCTTCCATGGCACCATAGAGGTAGGACAGTAGGGGGCATAGCACATGAAGACACAGGAGGCACATCACTCATTTCTGAAGCCCCCTTAAGTTTGACTGCTGGGTGGGCTCCATTCTGCATAGCCATTCTAGCAATCCCTATTCAGTTGCAACTCCCCCATCCAGTGATGCTCCCAAGAGAAGCGTATGATTTTTGCCCCTGAAATTTTCTCCATATTTGCATGAAGGGCATGATCCCCAATTGCATTACTCTACTGAAATCAATGAAGTTAAACCAGCTTTAACTTGAGTGACTCTGGCCCATAAGTCCAATTATTTCTGCATGCAAATAATTATTGTGAGTTGTGCATATGTTACAATCCCCACAACTGCTTTCACCTCCACTTCCTCACTAGGCTCTTTTTATTACCCAGCCCTCACTTCATCCATATATAATATTTCAAAATTACTCATGGTACTACGATTGCCAGTTTATTTTTGCTATAATTATGCTAATTTTCACTTCACTATGCTTGCCTAGGCTGAAAGAGGGACAGAGAATAAGGCTTTTTAAACTTAATCAATAAAAGCAATAGTAATGGAAGTCACATAGAGTGCTCCCTTCTGTTACAGCTCCCTTTGAAATATTGACATTGTAGTAGTTGTTTATCTCTTTCTCTGCTTTCTGAAAATATAGATAATATAAATTCTCCCATTAGTAAGAAATATGTTACATCAAAATTAATGATATTCAACCAACAACGATGCAACTCTCTCGCTTTCACATTAATTCAATATAAATTTTGCAGGGCCACTCTGTCATCCAAATCACAGCTACAGACAGATGAATGAAGGAGCTTTTCATAGGCTGTATACACATGGAAAATGTGCCCTGGATTTGAACTATAACTTGTGAGTGTTTTTGCTTTTTTCCCCGCCCACAGTAGAAGGCCAGATTCTGATCTCAGCTACAGCACTGCAAATCTGCAATAACCCTTGAACTCCAGTACAAACTGGAGTAACAGTAATGGAGTTACTCCATATTTGCACTAGTGTAGTTGAGATCAAAGTCTGTCTCACAGTTGTAGGGTCATGAAATCTTGTTGTTAAACTGCTTGTAATGGTGATGACATCTTCAAAATTGTGCTTGACTCAAGCACTGAGAAACTCACCTCTTCATTGAAATATTCAACAGGAAAGCAAAATAGTTGTTGGACCAGATCAGATCAAAAACATTTTTTTGGATTTTTTATATGTGTTCCTGGCAAAGATTAAAACATGTTTTGGCAATTTTACCACACACAAGCTAAAATGCTGATATCCCTGGCAACCCATGAACATAATTATACGTATAGATGAATTAAACCTTTATGACAAAGAAAAAACTATACAGTCCTATTTTCAAAAGCATTTAAGTTATTAAGGCATACGAGTCCCACTAACCAGATTTAAGTGCCTAAAGATGCTGTAGATGCCTACTGGCCCTTGGGTCTGCTGTACATAGGGAAGTTTTACCAGCTATGTACATGTAGTTGCACAGGTATAACCCCTCACGAGGGCTCTGTTTTTTGGTATACGAGTGGCTTTTTTTTTTTTTTTCTTGTTTAGCTTAAACCCCTTCACCAGAGAAAGTATGTCAAAGTCACTCTTATACCAGAATTAGAATGTCCACATGCAGTGTTTTCCCAGAATAACTATATTGGTTTAAATTCACACCTTAAATTATTGCAGGGGGGAATAGACAGTGCATACAAGGCCTTAGTCACTTTTGAGCATCGCTCTCTGTGAAGGAAACACTCACAGCCAGTGCCCTGTAGTGGTTGGGTAGGGGTATGGCATGTTGTCGTCCCCTGAGACATCCCCCTTTATTACTACTACTCCACCCTGCAGTGGTCTGACCCCTCAGTAACTCACCAGACGTCTCATTTTTATACATACACCAAAAGGGGCGGATTTGAAGAGTCCAACTCCTCAGGATTAAACAAGAAATTCAGGGCTTCCCCCTTGGGTTGGAGTATCATGCTCCAAAACCTTGTATCTTCAGGGTCTTCCCCCAACTAGGTTCCCCACCAAGGGAGACTTTGGTAGTTGTCCCCTTTTTAGGGGTTGGTAGGGGAACCCATGTCCACCCTCTCCAACTGGCTCCAATCCAGGGCCCAACAGTAGATTACTCCAGGGTGCAGAACGTAGCTCTGTGCAGCTGGCCCCAGCCCCCGATCACCAGGTAAAGAAGTGGACACAAAGAGAAAGGCTAACCTCAGAGAGGCACAGGTCTCAGAGAGAAAGAGCTCCTGTGGTGCTCCTCTCCAGGAGCTCAAAGCTACCCTCTACAGCCTGCCAGCTACTGAGCTACTCTACTCCCCTTTTTAACTTCCTCCCCAGCCTGTGCATGCTTTGCAGGTGCAGTGGGGCAGGGGTACCTGGGCTCATCACAGCTCTTTAACACCTTCCTTTCCAGTGTGCAGTTTGTACACCCCATCACACTCTCTACTTATCTTCAAAGTTTATTTGCATCTCCATTGTTCCTGGGAACTCTTGATGGCTCCACTGGGTGTTCATTTAGCACCTTCTTCAATGCTTCCATGAGTCAGTTTGAAAAGGTCAGTTGGAACTGAATGACTTGGGATACAATAAAATACCCCATCTGGTGCCCCCAAACAGCAGTGAAGTATATTGATGCTGTAAAGGTGCAGGCAGTCCCTGCCCACCCCCTTGCAGCCCAGCATAGTGCTTCTGGTGTTTCCCCTGGTTGGGACAGCAATAGGTTCACTTTACCAGCACTGCAGAGAGGAAGGGAAGGAGAAGCCAACACAGGCTAACAAAATAGCATGTTCTCTTTTAATAGGGTTTCAGGACAGGAGTAATTCATATTAACCATTCAGAAAGTCCTCACCTCAGAGTCCAGGTTTAGTCCCTAAACCTAGGGTCTACAAACAAAGCCTCTGGTTAGCCTAGCACCTGGGGCACACCTAAGCTACATAACTTCTACTTTCTCCTGGTGACTAGCTCCCTCTTCCTGTTTATATAGCAGGGCAAGGCCTCCTTGATTACAGCCCAAGCTATGCCAGCTGTAGGATCCAGCTTGTCCCCTAAAGGGGCAGCACATTCCTTCACAGAGGCCAAGATTAAACAAATCTGTTCCTACTTCGTCACCACCTTACATGTTTTTATCAATGTTTAAGAAATGTCAGTATAAAAAGCTGCAGCAATGTATTTATTTTTTATCTTGAATAACTCTCATTTTTTGTATTTAGTTTACTGAAATAGTGACTATATTCCCTTCACTGGACATAGATGTTGCTTTTTCTCTACACTGTAACTGTAGGCCCAAGTCAGCTCTGTTATTGCAGTGTAAATCTGGAGTGACTTCTTTGAAACCAGTGGAGTTACTCCAGATTTATGCCAGTGTAACTAAGAACAGCAGCATCTAGTCTTATGTAATTAGCTTCTGGCTGTAACAAAACCTGGAAATGAAGTAGAGCTTTTCCCCTGGGTAAAGTGTAAGCTTGGACTCTAAGAAGTAGTGCCATTCAAATCTCTAAGGATAGGGGCTTTTCATAACGAGAATGTCACAAAGAAGAGCGTTAAGAAAGATAAATTTGAAACTAATTAATTAGAAAGTAATAGACAAAATATATATTGCAGATAATATTTTATAGCCAGAGGAATATGCCTGAGAAGGGCACCATTTATTAATCATAATATAGAAAAGATTAATGGTAGAAAGAGCTATATTCCATCAGTATTATACAGTTACAGTGCAAAGTTTACTTTCTTATCAATAAATACTGAAGAAATGTGTGGCATGTTCAGACTTATGTTCTATAAATGGCTTTCTAAGGGGGGGCATTATGCTGATAATATGCACATGTAACACGTGGTAATATTAATGAGAATTACATACATCTATTAATGGGAATTACATGCATGGGGTTATGGGGGATTATTGTGGAATTAGCTTGTAACATGCAAAGAAAAGCTGTAAAGTGCAACTCTGCTGAGCAGCTTACACAATTTGGACTTGTCCTGCTCCTGATAAAAATACTCTCAGTGAAATCAGACTTCTCCATGTGAGTAAGAGAAGCAGGATTTGGTCTTTGCGGAGAGGGTTAAAGTGCAATCAGAGGCCTGAACTCAGCAAAGCATTTATACACCTTTGTAAATGCTTTACTGCTTTGGGGCTAGAATGTATTTTTATTGTGAATATAAACAGTCATAAGTTTGCATTCTTTTCATTAAGGAACACCAAACAGCCTTTAGTCTGTTCCAAAAGGGAAAGGTGACAAGGGGTGTCAATTGTTGCGCACTTCAAAGTGTTGTGTTCTAACTGCTCCATGTAGACCTTACTGGTGCGCTGTAAAAGGTACCCAGTACACACTGATGTTTGAAACAGTGTTATGTTCATGCACATTAGTGCATCAGCAGGGTCAGAGGGCAACATTTTAGAGTGCACAACAATTTACACCCCTTTAGAATGAATAGCTGTGCCCTGTAGACAACCCCTTAGGTAAGCATAAAAAGAGTTTCAAGGCTATATAAATAAAAGAGTTTCAACAGCTTGGCAATGAGCACTCAGCTTAAACTGCTTTCCACAATAAATAAAAGGAACAGATTCTCTCAAACAGTAAGTTTGGCTTTGCTATGGCAGAGGCCCACGTGAGCTGAGAAAAATAGTCTTTGGGGCTTCAACAGCACAGAATGCAATATCTATCTGTTAACAACAAAGTCCTTGTCCCATATAAGTCCATGGCAAAACTCCCGCTGACTTCAATAAAACCCAGAATTTGACAAATTTTAGGGCAGCCACAAGTTGTGCGTCAATGAGATGACAAAGGCAGCTGTGCTGTCCAGGGAAGAAATGCAGAGGCACTGAGCCCCCCCTCACAACTCCCTGCTTCCCCCACACGCCCCAACCCTCTGCCGTTGGCCCATGATCTTTAGGATTTCTCTGCAATTCTCAGGCTATCCACAGGTTCTGAGGGCCAAATCTCCTGCAGTCTTTACAGCGAAGGAAAACATACACTGCTCATTCCCTCGCACCTCACTAACACACAGAGATCTGTACGAAACAGCATGAAATTTGACATTCCTGCCTAACATGTGGGATTTTCCCCTGGGCTGACCATGTCAAGTGAAAAGGTATCTCTCTGCAGATCACTAGGGCCTATAGCATCAGGAGCATCCTTTGTTTCTCCAGCAGTTGGAACCATTCCAATAGTGAAGGCATTGTAAATGAGACGCAGGCAGTAACATGTAGCACTGTGCATAGTAGCTTAAAGCTAATATACCTTTAGATCGGCTCCTGCTCCCATTGAATATTCCTATTATGTTCAGTAGTAGCAGGACTGGGGTAAGGACTGGTATAGGAATGGATTTAGTGCTAGATTGTGGCTTTAGGCATGTCCTGAGCCGCACGGCCCCAAGGACACTCCTGAGTCACAATGCCTCCTGTGGAGGGGTCATGTGGGGTGCCCGCCCTCAGATTTGCTACTTGGTTTGTACTGAGCATACTCACACAGACTGAGCATGCTCAGTAACACTGCTGAAGCCGGCTCCCCTCACTCCGCCCCCCAGCACCCACTATCAGCAGCCACAGGTTGTCTCTGGTGGCCCGGCAGCTCTGCTGTCTAGCATGGGAGGCGCAGCTATGGCTCTTGCTACTCCCCATCCACTCCTTGCCCTTTCTCCTTACCCAGCTGCTCTTGGGTAGAGAACATCCCAGATGCAGCCCTGCATTCCCTTAAGTGATGGAAACTATAACTTACCTAACGCTGACTGCAAAAGTGTTGGGGGATGGCGCAGTGAGTCCTTACTCTCTCCTATTCCCCTGCTTGGCCACATAAGGCCAGGGCACAACCTAGTTCTTAAAGACTAGGGGTGGATGACCGGTTTTGGGGAAACAAGTGCTGACCAAATTGGAACACACTGGGAGAAATCTTAGTCCCATTGAAGTCAAAGGAAGTTTGCCATTGACTTCAGTGGGGCCAGGATTTGACCCATTTTGAGGTTAAATACACTATATTTCCTAATTTTTCATGACTCTGCACTTTCTTGTTCCATCCAGAAATGGAACTAAAAGAATACCATGAAAAACTTCCTAAGTTATCCAGGACAACTTAGTCAGCTCAAGAGGTTCAGAAATCTTCACTAAGGGCACGTCTTCACTACCCGCCGGATCGGCGGGTAGCAATCGGTCTATCGGGGATCGACTTACCGCGTCTAGTGAAGACGCGATAAAATCGATCCCTGATGGCTCTACCGTCGACTCCGGAAATCCACCGCGGCAAGAGGCGTCCTCACAGCCAGGTAAGTCGACCTAAAATACGCCACTTCAGCTACGCTATTCACGTAGCTGAAGTTGCGTATCTTAGGTCGACCCCCCACTGTAGTGTAGACCTAGCCTAAGAATCAATCCAAGCCTTCAGTACTGAGGTTCTTATTTGAACGGAACCTCTAGAACTTCCAGGGCTTCCCCATCACTGCTAGGCATGGATCCCATTGTTTTCCTATTTGTTGTGCAACCAAACTCCGCCCCTCAGCCCCATCCCCCCCCCAACACACACACACCCTAGCTCTGCTGTTAATTACAGATTTGAACAAAACACATCAATGGTTGTCAACTTCAGAAGTTCACTGCATACTGCTAAGAACTTATGAGACCCTAACACAAACAAATAATAAAAGGACCAGAGATCTGTCAACCCACAATGCCTGTTTGGCTTCAGCTAGACAACAGCTGAGGTCCTATAGCAGGGGTCGGCAACGTTCGGCACGCGGCTCGCCAGGGTAAGCACCCTGGCGGGCCGGGCCAGTTTTATTTACCTGCTGACGCGGCAGGTTCGGCCGATCGTGGCCCCCACTGGCCGCGGTTCGCCGTCCCGGGCCAATGGGGGAGGCGAGAAGCGGTGCAGGCGAGCGATGTGCTGGCCGCGGCTTCTCGCCGCCCCCATTGGCCCAGGACGGCGAACCGCGGCCAGTGGGGGCTGCGATCGGCCGAACCTGCCGTGTCAGCAGGTAAATAAAACTGGCCCGGCCCGCCAGGGTGCTTACCCTGGCGAGCCGCGTGCCGAACGTTGCCGACCCCTGTCCTATAGCAATGGAAATCAAACGTTAACTAGCACTGATTTTGGTTTTCAAACTTGATGAAAGCTTCATCTTAGACTTTTTTTTTTTTTAATCTAAGCTTTACATCAGATCTATTGTCAGCCTTGGTGTACGTGTGTGTTTACTGGGGGTTTGGGTGGGGATATATTTAGGACTAGATTCTGCCACCCTTGAGTAGCACTTAATTCCATGTGTAGTTCCTCTGCAATCAGCAGAGGTCTGCTGCTGTTCAGATCACACAGCTATGGCTCATATTTAATATTTTGTGGAATTCTCAGAAAGATCCATCCTCCCTGCTCCCTTTTACCTCCCTTCCTCCTTTCATTTTTTCTTAAAATAAGCAATACAATTTTTAAAAGAAAATATATGTCTTTTAACTGCATTATTTCTGTCTGTTGTGAAATGCAGTGGGGCTATTGTGAAATCCTCACTCACGCTGATGAGCACTTCCTGCACTAGTAGTCCAACTAGGCCAGATTTTGATCCTCTTGCTCATGCTGAGTGTCATATACTTCTTCTACATGGTGACTGCTATAAGCAGGTCAGGTTCTTGTACCAAATATAGACTGGCGACAGAGCTTCTGTTATAGAGAGAGGTACTAGAGATGTGTTTTCAATGAGATCCTTTAATGCACGGCCAGGTATGCCTGTTGTGAGCTTAAGTAAAGTATGTTACACATGGCACCTCCTAGTGGCAGAAGTGTATAAACTAGGTTTGATGAAGGCAGGAGACAAAAGCCCACAGATAAGGCAAAAACATGGAGACCTGGGAAAAGAGTTGAAACCTGGGGGGAGCATGGGCCATTATAGCAGCGATAAGGGAGAGACAAGAAAACATAGGGGAGAAATCAAATCAGTACCTTAGATGTCTATACACTAACGCAAGGCGTATGAGGAATAAGCAGAAAGAACTAGAAATTCTAGTCAATAAAAACAACTATGACATAGTTGGCATCACAGAGACTTGGTGGGATAATACATAACTGGAATATTGTTATGGAAGGATACAGCTTGCTCAGGAAAAAGAGGGATGAGGTGTTGCCTTATATATCAAAAATGTATACACTTGAACTGAGTTTGAAATGGAAATAGGAGACAGACTTTTTGCAAATCTCTGGGTAAGGATAAAAGGGATAATAAACAAGGGTGATGTCATGGTAGGGATCTATTACAGACCAACTAAACAGGAAGAACAATTGGATGAAGCTTTTTATAAGCAATTAACAAAATTATCCAAAGCACAGGACTTGGTGGTGATGGGGGACTTCAGTTATCCAGGCTTCTGTTGGGAAAATAACACAGCAGGGCACAGAGTATTCAACAAGTTGTTAGAATGTATTGGAGACAAACAAATAATTTCAGAATGTGGAGAAAGCCACTAAAGGAGAGGGCTGGTCTAGATTTGATTTTGACAAATAGGGAGGAACTGGTTGAGAATTTGAAAGTGGAAGGCAGCTTAGGTGAAAGTGATCATGACATGATAGAGTTCATGATTCTAAGGAATGGTAGGAGGGAAAACATCACAATAAAGATATTGGATTTCAAGAAGGCAGAGTTTAGCAAACTCAGGGAGCTGGTAGGTAAGATCCCATGGGAAGCAAGTCTAAGGAGAAAAGAAGCTCAAGAGAGTTGGCAGTTTTGTCAAAGAGACATCATTAAGGGTACAAGAGCAAACTATCCCACTACGTAGGAAAGATAGGAAGTATGTCAAGAGACCATCCCGGTTTAACCAGGAGATCTTCAATGATCTGAAAGTCAAAAAAGAGTCCTACAAAAAGTGGAAAATAAGTCAAATTACAAAAGATAAATAAAAACAAATAACATGTAGGGACAAAATTAGAAAGGCCAAGGCACAAAATGAGATTAAACTAGCTAGGGATATAAAGGGTAACAAGAAAACATTCTACAAATACATTAGGGAAAAAAGGAAGACCAAGGAGGGAGTAGGCCTGTTACTCAATGAGGGGGAAAACAATAACAGAAAAAGCAGAAATGGCAGAAGTGCAAAATGACTTCTTTGTTTCAGTTTTCACGAAAACGTTTAGTAGGAATTGGACAGCTAACTTAATGAATGCCAGTGAAAATGAGGTAGGATCAGAGACTAAAATAGGGAACAAACAAGTTAAAAAGTACTTAGACAAGTTAGCTGACTTCAAGTCACCAGGGTCTGGTGAAATATATCCTAGAATACCCAAATTGCTGACTGAGGAGATATCTAAGCCATTATTGATTATCTTCGAAAAGTCATGGAAGACAGGAGAGATTCCAGAGAAGTGGAAAATGGCAAATATAGTGCCAATTTATAAAGAGGACAATTTATAAGGACGACCCTAAGAATTACAGACCGGTCAGCTTAATGTCAGTAATCGGAAAGATAATGGAGCAAATATTTAAGCAATCAATTTGCAAACACCTAAAAGATAATAAGGTGATAAGTAACAGTTAGCATGGATCTGTCAAGAACAAATCATTTCAAACCAATCTAATACCTTTCTTTGACAGGGAAACAAGCCTTGTGGATAGGGGGAAGTGATAGATGTGGTATATCTTCACTTTAGTAAGGCTTTTGAAACTGCTTCGCATGACCTTCTCATAAACAATCTAGGGAAATACAACCTAGATGGAGCTACTATAAGGTGGGTGAATAACTGGTTGAAAAACCGTTCCCAGAGAATTGTTATCAGTGGTTCACAGTCAAGCTGGAAGGACATATCAAGTGGGGTCCCACAGGGATCAGTTCTGGGTCAGTCCCAGTTCTGTTCAATATCTTCATCAATGATTTAGATAATGGCATAAAGAGTACACTTATAAAGTTTGTGGATACCAAGCTGGGAGGGCTTGCAAGTGCTGTGGATTAAAATTCAAAATGATCTGGACAAACTGGAGAAACGGTCTGAAGTAAATAGGATGAAATTCAATAAGGACAAATGCAAAGTACTCCACTTAGGAAGGAACAATCAGTTGCACACATACAAAATGGGAAATGACTGCCTAGGAAGGAGTACTGTGGAAAGGATCTGGGGGCCATAATGGATCACAAGCTAAATATGAGTCAACGGTGAAAAAAAAAAAAAAAGCAAACAAACATAATTCTGGGATGTATTAGCAGGAGTGTTGTAAGCAAGACACAAGAAGTAACTGTTCTGCTCTACTCTGTGCTGATTAGGCCTCAACCGGAGTATTGTGTCCATTTCTGAGCACCATATTTCAGGAAAGATGTGGACAAATTGGAGAAGCTCCAAAGAAGAGCCACAAAAATGATTAAACACCTAGAAAACATGACCTATGAGGGAAGATTGAAGAAACTGGGTTTGTTTAGTCTGGAGAAGATAACAGTTTTCAAGTACATAAAAGGTTGTTAAAGGAGGAGGGAGAAATTTTTTTCTCTTTAATTTCTGAGGATAGGACAAGAAGCAATGGGCTTAAATTGCAGTAAAAGAGGTTTAGGTTGGACATTAGGAAAAACTTCCTAACTGTCAAGGTAGATAAGTACTGGAATAAAGTGCCCAGGGAGGTTGTGGAGTCTCCATCACTGACTCCAATATTTTTACTGTCAGCATATGTCCCACTGGGACTATTCACATGAGTATGTGCTCACTGATGTGAATAAAGGGTGCAGAATCAGGCACACGATAGGGCAATAATGTCCCCAAAACAGCAGGATGGGGGGAGGGCATCCCACAGAGCATGTTATCCCCAGCTATTGAAATGACCTATACACCAGCTACACCAGCTACGTGATGACAGCCTTGGGGCTGGGCAGGGTCTCAGCGGGGGAGAAATTGGGTTGCAGTCGCCCTCCACAACATATTCTCCGTTGGAGAGCACAAAGGCATAAGCTACTGCTGCTCAAAGGAGTGCTACTTTTATTTCTGCATCAGCACTCCTCTGGTCAGAGGTTACAGCACTGGTTCTGAGTGAGGAGCTAACAGCAGTAAGGCTCCTTAGGAAGCAGTGCTGAATGAACACACATAACCCGCAATTGTATAATAAATATTTCTCCTAATGGAAGGTCAGATTGCCCAGGGCTATGTGACCACGCAATCAAAGGCCACATCATGATGCCTACAGGCAAGGAAGCAAAGACAAAGGTAGCCTGGGGAAAGGGAAGAGGGAGCAACAAGGATCATGGAAGGAGGAGAACAGAGAGAATGGACACAAGGGCAGACGAGCAGACAAGGAGGCAACTTTCTTTGTGGGTTTAAATCTCTTACTTTCTTACTTTGACTTTGTGGGTTTAAATCTCAAGTTTAATATTCCATCTCCAGTTTATATTCAACCCAGGGTCTGATTATAAATAGCAGGCAGTTCTTAAAAACATGTACGTTCTAATATATAAAATATTTCTACTGTGGCTGTTCCTCTTAAAAAGAAGAGACCTTCATTATATTAATTCCTAAAACAACCTAAATCACTTGCTACTGAACCTCCCCTTCCATCCTCTGACCCAAAACAGACAGAGCTAGATTGAGAGTCCTTGTATTGTCTTCCATCATATTTTACTCCTGGGGGAAAATTGTGCCAAATAACTAAAAATTCTGTGCACAATATTTTAAAATTCTGCAAAAGTCTGCACATTTTATTTGTCAAAATAACACTACATAATCACATCAGTTTCAATTATTTTGGTAATTTATTTCAAAATACCTGTCAGCAAATATGTCTGTAACAATACAGACACATGCAAAAATTCCCCCGGGAGCAGAGAGTTAAAGAAACCCCTATGACAACCCAGTTCCTGTTTCTCTACCCCTTCCCCCCAACCAGAGCACAGCCAGGGGCCAGACGAGCACAGCCAGGGGGCCAGACACCCAAACCCCCTCCCAGAGGCAGACACCAGCCTCCCCTCCCCACAGAGCCAGCCGTGACCTCCCAGCCCAGACACCAGCCCCTCTCTCTGCCGGGGCCCTCCCAGCTCAGACACCCATCTGCCTCCTGCCCAGAGCCCAGCCATGGCCCTCCCAGCCCAGACACCCGTCCCCCTCCCTCCCAGAGCCCAACCGTGCCCGCCCCCCAACCCAGACACCCGCCCAGGGATCCAGGGGGAGAAACAGCCCGTTGCTGGGTCCCAGGCTTGTGTGGAGTTTCCTGCAAGCCACCATCTCCTTCCCTCAGGGCAGGCAGGGAACTGCAGCTGCTAGGAACTCTCTACTCTCTCCCTCTGTCCTCCCGACCCCAGCAGTGTCTTCTATGTGAGAACTGGGCTCTGTTGGGTCCAACTGCCCCTAGTGGCAGCCAGCAGCACTGCAGTCCATTTCTGTGGGGGAAAGGAAATTATGAGCAAAAAACATCAATTTCTGCATTGCGCAGTGGCGCAGAATTCTCCCAGAAGTAATGTTTATGACCTTCCTTTATCCTTCTCTGGTCTAGTCACCTAACCAATTGATTATGGCCACATTGTCAGCATTTTCCAATGGCAAATTACACCATAGGATGCAGATCTGAGAGCAGCAGCTTTAGTATTTTTTCCCTACAGACTCAAAGCATCTTTTGTTGATGCTCTCCAACTCTGTTGATGCAAGCCAGGAGGTAATTCCATTGAATCGAGCTAACTCTTGGTTTACTCCAGCGTAACGGAGATCAAAATGGTCTCTATAACTTTCCTTTTCATACACACAACACAAGAAAATGCAACTGTTTTATTTAGGAAAAAAATTGCCCCAGCAGGGCATGCGAATGGGAGTGAAAATACTGAAAAGAAATAAGCAATGAGTCACAGCAGGGAAAAAATTAACTAGATGTAGGATATTACTGCACTCTGCTTTTAAGTTTTTATTGACAACAACCAATAGAGAATAAGAATCTAAAACAATGGAAATACCAGAAAACTCCAAGAGCACTATTTTCCTCTTGTTGAATATTTGGGAAAAGAAAAATACTTTTGATTACTCAGCTCTGTAGGAATCCACATTGTTGGTTTATTTCCCCCCTTTCTTTTTTGGTAATACAAATATACTGCATTCAAAGACTGAAAATCCAATCATCCGTGGAACAAGTCCAAATAATAGCATGCTCCAGTGAAATAACCTCAGATGCCAATAGATAACATGAGAGGGATAAATGTATACCGAATACCTACCAGCTCAACACCTGGGGTTCAATATATTGAAAGTCTAAGTGAAATTGAATCATAATTTCATTCAGGTGGGGACACTGAAGGACAACACTTATTTTTACTTAGAAAAGTGCACAAAAATAATAAAAGTCAGGCAGATGTTGTGTTTTGTTAGTAATGATCATGGAACAGGAAACAGTGACTGTCCACTGCCCTTGGCTAAGCTTTTTTGGCGCCATTTGAGTGCAGATTTCTTTACTGAGTTCCCATAATTATTCCTTGACCAATTGTTTAATCTTTCTGAATTACTTTGGTGCCTTGCCTCTGCCTCACTAGGAGTCCATAAGTAGTAAAGTCAATGGGACTACTCATGCACTTAAAGTTAGCTATATGTTTTGAAGGATCAAGGCCATTATACATATTTGGTGCAGCTGACTATAGGACAGAGGAGTCCTTGACAACACATCTCCAAGCAAAAATACACAAGAAATGAGATAGACCCATTGAGCTGCATGCTATGTAGACATTAGACACAAAAGTGGATAGTGTAGTCCAGTGTGTATGAAATTCCATTGCCTGTATTATGCAAGAGGGCAGACTAGATGACCACAATGGTCCCTTCTAGCCTTAATATCTATTTATACATTTTAAAAAGTGATACTTATGGAATAAAGTACTAATATTTCACAAAGTGCCACAATGTACATTTCCTAAAGGATTTTGTTGTCGCCCATTCTCTAATATATGCAACTCCAAAGTTCTTCAAGCTCACATCCCATGAGTACCAAAGACCATAATCCATAGGAGCTATTTTAAAACTTAATTTTTTTCACAAGCTTCCCCCCCCCCCATTCCATTAAAATAGCATATTAAAAGCCTAGTCCATTAATATGCCAAGCACTTTGTCCTGAGTGCTGAATGTCCTCATCCACCACTGGCATCAATGAGAACTAAAAGCACTCCATGCCTTGCATGGCTGGTCCCTCTACAATAAGGGCAAAATATTGACACCATTGAAGTCAATGGGAGTTTTGCCATTGACTTAATAAGGCCAGGATTTCACACTAAGTATTTTAATGCAAAGTTCTCCTTTTTTTACTGTTATATTAAAAGTTCTCTTCATGAGATTTTTCACAATCCAAATACATGCATTTTCCTTCCATTTTCTCATCTTTAGTAATGGTATGTATTAAATTAATAAAATATTTTAGAATCTCTTACATATTTCATGCAAGCCCTTTTTCACTGTCACATTAAATCTTCAGTTATACACCTCTACCCCGATATAACGCGACCCGATATAACACGAATTCGGATATAACGCGGTAAAGCAGCTCTCCGGGAGGGCGGGGCTGCGCACTCCGGCGGATCAAACCAAGTTCAATATAACGCGGTTTCACCTATAACACAGTAAGATTTTTTGGCTCCCAAGGACAGCGTTATATCGAGGTAGAGGTGTATATTCCTATACACAACTGAAAAGAAATGTAAATTGTCATAACGAGTCAAAATCCTCATATAGTGGCCAATACAAAAATTATTCATTTGTTGCAAGAAAATAAATAGATAAAGGAAATTTCTGGGTCGCTAAGGCTAGAGTTACATTAGCATTCCAGTTGCCAAAGCATTCCTCTTTTTATTTGCTCTTTGTATCCTCAGACAGAATATTCTCAAGGGGAGAATTAACTAGCTGGCCACTCTTTTGCCTAAAAACCATGTAGTGCTGGGAATTCTGCATCATTTCAATGCAAAAATCCATGAAGGCCAAGGTTCTTTGGAAAGATACTTGAACTTTAGCAAAACCTTTTGATGAGCCTTGGTCTTTGTAACAATGAGGTGAGTGTCAGGTGGACTGGGTTATTGTGTGTGTTTCAAACTGCTTCAGAATTCATCAGTTCCTCTAATGCAGTGGTTCTCAAGCAGGGGTATGCATACCCCTGCGGGTACGCAGAGGTCTTCTAGGGGTACATCAACTCATCTAGATATTTGCTTAGTTTCACAACAGGATACATAAAAAGTAGGGCTGTCGATTAATCGCAGTTAACTCTCGCTACTAACAAAAAAAATCGTTAATAAAAAAATTAATCACAATTAATCGCAGTTTTAATCGCACTGTTAAACAATAGAATACCAATTGAAATTTATTAAATATTTTGGATGTTTTTCTACATTTTCATATATATTGTATTCTGTGTTGTAACTGAAATAATTTTAAGAACACTTTCCCTGCAGATTTCACAAAACGCAAAGAAGGTACCAATATGAGATTTCTAAAGGTTTAAGAATCTGAAGTGCCTTCCAAAATCTGAGCGGGACGAGGTATGGAGCATGCTTTCAGAAGTCTTAAAAGAGCAACACTCTGATGCAGAAACTACAGAACTCGAACCACCAAAAAAGAAAATCAACCTTCTGGTGGTGGCATCTGACTCAGATAATGAAAATGACAATTGTGACAACGTTCCTCCTCTATCTTGGTGGGTCCTGCGCTTATTGGCGGATTTTCTTGCCTCAGAGATTCACCATGTGGGTTGGGGAACAGCCCAGAGACCTTCCCCTCTGGAAGAACCCACAGTCCAGGTCAATTGGGAGGTTTGGAGGGAACCCGGGCCCGCCCTCTACTCCGGGTTCCAGCCCAGGGCCCTTGGACTGCAGCTGTCTATAGTGCCTCCTGTAACAGCTGCATGACAGCTACAACTCCCTGGGCTACTTCCCCATGGCCTCCTCCAAACACCTTCCTTATTCTCACCACAGGACCTTCCTCCTGGTGTCTGATAACACTTGTGCTCCTCAGTCCTCCAGCAGCACACCCTCTCACTCTCAGCTCCTTGCGCCTCTTGCTCCCAGCTCCTCACACTCCCCCCACAAACTGAAGTGAGCTCCTTTTTAAAACCCAGGTGCCCTGATTAGCCTGCCTTAATTGATTCTAGCAGCTTCTTCTTAATTGGCTCCAGGTGTTCTAATTAGCCTGCCTGCCTTAACTGGTTCTAGCAGGTTCCTGATTACTCTAGTGCAGCCCCTGCTCTGGTCACTTAGGGAACTACTCATCCAGTGACCAGTATATTTGCCCTCTACCAGACTCCTGTACCCCACTGGTCTGGGTCTGTCACACAATGCATTGGTCTGCACTGCTTTGGATTGTTATGGAGCAGAACCCGTCATCAGCGTGGACGCATGTCCCCTGGAATGGTGGTTGATGCATGAAGGGACATATGAATCTTTTGCGCATCTGGCATGTAAATATCTTGCAACACCGGCTACAACACTGCCATGAGAACACCTGTTCTCACTTTCAGGTGACATTGTAAACAAGAAGCAGGCAGCATTATCTCCTGCAAATGCAATCAAACTTGTTTGTCTGAATGATTGGCTAAACAAGAAGTAGGACTGAGTGGATTTGCAAGCTCTAAGATTTTACATTATTTTATTTTTGAATGCAGGTTTTTTGTACATAATTGTACATTAGTAAGTTCAATTTTCATGATAAAGAGATTTCACTACAGTACTTGTATTAGGTTAATTGAAAAATACTATTTCTTTTGTTTTTTTACAGTGCAAATACTTGGAATCAAAAATAAATATAAAATGAGCACTGTACACTTCGTATTGTGTTGTAATTGAAATCAATATTTCAATTACAAACCATTTAAATAAATCGTATTCTATTATTGTTTCACAGTGTTATTAATCATGATTAATCTTTTTAATTGCACGATTAATCGCAATTCATTTGTTTAATCGCTTGACAGCCCTAATTTTTTTAAACGCTTGACAGCCCTAATAAAAAGTACTAGCGAAGTCAGTACAAACTAAAATTTCATACAGACAATGATTTGTTTATACTGCTCTGTATACTACACACTGAAAAATAAGTACAATATTTATATTCCAATTGATTTATTTTATAATTATATGGTAAAAATGAGAAAGTGAACAATTTTTCAGTAATAGTGTGCTGTGACACTTTGTATTTTTATAAGCAAATAGTTTTAGGTGAGGTAAAACTTGGGGGTACGCAAGACAAATCAGACTCTTGAAAGGGGTACAGTAGTCTGGACAGGTTGAGAGCCACTTCTGTAATGAAGTGTTGGCATCAATGATAACTTTCTTGAATGTAACTCATGTACCCCTTTAAGTAATACGTATAGTTATGCTGCTGCCATAGTCAAAATCCTGCCTCTATTTACTGTGGTTAGGGAGTTTTAGGGTACAATTGGTGTGGATCCTGCTCCCAACCAATGGAAGAAGGCTTGGGTCCAATATACAATCTCATACTAACATTTGCTGTGACATCTTATTGCTGTCATGTAATCTGGAGAAACTATAGCGATATGGGTTTCATATTGTCTTATCAGAAGCAGATGGTTTACAGTGTCAATCAAAAAAAGATGAGCTTAGAAGTTTACCGCAGACAAAAATGGAATTATTTGATAATATTCTTGCTCTATCTTATACCTATTTTCTTACTGTCAAAGTGTCCTCTTTCCCCCATCATTATCTCAGACATAATTGTAATGTTGTAGACCTGATTAGAGATACAGGAGCTATATAGGTTTTGGCCTGCTTTCCTTGAGTATCAGGCAGAAACAGCCCTCTTTGGGTTTTTACATATTCAAGATAAACTGTTACACAACCACACAAATGTATTTTACCTTAACTGCCACAGCGTTTAGCCTTTTACAATGAGAAAACTGTTTATCACACACTGCATTTTAAAGCTAGATTTTTAAGTAATTTTGCAGATGCTGTGGAAATAATTGGAAACATTATCAGTTTCAAAGTAATATGGCTAGAGAAAAAGTAAATATGACTATGTTATCAGGTAAGAATGTTTTAATGCATGTTGCCACTGTAGCTATCCTTCCTATATTTGTTGTTTATTTTATCATCATTAACAGAATGCCAACACTGTACTAAAGCTTTACTAAACAGCTTATGCTGGTCCTTATGCAAGGAATTTACCCTCTTAAGAATCCCAAACTTCCCAAAAGGCAGGCCAGGTCAGGATACCAGGAGGTCAGAGTCAGGGAACAGCAGCAGATAATGAAGGGGAGGCAGTCCTAAACAGAGGAAAACCCCCGTTGCACAGCTTCCCATGCCTCTTAAATAGAAGCAGGGAACTGTCTGACCCCTGCAATTTCACCACTCAGATTCAGGACTAGAGTCCTCTGCCAGAGCTGAGCTTTGAGTTCTAGTTACCACCAGGAAGCTTGTCAGAACCTAGTGGCTCCTAAGAGTCCTTGTGGTTTTGCTGACATGCTGCAGGTGAATGGTTTGATGGTACTGTAACTCCACTGAATTATTGGAATACTACCTATGAGGATATATGAACAATTTCTTTGAATCTGTAGCAGAAGCTAGCATGTCAGGACCAGATGGAAGGTTCTAAACAGAAACTCTACATTGAAGCAGAGAGTCAGAGAGTAAATTTTGGGGAAATATTGCTTTTCTTATTCTAATAGAGCTTTTTGTTCAGTGACAGAAGAAAGTAAATCTTTCTCAGATTCTTTATTACCGTATGACACTACCTGCTTATATCTGTGGTTGGTTTGGCTCAATAAGCGTGTTGTCCATACCCAGAATGAAGAGGAGAGGATATAAAAGTCAGAATACACAGCTAAGGAGGAGCAGTTAGTTTAAGGCCAGAGTACATGGGCTATGAATTGTTCAGAAATAATCAATGGGAAATTGTAGTTGAAGAGAAACCAACCAAACCCTAGCTTGTTAAATCAGAGGAATAGAGAAAGAAGGGACAAAATATAGCCAGAAATATGTGCCCAAAAGACTGGGTGTGATTTTGCGTAACTCCATTCAGTCCATGGTTCATTTGATTCTCCATGTGATTTCATCCAAACCTGTCGTATGATATCATTAGTTCTAAATTTCTACCACATGTAATAAACACAGTAAGTAGGCGACAGGGATGATTTCAGCTGCCATTTAAGTAACAGAGAAGGCCAGAATTCTGAATGAGACAGAAGTTACAAAGAGCCTAAAGAAGACCCATTTGATAACAAATGATAGGAACAACTAAAGTTTGTCTTCATTCAGAAATTTGTTTTACCATCAAATGCCCTGTCAGGTGCTTTATAAGCTGTGATGCACAGGGTGGTGTTCCCCTGATATGGATAAGAAGATCAGCTGTTTATGTTTGTCAAAGTAAGAATAATAGACTCAAGGAAATCAACTGCCACTTGTTTGCATTTCTTCTTCAAATGTACACAAATCTAGTCATTTTAAAATAATTTATTTTCTGCAAGTGCTGTCTTCTGGCATCATTCCCTTATCTAAACATTAAACCATATATTTCCTGGTTCGATCAGTACATGCCTAGATTTTAATTTATTGTAGATCATTAAGTCTATGAAGGGAGATACAGGGCCAGATTCTCAGCTGGTGTGAGCTCCATTGAGTTAACGAAGCAATGATGATAATCTACACTGGATGAGGATTTGATCCACTATGAATGGAAAACAAAATGCTCCACATTGTGGAGTTTTTTTGAGGGTACAGGGTCTGTACTTTTTCCTAAGCATGAACAGGTGCTAAAAACCCAATAAAAGAAAATCTTAAGGTATGCTCCGACTTCAGTGACAATGGTGTAAATCAGGGTACCTCCATTGAAGGCAGTGGAGTTATACAAGCGTAAAAGCTGTGTAAGATCAGATTCAGGCCCACAGTCCTTAAATAGCTTCCCTGGGAATTATTTCAAATTTCAGTAACAACAAGTTTGTCATTGTAGCTTGTGAAGCAGCCAAACAGAAATTGATCGATCTAATGGGTTGATTATTGTTCCAGCCTATTTGGCAATCTCATTATGAATTGTACTAGAATGAATCAAAACTTGGTACTTTTGCTCCTACTGAGAAATCTATGAAAGGATAAAAAGATTTGGGTTCCTTTGCACTGTTTCTCTATCTTCTTTTCAGCTCATTCTAACTCAGTATAAAAGGCCGGGTCTAGGCGAGTAAGAGTTCTCTCTGGTTCAACTTAACTGTATGTTCTTCCCCTCCACGTATTCAGTATTTCGCATGAGAGCTTAAAGAAATAGAAAGAAGCCTAACAGTGATTTCATCCCTATCACAGAGGATTCCTCTTTTACAGATAAGGAGCTTATGTTGACTTTTTTCCCCGCCAAGCCTCTCAAATGCAACTCTCCAAAGAGCATATTAAATCATGGTCTCTTCCATGGGCTTTTTTTTTTCCTTTCTTTTTTGCTTTCGCTTGGCCCACAACATACTGTAAGCAGGTACAGATAATAAGCTTGGCCTTAAACTTGGAGCATGACTTCCCTCCAATCTATAAATACTTAATGTGCCAATAAGCTGGACAAGTTAAAAATAAGTTCACAAAGAGAATTGGAACATGCGTATTCTATTGTTGTGGCTGTTTACATGCCATAATTCTAACCATTTCCTTCAGGATTTCTCTCTCTCTCTTTATTCTCCCTGTTTCTTTGTTGGATTGCAAGGCAGAAAATTTATTCATAATTCAGAACTGGAGATAACATCCAGGGGCTGCAGAGGCTAGATAGATACAAGTGTTTAGACTGAGCATTCTGAGTCTCTTGTGGTTGTGTTTAAGGATCCCCCAAAAATTCCCATCATTCCCATCCTTGCTAAATCCCTTTGTTTCAAGCTCTGTGCATCTTTAGCTTGACTTCTAGAACCTTTTCTATAATTGCCCCTATATTAGGAGTGAGGCTAATCTCAACTTTACATGTGGGAGGAGGAGGAAAACACTTTGTGAGAGGGTGTTTCATAATCTTATGACTAGAGATGGGACCAAACTAGTAAGTATGGAATCTAGTGTGAACTTTCCTAACAGTCTGGGGTATCTGGATCCAGAAATTTGGTAGGGGCTACAGTGTTGGAGGCCATATAAGCACCAAGCTACCTAACTGGATAGATAGTAAAAGGCCTGAAGAATCCCACTGTGGTCTGTCAGACAGGAGATAGCTTTGGGAGACAATAGACCTTTGTTCTACTCCCAGCTCAGCCACTGAATCCCTTTGGGTATGTCTACACAGCAAAGAAAATCTCGTGTCTGGCCTGTGCTCTAGAACCCTGCGGGGTGGGAGGGTCCTGGATCCCAGGCCCCAGCCCAGAAGTCTACACAGCAATAAAACAACCCCACAGCCCAACACCCCCAACCTTGAGTCGGCTGGCTGGGCCAACCGCAGGTGTTTCTCTGTTGTGTACACATACCTTTTGTAAGCTTGGGCAAGTCATTCAACCTCTCTGTGCCACAGTTTTTATCTAGTCGCCGGGCTGCCTAACGAGCACAGCTGGTCTGAAGTAGGCTGCCCAATTGGCTACACTACCTGATTGGTTGGAAGAGTCAGCGGACCTGCTTTTAAGCTCAGATCAGCAGCTGTTCAGTGGCTGCTCAAAGCATTTACCTATGGCCTGTGATAGCTCCTGCTGCAGACTCAGCCTTTCCCCACCTTGCCTCCATCCAAGAAACCCAGCTCTCACTTTGCTCTGACCCTCAGCTCTGGCATCTGGTCTCTGACTCTGACCCTGGGCTCTTATTCCTGGCAACTGATTCCTGCTCAAGGCACTAGGAATGACCACTCACATCCCACTCACTGACACTTAACCATCCTTTGTAAAGTGTTTTGATATTTACAGATGAATACTGGAATAAGAGTGTCTACACAAGGGGGCTATACTGGTATATCTATAGCTATATACATTCACATTTTAGGTTATACTAAAAAATGTATCCTGTAAAGACAAGGCCGCCTAAGTGAGGTATGTGAACTGCTGGAATACATCAGATATTATAGTAATGGGAGGAGGAATATAAATAGCTATGTAAATAGATAGATCCATCTCTATGAGAGATACACGAACTGGTGAAATATATCACATATTACAGTAATTGAGGGTCATATCAGCACCTAGATAGAGATCAATTAGTCTCTACCCAAGAGATATTCATGGATTTAGTGTCTCATTTCCCAATGTTCAAATAGTGACAGTATGATTTTCAAAAGAAATATCCTTCAAATGTGAACACTCAAGGAAAGCCCTGCTGCAAATTTATCATCAGTATTTGATTTGTACTGCACAACAAGGTAATGCTCAAAAGAGAGTTCAACCACTCCTTCCAAATTACAAAGCTTTAGTGTAGTCACAAAAACATTCAAGGGGTAAAGGAACAAGTTGTGTTTGATTCTTTCAATTGGTGTAATCATTATTCTGTTGATCTGAAAAATAAGAATATTCAGCTTTGATGTGCTGCAGTATATATATATTCTCTAGTAGAGTCATTGTTCCTTAGTTTTTTTCCAAGTGATTTGATTTTCTGAATGACATTAACTATAAAGAGATATAAAAAAGCTGTAATTAGCATTTAGACGTTATTTAGTGACGTTAAAATATGACAGCTATAAGTGTCAAAAATTAAGTGTCTTGAAATGTAACAAATACAGGATTTACGGGATTAAATGGATCTTATCCCTTGTGAATTCACTCTCTTTGTCACTTCAGGAGGACTGAAAAAAGACATTGTTGCTGGCAATTATCCATATTTCTCCTGACATAACATAAGAATGGCCATACTGGGGTCAGACCAAAGGTCCATCTAGCCCAGTATCCTGTCTTCTGACAGTGGCCAATGCCAGATACTTCAGAGGGAATTAACAGAACAGGGCAATTATAAAATGATCTATCCCCTGTTGTCCCATCCCAGCTTCTGGCAGTCAGAAGTTTAGGGTCACCCAGAGCATGAGGTTGCGTCCATGACCATCTTGGCTAATAGCCATTGATAGACCTATCCTCTGACTTTTGCAAATAAAATGAAAACTTGCTGATCAGCAAGATTATAAAGGTGGGAAAATACATAACGTTACATTATTATTTAAATTACACCAGTGCTTAAAAAACACCAGATTTATTCACGTTGAGACTGAGGTCAATAGGACTACATGTGGAGTAAAGTATCAATCAGTGTGAGTAAAAGTGGCCAGAATCTTGTAATCATGTGATTATTAACAGGTGTTTCTGGGGTACATAGCCTTGATGGTTATTTCAGTCCTGACTCACCATAAGCTGGGTCAGTACTAGATGAAACTTCTCTGTTGTATTCCAAACTTCCTGAAAAATGCCAACGTTTCTGTAGCACCACCGGAGCAGCCACCAATGAGGGGACAGAAGGTTAAAATATTCCACTGTTGATTAAATCTTGTCATATCCATTACTTGGGCTATAAAAATGGATATCTGTTCTCTAGTTAGTACTCTGCTTACTAGTAACCAGCTTGGGTAACGAATGAGAAGAAGGTGCAGGAATATAATATGGACAAAGTCCCAAAAAGTGGCCACCTTGAAGTTGGTCGTAGTCCACATACAAAGTGCGTGCTCACAGGGACTTTTGCATGACTAACCCTGAAAGCTATTCAAAGTGGAAGTCCTAATTCTGTGAAGATGCATTGGCAATTTTTAATATTTTAGGGTCCTGATTGAATGCTCTTTGAAGTAAGTGGAAAGATTTCCATTGACTTCAATGGATTTTGGATTGGGCCCTAAATTGGTTGATTGTCAATTAAACAATTCAAGGAAAAGTGTGTGTGGCGGGGGGGAGAGTTGGAGGAACTAAAGGAACAGGGATTTGATAGGGCAGCAATCTTTCCCTTTGACTTCCTTTGGTTTGAAGAACAGTGAAATTTGTGCATGTCCCATTCCTGCATCAGATATGTGCTGTGATTGGAACTCAGCAGGTAGCATGAACATCCAGTACAACCTGTAATACACAATGTGCCTCCCCTATTCATTAGGATGAACTCATTTGTGAACACAATTAATATATTATGTTAGCAGTTCTGTAAGTGGTGGCTAATAAAACTGCCAGTAAAAGTTAAATCCACTTTACCACTCCCTTTCTGTTAAAAATAAATCTATGCCTCCATGCTAATAAACTGCTATGCACACAAGTAATTTTCAGATAAATGGTATTTAGACATAACATCATCCTGTAGGTAGAATGATTTAGGGGTTTAGAAATAAGAGACAGTGAAATAAATTAATCACATTCAAGCAGAACAGTTTATAGTTTTCATGTTCTCTCTTATTAGGCAAATAAGCAAAAGTGTATTCACATTCTAAATCATTCAGCACATTGAAATTCCTTATGCATTACTTTATTCACAGTACCCTTGTTTTTAAATTGGGGTGGATAAATCGGCTTGGTTGAAATAAGAGTTAGCAGCACGTTTATCAAAACTCAAAGGAATCCAAAAGGAGTCAAAGGAATCAAGGTACTGCAATATATATTCTTGTGGTGGTTTAATGAACATTGTAGTCCTGTCACCAGTGTCATACAGTAAGTGGACTACAACCATCATATCATGATCATACCAGTGATCAAGAAGGATGGCTCCATCCAATTCTGTAGAGATTTCAAAGTGACAATGAATCCAGTTTTATGTGCAACAGGTTGGTTTTTGGTATCACAGAGACACCTGCACTGTTCCAGAAAGCTACAGATGAGATCCTGAAGGGACTGAATTGAGTCCAGTGCTTTATGGATGACATCCTTGTTACAGGAAAGGAACAAGAGGATCGTCTTCAAAAATTGGACACTGTCTTGCAACATTTGGAAGACCATGGACTGAGAGTATGTTGAGACAAACATGATATTTTTCAAACCTTCAGTTGAATACCTTGGACATGTAATTAATGCCACAGACTTAAGGAAATTGCCAGAGAAAGGTAAGCAGTTCTTCAAGTGCCACCGCCAGAGAACGTGTCACAGCTACATTCATTCTTACGACTGCTTAACTTTAATGGTAAATTTCTCCCTAATCTGGCAACGGTATTGACACTTTACCTGAACTGTTACAAGCAAGGAAAAAATGGAAATGGACTAAAGAGAGTGAGTGTGTATTTAAGGAGGCAAAGAAACTGTTGACATCAGCCAAAGTTCTTATGCACTTTGAGTCTCACTACCAATTGCAACTAGCTTATGATGCTTTACCACATGGAGTGGGTGCAGTTCTTTCCCGGGATTTTCCTAATAGCATGGCGAAACCAATTGCCTTTGTTTTATTAATGCTCACCACACCTAAGAAGAACTATGCATAAACAGAGTGAGAAGCTGTCAGCATTATCTTTAAAATTTGGAAGTTCCGTACCTATCTGTTTGGTATACATTTTACCTTGCTGATGGATCATTGCCTGTTACTTTCAATTTTGGGACAGAAATATGGAACTCCGTCATTAGCTGCTACTTGTATGCAGCACTGGGCATTGCTACATTCAGTTCATTCCTATAATAATCAATTCTGTAAAGGGATTCAGCACAGCAATGCTGATGGGCTATCATTCCTGCCATGCCCAAGCTCCTGTCAACCCAAAGAAACTTTGGACAAAGTGTTTTATCTCAGTTTGCTGGAGAGGTTACCCATCCCTAGCACAAACATCAAAGAAACCACTAAGGATGATGTGCTTGCTTTTGTGGAGGAAATGGTACTGCAAGGTACAGTGTTTGATCACAAGAATCCCCCCAGTTTACCTAATTCAAGTCACATCAATGTGAATTATCTGTGACTCAAGGTTGCATTTCATGGGGAATGCGAGTGATCATTCCAAAATAACTTCAATCTCAGGTTTTGGCAGCTCTTCACAGAGGTCATTTTGGCATTTTATGGATGAAAACCATAGCCCAGAGTCATGTCTGGTGCCTGGGGTTTGACAAAAACACAGAGAAAGGCGAAGTACTATACTATGTGTCAGCAAATTCAGCATGATCCTGGCCCAGTTTGTCTACACCATTGGTTGTGGATTTAGACTCCTTGGACACACATTCATGTTGACTTTGCTGGAGCATTACAAGGTTATATGCCTTTCGGTTGCAGTTAATGCCCATTTGAAATGGCCAGAAGTTTGCAGAATGACTTCTCCTGCAACTACCAAGACCATTGGACATCTTCGTACCTTGTTTAGCCAATTTGGTCTACCATTACAGTTGGTGAGTGACAATAGACTTTAATTCTGTTCTAAAGAATTTCAGAGGTTCCCAGGGAAGTGGCGCGGGCTGAGGGATGTGCTGGCCACCCTTCCCACAGCCCCCATTGGCCAGGAGCAGTGAACCACGGCCAGCGGGAGCCACGATCAGCCGAACCTGTGGATGCGGCAGGTAAACAAACCAGCCCGGCCCGCCAAGGGCTTCCCCTGAACAAGCGGCGGACCGGCTTTGAGAACCACTAATGTAGACACTTGCTCCCCCTGCCTGCCTTCCCAACTCCAAACACTAGCTAGTTGCTTCTCCTTTTCCCCGGCAGTTTCCAACCTCCTGTCATGAAGTCATATTGGCGACTTTTCACCATGAAAAAACAAAAGAAATTCTGCCTCAATATTCCCATTACTATAATTTCCCCCTAGAAGTCAGTCATGATGGGGCACCTTTTGGCATGTCCTGCTTTGTGTTATATTGTTATGTGCAGCAGATTCCCCAGTTGGAAAATAATTCATTAAAGAAAAGAGTGAGAGAATTCAAAATGAACTCTGTGAAGTATAAGGGTCCCCAAATCCTCTGATAATGGATTTTCAGTGCAGAAGCTGGAATGGGAGCAAGAAAGAAGCAGCAAATGGACTTCTTTAAATATTCCAAATACAATCCATCAAGTGTTACCCTAATACCAGGCCTGACTACCAGGTAAATGCAGGTAGATGTGTTATACGTTTCAGAAACCATCAACCCTAATATTGCTATCTTTAATTTGAAATATATTTGCTTGACAGTTTTGTTCTGCAAACCCATTTATTTAAGGTGTATCTGATATCACTTGAAATGAAGTGCTTGAAATAGAAATACAATGTTGATTTAAACTGTTCTAAAATGAATCCTTTATTACAGCTTCACTGTGGTTATTCAAATACAGGCTTGAAGGCCTACCAAAATAAAAACCTGCTGACTCCAAAACTGTATTTACTAACCTTTCTTTACTAACATTCTCAGTCAGCAACACTATATTATGTATCGTATGAATGGAGTCTTCTATTAGGTGTTCTTTAACATGTAGAAAGGCCTTATTTTCAGCTCCGAGCCTCTACTTGTGTGAACACAAAATTGCACGCTCACATACACCTTCCCTGTACATGTGCAGACACCTGTGCAGCACTGAACAGTCCAAACACCTGAATAAACAACAGTTAGAATTTGCATTTGTGGTTTTTGCCAGCTTTGCACCTGCAAAGTCCAATGTGTGCACATATGCAGGTGTTCAAGACCACACACAGGTGCTTGCACCTGCAAAGTACAGGATACACAATGTAGGGACACATGTAGAGACACAACATTTTGTGCACACACAAGGAGTGGACAAGTAGAGGCCCAGATAAAAATGCATACTAGGGGTGGAAGTCTACAGGGAATTCTGCAAATGCACATCTTTCACAAAACTAGGGCTGTGCAAAACATTCTCAACAAATCTTGAATCCACATGAAAATCCCACTAGTTTGGTGTACACAACAAATTTGAGGCTCAAACCAGGTGCACTCAAAAGACTTCAGTACGACTCACAAATCTTTTGTGAAAATATCAAGCCCAGTTCTTAGAAAAGCTAACAGCTATTTTAGTGTCAAAACAAAGCAAAACTGAAATGCTTTTCCCTGAAATTCACTCAGGAGTTTTCAGTGTCATCTGAACCCAAAATACGTTGCAGCAAAATTTCTGGTGTACAAACCGACATTGATTGAAAATGACAAAAACATATGTATGATCCTTTGCAAGGTAAGATCTCAATGCTGCAAAGTACAGAACACGCTGGCCCCAATCCAGCAAAGCATCTAAGCCCCTGCATAATTAACCACACAAGGAAGCCCACTGAAATCAATGCTTAAGTGATTCACTGGATTGGGGCCAGAGCATCTAGCATCTTCCAGGATAGAGCCTTAAAAGCACAAGGAGTTCTACACCAGAGTTGTTATCATCAAAGCAATGTCTGCCTTATCTGTTGACCTTACCTCTTTGGGTTAATCTTGTTGAGCGCACTCTTGGTCCTGAACTGCAAGTGCATTTATAGAAACACAGCAAGGATTAATCACAGCAGCAATGAAGTCTGAAGTGTTGCCACATTAGAAAGTGAAATGTCCTTGTTGTAAATTCAGATGCTGCTCAGTGTTTTTGCAATAAGTCATTGCTCAGAGCTTCCTCATTCAAGGTTCCAAATCCACCAAACGTTAACCTCAGCGTTGCAATTAAATTTATTTCATCCAAGTGCCTGTCCTTTCTGTCTTGCAGCACCATATGCAAAGAACTTGTATATAAACCTAAATTCAATCACTGTCTGCAGCAATGATAGAAGCAATATCTAATAGCTGCCACTGCAATATGGTTGTCACGAGGAGCAGAGTAGACCATTATTAGACTGTCAAGAATCTTTGATTCAGGGGCCATAAAAAGCTGACTTTTATCATGGGCTTTGCAAAGCCAAGGTTTTTTAAGCATAAAGCACTTAGGACTAAATTGTTCAAAATGCAAAAAACTCACTTCTCTTTATTGCATTCTCTCATTTACTTACACGTTTTGGCATATACCTTTAGAGTCTGTGCATAATCACTGAATAAAAGAAACAATATTCTGCACATACTCTTAATGCACAGATGCTTCAATTCAGAGCTTGTTTCACACCCACAAAGCTCATTTTCTCAACTGCTGAAAAATGAAGGCACCTGCTCCTTCAATGGGTAAAATGGTCACGTGATACCTTCAAGATTCTCATGTGTTTACGGGAACAACCCCGCACTTTTAGAGGAAGAGCCTTTCATACTCTCTCCCACAGGAGAGCTATCCCTGGAGGAACTGGCCTGCCTACTAACCTCCACCCACAGAGCTCTTCCACTGAAGGTGCTAGCACACTAAAAACCTGATACTAGAGCCAGGGAGCTCTCTGCACCGCTTCCTTCCCAGAACACTTCCCACAAATAGGCAAAGCAAGACTCCCAGCCTTCTTCCTGAAAACACCCTGCTGCACAAGGGCAGGGATTGGGGCAAACATACTCATGCAAATATGATTGGCACTGGGGTGGGTAACTGGCTGCCTGACCACCCTCTCAGGAGAATTATGCCAACAATTTCCTTCTGGAGAAGATCTTTCACAAAAAATAAATTTCTTCCCTGAGAAGATGCACAGGATGGGGCGAGAGGTTTGCCAAACCTCATCCATTCAAGGGACCAGAGAGGGAAAAGAGACACCCTTCCATGAAGAGGTAATGCACCAGAGGGGGAAGCAAGCTACCCAGTCTCTCTCCCAAAGAGACTACTGAGAGGAGTAATAAGCTAGGAAGACCCAGACCCTCCTGCCACCCCCGCCCCCCGCCACTCAAGCAATGTCTCATCAACAGTAGAGGAAACTGAGGCATGTTCAGAGTAGAAGAGAGGTAAAGTCAGGTAGAAAGCTGGCAAAATTTGGCTGGAGATGCCAGGAAGATGCTCAGAGGTAACTTCTCTGCCCCCTTTTATCATCCCTCCTATACTGTCAACCCATGTTGAAAGATACGGGGCGGGGGTCTATGACCTGCCCTCAGCTCATCCTTTGGAGTGGCATGCTGTGCTGGTGGCTCAAAGACTCCTGCTCTACATTGATATTTAGATGGTGCAAGACTAGTCATGTGGCTGCCTTGTCCATAGGCACACAAGAGTCAGCAGCCCTCTGTCCCCCAACCCCTCTGCTCCCCCATCAGTATAGCTGGGATAGGAACTCTAGCTCACAGAGATGTTGTCAGGATCAGTGAGCGTTTGCGTGGAGGACTCTGAAGACTAAAGTGCTGGGTATTATTATTTTTAAGGCAAACGTACATTCCTGGGCTGCTGAGGCCTTTCTGCCACATGGATGCCCAGTTTGAATCGTTACCTCACGGTTAGAAACCAGGGAGAATAGGGATTTTTAACACAAAGTAGTTATTGTGGAGAATCACCGTTTGTTGCTGTTGTCATTTTGTATCTTTACTGCTTATCTTTATCTTTACTGTACTGTGCTCTGCCTGGGCTTGAAGGGAACAGCTATACCAAAGCTCCAGCTGGCTACATGCGGCCACCTAAGTGGGACAATGCTCAGAGAGCAAATCACACCAGCATGCAGCAGCCTTCGTGGGCTCCCAATCAATTCCTGGATTCACTTTACGGTATCGAGCGCCCCGTCTTTACATCTTCAAATGGGCTACGCCCTGATTATCAGAGTTCTCTCAGCAAACAACACGCTAACAAAGCGTGGAGCTAACCCATGGGGGTGGGAGCTCAGTGGAAGGACTTAGTGAGCATGAGGATCCAGCTGAATAAAGCGCTGTAAAACTATGGCCATTCCAGACTGAAATAGGCTGTCCTTTTATTTCAAATACGGTGCTTAGACACTACTGTGATGGGACCGTTATAAATGCTGAGAGACATATATATTATTATAATAGAGTTGGCAGGAAAATGGAAGAGTGGCAGATAAATTCAATTTTTCAGCAAAAACTTGAATACCAAAGTATTTTGGCTAAACCAAAAAAATTTCAGTTCTGAAATGCTGTTGCTGTGCTTCGTGCTCCCATGCTCCTCTGTAGACTGCAATTTCCTGTCAGACTGCATCTCCCATAATGCCCCATGCTCTCTTCTCTTAGAGAGGGAAGGTGGTTCATTATGGGAAATGTAGTCCAGCCAAGAGAGCCTGACCCATAGAGGAGAATGAGGACATCAGACAATTAAACTACAATTCCCATGAGGCACTGTGAAATCATATCCAAATCAAAATATTTTGGTTTTGGATGAAATATTGGGGGAGGGGCTTGGTGTGACACTCTACACCCCAGGGGAGAGCCCCGTGACCCCCATATTCCTAATTTATATATAATTGTGATACTGCATATAAAGCAGGCTGTGTGAGGTATCAGGGGAAAGCTTATGATCTGCTGAAAGCCACTGTTCTATCGAAATATATATATCATTAATGCATATGAATTTACGAGAATTGTGTGGTATGGTTGTCACTAAAATATGCTGTGGATTTGGGAAATGCCCAGACACTAGATCTCCAGAGAGAATGCCAAGGAAAGTAACCAATGCCTGGGAGGGTGTCAAACAACCATTAACAGCCATTGTCCAGCAAGAGAGCTACAATTCAATGACTCACCTGCATAAGGCCACACCAGGGGAATTGCTCAACCTTGCCTGGGCACTCAGCAATGCCCACCAGACATGCCTGGGACTGAGGGTATAAAACAGAACATAGTGGCCCCATGCTTGGCCTTTCTCCTGCCCCCACCTATGCTGCAAGTAACAAGAACACTCAGAAGACTGAAGACTCCAACAGAGAAGACTGGCCCAGGTTTAAGGGACAAACCTATATATTAAGGACTGCAGTATCCAGTGGGGTGAGAAAAACTGCTTGATCTAGATGTTACCCAGTCTAATAGGGTTGAGAGTTTAGACTGCGTGCTTACATTTTATTTTATTTTATTTTGGTAACTAACTCTGACTTTTTGCCTATCATTTATAATCACTTAAAATCTATTTTTATAGTCAATACATTTGTTTTACTGTTTATCTCTAAAAAGGCTGATGTATAGCCCATTGATGAAGTGGTGAACCAATCAGTAAATTTTCACTGCTCGTCTTGAGAAGTGCAAGACGGTATATTCCTGAGATACAGTGCTGGGAGCTGGGGGGATTTGGCTGGTGCCTTGCTCTGTGAGATTCATGAGTGGCTCTGGGAGCATTCATGCCATCTAGCTGGTTGTGAAGCTCCACATGTGGTTATGCTGAGTGATAACAGCACCTTGAGGGGCTTGCTGCCTACCACTAGCAAAGCATTGTGAGAGACAACCCAAGCTGGAGAGTTAAGGGGGCACAGCAGGCCCATGGTCCCAGGCTGCACCCCGGGGATCCTGTCACAGTTGGCATTTGGGTTTTGCATGAAAATTAAAATTTTCTACAGAAAGCAGACACATTTGGAGAAGTATTTTCTTTCAGCAAAATCCCAATGTCCTGTTGAAAAACAGTTTTGACAGGAAATGTTTGACCAACCCTCATTATAAACAAGTCATATTTGGTATATTACTGGATTTTCAAACTGGCAATCTGACATGAGAGCAGATTTAACCAGTATAAATGGAGTTTTCTCATCTCACTGTTTTTGGGTCCTGCCCATTACCACAGCCTAGGCTGAAATCAGGGCCCTCTGGGTCTGTAGACAACATTAGTTCTATAGGTAAACCAAAACAGACCCTTTTTGCCTGGGTCATTTGGAGTTCAAGCTAAGCTCGTCTCAGCTGGAAGTCATTCTTTGCATATCTTACAGAAATGACAGACTGCCTTCTCTTTAATGTTTGGTAATGATTTCCCTGAAAGCAACCTACTGCAAAAACAAAAAACGCCACCTTTCAGCAGAGTTGATGATAAGGAAAAATGTGAACAGCACTACCACAATGCACCCTGCTGGAAGAAAAACATACTGGCAAACTGTAAAATACACCTGGGTGACCAGAGGAGACAATTGGATCATACAGTTGAAGTACTGTTTTAATTTGAATGACATCATAAACATTTTATGATCCCTGCTATCACTAGGTAGACGTTTGTTTGCTTCATCCTTGCAAGCTGGACTGATAAATTGTAAAGCGAAATATTCGGACAGTATAAATCACTAACAGTGAAATTCAGAATCTGATCATACATTTGAATACTACATGCAATAAATGAAAAGGTTTTTAATTGGGGTGAAAATATTCTTAGAAAAAAATGAAATCAAAGACAAATACTGGGAAAATTGTTTGTAAAATAATATTGCATGTGTTAATTTTATAACATCGATAAATGAACTCAACACAGGGCATTTCCTGAGGAATCCACAGCTGTACTTTAGACTGTCATGCCCATCCCAGTAGCTCAATCCATAGAGTAAAAATTTTGAAGAGAGATTTGATTCATGAATAAACTCAAAGAAATTGCAAGGTGCTTGCAGATATTCCATGAGCCATAAAGGCTACATTCCTTGCATAATCTGCCCAGAGAGAATATTTACTCAGCTCTAAAAATAACCATTTTGCCAATCATCGAAAAAATACTTCAGGGCTGTTAAATTGCCCAGAATAAAATGGTGATTTCTTTTGGTGTGAAATTTAAAAAAAAAAAAAAAAAGCTTTAATCTCTTTTGCACTGCTGCAGTTTACTATAAACAGCAAGTCATATGATGATTAGAAATGGTCAACAGCTATTTCATGAATAAAGCTTTTGCTGAATAATGTTACTTAACTAATATTTTAGCTCTAATATTACTAAATTATGCTCTCAATGTTAAATATATTATTTGATGAATAATTGTATCAGGTATTCAACCAGCTCACAGAGGTTATAATGAAGAAGATACAACGTGTTAATATTCCTGTTAGGAACAGCTGGTGAGCATGACTGAAAACCTGTAGGGCAAAGGTCCAACTCTCCTTCAGCTCTAGTGTCTCATAACATCTGTAAATGCTAACACAAAAGCAACCCACCATGATCCTATGCACCTGCTTATCCCACATATTTTGGGCCCAATTCTGCTTGCACTGAAATCAATGGAAATTCAGCCACTGACTTCAATGGGAGCAGAGGCAGGCCCTGGTTCATAGCCAGGCTACAGCTTGACACAGCTATCAAAGGAATGGGACCTACAGAGATGTTTTCACAAGTCTTGGCACTGCATTAGAAAGAATGTATGCATTATATATTTTGCAACCTTGAACATGATACATGAAAACCTTTGGCAATTTAGAGCATACATTTCTGACAAATGAATACAGCTATGGCTGTGTGAAAAAGAAATATAGTAAAGAGATGATTAAAAGCAAGCAAATGAATATAGCTTTCTATTCTACAAAGCTATCATTGGTTCATCTCCTGCTTCCACCTGAGCAACTGAGTAGCAATATAGTTATCACTGGGAAAATCCTTGGCAAATCCAATGGCAAAGCTCCCATTGACTTCAATGGGGCCAAGAGTTAACTCCACATTTTTTCAGATATGGAAATTCCTGGCTACCAAGATTTAAATAAGGAGAATGAGGAACTGCCTAATGTAGTGCAAGAGGGTATACTGAGATCCAGTAGGATGAAATTTTCCAGAGATAAACTGAATATTTGCAAATCTATCTCAAGTAGGGGTCTAGGATCTATTAGAGTGGAATTTTCGCTCAATCAATTGGCTGAAATGATGAAAACCGCATCACGAATATTATTTAAACTCTGATAACACACTTAAGGATATTCTGTAAGGAACAATCCCACTGCTATTAATCAAAATTTGTATATAATGAAAAATGGAATTTAATAGCTCAAGGAGATCTGTTGCTCATGACAAAGGTAATTAATGAGCTGGAAAATCCTAGATAAGCAAGGATTAAATAGAACAGATCACACAGAATTTGGTTATCCTTTATCAATATTTAACTCAAGCCCTATATTTTTAACAAACAAGATTAAATGAAGTGCCTTTAAGAGAAAAAAAACCTGTATTTCTGTAACAGTTTTCCCTCTGCTATAGGCATCAGAATGAACGGGGATGTCTACACTACCCGCCGGATCGGCGGGTAGCGATCTATCTATCGGGGATCGATTTATCGCATGTAGTGTAGATGCAATAAATCGATCCCCGGGCGCTCTCCCGTCGACTGCTGAACTCCAGCTCGGCGAGAGGCGGAAGCAAAGTCGACAGGGGAGCGGCAGCCGTCGATCCCGCGCCACGAGGACGCAAAGTAAGTGATTCTAAGTAGATCTAAGATAAGTCAACTTCAGCTACGCTATTCTCGTAGCTGAAGTTGCGTATCTTAGATCGATGCGCCCGCCCCCTCCCCCCCCAGTGTAGACCAGGCCAAAGAGAATAATGTCTTGTCTGCTGCAGGTAGTGCCACAAATGGTTGTGTTATTCACAGCATTAACTAATTGCCAATTTGGGAAGACTTTATGAACTTCTACCTCAAAACTACAAATTCTCTGCTAGACAGCATCAGTAAGCATCTTCACTTTCTCATACATCAAATCTTGTCACCCACTTGGTGTGTGGTGTATCAATATGAACATTCTAGTGAAATTCCATTCACAGAACTCAAAATTGTCTGTGAAAGCGAAGGTGTCCTCTCGTAGTACACCAGCAAAGAAAGGAGCAGATCCTCCTATATGGGGAATAGGGAGTAAGCACTGAAGCAAAGGACTAATAATTTTCACAGGAGGGATAGAGAGATTACTATTGCTACTCTGCTACATTGTCATTCTAAGTAGATATCCCCCTTGCTATTTAGAAGAATAATTCTGCTAACATTGTTTTTAAAACCAAAGAAAAGTGAAGGAAATTAGCCCCCTATGAAGTACATTAAAAGAACATAAAGGCTCCAACAAATATATAACAAAAGAAATTGTACTTACTGCATGTATAGTGCATACTAAGCTATAATAGAGCTCCTGCTGTACTACTTTCTTGATGTGCATGTGTTGAGGACCCTTAAGTGTGAATTTCCTAACTTGCGTTTTATTCTCAGACCCCTGATGTTCTTTTAATACACCTCTTATTGGGTAAATATTGTATGAAGTTCCACTCTTCCCAAGCCCCCATAATTACAACCACAAAATCTGTTAATCTACAGAACATGCTGGCAGAGTGGCAATATTTATTTCTATTCTAAAAACCTTCTGCAATAGTGTGTAGGGTGACAGCTGCTATAGAAACATACGCTGCTGGAGTTTCTAGTAGGGAAATGCTGGGAACCTTTTGGAATTGTGGAGTGAAAAGTGGAAGCAAGCAAGTATCTTAAGAAAAATGTTGCCACAATTCATAGTGTGCTCTATGCATAAGTTACTTAGCTTCTTGCATCATTGCAGTTCCTGCATCTATTAATACTTATTCAGAGCCTTAGGGTAAGGATTTTCAAAAGTGCTCAGTGTTGCCCTAACTCTGCGCTTCTTGAATTCAGTGGGAGTTTCACCTTTGGTGTTAATGAGAGCAGAGTTAAGCCAAGACAGAGCGTTTCTGAAAATTCTTCCCTGCAGTTGGACGGTAGGTAGCTACAACATTGTTCCATTTCATTAAGGCACATATCAAAAGTCTATCTCCTCGCACAGAGCCTGGATAAACAGCAGTCTCTGACTAATCCTGCACCTCCCATACTGATTCCACTATGTGGTGGGTTTCCCCATTGGGATCCGCCAGGCATGATCTACGCTGCAGAAAACCTTCCTCTATATGATCACAGATGGAACCCTGGCTGAGAATAGCTCCATTGCAAGCAAGAGTGCAGACACAGGCTCTCTGTGGCCTGCATGTTGCAACTGCAATTGTTCCATTGCTTTTTCCAGCCCTATGGGCCCTCAGGGGCTGTGACAGGATGGGTTCCTTAAAAAAGTAGTAATTGCAATTTACATTCTAAGCACCCCATAAGCTTCAAAACTCCACTAGTGGGTAATTCTAGAATATATTAAAACTTCAAACCGAATTCTTTCTTTGGTTAGACCTACCCAAAATACGAGATCTAATTCACCAGTTTTACTCTAGCAAAACCTCTGACTTCAAGGCCTGGTCTACACTGGGGGGGTGTTGATGTAAGGTACGCAACTTCAGCTACGGGAATACCGTAGCTGAAGTCGACGTATCTTATTCCGACTTACCTCCCGTCCTCACGGCACGGGATCGATGGCCGCGGCTCCCCCGTCGACTCCGCTACCGCCGCTCGCTCCGGTGGAGTTCCGGAGTCGACGGGGAGCGCGTCGGGGATCGGCGCGTAGTCTGGACGTACCCAAGGGAGTTAATCCTGGTTTACACCAGTATAAATAAGAGGAGAATCATGCCAATAGGGTTTTGAGAAGATGTCTGTTTAAAAAAAAAAAAAAAAAAACCATTGAAAATGTCCAGTGTCTTTCGGTTGCCATCTCTAATATTTTAGAAGCATGTTAAAAAAACTGGATGTATGTGATGGTCTCTGTCGCTGGGCAGGACCGGTTCGCCTCCCCTAGTCACTGCGCCCTGTGTTTGGGCTGGCAAAAGAATGGGTCTCAGACATCTTTTGCCAGTGCTTCACCCGTGTTCTTTTATTTACAGTGGCTGTACAGTCCCAATTCCCCGTGCAGCGGTCCCCACTCCGACCCCTCGCTGGGTCCTCTGGCTTTTGAGGCTTGCGTCTGCCAGCGGAGACAGAGCCTCACCCTCCTATCCTCCTGCCTGGCTAGCCTCCCCTCTTGAGCTCGTCTCTGGGCTTATATCTCTTCCCAGTCCTCCACCCAGCTGGTTCCTCTTGGCTTTGCAGATTACACTGATTACACTGATGGGCTCCCAGCTGAAGGTCTTGGCCCATGCACCCGGCATCCCTACAGGGAGGCAGGGGGAAGCCGGCCCTCTAGCAGGGCATCCGGAGGTTTTATACCTCTGCCCTGCGACAGTCTCCTCACTATTTTAGGGTGACACTGAGTAGAATAAGCAGTTAAAATGGTCCATTGTTTTTCTATGGATGGAGACAATAGTTTTGCACAGGCTGAAGGTAATTGTGGAATTGAAAAAAAAAAAGATCTTTTGGAGGAGTATTCCTTCCAGATGTATGGCTAGTGTTTAAAGCCAAATAGGACTTGGAGAATTTCACCTCACTCTCTGTCCAAATGAGGAAGATATCATAAACAGAGTCAAAATGAGACTCCAATTCCTACAGTATACTTGTGATTGCTATGCTTCAAGTGTCAACTTTGGACATGTTTCCTGTTTGTAAGAACCTATTCCCAGTGTACACTGTTACATCCCGTAGAAATATGGCTTCAATTTTCACTTTAAGAACGGACTGAGCATTTTGCCAGCCCATATTCTTCCCTGTCAAGCATTTCATTTATTCTGTAATCTGCAGAATTTGGAACAGTGCGTCTCATGCCAGCATTAATGCTACAACAGTCGTGAGGTGATCCTATTGTTTTCAAACTGGGTTGAGATTTTTCTTCCTGGGAAAGACGTGTAGGAGATAGTTGACTGCATAGCTTCAACATGCACCACCAATAGTAGTGGTCAGTTTTGCTGTCTCAAACACATAGAAAAGAAAAACCAATCTGCCAAACAGACACAGATCAATGGATAGCAATGTATCAACTGCTTTGCTGTGCCATTGGACCTTACTCAGATTCTCTTGCAAACTACTCCATTGTGTTAGGGTTTTCTTTCACAAAAGCCATTAAAGCTTTCAGATCTTGACATGTGGTGCTTTAGGGGTTGTTCAGTCTGCTTGACTATATATTTAGGATAATTTGGGATTTCTTTGTTCTTGACAGATTAGATAACATGGTCAATGAATTTGAAAAGACTAAATGCATAACTCATTTGCATCAGTGCCTTCAATTTGCTCAGAATGTTTTCTCATTTCATTATTAGATAGCCCACAGTAAGCTAGTTATCAATTAATTGTTAGAAAATGGCTATGTGTATATATTATTGCTTAGATCTCTAATTGGATGCACTGTTGCTTTCTTGTTAAATGCTAATTAAAGTTTCAGAACAACTAAACATTAGTTAACTTTAAATGTTTTAACAACATCCATTAAGGTATAAAAAGAAGTTTATATTGAGCATTTTATTTCTTGTCAGCTTAAGGCAAATACATAGCAGATCTGGTAGGTAGTTCCATAGGCCTTTATTTTAGCAAGCCTTAGAAATTTTCTACTGCACTTGCAAATGTCTTCCTTATCCATTGAGAATAACATGTGGATAAGGGGTTAAATCAAGAGATTGAAAGTGGATTGTTACTGACTAGCAGTTCTGTCATGTCACCTAACAGAAGTACAAGAATTTAAATGTACCTGTAGAGACAGAATTGCTTTTTCTTACTGGTTAATTCCCATTCAACCTCCTTCCTACTCTCATGATAGATATATGTTTTTGTCTTCTCTTTATATTATAAGATCGTTGTGGCAGAGACAGTGTCTGTTTGTTTGTGAAGCATCTGCTACACTACTGGGCATTGAAAATAATACCTGGGACTGAGACAACACAAATTAGTCACTGTAAAGCCTGCTCCAGAGCCAATAATTCTTGTTTATATTTATCCCTCTGGCTCAGTCAGGAATTAATTCTAACCGTAAACATTGAAATCAGTGGATTCTGACCCCCTAATTCATTGCATGTGACTTGAACCAGGAAATAAAGTTCCGTTTCTTAGCAGTACTCATCTGTTACACACCCCTACTACACACCCACATCTAGAATCCATGCAAATAAAAGACATTCTTTCTTGTCCGTAGATTTTAAATGAGCTAATCTAAGAAAGGTCTGCCTGTCTCCTTCGTTTCTTTGTCATTCTCCCTAAAGTGTCATCAACCTCCATTGGCTTCAAGAGCCTCGGTGAGAGTGGGGTACACGCAGAACACTGCAGGAGGTGCTCTGCGCCATATAGAATCACTCTGTAAATATATAGGGCCCGGATTATTAAAAGCATTCAGCAACCACATTTGGTGCCATGGAGCACTTTTTGAAAATCTAATTACTTAATTTAGGTGCCTAAATGGAATCTCATCTCTTTTGAAAATCTGGCCCTGGATGTTTAGGGATTTGTTATTTAATATTATAGACAGAAATCTGCTAGAGGCTCTACAGAACTAGGACTGCTACAGTCAGTCAATTACATTTGTAAAGCTTTGGAGAGCCATTTCATTCATTCTGGGGTATTTTTTTCCTTCCTCCTCATTACTGTGTCATTATGGTCTTTTGAGAGAAGTTTGGGTGACTTTCGAGATTCAGCATATTTGGCAACAATTCAGTCACTTTATATTTCCCTGACACCCAACAAGTCTATAGTAAGACTGCATGCTAACTCTGTGGTAGGCAGCCTGTGAATTCCATTATTCTAAATTAAATGCTTTTGTTAAACATGCACCAACATTACATAACTCACATAAGCTTGAATTTCATTTAAGTTGAAAAAACAGTGCACCTCAGTTGGGTAATTATCACTGTATTCTCCTGTATTCACAAACATATGTTTCTGGGGGGATATGTTGGAAGGCAGTGGCCCAGCCACGCAGTTAGGTGAAATCAAGTTGAAAGAAAAATGAAGAATAAACAAAAACAATTATACAGGCAAACAACTTAAAAACAGTGTCGATTTTGCTCTTTTCTAGATGGCAATCGTTCCAAAACAGAGTCTGTGGGTTGTACAGCACGAGGCACATTATCAGCATTCAACTAATCAATAATGATTGATAATCAACAATTAAGTCAGGCATGCCAACAAAATGAGAACCACAAGGTATAAATTGAGCCACCAGAATTCACTTGGGGCCAGATCTTACCAGTAGATAGGTGCCCTCAACTCCCATCACAGTCAACGGGCGTTGAAGTAGCTAACACTTTTCAGGATAGGGCCTATGCTAGGTAATGCAAGATGGCCTTTTTGCTGATAATATGTTCGGTTTGACCCTGTTCCAGGTGCTGTCAGTGGCTTTGATTCTAGCATCCTTAGTGGGAACAGGATTGGAACCGCAAAAGGGGCAGAACTGCTCTTACGCTTATTTTCCAATAGGCTTGTCGAAAGTTTTACATCAAAATTACTTTCTGGAAGAAAATGCCTTTTTTGCAAAGCCAAAATCTTCCAGGGGGAAATCAAAACAACTGCTCCCTGGCTAGCCTCCTGGAAGACACTAATTCACTTTCTGCCATTGAAATTAACAAAAACTTTCCCAATGGGCTGCTGAAGCTCCATGCCCCATCTCTCTGCTTCCCCACCAGCTCCAGGGCCAGAAAGATGGGCCATTCAGCCTCCCGCCAACTAGGGTGTGTGATGTCCTGTCCCTTTAATTGTTGGGCACTCTCCCATCCCCAGTGCAAAGCCTCACTTTCAGGTTAGGTTCAGTTTTGTAGCCACAACAATCACAGCAGAGAGCTGTGTTTCTGTCTCCTTCTCTGCTGGGTCCAATGACAACAGGGTGCTTGGCCTGTCCATCTCCAGAGCTGGGGGGAGGCTGAGCACCCAGTCCTCTGGCCGCTGGAGTTAGGGGGAGCGGGGAGACTGAGTGGCTGGGCTCTCTGCCTCTCCAGTAGCTGAGCCAAAAAGCTCCTGACAATTTCATAAGTGAAATTGATAGGAGCCTTCCAGGCAAGCAATAGGGAAGCCAATTAATTCAGTTTCGGTGCTCCCAAAATAGAATTTTTTTGAAAACCCTTCCTGTGAAAAAATTATCATTTGTGATGGTTCAGCCCTTTTTCCAAAGGACAGTTCTATTTTCCATCAATGTTGTGAACCAATAGTTGTATATTTTTCTTTTTCTCCTTGTAATGTTTGGTGCCTCCTTGCTTTAAATAGTATAGATTGGAACAGTGAAGATATGCCTGGCCACAATGTGTTGGCTAAGTAGCATGAAGTCCTAATATAGCTGTTTATCAGTATAAGAACATAAGAATAGCCAGACTGGGTCAGACCAATGGTCTATATAGCCCAGTATCCTAACTTCCAAGAGTGGCCAGTGCTAGATGCTTCAGAGGGAATGAACAGAACAGGGCAATTATCAAGTGATTCATTCCCTGTTGTCCAGTCCCAGCTTCTAGCAGTCAGAAGTTTAGGAACATCCAGAGCATGGTTTTGTACACCTGACCATCTTGACTAATAGCCTTTGATGGACCTATCCTCCATGAACTTACCAAATTCTTTTTAACCCAGTTATACTTATGCAATAGTATTCACCATCCATTTTACCTCTCTCACCAAACAGCCGTATACTCCTGTAGTGGCCCTAATTTTGTCCCCTTCACCAGCCAGGTGCTAAGATAGAGCATATTAAATCTTTGATTGAATGGTATTGAGGGAAGTGATCTCACTGCCAAGGATTTATAACATTGAATTATTCATTGACTTCCCATTTTAAAGTCCATTATCATCATAGGTAGCCTGTGGGAGTTAGGTACTTCATTAATGATTTTGACATGCTTTCTGCACCTTAGCAGTGCTAAAAAAAATAATTCCTTCAAGGGAAATAATCTCTGGTACTCTGGTCAAATCAAGTTTAATAGATCCTGTTAAAAAATAGTGAAAAATAGACAGTATCTATAAAGGGTTGGTATTAACTATATTGCTGCTTCAAAATACGTTACGATATTTCAATGCTCAGATTAGCCTCAGTTACACAAAACCAGAAATGCCACTGGTTAAAAATAAGTTTCCTCTTTAAGCATCATATCCAGTTAAAAGGCACAGTGAAAAAAATAATTCCTCAATAGATCAATGACATCACCACAGTGTGGTTCGCCTCCAGGAAAGGATCATGGTGTTTGTAAACAGATTAGATGCACACTTCAGTAGTTCATGGCCAGGACAAGGACATATTTCTAATGCTTCTGATTTAGAATATTTCAATTATAAATCTGTATTTCAATGGAAAGGTATCAGCATTCATTTTCCAGTTCCAGGACATATGAGATCTGCATACTTAATTAGGCATTGAATGACTCGGATAAACACTATGATTTGTTTATATTCTGCAGATCCAGCAAGAAATTGAAGAAGGGGGAGAAATGGCAGGAATACTTTAGCAGAGCCTCATATAGGTCTAAAGGTTGAGGGCAAGTTTTTTTGTTTTTTTGTTTTTCAAAAAATGAGGAGCCTAAAGCTAGGCTCCTAAATCCACATTTAGGTTTCAGAATAAGTGTCCTCATTTTCGAGAGTGGTGAGCATTTCCCACTGAAGTTAATGGTAGAGGTTTTCAAAAGGTACAAATGGCAGCAAGGTGCCCAATTGCTGCTAGCACCTTTGGGAGCTGCTGGGTGCTCTGCACTTATAAAAAGGAGACACTTGTTCAGGAGCCTAAGGGCGGGATTTTCAAAAGTGTTTCAGTGACTTAGGAGCCCAAGTCCCATTGATTTCAACCAACGATTGAATGAATCAATCAGTTAGTCTCCTGAGTCCCTTAGGCTCCTTTGAACATCCCCACTCTATTTGTTTTAAATGTTGGGCTTATTGTTTGGGATTTTTTAAAGGCAGTTTTGAAATATACATACCAATTAAGAGACTCTTATTAAGCTATTATCCATTATCATTCCTGTGTGCATTGGGCAAGTCAGGTCCATAATTTAGTCCTCTTCATCCTAGCAGCCTGAGCAAAACGTAGAACAAATATGAAATAACATGGATGGAGCTGCTGCTAGACTATTAAATGGAACATTCTGCCAGGAACAGGAGAGCTAGAACTGACATCCTAACATGTCAACAGCAGCCTTTCCCCTGGTATTACCACTACAATGACCAGGCTTCACAGATACACATCCATCCACAACAAGCTTCACTTTCAAACAAGCCTTCCCCCTCTTTCCCCATCACTCCTAATCATGTGTCCCACCTGGCTCAGGCACATGGAGGGTAAGCCTAAAGCCAACCAAATCCAGAGGGTGGTAAATGAAGGAGATCAAACATGAGGGTTAGGGTGAATAATATGCTGCCTTAATTTAATGTGCTCCCCGGGAGGTGAAACACAGATAACTCAATGGGAAGTGGATGTGTGGCACAGAGGATTATAATAAAACCAATGGTAGCTATTTAGAGGAAATTATTTCTGCCAAGTACATTCCCTGAAAACATCTGTCATTAGCAGAGGAATAAAAGGAACTCCATCTTACACACAGCCCTGTTTTGGATTGGCCAGGTATGCTTGTGGCATTTGCAGATAGTATCTGAAAGATTGCTAGCACCGTTCTCTACCAATCAGTATCTGGGGAGATTATTTGAAATGTTTTGCCCTCGGGGCCAGCTTTTCTATGGTACTTGGGCACCTAATGATGCAGCTAGAAAATCCCACTAGGTGTCTAAAGTGCTTAAAATGGTTAGGTACATAACACCCATGGATTTTAATGGGAGTTAGGTACCTAACCATCTTAGGTGATTCTGAAAATCCCACAAGGTGCCTATCTGCATCTTTAGGCACCTAAATACCTTTGACAATCTGGGCCTACCAGAGCAACATTTATTCTGATCAATCCAGGAGATGGAGCCCAAAACATTGGGACACGCCCATAACTTGAATGTCTGCAACTTACATAAAAAATTAGAAGGAGAAAAATAGTTTGGAATTTATACAAGAATAATTTCTTCCCAAACGGAAATAGGAGTGAGATTCTGGGTTTGTAAAGTCCATTCTCCCTGGGTTTATGTGACCAGACCCCAATGCTTTTTTAATTTCCCCTTTGTAAGTCAGTAAAGATATAACATTTAATTAGGCTGTGCATGTGAGATTTCTAATATGCTTATCATATTTAACTTCACCAGGAACATTGATTACTCTAGTTGTGCTGAAACCTGGTCTTAGTTATGCGGCATTTTGCACTTATTCAGAAATTCAGCAATTACATGAAATCTTGTGACTTAATTTAAACATGGCTCAACCAACTGCATAAACATGACCATATAGACCCTCAAGAAAACATAGCAGCTAAGTTAACTGTACATCCAGGATTATTGTTGTGTAAAAAATAAAGTAGTAGTCATTTAGCAAAAATATATCCTTATCCTTATCATGGGGTTGTGTACCACCAGATAAACTTCAGAGAGATCCTAGATAAAATGAAGACACTTGCAATGAATATGAATTCTGTGAGAATTCAGATATGATGGGAGGTTTACTTTGCTCACAAGGACATCCCTGCTAATGTGGTTTATGAGTTGCGTTTGAATTGGGAGCTGGGAAAGAGGCAATGCAGAATATTTGGCCTCCAATTCTTCATTTATGACAGTATTATTTCAGTGATCTATGCCTCTATTGGGTAGAATTACCGTGTAATGTAAATTTGCCCCTCTGAATTATGGACCAATCAATTATCTTATTTCGCTTGAGCAGTCCACTGATGAGCAGAGTCCCTTATGGCTCAGAATATGTTAAAAATAATAGCAACCTTTTGCACTGGAATACATTGCAACCCCCTTCCAAGGTTAGAAAGGATTGGTTTTCTTCTATCGCTCAACTGTTTGTTTGTTTTTTAAACTGTTGGTCAGGTGCATCACACTGGATTGTTGTGGTTTTTGTTTTGTTTTTTGTCTCCCTCAAAGCACCAGGGATAGACAGCTGCTAGAGGCTGGATAGACCAACCAATGGTCTAAATCCGGGCATTGCAATTTTGGAGTCCATATTGAGAGCATAATAATTGGTTTCTATCCTGGCTGAGCCTCAATGGGGAAAAAAAGAAAGAAAAAACGGTGAGAAAACGTCCTTGTGACCCCGTGAAATATGAAGATTGCAAGTGGTCCTGAGGGAGTAGAAGAGAGAGCTGCCAAATAGAACTCTTGCACAGAGCTTGAGACAAGAGCTCGTTTGCTCAAATTTTACAACACCCATGAAATTTACCAGGAGTCAGAGGCCTCTTTCTATTTTGCATATCTATTTACATATACTTTTCTACCCAAACTAACTGCACAGCCTGTACATGTTTCTTCTTTGAGAAGTGAATAGAAATTTCTTGGTGTTGGATTTCATTAGCAAGGAAATGTACTTAATCAGTTATAGTAGCATTCAGCTCTCATATGGGATGAAATTCACCCTTCATGCAGAGTTCAAGTGGCATAAAGGACTTTGTGAGCTCTCCCTATATGGATGAATTACACTCAGAGACACTCTACTAATATTAATTAATCATCAGTTGTCCACTTGTGACAAATAATTGTATAGATGGGAATGCTATGAGAGAGCAAGGGTCTTGCCCAAAGCCACATACAACAACTCAGTAGCAGTGATGGTATTTGAGCTCAGGATTTCCTGACTCCCCAAATCTCTATCCTCATTCTCTGGCTCATGCTGACCTTGTTACCTTCATGCAGTTATATGGCAAAGACGATCTGAGGGAAGTGCTAGGAAATATGACCGAGGAAGCCAACTTATATAGGTAGAAAGATTATTGCAAACACATGGGGAACGAGTTGTTGGTTGATTTATTTGCCAAAGTAGAAAAAAAAGACAAGTTTTCACTAAAATCAGATACCAAACTACGGTTAGTGAATTTTGAATCCAAGATGAACAGAAGCTCCCTTATAGGTAAGCAAGGTAAGAGGCAACTTGAGGACAAAAGCTTTCGGAAGTATCAAGTATTCTAAAATAGGGGCTTTGTTCACTACTGTACATATTGGGGTTCAGGAAGTGGGCGGGCGAAGCCTGCCCACTGCTAAAGGGTCCCCCCCCCAGCCTAAGGGGAGCACCCACAGGGCCTGAAACCCAAAGGATTACAGGGGACAACTAAAGTAATAACAGGAACAGGAGTGCGGTCAAAGGGTCAAAAGAAGGGAACCTGATGGGTTCACTACTGTAGCGGGGCGGTCACCCTGCTCCGGCCATGAAGGGGTTAAAACAGTCCTGGGAAAGGACTGCCCCAGAGAGCCAATAGGGTAGGCTGATTGGGAAAGCAGCCACAGCTGGGACCACGCCCAATTAGGAGAAAGCTGGTCCTATAAAAGGGCTGTGAGCCAGGGGCTGAGTCTCTCTCCTGCCTTAGAGGGAGAAGGGTACTAGAAGTAGAGCAGTGCTGGAGAAAAGCAAGAGGAGCTGGAGAGCTCCATCCTGGCAACTCCCCAGGCTGCAGGCCTTGTGCAAGGCCTAAAGAAAGTACTGGGGTTGCAGAGGCTGCAGCCCAGGGTTAGGCAGAGGCAGCTGGTCCAACCTCCTTGCCAATGATGAGTGGCCATAACAGACTGCAGTTTGCCCCAGTGAGCGGGGGCTAGAGGATGACTGGCAGTAGCCACCGAGGCAAGGTGGGTGTAGAGGGTTGGGGTTCCCCTGGGAGGGGAGACCCAGAGTGGGGATACTGCAGGGGCAGAACCCTGAGGTAAAGGGCACCGGGGTCTGGGCGGGACATGGGGCCTGAGGCAGGTGAACCACCGGCCAGTAGAGGGTGCTCTGGGCTGAAATCGAGCTCATTCCCAAGATGACCAGCAGGAGGTGCCGCACCAGTGAGTCTCACTTCGCTACAACTACCTAAAGGCTAGCAAAGAGTGAGCAGTGCATATAAATGTGCATTTGAAAGGAAAAATACAAATCCTCAGGACATTACAAGACGAGTACCCAAACTTCCTCTATTATGCAGGATCATCGTCAAAGAGCCCAGAGAAAAGAAGGCATAAATGACCAAGGAAATTTGAAGCTGACATAGGTAGTTTGTTTATCTACTAATCTTAAATTCCAGCATCAAAATTTGCCTAAGAAATCCACTGAATGAAATCAAGATATTTTTTTTCAGCTCATAGGAATGATATAGGATCAGTTCAAAACTCTTATGAAAATAATATAATTGGGTTTGTGGCACCTTTAAAAAAAACTTGTAGAAGCAGCAGCCAGGCAAACAATGCTGTATCCACCTGCAGCTTGAGGGTCACTCCTCTTGTTGTAAACACAGCTGTGTAACTGAGCCAAAGGAAAACATTCAGTCAGGAAAGCAATTTTCATTCGGTTCCTCCTCTACTAGCCCTGCCTCTGGAGCGGCAGTTAAATGACAGGGCCATTAGAGGATGCAGCAAAGTAAATATACTTCCAATCATGTCTCAACTAACAGATATATTGATTTGATTTAAATCAACATGACACTATGCTTAAATCAGATTTCGTCTGACACACACAAATATTCCAAGTCTAGGAAGCAATTTAGTTAGCAGCTCCCTCTAGCCACCTCGCTGTATGAGCAGCAGAGGGATGGACAGAAAACAATTGCTTACAGTGATGAGAACAATAGAAAACCAGAAATATGCCATGACAGGAGCCCCCCTTGGGGCTTGCATTTTCCTCCAATTTGCAATGGAAAAACGCCCGCTTCTGGTGGGCAATGGAATCCATGAATCCCCTGAAAGGCTTTAAAACAGCCTTTAAAATGCAGTTATTTTCCAGACTTCCAGCACCAGATTACTCTGAAGTATAGCTATGTGGGAATCAGAATTTCCATTTCACAGGCAAATCTGCGATTTGTACATTTGTTTTTGTTCCAAATCAGAACAAAATATCAAATTTTGAAATTTCCCGCCAAATGAATTTTTCAGTAAAATATCATTTAGGGTCAATCAACATATTTTGTTTCAGTTATGACTTTACATTTTTTAAATGTACAGAATAAAATAATTTTCAAAGTAAAAAGTCATTTGGAAACAAAACGTTCCATTCTGAAAATGTTGAAACAGAATCTTAGAAGGAGTCAATTTGACTAAACAGATTTGTCTGATGGAAAAATGTTGTTGGAAAATTTTCACCCCACCGTACTCAGAATTCTGTATGTGCCCGAAGTATTCAAAGGATTAAACAAAGTGGAGAATTTTTGTAAGTTCAAAATTTAGTTATATGAATGAGGTCTGAGCAGTGTCATAAGTGAAACAAATGCCTTGCAAATGAATCCCAGACAACTTATATCTATCCCACATATCCCAGCTTTGACTTTGATAAACAGGTAACATCATTGCAGTCAGTATTCCCTGTCATAATCAGAGGCAATATGATACTATTTAATTATCGAGGCAACTGAAAAGTGTGCGGGGGTGACCACTGCAATAGCATTAATATATTATTACTGTGTTAGGTCTTGATGCTATTGTACAGGTGCCAAGTTACACCTGCCCAGTTGCAGGAGTTAATTAGTAATTATTATTTGTATTGAGGTAGTGGCTAAGAGTCCCAGTCATGTTCCAGGATTCCAATATATGGTTTCTGCCCCATGTCTAAACAGGTGTGGGGAGGCGGGGAGCAGAGGAACACGGTATATAATATGGGTCAGCATGACAGGCAGCTATCTAAGTACAGCCACTGCCTAGCCACTGTCAATCCAAATGGCTGGAAGGGTGGGCACAATCTTTTGTGTCCATTGCATTGGAAGCCAAGGTTAGGCCCAGCTGAAAATCAGGACCCACATGCCAGTAGTGGCATTTTTACTTCACTGAAATGGACATTCAAGTTTCAAGACAATGAAACCTTACAAAGCCACTGCTGTGTTAGTATAAGAATGATTCTGCCTTGAGCTCTTTCACAAAATCTGAACTCAAAAGCTCCTGTTTCTGCTCTGACTCACACCAGGTTGACATCACTGTAGCTCCACTGACTTCACTGGAGATACTCCAGGATTTCCACCAGCTTGAGGGCCCAGGTTCAGATGCCAACTTGTAAAATATGAGTCTGATTCCACTGTATGCTCTGTAATGTGTTCATAGTCCCACAGTGGATGGAGTATAATTGTCTTCATTCTCACTGTATATTTTAGTAATGGGAATATAATTGTTAGTGCTTATAAGACATATAATCTCATTACAGCCAACCTATTAGTATTCTTTAGCTTCAGCCTATGCCCTATGTTTCCCATTTTACCTCTCATTGAAATACATAAATATTTATCTCTTCTTCTGCATCCAGACATAAGTCTAATTCCTAGCTGGCTGACAGTTATCACAACTCATCAGGGAAACAAAACTGCCTGCCTTGTTTTTAATACGTTTAATTTACCACATTTGAAGCACAGCCAAAAAACCAGGAGGTTTATCACTTTGTAATTATATGGTTGTGTTCCTGACACTCTAGTTAAGGAGGGAGGATCCAAGGGGAGGAGCTGGATGAGTGACAAGGTCACGGATTGTCCAAAAACAGAGATCTTGTGCACATGAAACAGAAGAGGTGGAATCTGAATGAATCCAAGGCTGGCACATTTGGATATCCAGAACCGGAGCCCAGAGTCACAAACCACTCCTCTGAAGAGCAAACCCTCCACAAGTGCAAAGACCCTCTCACCCCTACCTCTGTGAGATTCATAAGTGCAAACAGGGGGCCAGATTTGGTGGGTTATCTTGGCTCCCAAAAGTACACCCTTAACACTAGACAAAAACTTCTGTTAAAGAAAGAAAACTCCTCGGATTCCATTTGCTGTGAGCCTTGCCATGCGGGTGGTATTTTAAAATATCCAGGACTTGAACTGAGCAGGGAGCTGGTTCTCATGGGTCAATAGACTTTGTGAGACAAGGTGGGTGAGGTAATATTGTTATTGGGCCAACTTTCTCTTTCAGTAGGTCTGTGGATAAGGGGTCAGGAGACTAAAGGAGTTCCATTTGATTTAACCAGGGCTTGTAAATGTATTCTGTGCAATATTCACAGTAAGATGTGTGGGGCATCATTTAGTCTCTTGTCCCTCCCCTCAGCCTGTGTTTCTCTTCATCAAGCTGTGGTGCCTTGAGAACCACTGTCTCCATGCTCTGTGAGGCTACATGGCTCAGGAGAAGAAGACAAGTAAATTCAATGTATACTTTGGATTTGGCATGCTTATAACTGGCCACTACTGTGGAGATGAAGGGGTGGGGCATTTAAAAACCACATATCCTGGATGTAACTGACTATTTATGTGGTCATAAGGCAATACAACAAAATATTTTTAGAGAAGTAAATACACAGCAAGCCTTTCTCTAGCCCTGGTAGGGAAGAGGGAAGGAGGGAAAGCAGAAGTGGTACATAGGCTAGCCTACTTGAGCTAGCTTGAATCCAGCTAGGGCTGGTAAGAATAGCAGTGAAGACAGTATAGCCTGGGCTTCAGCTCGGATAGTACAAACCCAGCATGGGCCTTTCACATGTACTCAGCTTGCTAGCCCACGCTGAAGCCCCTCATGCACTGATTTCACTGTTGTTGTTATGTGTGCTAGCTGGATTCAAGCTAGCTCAGGCAGGCTAATCCATACACACCTTGCCCGATATGAGCTGAACTCATTGGTCCCATCACCACAAGAACACAACTCTAGAGTTGTGCAAATACTGATTTTTCAGTTCACTGGCTGAACCAACATTTTTAAAAAAAATCCAAATGTTGTGATTAACCAAAAAAGCCAAAAACATTTTGTTTCAGGTCAAAAGAAACATTTTGTTCAACCCAAAACAAAAATGTTGCATTTACTTTTTGATGTTTATTTACCTTTTTAAAATAAAATTGAAGCCATATTTGAAATGAAAAGTCATTTCAAATTAAAAACAAAACAAAACATTTCAAAAATGTCAAAATGAAACTTTTATTTTAAGACTTTGTTTTTGTTTTGGAGGGTATTTTTAACTGAAATAATTCAACAAATTTGACGTGAATTTGCAGAATGTTTTCAACAACCTAAATAAGCATTTCTGGTGAAAAAAGTTTTGTCCAAGAACGTTTGCCCAGCTCTACACAATGCTGACCTCTATAGTTCCTGTGACTGAAGCACTGACTGCTGGCATGCCAGTCAGTTTGCAAGCCCCAATAGGCTTCTGCTGTTGCACTTGTCAGTCAGTCATGTCATGCCACGCTTGCACAAGCCAGCTGGCACATGAGGAGGCAAGTCAAATCAAACGTTACCATGTAGGGATCTAGAGAAAGGGACTAGGGAAGGTAGGGAATAAAAGGATATTAAATATATGTAGCGAGAGAGAGAGAGAATGGGGATTTTTACATCTTCTTCTGAAGCATTGGTGTTTGCCACTGTTAGAGAGAAGATACTGGACTAAACCATTGGTCTGATCGAGTTGTGATGATCTCTACTATTGCACCATGGCACTGGAGTGAGACAAGACAATAGTACTTGGAGGAATTGTCTATGATGTCTCCACTGGTTCAGTGGTAAAACATCAGTAAATGTAATTGTATGTTACCTGTCGTCTGCCATTGTTTAGGATACCTTCCCTTGCTTTCTGGGGCCCACACACACACACTAGAGGGCCCCAGAAAGCAAGGGAAGGTATCCTAAACAATGGCAGACGTCAGGTAACATACAATTACATTTACTGATGTTTTACCACTGAACCAGTGGAGACATCATAGACAATTCCTCCAAGTACTGGACATATGTAAACAAAGGAAAAAGGTGTTAACCATAAGCTTACGCTAATTATAAGGAGGAATAAACCTGGGGGGGGGAGACTTTTACAATCCTTTATTCATCATTATTCTTACTTTAGTTCATAGCTGAACCACGCTGCACTTTACAGTGTGGCTTCAAAACACAAAACAGCTGCCTTCTAGAGCTGTACATAAGAGAGAGTAATTTCTTTTTCCATGCAGCCCAGAATAGCATAGCGATGTCGGTGACTCTCTAGACCTCAGTGCAGCAAGTGAGGGATTGATTCTCATGGTTATTTACTCCCAGGGGATGGAGAAGTCAGGAGGAGGGTGGAAATTTAAGTGACTTTGCATCATGCAGCTGGCATACTTATCCAAAGTAACGGACAAGCTGAATTGTCTTCTCTGCAGAGAAAGCAACCAATGTGACACTAATACAAGCAAGGAGTGTGTCACTGCTGTTTAGAGGGAAGGGAAATGGTAAGACAGAAAAACAGAAATTTAGTGCAGTCACTACTGCAAAGTCTTTTGTATAGCTTTAGTATTCAGCTTACAAAGAAACTGCTAAGTAAGAGTGCTAAGTAATCAAATCTCATTTATTTTAGCTTTAGAAGAAACATTAAAATGCAGGGTGTCTTGTTACTGGAATGAACAGTGGCCTACCCACTATAATTCAGTAAGAGATCAGGAATCCCATTCCACTGGACTAGTGTTTTGACATTTCTATGACAGAAATTTACCATTCATGCATTATGCATCTCAACTAGAGGCTAATATAATGTTGTTACAATAAAGATAAAGATACAATAAAGTTGAAAAGCTCTCTATGAAGCATAGGTGCTGGAACTAGGGGTGCTGCCGCATGCCCTGGCTTGAAGTGGTTTCCATTATATCCAGGATTTACAGTTTGGTTCAATGGCTCTCAGCACCCCTGTCTGTGAAGCTTTTCTACATTTTTCACTTTGAGGAGGAGGAGGAGGTAACGTTTGAAGCATAATGAGGAAATCATTTCCACGCCAACAAAGCTTTCAAGCTGGCTCATTCTCACACCTCTCCAAACCCCCAACTTGTAGCAAGTCCTTTCTAACTCTTCAGCCCATGGAAACAGCAGAACATATCTAGTTACAGTCATTTCAGATTAGTGACAAAGGCCCATCTCAGCTCACGTAAACTAGTATAGCTTCACTGAAGTCAATGAAGTTATGTCGATTTACACAAGCTGAGGATCTGGCCCAAGGAGTCCAGTTTTCAAATGTCAAGTTTTAAAATTAAAGCGCTAAAAACAATCACAATTGTATTTGAAGGATAAAATGAGCATATGTATAGAGGAGAAAAACATCTGCAGAGTCCCCTCTAAGCAACTCTTCTCTTATTCGGAATCCTTGCCATTTGAGAGATCATCTCTGACCAGTGTTATGACAGTAAAACTGAAGAACAGGGTAGAGTGCAAAGCAGTGGCAGCTTACTAGCTATTGTAATGATGGCTGTGGCAGAGGGGTTATCTACTCACTTAGAAATCTGTTCTCTTCAAAAGTGTGACTTCGTCTCAAGATTAAATGTCTTTGCTGAATACCTTAATTAAAGCAGCTGTAACTAACAAGGTACTGTATAAACACTGCCACAGTGTTTCATACGTGTCCTTCCCAGTTACCTAGAAACTACAAAAAAAAAAAAAAAGTAAGACTTACAGACTTACTTCCCCACTAACTTACTTCCCCACTGCAGAGTTACTTCCCCACTAATTTATAACTTTGCTCTTCTGGCACAATGGAACTCTCTATAATAAGGGTCAGGCTCATCTGTGTGGGAGACCGATCTTTCTTGGGGGCTGGTCCAAAACTGTGGAATGAACTCTCCCAGAAACTAAGAATCATCACAAACCTCACCACCTTCCGCTCTGAGTGCAAAGCACAATTCTTTGACAAACACAGAGCAGCATGTATGTTAAAAGAAATAAAACCCAAAATATCCCTATGAAAACAAAGTCATTCCACTGCACACACTTCTCCCCCTGGGAAGAGAATGAGAGAATGAAGAACATTTGACAGCTGGTAGTCATGTCACTTTATGCACTACTGGAAGGCTCTCGAGCCCATATCCTCAAAAGTGTTTAAGGGCCTAACTCCTGTTGATTCCCTTTGAGGATCAGGATGGCAACGAGCACCGTATGAGACTCTATATAGAACAGAACAGAATTACAGATGAAGCTACACTATAAAATTCAGATCCCAGATGGGAAGATCTCCAAAGCATGTATGCCATCTTGTTCAGATCCAGAGTACATGTATATACACGTGTACACACAAAAAACACATGCACATGCTGGCTGTAAAGTTCAGCTCCAGATCTGAATTTCCACATGGTTTGGGGGCATTTGGACCCAGGGTTTTAGTTTGGGACCATTTATAATGTAAATATGAGTTTCAGAGTAAAGTCCTAGACCTCCCACAGGGATGAAGGCAAACCTAGCATGACCTTCCCCACCAGAGGAAAGATCAACCTGCTCCTAAATTTTAATGGTCAATGTTCAGTACCAATGAAAATAGTGGTATTTTTTTGTAAATGTGAGCTACTGGTGACCAATGAGATGACACCATAGGAAGTGGCATCAGTTGCCCTTTGTGATCTTCATTTTGTTTGTACATATTTGGTTGTATTTCTCTGAAATAAGGGAAAGAATATATGGTAGGCCCAGCTCACCCCATCCTCCCATCCATGGGAAAGCCCACAGAAAGGAGGTCAGAAGGGAGGGAAATGTCTCAGGGCTTCTTACAAATTATTGCATTAAGGAGGTATTTGCCTCTCCACCTGGTGGAGAGGGCATTGAGTCCACCCCAAACCCCGTAGATCTCATGAGACAACCAAAGTCATTGGGCGATATACCAGGGGCACAGGGCCATTTGTACAGAGGTGCTATTTACCTAGAACCTGCTTAGGTGCAAAAGTGATGGGCTCTATAGGAAAACTTGAACGAGACAGAGATAGCAAGAGGGAACTCAGACCAGTGTCTTAAGATCAAGAGTTTAGGGTCACTTCTACATGAGGACACTTAGGTGAATCAACAAAGGAGTGAGGCCAATGCACATAAATTAAAGTGTGTTACCTTTGTGTAGATACTCTCATTCAGGAGAGATCTTCCTTCAAGGAGTACGGCCTCTTTAGTCCTGAATGAGAGTATCCACATGGAGTTTTAATGTGTTTTAATTTATTAACATTGACTTACATCTTAAACTGATTCACCTTCTTCTTCATAGCATATGCACAACGTGCCTCAGGTGTCATGTGACCAAGATTTATCACCGAATTTGGTCCGCCGGTTGGATCATTAGCTTCCCGGACCAGGCCGGGTACTGACAGGGCGTGAGACCTCCATTGGTTCACCTTAACTTTCCTGAGTGGAGTGTCCCTATGCAGACAAGCCCTAGAAGAGGATTGGAGTTGGTTACACCAACACATGTCCACAAAGACGTCTACCAAGCCTTTCTGGTCCCTTGATGCAATGTGACTTCTCTTAACATGAATATTTTGGCACTTTTAAGAAGGTGCATTTTTGCTAACTTGATCAATAGTAACAGCTTTTGAAAGAAACTGTTATGGTCTGGTGGGTAAATCCTTTTTTTAATGCAAAGATTGCTCATTTGATAGTCCAGAATGGATCATTCTGAACTAGCACTGTCAATCATTTCAATCTGACTGCTTCCCTTTTACCTTAAACTCATGCGCTTAAAAAAAAAATCCTTAGCACCCTTTTGTTGAAAACCCTTGGGGCGCATTGTGCTTACAGCTCAATCACTTTCCCAAGGTTCTATACAAAGAATTCATCGGCTGCCACACGGAAGTTTAAATTATTCTGTTTTGTATACAATTATAGGAGCATACAAGTATCTTTAATTTTTTAACTCTACTCAAAAAACAGCCCATACACCACGTAGCAATTTAATTTATGTTATAAAACAAAAGCAAAACAAAAAAAAGTGGCTCCCAAGATGAAATCTCTTATGCATCACACACAACCCTGGGAAAACATCATTTGCTTCCAAGGAGTTTTAATGGAAACACCTATGCAATCTGAACTATAGGGATTCAAATGGTTCTGCTATAATTCCCTATTTATCTTGCTAAGCAAACTATTTTAAAAATCAAATCAATCAATCAATAAATAAAAAAAGCCTAAAAGTGAATATATTAAAAAACCCTTTTCAAGGCGTTCACTCAAGTGCATCATAGAAATATGGAGCAGAGAGTTTATGATTCATGCTAATCACACAGTACATTAGTATAATCCATGTATGGCATTATGTCTATGCATCATTTAGCTTCTAAAATATCCTTTCAGGTCTATACATTTGAGTGTGGATACAAGAGAAGAATTGGCACACACTTTATCAGATTGCAAAGCAGTTTGAGAGAAATGTACAACAAATTGTAAGGGAGAGAAAATATTGTTCTTAGAATCACTTTGCAGTTCACTCTCTCTTTCTTTTGGATGTCTTAATGTGAAAAACAGCTATCAGGGCACTAACTTCTCCCAGCAAAAGACCAAAACAAATTACTAAGAAAAGGCAGCATAAAAAGAATAAATGTAATGAGGTCTGTTCATAAATATAATTTTTTTAATTCTTTTTATATTAAACTCTCATGATTTCTCGACCAGACATCCCAGAATCTTTTCTGTATTAGCCAAAGGTAAAGGCTAAACTCTAATGTTAAAGGGGGAACTGTTTTGAAGAAATTAATGTCTTTGTCCTAGTAAACCTGTACTTCATTATCCACTCAGTTTTACTTCTAAACTTTAGCTGACCATAGTCTATTATCAATAGGCTGAATTTTAGCTGGACCTTAGCGTCTGAGTAAATAATGGTTTGTGTGTCCTTTTTACTCTAAACTGTTGATCCTTAGGGAAATGTCTAGAAAGGAAGCACTGGTAACCTACATGGGGCAGGTGTTTTCTGTAATTAATAGGATAATCATTATTGCAAGGTGTTTTTAGCTCATCAGGAATTACTGTGACGATATTTGTCATAATAACTTAGTTATAGGTATATTTTATAATTGATAAAATAGTGGACGGTCTTTAGCTTATCAGTTGTGTAAACCAGATACCACGAAAAGACATGCATGATCAATAGTTCATTTTCTTTGTCTCTTTTCTGTGAACACACATCGTATAAAAAGAGATACCTGTTACAATAGATGTACGTTGGAATGGACAAATGGGGTAATTGATAAGGAATGCTCAAATGCTCTGTCACTGATAATCTTAGTGATTGGCAAAATGGACAAGGAGCATGTGGTATGATAGGTGTCTTCTATAATCAATGTATCAGCAAAATATTGATGTATGGATTAATGTTTAAGTATTAAGAGCTAAATGTGGTCACAGATAGTCTTAGTAGTGACAGACTAGTTACAAATATCATTAGCTTATTGATTCAAAATCAGAGCAAGCATGAGCAAGGATTCTTCTTTGTTTTGAACAAATATGAGATGAGTCTTAGGGAGTTAGAAGTGAATTCAAGTAGGCTGCCTCACTTCTCCAGTCTCAGATTTGGTATGTATGTTTCCTTTTCTGTATTTTGTATAGTGCTGTATTAAGTATTGCCTTATTTAAATAAAACTTCTACTGAGTTTGTTATTTCACACTATGACTTATTAAATTCGAACACACAACAGGTTCTACAAACACTGTTCAATTTGGTCTAGCTATGATTGTGCATATGCATTTCTGTTTGTATACCCACTGAACCAGATCAGCCAGCTGAGGTTCTGGCTCATTATATTTATAGACAGGTCACAGAATAACTTCTGTTTAAATTATAGCTCCCCATTATACAATAAAATGTACTGAGCTGCTGGAAAAACTCGAGTCTTTCATTCTGCTTCACCATCTGCAGAGTTTTGCCATATTCCAGAACACTGTGAGACAGACAGACACACACACACACACACTTTCTCTCTTTAAAAAAAATACATTTACTGAAGGGCTTATAATCACAGTGGAGATAGCTAACACATACACCTCCCAGTATTTCAGTACAGCAGCAGATAGCTGCATCTGTTGCCATTGTTCAAAATGAGGCGCCTTTTCTCAGTGAGTAATCTGACTATAAAATCTCCATTAATAAAGTGAATATTGGGAATCATCATATTATTCATGACACTGACGCATTATGAAAATCCACTTTGGCTACGATGGAAGTGTGAAAATAATTGGAGATTTGTTGTGGCATTTAGATTATAGCGTGTCCACTGTAATGGCATTTGTCTTATAAATATAAACAGAACAATCTACTTACTTAATTTATGTTTCTGGGTGAAGCAAAACACACCACCCAAGTGATGACATTTTTAATATGAAAACTCATTTTCATGTGCATTTCTATACATCTAAAACAGATTTAACCTTAGGTGGTTTGATTTAATTCATTAGCGACGATATGCAGTGTGTAACACACAATAATCTTCTCTTCAGCCAGCTGCCCTCTCGCAACACTCGGAAAGGTACTTTGTAATGTAATTTTCTTATTGACTATAAATCAGTTCATTTTGACTTGGCCAACAATGCACAAAATCCACCATTAAAAGTAAGTTTATATTTGACCAGTGTCAAATTGCAGTGAGGACTCCTGGTGATCCAGCTTTGTAAACACTCAAGGACCATTCAGGCTACTACTGCCTACTGTCCAAGGTGGTGGGACCTTAGCTGCCCAGGGGAGAATTGCCCTTGAGCAGACATTGTACAGGACAGCTGTAAATTTCACAGGCAGACCCACTTGCAAGCCCTCACTGGAGGTGTGGGGGAGAGGGTGTGCCCAGGGCAGGCCCATAGTGCTGCTGGGGTTCTGGGTGGTGCCACTGCCCATAGACAGCCTGGGACAGGCTGCCATTACTTCGAACGCTGTCTTGGGTTTCTTAAGTTACATGGGAGGTTGTTTTGGACCCCAGAGAAACCTACTGTCTCCAAGAGGGGTGGTCTGACTCTCATCCTATGTACCTTGTGCCGGTGTTAGGTTTGGTTCCAGTAGGGATGCGTATGGTTTGAGCACTTTGTCCTGTTGGGATCCAGGAAGTGGGCGGGCGGAAGACCTTCCCCAGCCTAAGGGGAGGATCCACAAGGTCTGGGATCTCAATTAATTACGGGGAACAACTAAAGAGCACTTTGTGTTGGGACAATACCTGGACCCTGATCCTGCAATGAGCTGCACATGAGCAGACCCCTGTGCCTGCATGGAGCCGGACTGGCTTCAAAGAAACTCCGATTGGGCACAGAGGGATACCCGTGCATTTGCACAGAACTCATTGTAAACTTATGGCCTAGGATAGTTGGAGTGCTCATGGATAAGGAGAGGTGCTCTGCAAGTCTTGATGAAGTAGTATGACCACAGCCATCAGCAGAACCAAACTGGTCCCCTACTGAACTTTAGAAACCCAATCAGAGTCCCAAGCTGAGCACACAGAATCGGATGCACCTGACTTAGGAGATGGGTGAAAAGGGGCTGCCTACAGGGAGAACAGGAGAGCCACTATTCATTGGCAGATGTTAGAAACCACCCTTGAGTACAACAAACAAACAAAATCAACCAACTATCCTAAGGACTGGTCAAATGTATTGGGGGCCTGACCTTGCTCCTAACTACAGCTTTCAGGAAAACAATCTTTCCCTCCCATGAGCTTTTTTGAATATTTGAAAAATCTTTCAGCCTGAGTTGTGATGAAGCGTCAAAAATTCAAAATTGTTTACAGGAAGGCAAGAATGAAAAAATCTGTTTCAGGAGACGCAAAGCAGAATTTTTCAGTATGCTTCCCAGGCTGCCCGACTCTTTGAGCTGCCTGATTCTCCTGCCTGGTTTCTGTTGAAAGTGTTGTTGAGATCAATGAATCAGCATTTTCTGATAGAAAACCTTTCTATCAGAACATTTCCAACCAGTTCTACTCACAATGCAGGATCTGGCCCTACAGGGATAAATCTTGTTTAGAATGACTTAGCTCATGCACTTGGTAGCCCATCTGTCCTAATATCTGCAACAATTTCGCCATTATGAGTATCATTTTAATCCTTGTATCACTGTTTTCTTGGCAAGTTTTTAAACTATTTTGTGTTTTCTCAAAGAGTCACATGAGGCTGTGCTGTCTATTTCACTGCTGATTTGGAATCTCACTTCAGTGACATCTAAGTTTTGGGCTTTGGTTTTTTGTTTGTTTGTTCCCCCTCCCCCCCCCCCCCGCCTCTCCCCTCCTTCTGTAAGGTTTCATAGCCATTATTGGGACATATAAATTATTTTAAAAATAACTCCCCATTGTACTGCCTTTTTATCCCAGAATAAGATTTTTTTTTTTGCCTTCCAAACTGCCACAATTCTGAGTACAGCACAATCAGTAAACCTAGTCACATAGCAATAGCCCCAAAGCCAAGACTGCAAGAGCAGAGAATATTCTCTTTGTATTTCTTGTATCCTTCTGATCTAATATTTTTCCATTTATAGATACTTATGCTGAAGGCGTTAAAAATCTAATGAGAATGAAGATACATCCATCCCTGGAAGTTTTTACATTAACCATGGTACATAATGTGATACCTCTTTACAGGACTGACAAATAAATTATAACTCATGAATTTGCACACCAAAAGGGTCCCTTTACTCAGGCTCGCTATTTTGATTGCATTCATTTGGTACTTTCTCCTAACACCCTAACAATCAATGCACAATACAGTAGCTAATCACATAGGGGTTACATATTTTTTTATTTGCTCACTATGGGCCATAATCTATCCTCAGTAGGAGCAGTGTGCATGGGGATCTATGCTCAGAATTTGGCCCTTTTTACATCAGTTAAACCTGACTTTCTTAATATATGTCCACAGTGACTTTAATCTATCCACATACATACATCTAAATACATTTGGTCAGATTGTGTCTCTTAGGGTACGGCTATACTTACCTCCAGGTCCGGCGGTAAGCAATCAATCTTCTGGGATCGATCCCGGAAGTGCTCGCCGTCGACGCCGGTACGCCTGCTCCACGAGAGGAGTACGCGGAGTCGACGGGGGAGCCTGCCTGCCGCGTGTGGACCTGCGGTAAGTTCGAACTAAGATACTTCGACATAACGTAGCTGAAGTTGCGTATCTTAGTTCGAAGTGGGGGGTTAGTGTAGACCAGGCCTAAGGCACCAGCTTTAGGGGGATGAAGTCAGAGTCTCCCTGTGCCTCAGCTCCCAACCTATAAAATGGGATAGTAGCATTTCCCTATCTCATAGGGGCAGGGCCGTCCCCAGGGGTGCGTGGGGCCTGGGGTGGAAGTGACGAATCCGTCACTTCCGGGACCGACCCATCACTTCCAGGACTGACCGCGCCGGCCAATTGCGCTGGCCCGCAGGGCCTCCCAAAGCGCGGGGCCCGGAGCGGTCGCCCCAATTCGCCATGCCCTAGTGACGGCATAAACACATCGATGATTGTGAAATGCTCTGGTACTAGAATAATCAGGGTCATATGAGTAGATAGGGCTATACTGGGGGTTGAATGTAGCTGCCCCACCCCCAATACAGCCTTATCTTAGGAGGTGCATCCCACTCTCTCCTGCACAACTGGCCATTGTGGAAGTGGGACTCAGCCACTACCTGCCTCCTTTGGGTGGGGGGAGGTTAGTACTCAAGAGACAACTACCTGTGTGGAAGCAGTGGCTGTGTTCAGGAGAGCACACAGCCTGCAGTTGTGCCACCCTTGCCACCCTATACAACAACCAGGAACAAATTAGCTCATTATAAAAAGTAAAAGTATTTCTGTTTTGCTCCTATAAACCATAATTAATTCCTCATTTTAACTCCCAATGAAAATTTTGGAACAAATGCTCTAGTCTTAAATCCCCTCAGTTTGCTTAATTGCTGAAAAATAATCCACCAGTGGCCAACAGCATAGCCAAACACTTATGGGCATCTACAGCAACAATCCAGCTTATGACACACCATAATCACACTGTGAGGACATACCACTTCTAACCAGAAAAAAGGCAGAACTAAGAGGAAACAAAACAGGAGTTAAAATTTCCTTACTGTCTGGAAAGGAGGCGGGTATGGCCTGCAGCAGTCATTAGGGCTGCGGTTGCTTGCCTCTCCCAGATTTAAAGTGTCAGCTCCTAGTACAGCACGCTGGGAAAGGCTCCCAGAAGAGGGGTGAATCCACACTGGAGACAGATCATGTCATGCCTATGCGGAGAGACTGAACATTTTTTCTGAGTGCCAGGGAGCTAGGTGGAAGAGCTCCTGAGGTTTACAGAGATGGAGGCTGGTGTGTTTGAGACAGTTAAATCCTTGGTGTTTCCTTTGATATTTGGAACAGGATTTCCCAAAGCACTGTGCTGACCTCACAGTGCTCCTATTCACTTCAATGGTAGCAGAGTTAGGCTGATGCTGAGCCCTTTCAAAAATCCCACCCTGTAAGAAAAAGCTAGGTGATTTCTGGACAACAGCTGCTTCCTGTGCTTAAAGTAGGCTGTATTTTTGCCACTTCATAACATTCCCTAGTCAAAACCTGTGTGTTAAGTCATTATGGTGCACCTGTGCAAATGTCACCAATAAAAATAGACACACACCATGTGCATTTCTAGACCTGGCCCACAGTTAGGTATGCTTTTGCTAACGGAGTAAGCGGAGTTCATTGCTTGAGTCATTTTAAAGTCAGGCTTGACAACGTATTCAAGAATGCGTTGTAATATTATTCGTTTATATTACACTAGTGCCTCACAGTCACAACTGAAATTAAGGCCCCATTATGCTAGGCACTGTATAAACACAAAGCATCACTCCCTGTAAACCACTTTCAGTCTGAATAGACAAGACAGGCATAGGGTGGGAGAAAAGCAATACTATTATTCACCTTTTATAGATGGGGAACTAAGACACAGAGGGCTTGAGGCCTGGTCTACACTACAAAGTTAAGTTGATGTAAGCTGCCTGGTGTCAACCTAGTTGTGCATGCGCCTACACTTCAGTTTGTCTCCCACCAATGTGAGAACCCTGTTACAGCAATGCAGTAAGACCACCTCCCTCATGAGCCATGGTCAATGTACTGAGGTTGATGCAATGCAAGTATATTCACTGTGTTACCTGTGTCATCCCTTAAAGTCCTATAATGCCTGACACTGACCTCCACTGCCCACGTGACACTAAGACTGGAAGTGCTCCCCCCCACACACACCTTTAAAACCCTGTGAATTTTTGAAATGCCTTTTCCTGATTGTCCAGCTTGGCAAGCACCCCTAGCAGCTCTCCATTGTTGTGTGCAACTGACTGGCCGATCATACCAGCCAGGGCCGGCTCCAGGCACCAGCTTAGCAAGCAGGTGCCTGGGGTGGCCAATGAAGAGGGGGGCAGCACGTCTGGCCGTTCAGCAGCGGGGCCGTCACTCCCTCTCGGAGCGAAGGACCTGCGAATGAAGCGGTGGTAGAGCTGCCGCCGGTTGCGATCACGGCTTTTTTTTTTCTCTCTGCTTGGGGCGGCAAAAACGCTAGACCCGGCCTTGATACCAGCTACAAGCTCCTGACATGCTCTGGCATGGGGAAGACAGGAGATAATGGATCTCCTGGGACTGTGGCATCAGGGGCAGCATCCCAACCCCTACCACTCCACACCAGGGAACAGTAAGAAAAAACACAGCTTCACATACACTGACCTGTGAGAGCCACAGTTGCTGTATGTGTAACCATATGAATGTTCTTTCCCCTTGTTAAGTTCTGTTTCATTAAAAAAAAAATTATGTATTAGATTTTAAAATGCACATTTTTTTTTTTGCACTGGTTTTGTTACTCGATAAAATTCTATTTTTTGGAACAGAATCTTTATTTGTTCCCAGTTCCATATGCAGAATACCTAGTGGTACTGAAAGGGCCCACTTGTTATTGTATAGTGTGACACACGTCATAGGATCAGTGACAAACAGTGTTATAATCATAAATGTACAGCAAGTGTCACAAAATTAATATGTGCATTGTCAGTGTTATATTCATTGATGTGCACAAAGCACCACACAGTTTTTTACAGGCCCCAAAACTGCAGGTAGCGTACAGTCCACCCCACATTACTGTGGCTCACTGTTAAAATGCTCATTCAAGGCTTCCCTCAGCCATATACCTCTGTGCTGAGTTCTTCTAATAGCCCTTGTGTCTGGCTGTTCAAACTCAGCAGACAGATGCTCCACCTCTGCCTTCCCCCCCAGTGGCAACTTTTCCCCGTTTGCCTCACAGATTTGCAGAACACAGCAGGCAGCTATAACCACTGGGATATTTTTCTCACAGAGAATCATTTGTGTGATGAAACCAGGCCATCATGCCTTCCATCTCCCAAAAGCACATTCAACTATCATTGTGCACCTGCTGAGCTGGTCCCCCATATCAACTATTGGCATTTCAACATCACCAACGATAATCCGCCAGTTGGGAGAGAAAGTCCCTGCTTGCAGCTTTCTGAACAGTCTTGTGTTCTTAAAGATGTGAGCATCATGCACTTTCCCTGACCAGCCAACACTGATGTCAGTGAAGAATCCCCGGTGATCCACCAATGCTTGCATAATCATAGAAAAGTAGCCCTGTTCTGTTGATGTTCTCTGTAGCTAGGTGGACTGTTGTCAAAATAGCCATCTATTGCTCCACCACAGTTCTGCAACCCCGCTGCTGCAGATCTATCCACTATGTCCCTGAACACTGCTAGTCACACACCTGCATAGCAGGAGATGATTAATGGCCCTGCACACTTGCATAACAATGGCCTCCACAGTGGATTTTCCAACTCCAAAATGATTTCCCACTGACTGTTAACAATCCAGCATTGAAAATTTCCACAGTGCGATCACCACTCACTTCTCCACTGTCAATACATTTCGGATTCTGGTGTCCGTGTGCTGGAGGCCTGGGATGAACTCGGCACACAGATCCAGGAATGTGGCTTTTCACATTAGAATGTTCTTTAGCCACTGCTCAACATCCCAAATCTGCATTGGGAGTGATCCCACGAGTCAGTGTTCCTTTCTGGGGCCCAGAAGCAGCTCTCCCCTGTGTGCAGCTGCTCCATGAACAAAAAACAACCACCTTGAATTGGTTTTTGCTGTGTCTCACAGTAATCTGTCCTCCATGATACGGTCATATTCCCTGCAGATTCAGTTCTTCTTGCAACTTGGCAAACACCAGGGGACCATGCATCCTGTCCCTGCAACACTCATAACAATAGTGCACAGCTGGGCAGGTTCCATGCTTCTGTCAGATATGGCAGACAGCGAGGAGGGCTGTGCACATTCATGGGATTTTGTTTTTAAAGGTGCAAAAATTATGGGGTATGGATGGCACTATGGGATAGAGAAAGTTGCATGCTAGGAAGTTGACTCCTTGCTCCCTATCCAGGGCCGGCTCCAGACACCAGCGCAGCAAGCAGGTGCTTGGGGCGGCCAAGGGGAAGGGGCGGCACGTCTGGCTCTTCGGCAGCATTTCGGCGGCACATCCCTCGGTCCCTCTCGGAGGGAAGGACCTGCCGCCAAAGAAGAAAGCAGCGCGGTGGAGCTGCCACCGAAGTGCCGCCGATTGCAATCACGGCTTCTTTTTTTTCCCACCGCTTGGGGCGGCAAAAACCCTGGAGCTGGCCCTGTCCCTATCACCCCTGAGCACAGGGCCGGCTCCAGGCACCAGCTTACCAAGCAGGTGCTTGGGGCGGCCACTTCGGAGAGGGGCGGCACGTCCAGCTGTTCGGCGGCAATTCGGCAGACGGTCTCTCACTCCTGCTCAGAGCGAAGGACCTCCCGCCGAATTGTCGCCGCAGATCGCCATCGCGGCTTTTTTCTTTTTTTCTTTTTTTTTTTTGGCTGCTTGGTGCAGCCAAAACCCTGGAGCCGGCCCTGCCTGAGCAACTTGTTCCTGCCCAACCAAGCATTGCCCAAACTTCCCAAAACACAGCGCGCTGGACAGTGGTGAGTTGCACACTGGGATGCCTACATATGGTGCACCACACAGCGTATCAACATAAGCACTCCAGTGCCAACACAAGAAGCCAAACATACACATGCACCAGTGATGTACTAGCTGCGGTGGCTTTATATGTGGACATAACTTGAGTCAACCAAAGTTTGTAGAGTAGACATGGCCTAAGTGATTTGCCCAAGGTCACACATGAAGTAATCTTCGTCAGCTGCTCCATATTAAGTGGTAGGACGTGATCAGTAATGAGGGTATTTGCAGCTGAACCCAGCAACCACCTCCATCAAAACTGGTCCGGTTTTGTCGGCTTTCTTAGTATGGACATATTATTAGGATGGAAAACCAACAAATTACAAAGTGTGTTTACCAAGGTATGCTGCAATACATCTTGGTGATCACATGGTGATGTGATAAGATCGCCAATGCTGGACATAAACTGAATATCCAGCCTTAAGGACCTAGCTAGAGATTGACATGAGTGGTGCTTGATCTGCCAGGAGGCTACATCCCTTTGGGATTTGCCATGATAATGGTGATGCTGACAACGACAACAAAGGAAGTGTATGACAGTGCTGGAAATTGATCCCTGCTCTCCTGAGTCCCAGCCCAGTGCCTTAGCTGAAGGCCTTTTCCCTCTGTGATTTCTAGGATTTCTAGGATTCATTGACACTGGAACCATGAGGCAACCCCATAACAAATAAACAAGGTGAATATTATGGAGGGAAAACATTCATTGTTTCAAGATTACCAGCTCTGTCTATCAGCTAGACAGTTTGCCCTTCCCTCTTTCATATGGATAAGCATGGGGCCAACCTAACTATATGGTTGCAGTTTCATTTCATTCCAATATGAAATATTCAGATGGTAAAATACTTTTACAACAAATGTATTCTTAGTGTGGAAAAAATGATTTCATAAGCTCCAGCAGATAAACATCCTACAGGTTATTTCAATGCATATTACAACAATCAAAAGACAATTTTGTTTTATGACAGTTAGAAATATCATAAGTCAAAAACAAAAATAACTTGCTATGGCACATCACTTTAATTTCCGCCTACATTCATAAATCTGATTGCGTTCAGCCTCCTATTTCCAAACTACTTTTTTTTAAATGCACCTTATGCCCATCATGACTAACCCTCCATGTAGAGTCATACAATAATAGAGCTGTTATGTTGTTTCATGACACTATTTTATGGAAGAGGATGTGTCAGAAGCTGTATATTTGTAAGGTCATTTTAAATTTCAAGATGTAGTAGAATATATTTCAGGTATTTTCAACTAATTTTATTTGTAAAACTAGAGGTTAGTTGAACTGTTTAATTTTCACATTAAGGGCCAGACTCTCAGCTGATGTTCCTACAGAGGAAAATGGTTTGATTCAACTGAATTTAAAAGGGAGTGACATCCAATTACAAAGAATGGAATTGAGATGAGCTGCATGTTGTTAGAGATGTGTAGGGTAAAAGAGATTAGCAAGGATAGCCTGACCTGTGCTTATGACATTGCACACTGGATGGTAGGTAGGAGTCCAGGTGTGGTAAAAATGTAGGACCTTATCTAGTTTTACAAAAGGTAAGTTTTCCATAGCAACAGTTTTCCATTCTCATCTACTGAGTGATGGAAATTTCCTTCTTTCAGACACTGTAACACAGAGGTAGAAGCATTTTCTCTCATCCGTCTAAATTGCCAGTAGAATTTAAGACATGATACTCTCTCCATGCAAGGCACAAGCTCCCTTGTAACAAAGAGCAGGAGACAAGAAGGGGCCAGACATGGACAGGCCTTCTGCAGATTCTCCTGTCTTTCTACCTTTGGGAGTGGTCGGTTCTGTGAGGGGCAACAGAAACTACTCCATAGTAAATCCTCAGGCTGACGACAGAGCAATCCTGCCTGCCCTAACACATCTACACATTGCCTGGTAACTCAGACTATGCAGTGCGCTCCGGGTATGAGCCTAACTGTAACACCTTTAAAAAATGTACAGCAATGGACATAATGCAGAGGATGAAGACCTGCCCCTATTAAATTCTATGGGAATTTTGCTATTGACTTCAGTGGGCCAGGATTTCACCCAGAGTCTTTAGAATGCTGGGAAGGTAGGAATGGCTCTGTATTGTTTGCCTTCAAAAATATCAGCAAGTCCAAGACACATTAACATTTGAGTAAGAAGTAAACTATGACGGTGGCATTGCTATTGAAGAATCAACAGAGATAAAACAGATCCTCAGAAAATGATAAATGGTTCTCAGTCCATGATGCTCTCTGCAGGAGCCCCAAAGAAATTATAAGTTCTTCCTATGAATTACTGCCAGGATTTATAATTGATTGTGGTTGTATAAACTAAAATGTGAACCTGACCAATTTCTAATAAACACAAAACAATTCCCTTCAAAAGTTGCATTATAATTCTTTTTCTTGTCATGAGCTTTATCCCTTTCATGACAGCCTTTTATTATGATGGATGACAAAGGGAAAAAATATGGGATTCAATTTGGTATATTTTAATGCCATCTCATACTATATGAACCGCATACAACTATTGTAAATCTTCTACGTTCTGGAGCTAAGGAAAGAATGAAACTCACAAACAGTTATTCAAGAATGAAAGACTAAACCGATTCTTTATGACTTTTAGCTGCTGTGATTTATCAGCCTTTGAAATGGAAGAGTGCTTTAAAATGGAGATTTTCCTGTGTCTAAATGTTCATAATTTGGCGCTTCCTGTGTCTGACTAAAACTTCCATCATTACCAATTGAACTACAGGTTAGTCACTATTTAAAAACCATTTAAAAATGTTAGCGCCATCAATTCTATTACTGTTTTAGGAGTGGGGAAACATTTCAACGCTGATTATGGAGTTGAAATTTGCTCATGGTAACCAAATATTCCAACTTTTTGAGCCCCGTTCTTCACCTGATATCCTTGCACACAGCACCTCTCCACTTCTATGAGATTTGCACAAGTGTCTCTGTGGTCAGAATTTGGCCCCTCCTGAATAAGTGGTGGTGCCAAAGCACCACACGCTACAACAACGTTGGCAGTGCCTGAAGCAATGCATGTTGTGCCAGTATGCTAAGAATGTACCCTGATTTTGAAAGATGAGCTAAGCAACATCAACATCAGGAGATATCTTAGACAAGCATTGGGGTCAAGATGAAAAATGGTGTGGCTTGCACTAACACCATGGAGTATTTTAGAAGAAGGAAAGAGGAGAGAAAGCCTGGTGATGACGGCTCAGAGGCAGGGGTCCCTGAAAACAATAATATTATGTATGTATTACCAAATACAATATATGCCTTTAAATCTCATAGTTTGAAAACCACAGACATGCATCCAACTTGTTTCTCTGTCCCTCCCTACTACCTCTACTCTGTCCCACCCTCCAATGTATTGTTTAGCCCCTGGAGTATGTCTGTAGCAGAGAGGAGTTCTTGTTCTCAGCCAATGAGAGATCTCAGATGCAGTATATTAACAGCTTGCTTGTAAAGTTCCAGAGCCCCAGCTCAGGAACAGCCCACCAGTTGGGCTACCAGTGAGCGGGGAGCCTGGAAGCTCGGGTTCCCCAGCATCCCACCAGGCCTGATGGTGCGGAGCTGGCCTGGGTGGCTGAAATGGCTGGAACCTGCCTGCTTTCCGGCAGAAGTAAGTCAAAAATCGAACCATCTCCACAAGACATTTTGATTTAAACAAATCAGCAAATGCTGATAAATGTTTGGGCTACGTTTTTCTGAACATCTCCGTGGAGGTGCTCCAACCCCACTTCCATTGAAGCCAATAGCAAAAACTGCCATTAACTTCAATGGTGCAGATGAGGCTCAATATTCCATGAAGTATAAAGTCATTGAAGGCCCGATCCTGTGGGATGCTTCTAAGTACCTTCAAATCTCACTGATGGGTGCTGACCAGTATGTATTTTGGCCTGTGGGCGATTGTCGTTCCAGCCCCACACAGTATTATGTGACCATTTCATACACTGATATCTCAGGGATGATTCATTTGTGTATATTTTCATACATAAACCTAAGAGAACATGCTTTGAATGAATGATTTTATAAAACTCAAGTTATTTCAAACAAGCATTACAGCAATCAAAATTTGCCTCCCTCGGTTACTGTTAGAGTGCAGATGACCACCAACAACAAAATCTTTTCCAACCATTGCATAATGCCACAGGAGCCATAAATTATCTTTATTAGGGTAACGGGCTCTTCTGTTATTTGTGTTCTCTTTACCCTACTGTATGTCAATCAGTATGACTGGCCCAGGTGCACTTATCCAAGATCAGTGACTCTAGTATATTATTGAAGAGCATATTGTTGAATCTTCCAAGTGGCTCTCCTGTAAATATGTTATACTTCCAAAGGTAATAATTTCCACACCACTGCAGAATACATTTATGAAACTAATCTTTTAAGGTCTAGAAGCCAGTGAATTGAATACCAAAAAGAGACATTTATTCATATAGCCGTATGTTATGTATTATTAATGCTAAAGTTTGCCTACCTTTGAGAGATATGGATGATTCCATTTTACCACGCACTTGACCCAAAATGCACTTATTTGTTCAATTTTACGTTGAATAGCAAATTGATTTCCAGGGAATTGATCAAGTATTAAATAGCTCAGATGTGTTCTCCAGTTGAAATGATGATTTGTACGGTAAGTTGTACATTGTAGATACTGAGGATAAAAAACTAACAATATGTTTTGTATTTGCCTCTTCAATAGGCAATTGCATCTAGAACTGTATCTAGAACAGTAGCTATAGCTTAGAATAGAGAAGAAAAATGCTGTGTCTCAAACTGGACTGAGTCATAAAAAATGCACATTTGTGAGTCTTCCTTATCGACCCTGAGGAAAGTGCCTTAACAGAGTTTTCTGTCAGGAATCCAAAAAATCACCATTTTCACCACAAAAAAAAAGTTTTTTATGAAAACGATTCATCCTACAATATCTGCCAAATAAGCACATAACATGACTGGATTATACTAATGACATACTAAAAATAATCAAACTGCCTGCCAGCATCAGAAGAAAAGCATAATAATGCTCTGAATGGCACCGAACACATTAGTCCTGTAAATAGAGATTTCTAAGCTCAACTTTTTTTAAACATACATAGAGAGGGTTTGCTGCTCCCCACCTGGTACCTTGTATAGTCATTCAGACCTGTTTATAGCAGGTGTAAAATGCTATAAAACTGATGTGCTAATGTTTTACAGGCATGTCTCCTCTAGCCAATAGAGACAGTAGGAGGGTACCATAGACACCCAAAGCCAAGCCACGCACAAACTCATCCAGCACCGTTTACTACAACTACAAACACGCTCCTCGGATTCACCCAACTTGGTCATTTTTAAAATGCTTTTTATTCCCTTTGGCACATTCTTTGTGGTCTTTCCTCCGTGAAAGGATAAATTATTTATTCTAAATTGTTGGGGGCAATTTCTTAAAAAGCCAGTGGTTTTTTAAGAAATTGGTGTTTGCAAGTGGTGTATTTCCACTATGCATTTGTTTACAGTAAAAAAAAAATCTCCATTATTCAGTTCTGCTTTTCTTAATTGCCTGGTATTCATTTCCTTTGAACAGAATTATCATTCTAGAACATCACCAAGGTTTGCAGCCGTAGCCCTCGTCCTACAGACTTTAGGAGCTGTTTTAATTGTTTCCACCTCCCTGCTGTTGGTTGTTGTTTCAGCCTGTCAGTCATATACAGGTATTTTTGCATCTTTCCAGAGGATCTAAGCTTAATTCTCTCTGATGTTTGGAGTGGTACCTCTCCAGAGAGCTGGATTATTCCTTTTGTTCTGTAGCTCAAATCCAATTTGTTGATTGACTGTTGTTGACTTTTATTACTATTTTAGATCATTTATCAGGCCTAACAATTAATGTTTGTCAATAAAAGAGGTCCATTTAACATTTGGATAATGATCTATTGACACTGGATCCATTAACAGTGGGTTATCAATTGTTCTTTCCTTATGGGTCTCTCCCAGAAGTCAAATCTACTGGAGGGTTTTGTTTGTTTTGTTTTTTCTCCTGTGTTTGGAAGATCAGTGGGAATTGTTTCACCCTGTTAATGAAATCCACAAAAAACAACCTGAACTTTATTGAGAACTGGCAACAGTGACACTCTAGTACCAGGGGGGATTGGTTAGTTGGATACCAGAAAGCAGAAAGGTAATTTTAACAAAATCTAATTGAGCTGGGAGAGAAATTGCAGTAACTGAGCAGATGGTTCAGTCAGGGGTCTCTATGTCATGATCATGAAAATAAGCAGCATCCAAATGTGCCTGTGATCATACAAATATTGAGAGATAATATGCTTTGCTTTTAAATACAAAGTATGCAGTGTCCTGGAAAGTAAGGAAAGTCAAAGGGAATAATGTCTAATTGTATATGATGGAAGCAAGACGTGAGAGTCATTCATGCCCAATGAGATGAGATTGGAAAACAGACTCATATGGAAAAAATACATTAATCAGATTTTCATGTGGTTCAATCCATCTCTGTCCTTTTCAAATCTTGCCTGCACAGAATGACTTTCTGATTAATTTGCTGGTCTTGATCTAGAACTCGCACCATGTTGGAAATCAATTATCAGGCATCTGAAATCACGAAGTCCAGACAGTGGGAAACTTAATTATTATTTTCTTGTTCTACCATAGCACCTAGATGTCCCATAGAAATCAAGTCTTCATTGTCACAGGCACTGTGCAAAACACATAGTAGGAAAGGGTTTTTTTACTAATTAGTCTGGAGACGGACACTTTGCAAAATAGTTTGTGGAGTGCTTCTGAGCAAACAGAGGATGTAGCTCTGGCTCTCTAAACTACTTCAGTCGGATGTGTTGAACTCGACCCTTTGTTGAAAACTTTAACTGTCTAAAGTAGCTGAATAATGGGAGACTGTCAATTTAATTTAAAAGTATTATGTTGTTCAAAGATGGAACAAAATGGAGTCAAAGAAGTGATGAACATTGAGTTTCTCTGGACTGAAGAGAATGCTAATTAGGACATTTCAGGGCTTTTGATGAGGTTACAAAATTGTTATAGCAACAAACCACAACTCTCCTTCAAGACAGGAAGTGTCTATATTTGGACTATGGGAAACTTGTTTTGATTGGGCAATTTTGGTGAGAGATGATGCTACCTCTTTTGGATATTTCTTTTCTAGGGAACACTTGGAAACTTCTTCTCTGCTCTGCTTTGTCACCCAGACTTCCTTGGGCAAGTGATTTAGCCTCTGTGTGACTCTGTAAAATGGGGATAATAGCACTTCCCTATCTCACAGGGCTGTAAGGCTGTTGTAAATACAACAAAAATTGTGAGGTTCTCAAATACTACAGTGATGGAGACGGTCTGTCTAAGTACTGAAACCAGGGCCAGCCCACATCATTTTGGTACCTGAGGCGGGGAGCTCAAATGATGTCCCCATGCCACCCCACTTGGGCCAAAACTTTGAAAGGTCTCAATTCTGTCTTCTTCCTGTTCTACTCCTCTCATGGTACTGCTCTGCTACCTACCCCAGTAAAGGAGAACTAATAACTTAAAATGCCTTGTTCAAAAATTTTAAGTAACACTTAAATTTCAAACACCGGAACAGCAAATGTAACTTTTCTTGTCTGCATAGTAAACACTGGCATTTTTATCTGTTTGAATAATCAAAGTGGTTCTTTCCGTGCCTTCTTGGTTGCAAAGATTTGAACTGCTTCCTGCTGAAGGTCCACAGTCTGGGCCTGCTCATGCTTTATTGAGATGGTTGCAAGGCCAACCAGCCTCTCCTGTGTCATTGTAGAGCGTAGATGTGTTTTTATTAACTTCAGCTTGGAGAAGCTGCGTTCTCCACTGGCAACTGTTACAGGAAGTGTTAGAAGTATGCACAGAGCAACAAAAGCATTTGAAAGAGGGTGGTCATCTTATTTGTGCACATATATTCCAGAACAGCCTTTGGAGTTGATCCTGCTGAAATGTATCTTGAAAGGGCTTTCAGTTCATCACTTAAATCACTTGCATTAATATCGCGCATGTCATCATATGCCAACACTGTCTCTAGTGCCCTGCATTGCTGGTGTAGGTCTTCTTCAGGTATAGTGAGGAGTTTTGGAATATCATACAACATCCCAAATATACTACTGTGTTCCTTGAGCTGCATGAAACGTTCTTCAGGTGACTGTATTGCACAATCTAGCACCTGGTTAAATAATTCAACTTTGAATTGTTGTTTGGGGTCTCTTATACGATTATCCCATGCCTCGTAATCAAAATGTCGTCTTCTTTGTTGACTCTTGTATTCTTGAATGGGTGGGAAAATAGCTTCAGTGTGAAGTTCCTCTGCCAACTTCTGTGCACCCTTCGGAACATTTTGAAATCCCTCATCTGACTGTAGGTATGACTTTGCTTTGTCCAGTTGTTCCATTGCTCCAGACCAGATATATCAAGAACAACACCTTGGAGGCTCTTGCTTACAACATTTATTTCAAACAGTATGTCATACCACAACACTAAGCCACACAGAAATTTGAAGTTATGTATGTTTCTGGTAATTCCATTTCCCTCTGCCACTGTTCTCCCATGAACAGTTCCTGTCATAGCATTATCCTCCATAATGGCAACTATGGCATCATCTATCTTCCCAATTTGGTGTTTGATAGGCTTTATCGCCTCCACTCAACTTTCCCATCATGTGACACTCAGTGGTTTCACTGTCAAAGAGAATGTTCCCAGATGTTGCTTCAAAATTTGCCATCAATGAGTTGATGCAGAGAAAAATACATAGATGCTTTGAATGACATTAAAAAATTCAGCAGCCTCACTAGAAGCGGATGCTGCATCAATGACCACCAAGTTCAATGAATGAGAACTGCATGGGACAAAAAAAGCTTGAGGGTTTAACTCTCGGATCCGTGTCTGCACTCCTCTGTTCTTTCCTCTCATGTTGGCACCATTATCATAGCCCTGACCTCTCATGTCAGCTATCGCAATTCACGTATCTTCCAGCTTTTTAAGAAGCACATTTGTCATACCAGCTCCTGTAGTATCATCGATGTCAATAAATTCTAGAAAATGCTCTCTGACAGTCACCATTGCAGGGACATTTTCACTAGGTTCTGTTGTTGTTACAAAACGCACCATTAAAGTCATTTGTTCCGTATGGCTGATGTCAGGTGTGCAGTCCAGAATAACAGAATAATATCTTGCTGACTTCAGATCTGCCACAGTCTTCTGTTTGACTTTTGTTGCCAGTAACTGTATGATCTCATTTTGAATTGTTTTTCCAAGGTAGTGGTGTGTGTACATTTCTTGGGTGGTGACTCTTCTTAGATGCTCCTGGAGTACAGCATCAAACTCAGCCATCAGCGCCACAATTTTAAGGACGTTTCCATTGTTTGGCACATACAGCTGATCTGAAGTGCCACGCAGTGCTAGGTTTTGGGTGGGAAGCATTCTCACTATGTCAATGAGCCTTTTCAGAACATTTTGCCAGTAAAGAGACTCTGGTGCAATTTTCTCTTGATGCTGATCATCTATGGTGGCCTTTAACCTTAGTCTCATTTCAAGCTCTTTCCACCTATGGAATGCTCTCTGGTGATTTGCTGCCTTCTCATGGCATGCCAGATTTCTAGCCAGATTTTTCCAGTCCTTTGTTCCTGTAGAACCCAATGTGGCTGGAACATTAGACTGGAAGAGTTTGCAACAAAAACAGTATGCAGCATTCTGGGTTTTTGAGTACATAAGCCATGGCCTCTCCACTTTGTCACCACTGGGGATTTCATGCCAGTAATGTGTTGGATGGAAACTTCTATTTTCATTGTCTTTGAGGAACATGAAGTTTTTCACTTGCTGTGGCCCATGCAGTACAAGGAAGTCCCTCAGGCTACTGCTCAAGTGGGTCCACAGTCCTGGATCATCTAGACTTAAGGAACTAAACTCAGCAGCAGCTGTTTCTTGCACCTCCACCACGCTCCTCTCTGATCTACACTTTTCTTCAGGAATGTGCCTGGTTACATCCATTTGAGATGGAGATATGGATGCTGCAGTAGCTGTCAGGTCACCTGCACTCTAACTGAAAGATCAGGCATCTCCTCACCAGTCACATTCTCACGGGGGCCGGCAGGCTCACCGTGAACATTTGTGTCTATGTCTCTCAGCAGAGCTCCTTCCTGCTTAGATAGAAAAGCTTCCTTTGCTTTCTTTCTTTTTCTGAATGCTGCCCTAGAGGGGCGTTTTCTTCTTTCACTCATGACTGCTGTTCTGTGCCAGCTATAGTGCCTCTCGACACTCAATTGAAGGGGACAAATAAGCAAGCTGGTAGCAGGGCCTGAGTGAGGGAAGATATCAGCATCTTAAGGGCCTAACTGGCTCCGACTACTTCAGTTGACTGCCTGTTCTCCTCAAGTGGGTTCAGGGAAGCAGCAGGAAACAGGAAGCTCCCTGAGAAGCTGGTGTTAATCAGTCCAGGCTCCTGGGGGTGCTAGAGAGGTACATAAGAGGCTTCTCCTCCTCTCTCTCCCTGCAGCTCCTGCTGCTTTCTGTTATTCCCTCTCACCTTTTCTCCTGCCTGCCTGTTATGTCTCTTGTGCCCTCCTTTCTCCAGCACAGCACGCCACCATCTCTGTGCATCTAGAGCAGAGAGAATACATATGCACCAGCAGCAGACACAATTTTCTACACTCTGGGTCCTAGTGTCCGCCCCACAGTCTGGCACCTGAAGCGGCCACCTCAGTTTGCCTCATGGTAAGGCCTGCCCTGACTGAAACTTAGGTTAGATGGATGGATGGATGGATGGATGGATGGATGGATGGATGGATGGATAGGTGGATGGATAGATGGATAACCTCAACATGGGAGAGTACTTTATACAACTTAATTCTAATCACATGGTCACAACCTCCACCACTCACTGGGTTGCAGGGGTTTACTGTCATACCTCTGGTCCTGATCCTGAAGGATGTTCTGCCTAGACACATATGGAGATGGACTCATATGACACCACCAACTCCATGACTATGTCCTGAGCAAACCATGGATTTGGGCCACTCTACTAACAAACAGCCCTCTCTGCTAAAATACCATCTGCCTTGAAGAAAAGTACAGTTTCTCTTTTTTTCAGGAACTCAATGGAATTACCCTGCGTGGGACAAAACTTATGACTGGACCATAGCTGGATGGCAAACTTTTCATAGTCTCCAGTAATGAAATGTATATCCCCAAGTTAATGATCTATATAGAACGATGCAGTGTACTGCCAAGATTTTAAATAAATTGTAATAAAACTGAAGCAGTGTTAATTTCCTCCCTTCTGAATTTAGCTCCTTTGATTCTTTCTCTTTAACTGACCCACTATTCAAGGTAATAGCTTGCTCCAATAATTAGTGCATAAATCCATTTCTATCTCCAATTGAAGAAAATAATACAAGACTGTAACAACCCTCCTCTTTTTGCTAAGGTTTAGTAGGATATATATAGATTGACATAGAAAAAGGTTGAAAGGCTTCCAAAAGCGAACTATGTAATATTTCTAAGTTGCTCAACACTTTAATATCCAAGATCCTGATTCAGCAAGCACGTGCCTAACTTGAAGCATATGAGTTATTATTTATTATTTTTATTGTAGTAGCACCACTCATGAACCAGGACCCCACTGTGCTAGGCACTGTACAAAACACAGAACAAAAAGATGGTTATTGCCCCAAATAGCTTATACTCTAGGGCAGGGGTCGGCAACCTTTCAGAAGTGGTGTGCCAAGTCTTCATTTATTCACTCTAATTTAAGGTTTCGCGTGCCAGTAATACATTTTAACGTTTTTAGAAGATCTCTTTCTATAAGTCTATAATATATAACTAAACTATTGTTGTATATAACGTAAATAAGGTTTTTAAAATGTTTAAGAAGCTTCATTTAAAATTAAATTAAAATGCAGAGCCCCCCCCCACTGGTGGCCAGGACCCAGGCAGTGTGAGTGCCACTGAAAATCAGCTCGTGTGCCGCCTTCGGCACGCATGCCATAGGTTGCCTACCCCTGCTCTAGGGTATGTCTGCACTATCTGCCGGATCGGCGGGCAGCGATCGATCCAGCAGGGATCAATTTATCGCATCTAGTCTAGACGCGATAAATCGACCCCCGAGTGCTCTCCCGTCGAATCCTGTACTCCAGCACCACGAGAGGCGCAGGCAAAGTCGACGGGGGAGCAGCAGTAGTCGACTCACTGTGGTGAAGACACCACGGTAAGTCGATCTAAGTACGTCGACTTCAGCTACGTTATTCACGTAGCTGAAGTTGCGTAACTTAGATCGATCCCCCGCCGGTGTAGACCAGGGCTTGTTAGGTACATCCTTAAGTACCTTGTTCAGTCTGGGCCTAAGTTTTGAACAGCAGTTATGAAAAGAAAGAGGGCAGGGGAAGCATAAGCAGCCTCCAAATTTGTTTTCTTCTCTCCTTATTTAGGGGAGCATATGAGGTATGCGTGTTGAGAGTCGGTGTCAAGAGATAGCTTTGTGGGAAAAGTACAGTTTGCTTTTTAATCTGAACTCTATCACATTTGTACTCAGTGTGATTTGCTCTGGCAAGATTATCCATAGTGAGGGCCTCATTGTTGAAGCTATTTTGCTTCTGCAGCTGCTGGTTTTACCTTACACCTCTCCAACTGGAATGCAGCTGTCTTGAAAGATCCTGGTTTTTCTCAAATGTGGCCACATCCTAAGCCATTAAGAACGTTGTAGATTACAGCCTGAACTTTGATTTGGTCCTGAAAAGAAATAGGAGCCTGAGAGTTCACAAAGAACCGGTCTCATATTCATAATGGCACTTGTAATTTAGGAGTTGCAGTTTTCATATGGCTATTAAGTTAGACTCCTGAGATTGTGAATTACAGTCATCTGACATGAAGGGGACCAAAGCATCAATCACTTCATCCAAGAGGAGAGGGTTTCCTGGCAGGCTTCCCTGCTGTGATAGTCTGCATGCCCAGGAGTAGCGAAAAGTGAAAAATGACCCCAACATTTTTATAAACTTCTTGTCAATATGTAGTCCTCCTTTTTGACATATCAAACATTAAGAAATGCTTTTATTAGCCCATAAGGAGATATGGTATTTCTCAGGCACCTACATAGATAGCTTAGAGACAAGTCATATATCTAATAAAGAACTGGCCTATGCCATAGAGCGACATGGTAGAGCAGTGGCTCTCAAACTTTTGTACTGGTGACCCCTTTCACGTAGTAAGCCTCTGAGTGCGGCCACCCTTATAAATTAAAAAACACTTTTTTGTATATTTAACATCATTATAATTGCTGGAGGCAAAGCGGGGTTTGGGGTAGAGGCTGACATCTTGCGACCCCCCCATGTAATAACCTCATGACCCCCAGTTTGAGAACCCCTGTGGTAGAGGATGTAATATCGTCTATTGCACCAACTTCAGTTGGTGAAAGAAATAAGCTTTCGAGCTATACTGACCTTGTCTTCAGGTCTGGGAAAGATACTCAGATTGTCACAGCTAAATACAAGGTGGACAGAATATGTGTTAACTATTTATGCTAAACAATCTGTTCCACCTTGGATTTTGCTGAGTACTTTCCCCAGACCTGAAGAAGAGCTGTGTGTAGCTTGAAAGCTTGTGTCTCTCACCAACAGAAAGCAACAGAGTCCTGTGGCACCTTATAGACTAACAGATGTATTGGAGCATAATCTTTCATGGGTGAATACCCACTTCATCAGACGCATGTAATGGACTCTTTGTTGCTTTTTACAGATCCAGACTAACACAGCTACCACCCTGCAGGGCCGCCCAGAGGGGGGGGCAAGTGGGGCAATTTGCCCCAGGCTCCGGGCCCTGCAGGGGCCCCCACGAGAGTTTTTCAGGGCCCCTGGAGCGGGGTCCTTCACGCGCTCCGGGGGCCCCGGAGCTTCTTCCGCTCCAGGTCTTCAGCGGCAGTTCGGCGGCGGGGGGTCCTCCTGCTCCGGGACCTGCCGCCGAAGTGCCCTGAAGACCCGCGGCAGGGGGTCCTTCCGCCCCGGGACCCGTCGCCGAAGCGCCAGGTCTTCGGCAGCAATTCGGCGGCAGGGGTCCACGCCGCCGAAGGCCCCAGGCCCCCTGAATCCTCTGGGTGGCCCTGCCCCTCTGATACTAGTCACCAACAGAAGTTGGTCCAAAAAAAGGTATTAGCTCACCCAAGTTGTCTCTCTAATATCCTGGGACCAATACGGCTGCAACAACAGTGGTCCAATCCATCTCTGACTTTAAAAATAAATGATCATCCATGATTATACTGCACGAAAAACTTCATGTAGAAAGATGCTTTTATTTGTGTGGGAGTTATAGGAGTAAAAAACAAAAGCCAACCTATACCTGCTTTATAACAAAAAGTGAAGTGCCTTACAACCTTAGGGCTGATCTTGCAGTCAAATTACATATTTGTGTTTGCACTGTACATAACACAATTGGGTCCTGCTCCATGACTGGGGCTCAGAGACACAACCACAATATAAAGAAATTAATTAAATAAGCAAGGACTGCAGAATTGGATGTTGTACTGTGGAGTCACTACTGCAATTCCATAACATTCTGCTAGGCATAGTACCAGTATATCTAGTATACATTTAAGTCGTAAGTATATAGACTCATAGACTCATAGACTCATAGACTTTAAGGTCAGAAGGGACCAATATGGTCATCTAGTCTGACCTCCCGCATGATGCAGGCCACAAAAGCTGACCCACCCACAACAGAATCTTCCAGCCTGCGACCCCTGCCCTATGCTGCGGAGGAAGGCGAAAAACCTCCAGGGCCTCTGCCAATCAACCCTGGAGGAAAATTCCTTCCCGACCCCAAATATGGCGATCAGCAGAACCCCGAGCATACAGGCAAGATTCTACAGCCGGACCCTCATTCTACCCGCGATGGCACGTTAATGCCTAATTGACCAAAATCACGTTATCCCATCAAACCATTCCCTCCATAAACTTATATACCAGTATAATAGCTCGTTCCATGGAGAAAAGTATGGTTTGGATTGAAAGTAGTGAGTCAACAATCTGTTGGTGGTTTGACACAAAAGCCAGTGCACAATAATAATATTAAAGAAAAAAAATCTAGAAGGTAAATCAAATCTGTGCGTATACAGTAATTTTAGAAGAGGAACAGCAAACTCTCTAATGACAATTATTGACAATCTGAAGTGAAATGAAGCAGAATAATTCAGTAAGTTCAGACATTATATAATAACTTCAAAGTAATATCATTATGTCTTATAGTTTTGACTAAGTATTTTCAATTGGGCACCTTGAGATAAATTGTGTATGCTGCGTGAATCAGAGCCCAGAAAAAAAAGTACCTGTGCTTTATACGATAAAAGAATAACTTGTCCTATGTCAATGAATTTAATGAGCTATGACTCTAAATCCCCTATAGGGAATAGCTCTAGTTTATTGTTTATCCACAGTTCTGTCTAAGCTTCTCTATGAATGCTTTACACAAATACTGTCATTCAGGTGGAAGAGAAATATACATATGGTTGAAATGCCAACTGTGCCTTCTTTACAAAATAATAGGCTCCCAGCCAAATGCAATTATTCAAATATTGGCTCTGCTTTAGGCCTTGTGTAAGCAAATTATCAGCTTATATATACACTTGACTTTACACAATTAAGCCCCCTTTGAATATGTAATTTTCTGAAAGGTAATTACTATACTTATTGCTACTGAGATTAAAAAGGGAATATACAAAAAAGTGCAACATTGCTGTGTGTTCAAGTAAAAATCTTCCAGAAATAGATTAGCAGCACACAGTCTTTATCTCATAAAATATAGTCATGCTATTTGACATTTGGAAATAGTAGGGCTTCTCATCCTGAAATATCTCAAAATTGTTATTATTTATATAATGGTAGCAACCTAGAGCCCCAGTCATGAACCAAAACCCCAATGTGCTATATGATGTACAAACACAGAATAAAGAGATGGTCTCTGCCCCCAAAGAATTTACAATCCAAGTGATTCCTCGGTAACTACTTCAATAGCCTCATCACTCTAATACCTGAGCACTTCTCCAGCATTAATGAATTTATTCTCATTTCACTCATCTGAGACAGGAAATTACTACTACCCCATTTTACAGATGAGGAACTGAGACAGAGAGAGAATAAGGGCTTGTCTACACAGTGGGGTAATGTGCACAACAAGAATGTGATTTCTAAAATGCTCTAATGTGTTGCATATTAATTGGTCCATGTAGACCGTGCTGGTGGGCACTCAAGGTTCCCTGGTACACTTAAATATACTATGTTTCAAGCAGCACTACGTTAAAGCACACTAGGGAACTTTTAGTGCACACCAGCAAGGGCTAATCAGACCAATTAATGTACAATACATTAGTGTGCTTTAAAAATCACACACCATAGTGCACATTGCCAGACTGTGTAGACAAGCCCACAGTGATTTGTCACATGGAAAGTCTGTGACAGTGCTAGGAAATGAGCGTATATGTCATGAGTCTCATTCCAGTGCTTTGACCACATGATCATCCTTTCTCTCCTGCACCAGCTACAGACAGCACCATTGCAATGCAAACACCACTGTGGTAGAGGAGGCAACAAACTGGTACACAACACAATACACAACAATGAGTTTAAAGGAAAATTTTAGCAAAGAACAAACCTCTACTGTTATAAAAGTGTCCAAAGGATCGTTATTGTCCACGCAAAGTAGACATCTTGGTTTTTAAAACATCATGTCCTAACTTTAAAATACAGCTTAAAAAGACTGGAGTTATAATGTTGCATTTCTTAGTTGCTTTATTACAACAGTATTTCTCTCAATTTCAAAGGCAAGAGTTCTGACTCAATGACTCATTTTAAGCTTTTTAAATTCCATTACATCATACCTAGCCTTGCATTTCTTTGTTAATGTATAACTATTGGACTCATTTTGCAAGACGTCAATGCTAAGTTGTTTACTGGGAGATTGTCATCAGCAGTGCAAATTAAATTATACCACACTCTTTTCCAATTGTTAAGAGAAAAATATTTTTCCCCCAGAATGATCTCCTATTTTAAAAGTGATATTTAGTCCTATTAAAATCTGTATTTTCTTCATATATCTTCCATAAGGAAATCCAATGTTAGAATGAAATGCTTTTAATGTGCTCTAGATGTAGCATTTACCATATCCTCATTAGTATATTATGATCCCTCTTCTGTGTCAGCTGGAAGGGAAATCACATTGATGGAAGCTTTGATTACTACTTGTAAGTGTGATCATTGGTTCCTAGAGGCAGAAGACAACAAAAGAGTTGACAGACACTTAAGAATGCTGAGAAAAGTCAGGAACACAGGAAGGCTGCTAAGTGGATGCTAGAACTTGATGTAGGTGAGTGTTTGCTGTTTGGGGAAGAAAGATTAAGAAGTTAAAGTTGGGCATCATTCAAGAAGATTTCAAGGAAAACCAAAGACCAGCTGGAGACAAGGACCTTGAAATCCTTGCGGACGGCAATACAAGGTAAATTAAAAAAAAAAAAAAAAGACCATTTTTACAGGAAAGTGACATTGTCTAAGCACATAGGGATGTCTTCGGCAGTTTGTGAATCCCTTTTCTCAAATATATCAGGGTATTTTAGCTGGCAGGAGCAGGTAAATGCAAATCAAAAAATGAGACAGATTCAGTGGCAAATGAACTGTCACAGCTTTATCATCATTTATTCGTATTGCAATAGCACCTAGAGCCTCAGAGGAGTGTACAAACACATAACAAGGAAACAGTCTGTGCCCCAAAGAGCAATGCTAACTCTTGATCCTCCCTGGAAAGAAGTGCTGCTGAATTTTCCCTGAGCACAGAAAATTGGCAGCCACTTTTACTGCCTCCTTGGGAGCTCTTCTTAAAGACATGACTGAGAGAAGGAAACAGCGGAGATAGCCTTTAGAAAGGCTGGCTGGCCTACCTGAGGTGGCTAGTGGTTTCTCTTAATTCCCACAGCAGAGCTCCTATGGGTATAGCAGGAATTTGAACCTGGCTCCTCCATCAGCACCATGAGGACGACAACAACAACACAGAAGGTGGAGATGCTCTGAGCACCCAGATTTAGCTAGTCCTAGGCCCACTTTGCTCTACTCTAATATATTGCCAGTAAAATCTTTCTTTTTTAAAGTAAATTATGCAGCTAGATCTTCCAAAGGCATCAGATACCACAGTGATAGGCATTGTATAAAAAACAAGATGGGCTAGATTGAGCGCTCATTCTGAACATAGTTGTTAGTTTAAAGTCTCTTGAAAACACTTCTTCAAATAATGATCTCTGTCTGAACTGAATCAAACCGCTCTATACTGATCTGAATTCAAGGTGTTAAATACATAGGGTACACAGGGCCTACTCCAAAGCCCACTGAGGTCATTTAATTTCAATGGGCTTTGCATCAGGACCATAATGAACCAAAAAGTTTTACCATGTACTTTTAAACTGCCTTTACTATTTTGTTTGTTTGACCATTCAAAACCTGTATAGGAAAAAATTAAAAATACTGACACTGAATGCTAAAAAATTGGAAATGAGACAATCAGCAGATGGATATATGTTAATGAAATTACATTTGTAAGAAAAAAATATACCCCCAAAGTTCATCACTGACTTTCAACTCAACACTTAGGTCCTATTCCTGTACAGGTTTACACATCTTTAGATTTATGCATGGCGAGCAGACACAGTGAAGTCAAACGATCCGTGAAAAGCTAGTACATGATTAAGCCTTTGCAGAATTGGAGCCTCATCTATGTCTTATTCCTGCATTTCTAGACTCCAACACAAAGACATATTCCCCCTTTTTTGAATGAAATATGAACTATTCATAGTGAGATTCCTTTCCCTGCTAAGTTCTTTGGTGCACAATTAACCTGGAAAAGATTTGTCCCATGTCACACTCCCTTCATAGCAAAAATTATTTAAGATAAATTGGTAGTATGGTCCCTGTGATTTCTCCTTGAATAGCAATCCAACATATATATAATTAATAAAAACAAGAGTTAATTTTAATAATACATAGTTTTCACCGGGGTGGGGCAGTAAGCTTACAAGAGGAAGATGTACAAAGTTATTCTTTCTTCCCATCATCTCAGGGGGGAACCTTGTGAACCTCCATCTCAACTGCTCTGGCTTTAGCTGCAAAGACAGGATTTAGATTCAGAGAGCAATGACCTTTCTCGTATTGAGCATTCAGAGCATGTAGCTTTTTCGACTTTTGGGAGAGTTACTGTACAATATTTTTTTTAAAAACTTCTTGTCTGAGATTCAGGCTTTATCTTCTGAGAGCTCCACAGAGGCTTTGGAGAATCCACCCCAGCCCCCTTGTATTAAATGTTAACACTTCAAGAGCCCTCATGCCAGACCGATTAAAGCACGGAAAAATTGTAGCATCAAGAATCCTAGATGTTCCAAAAAGGCAATCCAATGCTTTTGGCTGCATTATCTCAGATGACAATATGAGGATAGGATGTCAAATTTTAAAGTGTGTGTTGAAGATTTGGGGAAATTAAAATGATCTGGTCTCTAAACAATTTAGTTTTAATTCTTAAAATGAAATCCTAAAATAACTTAGTGATTGAAAGGTCTTAATGATTTCCTTGTGAATCTGTAAATCTTCTCACAAGCCCCATAGGTATTGCAATAATAAAAGCAACAATAATAATAAAAAAGTAATAACAACACCAGGATCTCAAAGCTTTTTGAGGGCTGTAGGTAAGTGTCATTATACCCATTTTACAGATGGAGAAACTGAGGGAGAGAGAGATACATGGCTTTAAGCCGCAAGTTGCTGAGAGTACTTCATACACATTGTAAGATCGGGTACTAAATCATTTACCCAAGGTCCCCCTGGATGTCTGATTTAGAGCTGAGAATAAAACCCATCTAATTAGGCAACTGAAACATGTCAGGTGACCCCTTATGTCCCACCAAAACAGCACAATTTTCAAAGACTCAGAAATTGCTCACAGCCTAGTGACAGGCCAAGAATTATTCTCATCGATCGTTTGGTGAATAATGTAGCATAATGAATGCATACAGCAAAGCTGCTATCTGTTTGCAGACAATTCAAGAACAGAAAAATGATGAAATATTTCATCAGCTATTTGTTATGAGCTATTTGCTCAGCCCCCATTCAAGTAAAAATAATGAATGTCTCCTTTTCCAGTATATTTGAAAACGCCATTCATTTTTTATAAAATATATTATTTTTTAAAATATACATTTGGGGTATAAAACAAATGTATGTTATTGTAATGAAAACTATTAGTGATTTAGTCATTCCAACTGCAGCTCTTCAGAGTCTGCTATGGAGAGCTACATATCTTAGGGTGACAAATTTTAGACTAGTTCCAAGGCCATCGGAACATGAATTTTAACAACTTCCTATTAAAATATAGCTCCGTAAATAATCATAATGGCAGTGTGCACAAAGGGAAAATATATCCTTTGCTTAAACAGAAAAAGATTATCGCAATCTGAATTACATTTTTTGAGCATTTATTACCAGGGGAGATTGTTACCATGAATGCTAAGGACTATATTCTCATTTTGGTGCATGCATGTAAAAGTCTTACTAACACTGACCCCAACTGAGAACAATACTTAAGCCTGCATTTATGTCTGTCCCTATTCAGGAAGCTGTAGCTTCCACTGATTTTAGTGGGACTTGTTCAGCATTAATTTATAGCTGCTCATCTTTGACTGGTGATGAGTAACGATTCTATGGAAATGCTTCTCTGGATGCCGCAAGGCTGATCCTGTGCTATGCTGCCCCTGGCAACAATCTACACCTTCAGCCCAAGTTTATGAGCTTTTGCCATTCAAACAATTGGAGCATTTTAGCTTACTGATAAACTCACTGGAGAAAAAACAGCTACTGCAGATTCTATAAATTATTTTGACATGCATCTGTTGTCAAAGTATAAAGGGAAGAGGGGACCTTCCTTTTTCTTTTGATGTGCAGATTTCTCAGGAAAATGTATTCGATTTCAAATCATAGGAGACAAGATTTCTGTGACATTCCCAAAAAGGAGAGGAACAGGTGTTAATCTAACAACGAATATCAGACTGAGACTCGAGAATTCATAGCCATTCATGAATCTGTAGAGTGTAATTGTGAGTACTGGAGAATAACAATGAGAAAATTAGATTTTAAGAAGCACCAGTAAGAGTGCTAGCTGCTGTCTCGATGGATTTGAGCCTCATACATTCTGCTAATTTTGGAGCAGTGTGATTAGCACTGAACTATACTTTGCAATTAGGGGCAAATAGAATTCATAATTACTTTTAGTTGCAGGCAATATGTCCAACTCCTGCTATGTTAGTGCACAGCTAAGTAATGCAAAGTTATTGTTGTTGATGTCACTTCTTTGCAATGCCACTGTTTCTCTTGCCACAGCTTTTACAAGGATGCATGAAGAGTAAGTTTCTTTACAAGTGTAAGATGCAAGATCTTTAAAAATCATTTGGAATGGAAATGAACCCTGCATACATCTAGAGATTCAGAAATATTAAGGGAGCAATCGTTAGTTATTGCACCTCTGAATAGGAGATGGGTAAGCAGAACTTCACAACTAGCTCCCCTCCCCTCCCCCACCATAAGTTTCAGCATAGGAAGGGGTTGGGGTATGTTCTGTGTCAGGCTATCTGGAATGGCTCACGACTGAGTGTGCCAACTAAAGGGCAGACTGTCATAAAACAGGGAAGACACCCCAAATCAGTTGTATGTTCTATAGTTAGATTCCACTAGCCCAGTAAATGTGTACTCCCAAAATACTACAATAGTCTTATAATGACAACAAGGAGTCATCTGAAGAAGTGAGGTTTTTTACCCACAAAAGCTTATGCCCAAATAAATCTGTTAGTCTTTAAGGTGCCACTGGACTCCTTGGTGTTTTTGTGGATACAGACTAACATGGCTATGTCCTGATACTAGTCTTATAATGGCGTCCCAGAGAATCCCCTTAGACACTCTAGTCTATCTTGTCACCCAGGCAAGCTGGACTATGTGATAAATGGTCACATACACCACAGATAAAAAATATTCAGGTTGTTCCCAGTCCCAAGAGACTAATCACTTACCCCAGGTCAATTTGTACCTTAGATCTCATACCAAAAGCAATGCCTGTAGCCAATTCTGTAATAAACTAGCTAAATGTTTATTAACTAGGGAAAAAAATACAAGTTATGTTCAGGTTAAAGCAGGCAACATAGGTGCACAAATGAGTTGCAGTATGTGATTCTAAAGCAGGGGTAGGCAACCTTTCAGAAGTGGTGTGCCGAGTCTTCATTTATTCACTTTAATTTAAGGTTTCGCGTGCCGGTAATACATTTTACCGTTTTTTTAGAAGGGGTCTCTCTCTAAGTGTATATTATATAACTAAACTATTGTAGTATGTAAAGTAAACAAGGTTTTCAAAATGTTTAAGAAGCTTCATTTAAAATTAAATTAAAATGCTGATCTTACGCCGCCAGCCTGCTCAGCCCGCTGGGTGAGGGGTGGGGGCTTCAGAGCAGAGGGCTGGGTGTTGGGGGGGGAATCGAGGTCAGGGCAGAAGGCTGGGTGTGGGGGGGTTCAGGGCAGAGGGCTGGGTGTTGGGGGGGACTCGAGGTCAGGGCAGAGGGCTGGGGTGTGTGTGGAGGTGCAGGGCACAAGGCTGGGTGTGGGGGGGGGTTCAGGGCAGAGGGCTGGGTGTGGGGGGGACTCGAGGTCAGGGCAAAGGGCTGGGGTGTGTGTGGAGATGCAGGGCACAAGGCTGGGTGGGGGGGGTTCAGGCAGAGGCCTGGGTGTGGGGGGGACTCGAGGTCAGGGCAGAGGGCTGGGGTGTGGGGGGGTTCAGGGCAGAGGGCTGGGTGTGGGGGGGGTGTGGAGGTGCAGGGCACAAGGCTGGGTGTGGGGGGCAACTCGAGGTCAGGGCAGAGGGCTGGGGGTGTGTGGGGGGTGCAGGGCAGAGGGATGGGTGTGTGTTGGGGTGGGGGGTGCAGGGCAGAAGGCTGGGGTGCTCGGCTCGTGGGGGTGCTCCCAGCCCCCTGCCCTGAGCGGCTCATGGCAGGGGGCTGGGAGGGATATGACCTGTTCCACCCCCTTCCCCAAGGCCCGTCCCTACCTCTCTCTGCCTCCTCTACGGAGCAGCGAGCACGCTGACGCTCGGCTCTGCTCCTCTGAGGGGAGAAGGAGGAGGGGCCAGAATGCACCACGTTGTGTGAAGAAGCGGGGGAGGAGGGAAGCTTGGCTGCCGCAGGGGAGAGCGGTGGGCGGGGGGGCTGAGTGGGGCAGGGGGCCGGGACCCCCTCCCCACCGCTCTCTCAGTGGTGCATTCCAGCCCCTCCGCCCCGCCTCCTCCTCCTCTCAGTGGGCAGCAGCATGCCACTCAGAATCGGCTCGCGTGCCGTGTTTGGCACGCGTGCCTTAGGTTGCCGACCCCTGTTCTAAAGATATAATCATCTGTCAGCATTTAATGTCTTTTCGGGGTTAACCCATGCTAAGCAGCATGGGGATCTCGTTTCTTTTGTTTAGGAATCTTTGTCCTTGCAGACAGCATGAAAGAGATCCAGTTTCTTCTTGTCAGGAATTTTTATCCCGTCCACTCCGGAGTCCAAAACTGATGGAATGAGTTCATCTGTAGGTCTCTCCTTCCTGGAGGGATTTAGGAATGCAGTCCACAGGGCCTTTGTCCTTTGATGCTACACAATACCTCATTTGCCTTCAATGGGCAATTTTTGGAGGCAGGGTGCACATTTTACCTCAATTAATGATCCTTTTCCTGTTTGGTGAGTTACACAATTACAGAGAGCAACAGAGGGTCCTGTGGCACCTTTAAGACTAACAGAAGTATTGGGAGCATAAGCTTTCGTGGGTAAGAACCTCACTTCTTCAGATGCAAGTAATGGAAATCTCCAGAGGCAGGTATAAATCAGTGTGGAGATAACGAGGTTAGTTCAATCAGGGTGAGTTACACAATTACAGAGAGCAACAGAGGGTCCTGTGGCACCTTTAAGACTAACAGAAGTATTGGGAGCATAAGCTTTCGTGGGTAAGAACCTCACTTCTTCAGATGCAAGTAATGGAAATCTCCAGAGGCAGGTATAAATCAGTGTGGAGATAACGAGGTTAGTTCAATCAGGGTCCCTGATTGAACTAACCTCGTTATCTCCACACTGATTTATACCTGCCTCTGGAGATTTCCATTACTTGCATCTGAAGAAGTGAGGTTCTTACCCACGAAAGCTTATGCTCCCAATACTTCTGTTAGTCTTAAAGGTGCCACAGGACCCTCTGTTGCTTTTTACAGATTCAGACTAACACGGCTACCCCTCTGATACAATTACAGAGGTTTACAGTGCAAATACTCAATATAACCTTACACCATGTGCTACAGAGGTTATAAGCGAGCATGCAGCATCCCACATGCATTTTATAAAGTCTAAACACTAAACATGTTCTTATGAGCTTAACATCCAATATCTATTTTGATAATGCTAACACACAGGTAAAGAAGACTGATTTCCAGCTTTACATTTGTAAGTGTTCAGAGAGGCCTGGGGCCTTGGCAGGAGCTGGCCCCTGATTTGCCAGTGTCACATCCTCCACTACGGTTTTAGGGTTTGCTACAAAATCAAAATGGGTCAATTGTCTGTTTTTTCTGCTTCAATTGCAGCTAAAGTCTCATGCGCTCACAAGATTTCTATCATCCGATATAATTTTATTTTTTGCACTCAGACCGTAGCCTTAAACTTTGACACAAGGTAAATCAAAACCCAAATTAAAAAAAACAACAAACCACCTCTCAGGTCATCTCTACTTCAGATGTGTATTTCTAAATCTGCAGAATAGAAATTTAGCAATTCCTAGCTATGGGCTAGAAAACGGGAGTTTAGTCTTCTGCTCTTCCAGTAAATGTAGTTCCTGGACAAAGTTTGCAAAAACAGCTTGGACCTTTGACTTAAAGGGAATGGGTTCTTCAAGCTCTGTAAGAAATAAGCACATGGTTTCCTCAGTGGATCTATACTGGAGGAACAAAGGAAATGATCAGTGCTGGTCAGATTATTTGAAACAAACAATATCCATTAGGAATTTAGCCCCCTTTTTAAGTGAATTATATTTTGCAAACCAATCCTGAATTCCATTAATACATTTGTGCTTCATGAGTAGTCATAAATCCTGCTGTGTTATATCCTTTAGAATGACTATTCCAAAATAATAGCATAAGACGCATCTTTCACTCTGCATGCGTCAGGTCTGGTTTTGCCCTATCCTTGAGTCAAATGCTCAATACAGTTGTACCTCTCTCAATGGAATGAGTAATCTAACACAACTAAGAAATTAAAAACAAACCATGAGGAATCAGGAATAGTTTATAAGATTTTATAAGATCTTTTGTTTAATTTACCTTTGTCCTCAATATATGTCTCATGGCCGTGCCATATTGCAAACTCCATGGCAGTTCTGCTCCCTATGCCTGCACGATTGGTTGGGAGCTGTACAAATATAACTGAAATAGTGGCACACATTAAACGACATGCTTAGAGGGACATTTTTTGTATCTTGTTGAAATCTTCATGTAAAGCCCTCCCATCACAGAACGTTAAAAACATCCCCTACCTCCCAAAATCCTTTCTGGATGCTATTTTAAAATTCCTTGTATGGGAGAAGGGGAGAGTGAAGTGAAGGGAGATCTGTGATGATAACAGCCCCACTCCATCTGTGTCTTTGGTGAGCTTTCTTCCTCGATACAGCCTCACTCCATATCCAGAAGCTGTTTCCATGCTGCTTTGTTCCACATGAGTTTGGCTCTTGAGACACATGTTAAAGCTAATTAATAGATGGGATGGCAGAGCAGGGCTTTATAAAAGGCACTGCTAATGATGTGCTGCCTTAACTCCCCTTCATCTGCCATGATTTGGCTTGGTTTAGGATTTACCTATGTACTGTATCATTTGTATTCTCCACACTCTACTATGAATCTTAATATAACAGTCTCAAATATAGGCATTTTTAGTCATAAAAAGAAAATTATTTTTTATAAAAAAAATTATAAAATTGCTCTCTGGTAGGAAATGCATTTCATAATCTATACCTGAGCATGGGAAATTAATTATGCCTAGAGTAGGCCTGAAAGACACCCTTTAATTCTCGCTGCAGAGAGATGGCCATCCAGGTGCATAACTCTTTCCATTTCAAACCTCTCTGGACCACTTCATATCCAGAGGAAACACTGTATAATTGCATCCTGCCAGACACAGCAGTCTCCATTCACAGTAGGCAACATCTGTGCGCCAAGCAATTGACAAATCAACTCATTCTGCTTAACCTTCCTTCAAGTCTGACTTGGTATAGGCTCACTAATGACTGAACCAATTTAAAAATTAAAATAAGCTTCTGTCTAGATACCATGGAAACACTGAGAAATCTACAGGGCAAATTTAACTAACAAAGAGCTTTGCTTCTTTTTGTAAATTAGAGAGTGAAATAACATAACAAATACTTCAATGCCTGAACTCATTCCTGCATCCAATCCCAAGAACAGCATCTCCCTCTCCCCTCCAACCTAGATAGGTTTAATTTTACACAATATACAATAGCTTTAATGACGGGATATAGTAGGTGATAAAGTGAGCTTTTTAAAAACACAGCTCTGCAAAGCTCTAGAAACATAAGCACAACTAAACACACACACACACACACACACACACACACACACACACACAAACATTCAGAGACTGACTTTCCAAAGAGCTCAGGGTAGTGGAAAAATTTTCCTCAAAACTTTTTTTTTTTAAATGGAAAAATTTTGAGCTCCATTTTTCAACAGAAAACTGAAAGCCCTAAAGCTCTAGCTCAGGGGTCGGCAACCTACGGCACGGGTGCCAAACACGGCACGCGAGCCGATTCTGAGTGGCACGCTGCCTGCCCGGTGAGAGGAGGAGGAGGAGGGGCGGAGGGGCCGGAATGCACCACTGAGAGAGCGGTGGGGAGTGGGTCCCGGCCCCCTGCCCCACTCAGCCCCCCCGCCCACCGCTCTCCCCTGCGGGGGCAGGAGGCAGAAGCTTGGTCCTGCGGCAGCCAAGCTCCCCTCCTCCCCCGCTTCTTCGCACAACGTGGTGCATTCCGGCCCCTCCTCCTTCTCCCCTCAGAGGAGCAGAGCCGAGCGGCAGCGTGCTCGCTGCTCCGTAGAGGAGGCAGAGAGAGGTAGGGACGGGCCTTGGGGAAGGGGGTGGAACAGGTCATATCCCTTCCAGCCCCCTGCCATGAGCCGCTCAGGGCAGGGGGCTGGGAGCACCCCCACGAGCCGAGCACCCCAGCCTTCTGCCCTGCACCCCCACAGCCCCATCCCTCTGCCCTGCACCCCCAACACACACCCCCAGCCCCAGCCCTCTGCCCTGAACCGCCCCACACACACACAGCCTTCTGCCCTGCACCCCCACAACCCCATCCCTCTGCCCTGCACCCCCCACACACCCTCCAGCCCTCTGCCCTGATCTCCCCCCAACACCCAGCCTTCTGCCCTGCACCCCCCACAGCCCCATCCCTCTGCTCTGCACCCCCAACACACACACCCAGCCCTCTGCCCTGAACCCCCCCACACACACACAGCCTTCTGCCCTGCACCCCCACAGCCCCATCCCTCTGCCCTGCACCCCCCACACACCCTCCAGCCCTCTGCCCTGACCTCCCCCCAACACCCAGCCCTCTGCCCTGCACCCCCCCACCCCAACACACACCCATTCCTCTGCCCTGCACCCCCAACACACACCCCAGCCCTCTGCCCTGACCTCGAGTTGCCCCCAACACCCAGCCTTCTGCCCTGAACCCCACCCACACCCAGCCTTCTGCCCTGCACCTCCACACACCTCCCCACACCCAGCCCTCTGCCCTGACCTCGAGTCCCCCCCCAACACCCAGCCCTCTGCCCTGAACCCCCCCCACCCAGCCTTCTGCCCTGACCTCGATTCCCCCCCCACACCCCAGCCCTTTGCCCTGACCTCGAGTCCCCCCCACACCCAGGCCTCTGCCCTGAACCCCCACACACATCCAGCCTTGTGCCCTGCACCTCCACACACACCCCAGCCCTACTCAGCACTCTTGAGGACCCATTGAGGCAGCAGACAAGTGGCCAAATTTTCAAAAACAAACAAAACACAACACACACACTAGAGCTGTAGGGTGCTAAATGCTTTTGAAAATCTAGCCACTTCCTTTAGGTGCCTAAACAGCAACCAATCTCTTCTGGACATCTGAGAGCAACGATGGGTGCTGAATAATCTGGCCAGAGGGACTCTCTCTTTTTTTTGTGTTTGTACAGCACCTAGCACGATGGGGTTCTTGGTCCATGACTCCTCGGCACTATGGTAATAGAAATAATAATAATAGTTAGCCCTGAGTTAACTGTAATATACCCATTACACACGTTGCACCACTCAACTCATCCACCCAGAAAAAGTAAATAGGATTTGCAGTACAACCAAGAGAAACATGAACTGAGGTCTCTCAATTGAGAAAGTTTGACCCAAACAGAACATATCTGGGCCCTGTAACTCTAGTGTCCAACTGATCTCTAGAGGGCAAGAAAGAGAGGCTGAAAAATCACCAAGCAAGATACAAAACACAGGTGGGAAGAAGAGGACACAATACAGACAAGCCTGAACTGAGAAATCCTACAGAAGGTGAGACATTCTGATGTGAAGCTGAAAACAAAATATAAATATCTGAGCAAGTAATAAAAAAATGTCACTGATTCATAACATAAGAACAAGTGATTCCATTTTGGTTTATCCATTTCATTGTTTGGAGGGGGCCAGAAAATAACTCTGTTGAGAAAACGTCTTTCTATTTTGCATTAAACTTTACATTTACATTTCCTGCCAGTTTCTTCCCAGCACTGATTGTGTCTTAATTCTATGGTGCCGAAAATGAATTTTAAGTGATTAAAATGACTAAGCTAAATGAATCCAAATATTAGCAAACCACCAGCAACGCTCCTGAAATATAAATGTTAATTTTGTGCGGGTGAGAAATTCTAGTTAGTTTGAATTTACAAGCAATTTCAGACACTGATATGTAGGGAGGACAAAATTGAAAGTTATCTATTTTTATGTATTTGGAAGTGCCTTCCATTTCTGACTGGATGTGTGCATTTCGAGATATACGGTAGGTAATGTATCTCTTCCACTGGCATCTTAGTATTCTGACTTAAGGAAGAGATGCTCCACACTCTGGCAAGTTTGTATATTGTAAATGTGGTTCTAAGCAATGTGCCTTTCTTGATGGACTGTATGTTGCAAACTTAGAGCCTCATCTTGCATTCCTAGGAATGCAGGATTGGCCCCATGCAGTGTGCTTATAAAGAAGATCCTACAGGGCAGATTACAGCTGCCCTTCATGGATATTCAAGAGTGGGAAAGAGTGTAAGAAGCCAACCTGCTTATGCAGCCCTGTGCAAGCCAGATAAAATTCAGCTAGAGAGAGGAGGGACTGTTCCAACTTGATAGTCTCCCTCAAAGAGCACCGTGACTCCAACCCACTCAGAGCTGATCTGTCACATGGGGGATGCAACATCCTTTGGAAGAGTGGTAGATCACCCATTCTAGTAGTGGCAACCCATAAAACCCCAGGATGAATTCTTGCCAAGTCAGCCAGAATACCTTCTGAGGGCTTCCGCTACAGTATGGGCCCTTTACACATACAATGCAACCTATGGCATAAAGCCACAATCTGGTTTACCTGCAGTGTACACCTTTGCATACATCCTTCATGATTTGTTCATGCATGTGCACAACACACAAAAGCTGCCAGAGGGTGGTATTTTGCAGGAAACAAGCTGAAAAAAGTAGCAAAAACAAAAACACTGTGTAAAGAGAGGGCAAATCCAGCACCGAAACCAAATGAATTGTCAAATTCTAGGAGAGTACGACGGAAAGGAAAAATCTCTGGGAAACATCTGGCAGTGTCCCTCTAAATCAGCAATTCCCAACCAGCGGTCCGGGGTACCCTGCGGGGCTGCAAGCAGGTTTCAGGGGGGTCCAGCAAAATAAACCAGAGAGCAGGACTGGCTTTAGACTCGCTGGGGCCCAGGGATGAAAACCGAAGCCCAAGCAACTTAGCTTCACGGGCCCCGTGTGGTGTGGAACCCTGGGCAATTGCCCTGGTTGCTACCTTCTAATGCGGGCCCTGGCTACTGGATATGCAGAAAAAACAGTTGTTATGGGACAGGTGGGCCATGGAATTTTTATAGCATGTTGGGGGAGTCTCAGAAAGAAAAAGGTTGAGAACCCCTGCTCTAAATAGCATAGCCAGAACTTCACTAGTAGCGTAGCGTAATGTAAGTAGCTTCATGCTAGAGTAATGGGTGAAAGATGTACACCTCAGCCATTCTACGAGAATGTTTTGCATTCAGACATAACATTTTCAAACAGGCTATTTGTAGATTTGCCAGGGACACGGCTGTGGAAGTAGATCATTGTCTAAACCGACAATAAAATTTTGGACCTAAATGATTTTCTAAGCAAAGAACCAACAAATTGCTGAATTGTAATGGCTGTTGTTAAATATAAATTCACATATCAATTCTCTGAAGCCAGCAGAAGGTCATTACTTTTAGAGGGAGGAGACCTGGGATGCTGAGTGGATTCAATGCCTTCATGTGATGATAAGGTAATAGAAAGAGAGTGCTTCAAGGAGTTCATTTTTTTTTTAAATCTTGGTGGTTATGGAAGATGTTTGGATACGGAACACACCAGATAGCTGGACTAGAATAGCCTCTATGGAGCCTTACGTGAGTCTCCTCAGTGTGGAGGAGGATGGAAGGATCCATATAGAAGTAGATTGGCCAGACTGGCCTACACTGATCTTTTGGGCTGCCCATGTCCCAACTCCACCTGCCCCTCTGTGCTGCTGCACACAGAGCTCAGAGAACCATGGAGGAGGGACAAAATCCTCCATGGCACCAGGGAGTCCTGTCTTCCACCTGAGCTGTGGAAATGTAGCAGTTCCTCTGCCTGGAGAGTCACTGCAGAGGCAGGATTTATCCATCTGTATTTCAATTTTGGCCTGTATATTATTTTATTAGCCTATTTTTCATCTTCTTAATGTACAGTCAGGTTGGATTCCCAAAGCCTATCCCACCTTTAGTCTTCAAGGTGAGAGAAATGACTGGCATCCTCCAGGAAAACGTAGAATGGAAAGTGTTCGTCCATGGCAATAGAAGTCAACTAGAGCCAAAGCAGAGAGATGAAGGAACCACCGATGCTGTTGTTCAAAATAGACCTGTGATGCAGAAACACATTTGCTCCCAAGTAGGATATCAGATGATCTCTCCCTGGGGCTGCCCTGATAACAGGTATCTGCCTACTACTTAAGGAGTGTAAATGCTGCTTCACAATAACTGATCAGAACGAGACAGATTAGCCCCCACCAAGGAGTCAAACCCCTTAAGAAGAAAGTTCCTCTAGGAAGATACCATTTGCAGACGCTTTACACATCTCTATGGAACACTGTGCTACCATTGTACACTCACTTTGCATAGATGCAAATGACTATTACAAACGGAGAATCAGGCCCATCTGGAAGATTCAAGGATTATGGGCTTAAATAGGGGCTGTGGCCTAATCAGGAGCCTTGGAGGTCTCCCAATCAGAGCAACAGGGACAGAGTTTGTCTCCCAATTGGGCTTCATGGACCCCAGTCCCTGATGCTGTCTGTGAGCTGCTGGGTGGAGGGTTGGAGTGTGATGACTCCCAGGACCCTCCATGGACCTGGATCCAAGACCCACAGAGCCTGACAGCCACTAACTGAATCTGAACATTCCCCAGGTTTGGAGAGGTTGGGATCAAGGGTTTCCATTTTGGTCCCTCTACAGTAGCGTGATAAATGGGATTGAAATACCAAAATCAGTACCTAGGACCAGTGGGCTCAGTCTTGCACCCACTGACTCCAATGGGAGTTTTGGTATTGACCTTACTGGGTACGAGACAGGGCCCACAGATTTCTGTCTCTGTTGAGTCTATCACTCTGGGTAATCTAAATCTAACCTATCTGTCTAATGTATTTCTATGGAGCCGGTCACTTTAACCTTCCAAGATAGGTAAATCAGGGTCCATGCAGCTTACAGCATGAATGTGGAGAAACACATTTCAGATGAAACCTTAAAAACCGAGTTCCTGGCCCTTAAAGTATGTCAGTAAGAGAAGGTATTTGCACAAATGGCCTTCACCAAAAAGTGTCCCCTTGCCCCATTAACATTTGCTGGTTGCTATCATCCACTTCTGAAGTAGCTGAATTTCAAGCAGTGGGGAGAGGGCCTGACTAGAAGGTCCTTGCACGTTGTGTAGTCATTACCATCTGTTCAAAGTGGATGTACAACAGTGACAGTCTGAGTGGCTTACGTTTGCACACAGTAAGTGACTAGACATGGTGAATCCAACATGTAATTTGTAATGTGCTTCTGTATGGCAGTTTAGAGTCTAAATATTTCAGAGCAGGTACCTTGTTTCCTTATTTGTCTGTGAAGCACCTAAACCCTTCCTTGGTGCTATACAGATAATAAATTATCTGAAATTCCTGACTCATGCCCATCTTCACAAAACATCTGAGCGTCACAGCTGACACTGGTTCACAGCAGAATGACTTAAAAGAAAAAAAATGAAGATTCCAGGGTAACATTTTATCTGAGTTCAGTCCTACAGCATTATATAACACACCAAGACTTTTACTGTTTCTGCATTTCTCCCACAGGAGCCAATACACGATGTCAATGAAAATGGCAAATACCGTTTCACTGACATATCACATCAGCTGCTACGGACTCTTAAAATGTCAGGGTAAGTTCCATTACAATGTCAGTGGAGTTACCCTTTTTTCTCTTTTCTATTTGAAAAGTCATTTCAAATAAAACTTTACCTAAAAAAATCTGGTTCATTTTGGATTCTTACTAAATCTGGCCCATTTCACTGGTGCAATTCAGAAACTTTTCCTTATAAGCAAAGACCGTTTTCCTCTCCAAGCGTTGAGAAATAATTGGTCAAGTCACACGGCAGCTGGAAAAATGGGGAAAATAAATGATCCCAACAAATCAATTGCTAGGGCGCTGATCCATGTTGAAGCCCCATTAAGGTAAATGTAAGCACAGAAGAACAACCTACGTGGAGCAATTTGCAGCATCAGAGCCTCAGTGCCGAGTTGCATCCAGAGTGGTGGGTAGGTCAAGAGGAATTCGGCATGTGGAAGGTGAGTTCAAATATCTTTGTGGTGTATTTCATTTTAAAACAGAAGTGATTGGAAAAAGGTATCCTACCGTTTTAAGGCTCAAACTTAAAGACAGAAGGCTTGCTTCAGCCATAGTCCTCAAACAACACAAAATGAACCCATCCCCCATCTTTCCTATCTAAACTCCTAATACATGCTTGTGTGTACAGACACACACACACATTTATACAGTATATATACACACACGCACAACTATAACCCTATGTATGTACATACATATTACACACGTGCGCACACGCATTCCCTTATGGCAGAGGTCCCCAAACTGCGGGGCACATCCCAGGGCGCAGCAGGCTGGGCCAGTCCCCGTGGGGGTTTGGATGGGAGCATCACCAGCCCTGTCCCGCCCCCCAGCTCTGCTCCAGCTCCGCACCTGGCCCCATCCCCAGCTGGGGGCCCAGCTGTGACTCCACTCCCGCCTCCGCTCCCAACCTCGGCCCCTGGCTGCAGCTCTGTTCCCGGCCCAGGGCCGAGGCTGGGGGCAGGGGCGGGCCTGGCTGCCGGGCTCTGATTTTGCCACCCAGTCTTGGCCCCTGGCCATGGTTCCGGCCCCAGACCCACGCCCAGCTGTGACCCCAGCCCCCTTACCCCTGGCCATGTTTCCAACCCAGACCCAGACCCACAACCCTGCTCCTGGCCCCAACTCTGAGGGTGGGGACACAGACAGGAAAAAGGGGGGGGGCAACTTTCAAAAGTTTGGGGACCACTGCTTTATGGAATCAGCTGTCTGCTGCAAACAAGGCTCCTCACAAGTCCTTAAGGGAGCATCTGCAAACGTGCCCATCCTATTCAGCAGAGTACACGTATAATTGACAATCACCCCATCCCCACCAGGACTCATGCAGGTACTCTACTACCCATCTAACATTTCTGTTATTGGGAATATAGCGCTCTGAAAGGCTCTGTGTCAGCCTGAGTGAGCCTCATGGAGTCTCAAATTGTCAAATCTTTCCAGGTGTCTTCCATAGGATGGTTATCATTCTGGCTAATCCCCTGGCTCTGGGTTAGGAAGGAGAGTCTACGCACAGGGTAGTCTACTACTATCTGAATTACAGAAGCACCTTATGGCCCTAGTTGAAATCAAGATCCCATTGGTCTAGGCTAGGCATTATACATACGTATAGTAAGAAACAACCCTTGTTCCAAAGAGGTTACAATCTAAATACACAAGGCAGATAAAGGGCAGAAGGAAAGGAAGCAATATTATCCTCACTTTACTGAAGAGGAACCCAGACACAGCAAGATTAAGGCCCCAAATCCATCAAACACGTAAGCAAGGCCTAAGTGTCCCACCTAAATCATACAGGAAATCTGTGTCACAGCTAGGAATGGAATGCACATCTCCTGAGGCCAGTACCTTAACCACAAAACTGCACTTCTTTTTTTAATGGAGTGTGTGGAGACTCCTAGAATAACATGAACCCCAAAAGATTTGAAATCTGTTCCTAACTTGCAACCTACAACATTCAAGTGGAGTTTAGAATTAAGCAAAACATGTTCACCCATCCCTCTTTCAATGTAATTTTCCACTCTTGCTATAAAAAGCAATTTATTCAGCTCTCCAGGGAGCCATACAAAATGTGCCCTCTTCACTGGCCCCGCACTTCTACAGAGCATACAACCACATTATTTTCTTCTCAATTTTTATTTTGCCTGTCAGGTTCTTTTAAAACCTCTAGCAAGACAATAAATAAAAGCAGGAGGTGCAAAGAAATAGGGGTTAACCTGTGCCATCCCTCAGGTAAGCCCATATTTTAACACAACTAGGCATGATGTTCCCTAGGGGAGGCTTCCGTAATAGAGCACTCCGTCGCTTGCACATTGCTACACAAGAGGGGTAAGTGCATAGAATCATAGAATCATAGAATATCAGGGTTGGAAGGGACCTCAGGAGGTCATCTAGTCCAACCCCCTGCTCAAAGCAGGACCAATTCCCAACTAAATCCCAGCCAGGGCTTTGTCAAGCTGGGCCTTAACCTCCAAGGAAGGAGACTCCACCACCTCCCTAGGTAACGCATTCCAGTGCTTCACCACCCTCCTAGTGAAATAGTGTTTCCTAATATCCAACCTAGACCTCCCCCACTGCAACTTGAGACCATTGCTCCTTGTTCTGTCATCTGCCACCATTGAGAACAGCCGAGTTCCATTAATGCATTCCAAGCTACAGTCATAGTGAGATAAATGTATGGCTGCATCAATCATCTTTTAGCAATGTGTCTGAAGGATCTAGCTTAATAAAAATTTGCATTTGTATGCTGCTTTTCATCCAAAGATCTCAAAGTGCTTTACACACGTCAGTTAATTATATCCCATAGCACCCCTGTAAGGCATATAAGCATTACTATCCCCATTTTACAGATGAATAAACAGAGGAATCGAAATTTTAAGTGTCCAAGATCACACAGTTGGTCAGTGGCAGAGTCAAGAACACAACCCAAGATCCCCATCTCCTACCTTCCCCCCCACCCACCCGGCCCCCACCAACCCTAACTAGTAAAGAATGTTCCTGCTCTAGCTGCAGGAGCTCTAATTCTTCATAAAAATTAATATGCAAATAGTAGAAGGGGGGAAATTGCTCCTTCTTCACAGCAGATAAGAAAGGGGCTGCTAGAGGTGCTGCCAGAACTGGTGGAGCCAGGAAGAACAACAAGAATTTTGGTATGTCTGTTAGGCCTTGTCTTCACTATGAAAAAAGAGAGAACTCGAGGTAACGAACACAAGGTAAAAGCCTATAAAAACAAGGCAATTTATAGTTTCCATATGAGTTAACAGGTCAAGTTAAAGACTCCGGGGAGCCTAGTTTATTACTCAAGTTGCTAACTTGTGTTAAAACTACAAGGATCTTCACTAAGATTTTACCTAGAATTAGGTAACTTTTTTTTTTCATAGTGAAGACAGGCCTCAGAAGCTGAGCAGCAGAAAAGGAAAGTGGAAATGCTGCTATTCCAGTAGAGAGAAGAGGATGGCAGCAGGGGCTGAAACATATAATGGAGAACTATTTTAACTAGACCAGTGGTTCCCAAACTTGTTCCACTGCTTGTGCAGGGAAAGCCCCTGGCGGGCCGGGCCGGTTTGTTTACCTGCCACGTCCGCAGGTCCAGCCGATCGCGGCTCCCAGTGGCCCCGGTTCACTGCTCCAGGCCAATGGGAGCTGCTGGAAGCGGCGCAGGCAGAGGGATTTACTGGCCGCTGCTTCCAGCAGCTCCCATTGGCCTGGAGCGGTGAACCGCAGCCACTGGGAGCAGCGATCGGCCAAACCTGCGGACGCGGCAGGTAAACAAACCGGCCCGGCCCGGCCTGCCAGGGGCTTTCCCTGCACAAGCGGCGGAACAAGTTTGGGAACCACTGAACTAGACACATATGCCTTCCTTTCATTTCCATCTATTGGTCACCCACCGGGAACATCCAAGAGATGTTTCATTTCAAGGACCTGAGTGCATTGTTGAGCAGGAGTCCATGATGGCCTAGAAAGTTAAATACGTAGCTTCTCTCCTATTTAAAATGATTTGTGTGCCAGTTTGTCAGACTCACTGATTTACATATGAATTCACGACAACGTATGTGCCAACAACAAACTTACACCTCTGGCTAAAGAACCTTATGGAAGGAAATCTCTCTATTAAAATTACACACATGAAGATGTACATTTGCCTAATAAGGTGAAAGTTCAGTGTTCCCTGCTGGCCATATTTATAATGAATGGAAACATATTCACTAGCCTAGATGATGTTCTGTATTTACAAGCATAATACAGATTTGAAGAGCAGAAAATCTGTCAAATCACGTGGAAGTTCCACAAAGAAAAACAACAATTTAACTCAACGCGAATCAAAACCATTCAAACATCTCACAGGAGGCATTTGCACCTGGAAGGATAAGACCCCAGGTAACTGATTTATTAATTACTTCCCAGTGATTTTCTCAAGACTGCGGGGCTTAAATAGAAAGTGTCAAATTCTTTTTCTGAGCAAGTTGGGAGGTTGTTAAAAAGTGCATTTATTTTGATCCATGAGCAGATTTAAAAACAAAACAAAACAAAACAAAAAAACAGTGAAACTGGAAATCCTAGAACAGTTGTTTACTGCAGAGAAAGGAATATAAATAGGCATTGTTATGCACATATGCAGTTTCTAGGCTACTCACTGTCATGCCCATCTATTAAAATGACTTTTTGTACTGGCTCACACTTAGCTGGGTCCCCTCTTTAACACTACGTTCTGTCTCCGGATGCAGGATCATCCCTCTGCTGTGACAGCACTGCCACTTGGCTGCCATATGGCTTTTTGCATTTAGCATTTATCACTTTTCATGCCTATGTGCCCAGAGAACACCCAGGAAAGGAGAACATAGTTCACAGGCACTTGCTCCTGTCAGAAAGCCTCCTTGTATTGGCACTTAAAAACCCACTGAGACAATACAGGATGTCAGAATATATGTGGCACAAATGTAAAAGCCGCAGGTGCTCCGTCAGAGGAAAGGATCATGCCAGAAAAATGCATCAGGAAACTCATTCAAACAGAGAATCATCATGAAGCAACATGAAACAAGTCACATTTGCATTCAAGGGATGGGGATATCTAGAAGATGACACAGAACTCCAACTGGTCTACAGCAGAGCGCGTATGGCCTTTATGTGGGGAGACAACTTCCTCTAGGTTTATTTTTGAATGATTGGGAAGACCTGAATTTGTTTGGAATACAAGAAAAGATGCAGTAGACCAGAAATTGTTTTCAGACACCTTTAAACTTGAAAGCACCGTGTTAGCATGGCCCAGGAGCTATAACCTTTCTGAGACAAAGCCAGGGGATGCCTATTAACAGTGCAAAGATACTAGGTATAAATGACATGTTTTTCCTTTAAAAAGTGACCAGTTTGTGTATCTACCTCTGAGGTCAAAGCAAACACTACAGCCCTCTATAACAGCTGGAAAATAAATAGAATAATTTAGTTTATCTGTCCTTGATGAGTGAAATGTAAACAAACAGCATAAATGGTCAAATAAATTAGCAATGAAGATAATGGTGTTTGGATTCCCCCCCCACCCAAGTATATGATTCTGCACCTTGACAGAGTCCACACACATGGCCAGCTTCAACCCTGGAATAAGCAGGCACAGCTCCCATTGACAACCAAGGGTATTGTGCCTTCCTATGCTGGGGCTGGCTGAATTTGGTCTTTGTCTAGTGTTACATTCAATTAATTGTACAGATAAAGAGACAAAGCAGTTCTGTGTTCCTTTTGTATACATAATTAACCCTATCAAGGGGATAAGATGGAAAGCAAATTTATATTATATAAAATCCACTACACGCAGATGGCTTTGTTGACGGATATTGATTCTCTTCTGCCTTCATGTCTATGCAAGACCTGTTCATGACATTATTGTCACTAGGAGAGAAAGTATTGAATGCATCATCATTTCGGATGTCATGTGTGTTCACATGCAAAGGCAGTTCCTTTTTGTTGCCATTCATAAAATTGCAAAGGAGCCTATAAATCCCTCAGAGAAATTTTCAATCCATCCTTCCATGGTTTACAGATTATCCAATTTTATTTCTTTCCATGCTATAATTCTCAAGGGAAAGGACTGTATGCTGTTTAGACAAGTATTAGTCAACAGTAGCTTCAGACGCTGAAAAATAATATTTTGTTTCATTCTTTATTCATTATTACACGTAATCCATTATTTATAAATTTGGTTTGACTGCAAACCTTAAGGAATTTCAATGGCATTTTATCTCCTCATACAGACCCTGAAGCAATCAAATTGCTTTTCATTCTAAGAGAATAACAAAACATTTTTGTAAACATTTGTATAGAATTGTAATTTATTTCTATTTTAATATTGTAATAAAGTGCCTAGTGTGTATGAGTGCCAACGTCCTCTCCCGATGGAATAAAAACTGTGTGTCATATGCACTTTACTGCTAACAGGTAAGAGATTTTCCTTTACCTCTAGTGAAATTGCCTGTGCTTTTGGAGCAGGAGAACCTGTCACCATTAAGTTCTGATTGACCATAGCAAGCTGCATAGTAACAACCATGCAACCTGTCCTGTTCATGGATTTGTTATATTGGTTTTAGAAGTGAGATCTGAACCTCCTATGAACCCCTTATGTCCTTTATCTAACAAAGGAAGTTTGCAATAAGCAGGATAATCTGTAAGTGTATCACTGGGTGGAATCAGAACCACTCAACTTTGTGTCATAGGCTCTGTACAGCTATAATATGTGGGAGGTTTAAATAATACAGACCTATGCTATTGAAGCAGAAGGATTTCAGTACAATCCTTACTATTAGCAGAACTATCCAAGTGCCAGTGGTAGGCAGCACAGAAAGAACTGAGCTGAACCCAATCTTGAAAGCTTCTCAACACCCTGACTTCAAAGGGAATTAACTATGACATGGAAGACAATGCAAGTGGAGGCTGTTTAGCACCTTGTAAGAACAGGCTCATAGACTGAAAGTTCTTTGACAACTTATCTATCGTACAGTGCTAGGTGCACTCGCAGCACTATAGAACATAAATAAATAATAATCATAGAATCATAGGACTGGAAGGGACCTCAAGAGGTCATCTAGTCCAGTCCCCTGCACTGAAGGCAGGACTAAGTATTATCTAGACCAGTGGTTCTCAAACTAGGGCCGCTGCTTGTTCAGGGAAAGCCCCTGGCAGGCCAGGCCAGTTTGTTTACCTGCCGCATCTGCAGGTTCAGCCGATCGCGGCTCCCACTGGCCGCGGTTCGCCACTCCAGGCCAATGGGGGCCGCAGGAAGGGCAGCCAGTTTGAGAACCACTGATCTAGACCATGCCTGACAAGTGTTTGTCTAACCTGCTCTTAAAAATCTCCAATGATGGGAGATTCCACAATCTCCCGACACAATTTATTCCAGTGCTTAACTACCCTGACAGTTAGGAAGTTTTTCCTAATGTCCAACCAAAACCTCCCTTGCTGCAATTTAAGCTCATTGCTTCTTGCCCTAACCTCAAAGGTTAAAGAGAACAATTTTTCTCCCTCCTCCTTGTAACAACCTTTTATATACTTGAAAACTGTTATGTCCCCTCTCAGTCTTCTCTTCTCCAGACTAAACAAACCCAATTTTTTTTCAGTCTTCCCTCATAGGTCATATTTTCTAGCCCTTTTAATCATTTTTGTTGCTCTTCTCTTTCTCCAGTTTGTCCACATATTTCCTGAAAAGTGGCACCCAGCACAGGCGCCAACTTTCCTTGGCACCGGTGGGTGCTCGCGTCCCCCCCGCCCCCTGCCCCATCCCGACTCCGCCCCCTCCCTGCCCCATTGGACCCCTCCCCAAATCCCCGCTCCAACCCCGCCTCTTCCCTGAGCACGCCGCATTCCTCCTCCTCCCACCGCTTGCCGCATGAAACAGCTGGGAGGGAGGGGGGAGAAGCAGGACTCGCTGGCACGCTCAGGGGAGGAGGCAGAGGTGAGTTGGGATGGGGGGGCAGGTCAGGGAGCTGCCGGTGGGTGCAGAGCACCCACCAATTTTTCCCCATGGGTGCTCCAGCCCCAGAGCACCCACAGAGTCAGCGTCTATGGCACCCAGAACTGGACATAATACACCAGTGGAGGCCTAATCAGCATGGAGTAGAGCGGAAGAATTACTTCTCCTGTCTTGCTTCCAACACTCCTGCTAATACATCAAAGAATTATGTTTGTTTTTGGGGTTTTTTTTGCAACAGTGTTACACTGTTGACTCATATTTAGCTTGTGATCTACTATGACCCCCCAGATCCCTTTCCACAGTACTCCTTCCTAGGCAGTCATTTCCCATTTTGTATGTGTGCAACTGACTGTTCCTTCCTAAGTGGAGTATTTTGCATTTGTCCTCATTGAATTTCATCCTAGTTTGTACAGATCATTTTGAATTTTAATCCTATCCTCCAAAACACTCGCAACCTCTCCCAGCTTGGTATCGTCCACAAACTTTATAAGTGTACTCTCTATGCCATTATCTAAATCATTGATGAAGATATTGAACAGAACCAGACCCAAAACTGATCCCTGTGATATGCTCTTCCAGCTTGACTTTGAACCACTGATGGTTAATCTCTGTGAACAGTTTTCCAACAAGTTATGCACCCACCTTATAGTAGCTCCATCTAGGTTGTATTTCCCTAATTTGTTTATGAGACGGTCATGTGAGACAGTATCAAGAGCCTTACTAAAGTCAAGATATACCACATCTACCATTTCCCCCCATCCACAAGGGTAGAGTGGATTTATATCCAAAACTCAAAGCAGAACAAATCAACAAACAACTGAGCAACCAGAAACCAAAACCTTTTCAGCTTCCACCAGTGGGAAGGGAAGAAGCCCTTCCTAGGTACTATGGAATCCGACGAAGTGGGTATTCACCCATGAAAGCTCATGCTCCAATACGTCTGTTAGTCTATAAGGTGCCACAGGACTCTTTGCTGCTTTTACAGATCCAGGCTAACACGGCTACCCCTTTGATACTTGACACGCACATTAGGGCTCCCTTAACCCTGGGTCTCTATCTGTTGCCCCTGTCTATAGACAGGAAGTCTCATATTTAACTTTGTGTAGGTCACTTGCTTGTGCCTATCCATGTACCTATGACTACAGCTCCTAGCTTTAATAGGTCCAAGGGCTGTAACAGATACACCAAGACACACACATGTACCCTTAAGGCCCAGTGCACTGTTAGCAAACCAGTACAATATATTCCTTTCCTATAACTTTAAAGCAGTGATAACAATACAGAGGGTGCACAACATGGAATAGTTAAAATCCTGCTAACAAGTAGAGCTGGTTAAAATTTTTCTGACATAACATTTTTCTGTCAGAAAATGTCAGTTCACTGAGAAACAAACATTATGCAGGAAGGTATCAATTTCAGTGAAATTTCATTTTGGGGGGGGGGAGGAAATATCTAACTGAAGCATTTTGATAAAGTCGAATTGGAATATTTTGACCTTACCAGAATGTTTTATTTTTGGTTTCAACATTACTTTTTGTTTTGAAATGTGTTTTATATTAATTTTATAATTTAAAAATAATTAGTGAATCTACATTTTTATATTTTTTATTTTGTTTTTATATTTAAGTCAAAATCTAAAACATTTTGATGTTCTTGAAACAAAATGTTTTCATTCACTCAAAAAGAAAAAAAAATTGAAATCTTGTTTCACAGGGAGTTTCAAACTTTCAACTTTTTGATCCTATTTAGAACAAAAAAAACATTGAAATGTCAGAAAATGGAAAGATTGAGTTTCAACCACCTCTAAATAGAGAGCAACTAGAAAATGGAGGATGTGAAAACACTGCAATCTCTTCTGCCACTGCTGCACATAGTATTCCATTGACAATGATGAGAATGACTCATGCAGAACAAAGATACAAGTTGGGTGAGGTAATATCTTTATTAGACCAACTGCTGTTGGTGAAAGAGACAAGCTTTCAAGCTACAGAGAGCTCTTCTTCAGATCATGCATACTGGGTGAAGGATAAATCATACTCAGGCAATATAATGCTTTCCCTATATTATAAGAGATTTAGCAAAAGCACTAATGTTGCACACACTGATTCTAACACTGGTGCTACCTGCCTTGGTCTCTTATATACCCAGTGTCCATTTTATTGAAGTGGGAGCCTATTTAGGACTTAAATATGCATAAACCATAACTTGGTCTGACTAAGAATCTATTAAAGGAAATAAAGAATGCTCACTATCCTGCCAGCTATATTCAGTCTCCCCCTTTGTTATTTGAATTCCATTCATACCCAGGGAAAATGAGTTAGCTTTTTTTCTTTAATTGAAGGAACTTTATCACTATAGCACTAGTATAAATCCATGGCCTGTTTGCAGAGGATCCTGAACAGCAGAAACACAAATGATTGTTACCATTTCCCACCTTTCCAAAAAGTGTCTTTTCAACTATACATATTAAGCTCAAAAGTTGCTGACATTGATGGAGAAATATTTCATTGACTATTAAATATCTTCAGCTTCATTTCATATTTAATATTTGCCAGCTCTCTTCAATGTCCCCCTTTCCCCCCCCCCCCTTTACTGGTTCTAAAAATTCCAATGAATGCCCAGAAGCTCACCACTGTAATCAGAGAAAGTGGATTGGATTTCATGTATGCTATATAAAATCTGCAATGTAAGCTGTAATCAACTAATTGTCTTCATTACTGCAGTATACTTTATTTCTGCGATACATGAAGATTACTTATCTGGAAAAGGGGTGATGGATATTTTGAGATCTAACCCTTTATCCTCCCAGAAAAGTGACACTAATTGTAGCTGTGGGGAAGAAACGGGGAGAAATCATGGTAAAATAGAAAAATACTACTCACAGAGACAATATTTTGAGCGGAAAGATATTACCATAGATAGATTCAGGGGTTAGATCATTTAGTGAGATAGCGCTGTGAATGGGTGACCTGGGCATTATTAATAGCAATTGGGTTAGTGGTTAAGGTAGGGGGTTGGGAGTCAAAAGATCTTTGCTTTGAAAACATACCAAAAAAATCATGTCTTGTGTTTTTGTGGGGGTTGCGCAAGCTGTGTGTGCATAGGGTGACCAGATGTCCCGATTTTATAGGGACAGTCCCAATTTTGGGGTCTTTTTCTTATATAGGCTCCTATTACCCCCACCCCCATCCCGATTTTTCACACTTGCTGTCTGGTCACCCTATGTGTGCATGTGTGTTGGATTCTGACACATGTTTTAATAAAATGCTCCAGTTTTAAACAGGGAATGTAACATGGTGAGGCACACAAACGTGCCTGAGGAAGGAGCCATGGAGGATGCCAACACAGTGGCAACAGAGGGGGCAGGATCTGGCCATTTTAGAAGTCTGATGGGATTCTGTATCCGCATCCACAGCACTGGCTATATGAGAGGGGCCTCCACAACACTGGCTGTAGGAAAGTAGCCTAAGAGAGCTGCTCACTGTGTAGATGGATCAGCCATATTGTGCTATTGTAAAATGGGCTTCACCACCACATAATCTCTGCAGAATGGGTAAAGCTTTATGCTGCCTACAGAGAGCTACCAAGTGCAGCACGGGCTATGCCATGGATATGACCTAAAATTATGCCCAGAGTACAATTCTGTTCAAATCTCCTTAAGAGGCCCTCTCTAATAAGCAACTAATATGCTGGTCTCTTGGGTGGTTGCTTAAGACAGGTTTCACTGTACCTGCTTTGAACTATATACTGATAGTACCTCTATCTGGGCTACAGACTAGGAACTTTCTAATGCAATTCATTTTACTATATTGTAGTTGGTTAGGTTAACATGGTAGAATGAGTGAGCAGATGGCGCTACAAAATTTCTGTGTAGAAGACATTAACACAGAATGAAATGACAAAGAGTCCCAATTATCTCTGTTGGTAGATATTCAAGATCTTTTTATACTTGCTGTAGAATATTAAGAAAATCAACAATGCCACAGCTGCATTATGTTAAGAAACCTCACTTCAAGTCTCTCCTCAGCCTAGACTAGTACACCACTATGAAGGGCAAATGCCTTTTTTGTTTTAAAAATCTAACCTTTGTTATCTGCTTGCAGAGGCTGCAGCAGCCAATAAAAGTAATGAATGTAGCAGCCACTCCTCCCATCTCCTTCTGGCTGCCAAAAATCCTTCTCGAAACCCCAGAGCACAGAAAATCATTTCCCTTCTTGTCACTGTCACAAATTTGTAAGCAGGGCAAAACTAATTCATCTTGAAGCATGTACCTTTTCAGGCATGACAGAGGAAACTTATTGTAGCCTCTGAAAAATATATACTTTAATACAATTTTTTCTTCCTCTAAAGGCTAAATCCAGTAGAACCTACCTTTAAAAAAAAAAAAGGAAATTTGGCCTTACAACTCATGATATATTCCCCTCAGAGCTTGAGTAATCCCTATCGATTTTGACAATTGCATACTTTCCTAATTAAGGTGGGAGTAGTACCATTCTGCAAAATAAAATAAATGCTTTTAGAAATATGCAGTCTTTCTATACCTTTATTACTCCCAAAAAACTACAGTCTCCTTTACTACACACAGGGCCGGCTCCAGGGTTTTTGCCGCCCCAAGCAGCCCCCTCCCCCCCCCCCCCACACACACACAAAAAAGCCGCGATCGCGATCTGCGGCACTTCGGCAGCAATTCGGCGGGAGGTACCCTCCGCCGAATCGCTGCCGAATAGCTGGACGTGCCGCCCCCCTCCGGAGTGGCCGCCCCAAGCACCTGCTTGCTAAGCTGGTGCCTGGAGCCGGCCCTGACTACACAATCCTGATACCTTACCAGAGCAGGTCCATAATGTGTACCGAATGAAGCAGGGATCCTTTCCTAACTTCTGAGTGCTTGATTAAAAAAAAAAAAATTCCATCCTATGGCATCTTATTGACATCCACATGGACCATCAGTTTGGTAGGAACCCTTAGATTCACCACACAGTCCTCTACCACTTGAGCAAACAGAATAACTGATAGCAACAGCAGGTTGTCATCCTCTATGTGGACCAGCACTAGAGGGGGATGGGACAATAGAATCATAGAATCATAGAATATCAGGGTTGGAAGAGACCTCAGGAGGTCATCTAGTCCAACCCCTGCTCAAAGCAGGACCTAATCCCAACTAAATCATCCCAGCCAGGGCTTTGTCAAGCCTGACCTTAAAAACTTCTAAGGAAGGAGATTCCACCACCTCCCTAGGTAACCCATTCCAGTGCTAAATGTGCCAGTGGGTTTCAGAGGTATTTGCTGACAGCACAGGAATGGTGAAAATCAGGAATTTTAGTTTCCATTCCAGGTTACCATCCACACTATAGTGAAAACATCAAAATAACGGCCTAATTCTGCACTATTTATTCATCCTTAATTCCCAGTGATCTGTCCTGGGCACTTGACAGATGAAGATGAGTCCAGAGGCTCTGTCCAGAGATTACAATCTCTTTGGACAATATATAGATGAAAGATTAGATTCAACACAAAGCGAGTAATTTCGCATGTCTTGCCAATTCCACAATTTTATTTTACTTTTTTTTTTAAGCATCAGCTAACATTGCCTTAAGGGAAGTTATGTTCTAAAGAAAGGCTTGATGCAGGAGGGGGCAGAAACATTGGAGACATTGGGTCAGATTCTTTACCATGCTCAGTTTTTTTCTGAGCACAGCAGAGAGTGGAAACCATCAGGAAGCTAGTTATGGCTGGCCGATCCTCTTCCCCAGCCCACACAGGCCAGATCAGCTTGGAGGCTCATCTGATTTGTGGCCACCTTGCAACTGTTCGTAAGGGACTGCCCACTAGCTGGACTAATACAACTGGACTCCAGAGCATTACGGCCATTCTTCTTCCTCACATCTTCCCATTCCTCACATCTTCCCATTCCTGTATTAGGAGCTGTGGGAAAGGTGGTGTAGGAGCCAGCACCAATTCTATGCCAGCTGAGGACTACCCCATGCTAAAATAGCAGCTTAGATATATCTTTGTGCTATTCCTGAAGTGCTGTGGAACAGGCTGGAGAATCTGGCCCATTGCATGCAAGTATAGCGGATCACATGAAAAAGGTGCAGAGATGAGAATGGGGTGGGAAAGACAGGAAGGTTATGGCTAGTCATGTGGCTTAGGCAGTGCAAAGAGGGCAAGGGGAGAATGGAAGAGAATACAGAGCAGGAAGCAGTTAAATTGTATAGAGCTTTTAAGCACCTTTTTTGAGCAGTCAGGGTGATTCAGAAGATGGGGTGAGGCCCGTGGTGGGAACATTCCCACACGGGATGGGAAACAGGTACAGAAACATACTCATCCCCTCTTGCCTTTCCCCATCAGCCCATTCTGCCTCCAGAGCTAAGACAAATAAATAAAAACTGAATTTAAAAAGTTGAACTTGTATGACAAGCCTGACATCACGCTGATCACTGTGGCCTTGATCCTGTAAGAAGATCAGCTCGCTTAGACTTCTGTGCTCATTTGGAACCACACAGAAGTCAAGGGGACTGCGTGCAAATGCAGGCGCCCACCGCAGCAGATCAGAGCACATGATATGGGCCTCTGCTTGGGGCTCCTTTTTCCTCCAACCTTTGTCTGGTTTGTATCTTTTTAGAATGTAAGGTATTTAGGACAGAGACCTAGTATTATATGTTTTACAGGGCCTAGCAAAATGGGGCCCAATCCTGATATGTATTGGGATTATTATGTATAATAGCAATTGCAATTATACATAATAATCAAGAATAATAATCACTAGCTTATATGCAACTGTTATGATGAGTCGGGTTTGGATGTTTATACTGAGTGGTGGAGTGAAAGAAAATTCTATTTGAGGCTCTAAACTTTTACAGGCATCTCTCAACAAAACAAAATTGCTGAAGTCAGCTGCCTGAATACTGTACTTCAGTATGAGATTTTGAAAGTACAGATTTTCAAGGTACCAGTAGATTTCACTAGCTTATTAAAAAAAAAAAAAAAAATTGGGATCCTTGAAAATTTGTAGAAACAGACAGTATGTGGACTCAAAGTGTGTAAAACAAATTGGCAAAAATGCATGCCAAGTTTAGTGACTTTTTTCATCCATTTTATGCAGCCATAAAAATAATGCTGGAGTTATTTATCTATCTTATTTTTTAATGGGTAGCATTTAAAGAATACATAAATATGGATTGCAAGGAATGAGACTACACTAAATCTTTTAATAGCATGTCAAGGACTGCTTATGTGTGTAAATATTTTAATAGCTAATGGCAAGTTTCACAGCAATACATATACATTTATTTACTTCAAGCAATCATGCTAGAAAGGTATGAATAAGGGCAATATAATAAAGGACTACAATTAATCATCATGGACATTTCATTGTCAGTGAACATAAATCAAAAAGCAAGTGCTTGTCCTATCTGGGTGATATGTAGCCAGCATTAACATGATGCCAAAATTTGATGCTTTTCAGTAGTTGATATATATTTTACCCATCTCTGGCAACTCAGATGCTGGGCTGTTTCACATGAGTGGCTTCCCTTACAGGATTTATTTTCTGGATATACAGCACATCCTTTCAAAATATTGCCAGGGTATAACAATAGGCCTCAAGAGAGAGCTTTCTAAAGGCCTAGGCATAAAGTTTGTGAAAGGAAAAGAAAAACCTTGCAGATTAGCATGATCAGGGCTAGGGTTAGGGTTCATGGGGAGGGCGTCCCACCCTAGGGTTAGGGTTCCTTTGGGGAGGGGACTTGGGGCTAGCGTTCGGAAGTATGACAAATATATGTTAATATGGTGCATGAGCATATTCAAGCTGATGGAGGAGCATTTACCGCAGCGGTGACCAACCAGTCGATCGCGATCAACTGGTCGATCCTAGAGGATCTCCCAGTCGATCGTTATCTCTGGTGGTGCAGTATGGCTGCCGCTAAGGCAGACTCCCTGCTTACCCTAGCCCCACGCTGCCGCTCCCGGAAGCAGCCAGCGCAGCCCCTTGGCCCTGGGGGCAGGGGTCTCTCTCTGCACACTGCTCCTGCCTGCCATTGGCCGGGAGAGCTGCGGGGGTGGTGCTTGCAGAGAGGGGCAGCGCACAGAGCCATGTGCCCCCTGCCCCTCCCCCATGGGCTGCAGGGACACGTTGGCCCCTTCTGGGAGCGGCGTGGGGCCGGGGTAGGCACGGAGCCTACCTTAGCCTCGTTGCGCTCACCACCAACTGGGAGCCTCCAGAGGTAAGTGCTGCCCAGTGGGAGGCCACCCCCCAACCCCCATCCTTCAGTCCCCTTCTAGAGCCAGCATCCCATACCCACTTCTGCACCCCAAACCCCTCCTACACCCCAAGCCCCACTCCAAATCCCCTCCTGAACCCCAACCCCCAGCCCTGAGCTCCCTCCTGGAGCCTGCACCTCATATCCCCTTCTGCACCCTGTACCCCAAGCCCCAGCCCTGACCCCCCTCCCAGATCCAGCACCCTGTACCCCCTCCTACACCCTAACACTCTGCCAAAGCCCGGACCCCTCTTCCAGAGCCAGCACCCTGTACCCCCTCCTGCACTCCAACACTCTGCTCCAACCCCCTCTGCCCCCTCCTCCACACAAACTTCCTCCTAGAGCTTGCACCCCTCACCCCCTCCTGCACCCCAACCACCTGCCCCAGACTCAGCCCAGAGCCCCCTCCCACACTGCGAACCCCTCGGCCCCAGCCCAGAGCCCGCACCTTCTCCCAAACCCCTGTCCCAGCCCAGTGAAAGTGAGTGAGGGTCGGGGAGAGTGAGGGGAATGGAGTGAGCGGGTCAGGGCTTTGGGGAAGGGATGGGGCCTCGGGGAAGGGGCGGAGTAGATCCTGGGTTGCCCTTAGATTCAAAAAGTGATTTGGGGCATAAAAAGTTTGGAGACCACTGATTTAGAGGCAGGGGGCATTTTCAAAGCATGAAATAACCCACCAGGCCTAACAGGAGTTACCACCTCTCAGGGACAAGTGCAGGACAGTGAGAGGAGGAGGACACTTGGGGCTCGCACACCATTGCAGTGTTGCACATATAAGCACTGGATCTTGATCCTGAATTGAGGAGAGCTCCAAGTTACTCCTACCTAGGAGTAGGAGTAAGGCCAACAAATGGAGCATGTAGCAAAGCAACTCAGTCATATGATTGAGACTGTGCTTGTCCCTGCTTCTCCTCTGATATGCATCTTTTTTGCTTGTCCTCACCCTCTTCATTAGCTTGCAAGTGTGGAAGAGGCATGCAGGAGACGTGAGACTTACTGCTGCTCAGAGCAGTGGACTACAGCAAGTGTTCAACATCACTTTAACCTGACACCCAGTGCTTAACCTTACTTAACCTTGACAGGGCCACCATATGGAAAGGCTGCACAGGCTGCCACCTGGGACACTGCTTTTGAAAGAGATGCCTCCAACCCTGCCACTCTCTCTCTGCACAGCAATTAAACACCCACAGCTGGCCCGGGTCAGCTGGCTCAGGGTCACAGGGCTTGGGCTGTGGGGCTGTAAAATTGCTGCACAGATGTTCGGGCTCAAGGAACCTGCAAGGGCGGGGGAGCTGTGCCAGCAGAGATCTAGCAGATTTTTGTGGAAGAGGTTCTGTCTCTTTAAGGGCATTCACATACAGCAGCTGGTGCTGAGAGCTACCACATAAGAGTGGCTGTGGCATGGCTGCCCGGCCCCCAACCATCTGCACAGCTTTCGGGAAGGAAGTGGCTTCTGCCCCTTTAAGAGAGTCCATCCCACCAGAAGCCTGAGAGCAGCCACACCATAAACTCTGCTTGCACACATAGGTGGCACACAAGGCCTCGCAAGGCACGTGCCTTTCATTTTTTCTATTTACAATGCACACCCTAGGCTGTGGTTTCCCTTTACCTTGTACGCTGTAATGAGTCTGCTCATAAATTAATCCACTTCAGCACCTCCATCCCTCTTTTCTACCCCATCCTACTTCTGACACTTTTTCCCTTGACAAACTGATGAGTCAACACTCAAGCTTTAAAAGCTGGCTCTGGCCCTTCGGAAAAACATAGCAATACTACTACGTATTGTCCAAATGGGCTAATGCACAGGCACACCCAAGCACCGGCATGTAAGTATACACACACACAGGTGCTTGTACTCAAAAAGTACACATGCAGACATATGCATTTGTAACCCGCTGGTGAGTGAGAGTTACATATCCCTCTTTGTGCCAGTATAGAGCAGGGGTCGGCAACGTTTGGCACGCGGCTCGCCAGGGTAAGCACCCTAGCGGGCCGGGCCAGTTTAATTACCTGCTGACGCGGCAGGTTTGGCCGATCGCGGCCCCCACTGGCCGCGGTTCGCTGTCCCGGGCCAATGGGGGCGGCGGGAAGCCGCGGCCAGCACATCGCTCACCCGCGCCGCTTCTCGCCGCCCCCATTGGCCTGGGATGGCGAACCGCGGCGAGTGGGGGCCGCGATCGGCCAAACCTGCCGCGTCAGCAGGTAAATAAACTGACCCGGCCCGCTAGGGTGCTTACCCTGGCGAGCCGCGTGCCAAACGTTGCCGACTCTGGTCTAGAGGATATGACTGTTACAGCCCTTACTAGAATGTCTTGGCTCCAAAACTATAAAGTCAAAAACCAAAAGTTGTTGCAGGAAAATCAGTTTTTTATGGGGAGGGGAAGGTTTCTCAGGTCCGGGATGGGATTTCTGGTCAAGAGAAATAGAAAGCAGAATAACTAATAGCCCAATGGTTGGGGCACTCATCCGGGATGTACGAGACCAAGTTCTAGTCCCTGATCTGCCTGATTCAAAGTAAGGACTTGAACCTGGTCTCCTGTATCCCAGCTGAGTGTCCCAACCACTGGGCTATTGGCTATTTCTCTCTCTCTCTCTCTCAAATTCCAGTCGGCGGTGCAGCGGTTTCCCTGCGTGCCCTGGCTCCATGTGGCTCCCAGAAGCAGCCAGCATTTCCCTCCAGCTCCTAGGCAGAGGCGCAGCCACAGGGGCTCTGTGCGCTGTCCCTGCCCCGAGCTCTGGCTCCACATCTCCCCTTGGCTGGCAACCACAGCCAACAAGAGCTGTGGGGGTGGCTCCTGCAGATGGCTGCCTGGCTGCGCCTCCGCCTAGGAGCTGAAGGGAAATGCTTGCCACTTCCAAGAGCTGCCTGAGGTAAGTGCTGCCCGGAGCCCACACCCCAAACTCCATCCTGCACCCCAAATCCCTGCCCCAGCCCTGATCCTCCTCCCTCGCCCTGTCCCCCCGCGCTCCAACCCCCTGTCCCAGCCCTGAGCCCCCTCCAACACCCAAACTTCCTCTCAGAGCCCGCACACCCTCCCGCACTACAAACCTCTCAGTTCCAGCCCCAAACCAGAGCCCGCACCCCCAGCCGGAGCCCACACCCCAATCCCCTGCCCTAGCCCGGAGCCCCCCACACTCTGAACCCCTCATTTCTGGCCCCAGCCCAGAGCCTGTACCCCCCTCTCACACCCTATCCCCCTGCCCCAGCCTGGAGCCCCCCTCCCCCCCACACTCACTCTGAACTCCTCATTTCTGGCCCCACCCTGGAGCCTTCGGCCCCTCCCACACCCCAAACCCCTGCCCAGCCCAGTGCAAATGAGCAAGAATGGGGGAGAGCAAGTGACAGAGGGAGGAGGAATGGAGTGGGCAGGGCCTCGGAGAAGGGGGGGCATTCGGTTTTCTGCAATCAGAAAGTTAGCAATCCTAGTTACAATAAATCTGCAAGGGTAGAAGGCCAGATATTTTTAACACAATTCATGATTATTCAACCTTTCTTCTGTACAGCAATTCTTACACAGACATAGTTGGCACACCCAGATACATACAGTACTGGGACAAAAGGATTTACTGTCTGCTATTAAAAAGTTTTTCTAGTACTAGTGGATGTACTGAAACTGGTCAAAGAAAAGAAACTGGATTAAGGCTGAAATTCTATTCTTCATTTGCCTTTGGAGCTTACGGTAGGTATTGCAGTTAGTGTGGGAGGCAGCTCTCCATGAGAATTTTGCCTGAGAGATGGCTGCAAGATGGGGCCCTTAAGCTTTCCTGAAAGGGCCTGAGAAAAGTGAGTAATATTCTCAATACGTTCAGGCCTTCCTCAAGTACCAGTGAATTTCATTTGATTCACTGGCTTCAAGGAGACTCAGTACTGTTGAAATATGGATGGAGGGGAATTGTGTGTATATTTCCTCCCACCTCTGTTAGTTAAATAAAAGACAAAATAATAAAATTCCCATAAAATGCATTATTTTTACAACTCCCTAGGGTACATTTTAAGAATTGACTAATACAGCTCTGACCAATAGAGCATAAGAATTTCTTATGGCCTATCTGATGCACATGCATTTAGGAACCTTTAAAAATGCATATTGTTTACCCAATAGAGCCATAACTTTTGCATTTTATCACATATGGATTCAGACCATTTTTAAAATTGATATTAGAATATTTTTCTGACGGACTGTTATGACTCTAAACAACCCATTACAGTCTATTGTATAAATCCATATCTGCTCCTTCTGAGCTATTTTGAGGTAATGTGTGGCGTTATTGTGATGTTGATAGAGAAGAGGCACAATGAGTATTTATTACCTTTATTACCAAAACAAGGTGAGGCTGATCCAAACATCAAGTATAAACCTCTATATTTTAGGATGGGGGAAAAAAGGAGTTTCAGAGTCCAAACTCAGAACCTGCTCAAACTTCCACAGCTGGTCCATATCACTGTAGTGAGCAGGGCCGGCTCTAGGCACCAGCAAAACAAGCTGGTGCTTGGGGCGGCACATTTCTAGGGGCGGCATTCTGGCGCCGGCCATGCCGCCCCTAAAAATGTGCCCCGGCCGCCCTAGCTCACCTCCACTGCTGCCGCTCGCGCACCACGGCGCGCGAAACAGCTGATTCGCGCGCCGCTGCTCGCCCTCCCTCCCAGGCTCTCAAACCTGGGAGGGAGGGGGAGATCCCGAGCAGCCGCGGCACGCGAAACAGCTGATTCGCGCGCCGCTGCTCGCCCTCCCTCCCAGGCTTGAAAGCCTGGGAGGGAGGGGGAGATCCCAAGCGGCTGCGGCTTGCAAAATAGCTGATTCGCGTGCCGCTGCTCACCCTCCCTCCCAGGTTTGAGAGCCTGGGAGGGAGAGACCCTGAGTGGCCGCGGCGCGCGCGCTGCTTCTCCCCCTCCCTCCCTCCCTCCTAGGCTTGAGAGCCTGGGGGGAGGAGGCAGGGCTGGGGATTTGGGGAAGGAGCGGAGTTGAGGCGGGGCCGGGGGTGGGGTAAGAAAAAATGGGGGGGATGGGGGGGCGGCCAAAATTGTTTTTGCTTGGGGCGGCAAAAATCCTAGAGCCGGCCCTGGTAGTGAGTCCACCAATCTCCCAGATCTAAAGACAATCCAACTTTGAAACAAGTTGAATTCTAGACCTGGATCTGAAGTGCATGACTCAGGTCAATCTCCAATTAGTGATAGATGCAGTAATCAGCTTCCCCTCAAACTATTTTTGTGGGTGACTCTCATGGTCCTGATAGCTAGGAATTAGAGGTGTTCCAAAACCAAAACTTCCAATCTGAACCCTTTTGAATTTAGTTGTTTAAAATTAAAATCCAGGGATCCAATCTTGATTTTATGGTTCTAAATTAGGTCCAAACCCAGAAGGGCCTATTGCTGCTTCAAGTGCTCATTGAAACAAACAGCCACTATTGCAAGGCTGCGTAAGATAGCTGATCTCATAAGAACATCTTATATTGTGAGATGCTCCTTAAAGAGGATGGAAATCTCTCAAGAACAACCCTACTAAACTTTTTCAAAGCTCAATAAAAAAAAGTTAGGGATTTGGTTTGAGGGATGACTCAAATAATTGTCCATTTCCTATTTTATTTCAAATAGTTCTCCCATCCTACTTATCACCACACACATTATTCAAGACATTTCCTACCAGCAATATTAACCCCCATTTAAAACATTTAATGGTTTAACAGGCAAATTATCTGAGTATTACTCTGACTTCAGGTTTGAAGATGAATCGGGATTAGGCTGTTATTTATAAATGACAGAGCTCCAACAGAGGTTTAACTACAGAAGCAAGTGCCCCTAAAATATCTTGAACCACTTACTCAATTCCAACAGAGAAAACATACTGTGAATGATATTTTAGATAAACATATTGCTGTACCAAGTACTACTGGTGTTTTTTGAAAATAAAAGTACTGCAAATTAACAGACTGAAAATGCACGTGAAGGTGCTTGCATTACACAAACCCAGATCTGTCGTCTTGTACTGCTCAGAACCAAAAACAAGAGAAATTATAATATTGTAAAGGATCAAAATGAACTGTATGCGTAGGTGCTGGAACCACGGGTGCAGGGGGTGCTGTAGCCCCCCCTGCTTAAAGTGGTTTCTATTACATACAGCGTTACAGTTTGGTTCAATGGCTCTCAGCACCCCCATTATACAAATTGTTCCAGCACCCCTGACTGTATGAGGTGAAATATAACTAGTGGTTTTTTTACTCACAGACAATCCATTTATTTGCTATATTTACCAGATACTTGTCAACACAGGAACCACAAAGCCAAAATTTTTTAATATTTTTTGGGGAAGGGGTAAGTTAAATTACTGTTTTGGGTTCCAGATCAGATCCCAAAACAAGCCCAGCCTATGTTCTGGTTTGGATATAGCCAAAGTCTTGACTGGCCCGAAATGGTGAGAATCTCATAAGTAGAGGCTCCTCCTGAGATTTCCACTATTCAAGACTGTGGAAGTCTTGAGATTTCATCCTTTAGAGTCAAGTCTGAATCCAAGCCAAACATAATCTGGACCCCGAGCAGAACACTTCCTGATCATCTCATCTCTAATATCTGTACCTTGCGCTTAGGTAAATCATGTTTCTACAGTAACTCTATAGCTTGCATACAAGTGAAAAGTGAGATGCATGGAAATATTCTTAAGCCACAAACTAAATGATAGAGTAATTACCAGAGGGAAAAGCCTGCTCTAAGTCCAGGCGCTCCATATGCTATTTGCAAAGTGTAGTATATATAACCAATACTGTCAGTCCTATTTGATGGAAATATTTCTGTCCATAGCAGGATTTACATTTGAATCAGTATCGTACCGAACCACGTACCAGAGAGTGGTCATCTCATTTTCCCTCTACATTAACTTCTTCATTAGAATCAGGTCCCTTGGCCCAGCCACTTTCACGTTCTTACCGCTCTCTGAAAATTACAATTATTCATGGAATCTAACTGTGGGGAAATACATCAAATTATGTTTGTTTAGGAAATGGTGGTAACCTGTTTACACTCAGGTACTAGGGCAGAGAAGACACAAGGGATGGGGAAATAGCCATTTACATAGGAGCCACTAGGTAATTCTTATTAAAACAAGGAGAGCTTGTATACACATCAGTTCAATTCTTTCTTTACACCCACCCAGTACCATAGAAACCGGAGCCTGCAATCAGCTGCAGTGTGCAGCTCTCTACTCTACGCAGCATTCACCAAGCCCTGTATCCTTTAGCTTCCTCTGGGCCCTGTATTCCATCTCTTCAGCCACAATTATAGCAGCCACTCCACATGGTCATCTGCCTCACATGGCAGAAATAAAGCACAGTAATCTTTTTGCCTGCTAGGACCAAATCCTCCATGTTCTTTGTGCCAGATCATCATTATCATCACTAATTTAAAACACACACACACACACACACACACACACACACACACACACACATCCCGATGGCTAAGACATGAACTCAGAGGGATCCCCCACTTGTAGAAGTGGTTTGTGGGCTGAGACATTCTCTATCCTAGAGATCTCTTGAGCATTAGGAAGAATTTCTGAGTTGATGTTTATGTAACCCACACACCTCGTGGGTGGGGTGTTCTGTCCTATCTAGAGGCACCGAGACCACTTAGAGCGAGACCACTTAGAGCTGTCTACTCTACAGCCTTAGCTAACAGCCAGTTGGCTTTTAGCTTATGCAGTAGAGGCTCATGCACTAAGCTCCAGAGATCCCGGCAAGCCCCCACTTGTAACGCCGACTTGTAACCCTGATAGTCGGCGGATGGGATCGAACCTAGGATCTCTGGAGCTTAGTACATGAGCTTCTACCGCATGAGCCAAAAACCAACTGGCTGCTAGCTAAGGCTGTAGAGCAGACTCATTTAACTCTCTCTAAGTGGTCTCGGTGCCACTAGATGGGACAGAACACCACACTCAGAAGGTGTGTGGGTTACATTTACAGGGCCAGGAGAGAGCATTTCTGTGTTCTATTTTCTCCTTTAATACATATTACCACAACAAAAGGAAGGACTTATCCTATTATATAGTCACGTTTATGTGGTTAATATTTCAAGTTGCATGGGAAATGCTTCCTTTATCCAAGCATTCTACACCACAAGCCAAACACCTTCACTAATAGCCCCATTACAGGGAGCAGTGAAGTTTGAAAGGAATCAAAGACGATTCAGAACCACCAAATTCAGAAGTGGATCCGAGCTGCTTCAGAGTTCGGCGATGTTCAGATCTGGAGCATGCGGTCGGACCCATCTTTAATTCTGAAGATCTGTCTTTTGCAGCTGGGTTTTACAACCTAACCTGCAGGCCTTTCAGTAATGTGCCATCTAGCTTCACCCAAAATATAGAGCCAAATTCCTCTCTGATGTATGTCCACTTCAATTGATGAAGTTACACCAGGGATAAATTTGACCCATCATCTCTCATTAGAGATAAATGTGTTGCTAATTTGTGCAATATTTTGTCTGACCTATCACATTAACAGAATACTATCATGTTCCTTTTCTTTTTAGCACAATAAACTAATTCAAAAGCCATTTATTCCACTTCATTAAGTCAATAGTTCCAGTTAAAAGTTGTTCTGAAAAACAATAGCTATTATAGCTTATATTAGATCAAGCATTTGCTTTCTGAACGAAGAAACCAAATGGCAGAGTAAGTCAAAATGTCATTTAGCTCTAAATGATTCTTCTTTATATTGGTTCATTTCCCACATGTTTTATACAAGTCTGTTTTTCTCCTCTTTACTTTTGATCCACGATGCCCCATTTAGTGGATTAATACAATGACAGAATGTTGTTGAACAACTCTACGGCCTCTGCTGAATCCTGCTGAGGCTTATGTCCTGCAGTGACTATATGAAACCTTGTGGCATTGCGCCTCACCAACCTGCGCTCCACTAGCAGATCTGTTCAAGGTACTTGTAGGGGGAGGGACATAGACTGGGAACATACTTCAACATTTCATCACATGTACATCAAACTACAGGGTTAAAAGGCCACTCAGTGTACTGGGCAATCACATGGCATTAGCCAGTGGTTCTCAACCAGGAGTACATGTACCCCTAGGGGTACACAGAGGTCTTCCAGGGGGTACATCAGCTCATCTAGACATTTGCCTAATTTTACAACAGGCTACATAAAAAGCACTAGCGAAGTCAAAGCAAACTAAAATGTCATACAGACAATGACTTGTTTATACTGCTCTGTATACTATACACTGAAATGTAAGTACAATATTTATATTCCAATTGATTTATTTTATAATGATATGGTAAAAATGAGAAAGGAAGCAATTTTTCAGTAACCGTGTGCTGTGACACTTTTGTCTTTTTCTGTCTGATTTTGTAAGCTAGTAGTTTTTAATTGAGGTGAAACTTGGGGGTACGCAAGACAAGTCAGACTCCTCAAAGGGTACAGTAATCTGGGAAGCTTGAGAGGCACTGGTGTGAGCCATAGTCATTCTTAACAGTGTGCAGCTGAAATTGTAACACTATCCCTGCATATAATGAAATCACTTTCTTCACTGGTTGGCCTCCTCGTAAGTCAAGCATCACTCTATCCAGAAGACTCAGGATATGCTGCTTCTTCACTTCCTCCTTTTTATACCACTTCACTCCACTTGGGGATAAGGGGTGGGGAACTCCAGCAAACTGTCTCCTCTTTACTCCCTGGCCCAGGCAGTGACAGCAACTCCCCTCCTTTGCTCTGGAACTACTGGGGGACTCAAGTGAGTAACATCCTGTTGCCCTGACTGACTGCTATAAAGGGACTTTCTCTTCTTCCAGATGCTGGCAGGTCCACATAGTAACTGTCAGGTATTGGGAGAGGTCTCCAGCAGTGGGATTTTGTTTTGCTTGGTTAAAACAGGAATTTATTATATCAAAGTTCCTAATTCATACTAGAGACCTCAATTGTGGCTCACATTTTATCTAGCTTTAAGAGTTGCTATAGGTGATTCTGGAAATTCTAGGTCACTGAGCCTTGCTTTGGTGCCAGGAAAAATAGCTGAGCGATTACATTAATAAAGCCCTGAGATACAATAAGTGCATTATAAACAGGAACAAACTGACACATGGTATCTTTTGTCTTTTTGTGCTTCTCTGACCTGTGCAGATCCTTTCAAAGAGTTAACAAAACAGTGGCTAAAGGTGAGGCCGTGGATATAACTTATTTAAACTTTCTAAAGGCTTTTGATAAAGCCCCTCAGAATAGGCTAATCAAAGGTTTCCAGCCTGATCTCCACCAACCTTGCTTCCTCTGGGCCCAGGACGTTAAGCTGCTTATCCTCACAAAACCTCTCTTCAACTATCATGCCTGGGTTTTATGGAGCACACAGCTGGCCCAGACATCCCCCGACCACCCTCCCACAGTTATTCTGTACAATACACACTGCCTCTAATCCCTATTAATACCTCTCCCATTAGTTATTCTGTACCATACACACTGCCTCTAGCATCTATTGTGCCCCAAGCCCAGCTGCCTTTGATCCTTCCTAGCTGCATTTCCAATACCAATCCTCAGCCCCTCTCCTTCCTGCTTCATGTATATAACTTATCCTGAGATCTGGCCAATATTTTCTTTCACCACTTCAGGTTATTTAACTCTTCCAGTGTGACATGTGTATGTACACAATACTACATGCACCTTATTTTGATATGCAGCACTAGCTGCATTTCCCAAGTTGCCCTACTGAAGAGCCAACTGTTCCTACAGGGACTTTTGATGACAGCTCCTAGCAGAGCAGAATGTGCCACTTTTTCCAACTATCTTAGGATTTTTATAAGGCGAGACCCATGCTCTTTGTGCATTTATACATGGAGTTACTAACTATATGCCCATCCCTCTGGGTGTAAATATCTATTTATGCACAAAAATGCTTCCTTTGTACAAACAAGTGAAGAAAGTAACTACAGAAAGATAAACACTTAAATGTGAGACACAGCAGAATCTAGGACAGGAGCTCTCAGCCTTGAGGCCACAACCACACGGGTGTCAATGGGGTCCCAGCTATATTAAAGGTCCCAGCTATATTATATTAAAGGGTATTGGCGAGCGAGAACGTGTCCAGGTATAGAGATGGGGCTCCCAGGGAGAAGGTTAAAAAGCACTGATCTAGGGAACCTGATAGCTTGGGAGAAAGATAACAACAGAATATGGAACCCTTCAAATTCAGGTCACAAATTCAAACTCAGCCCAAGTCAGAAGTGACAACAAGTTTTTATTGCTGACAGCTGCTCCATTTAGTTACTTGATTCATCCCCTAGGGTTCAGGGAGGCACACCATGTAGCAGGGGTTACCCATGCCAGCAGAGACATCCCTCCCTAGCAAGAGCTCTGTCAGGGACAAACAGTTTAAATTCTGGCTAGCAGGCCCCGTGTACTTGTATCACCCCATCTCCCAGGAGATCTGGTTATGCTCTCTGCCAGTCTTGATACTTCTGGGACCTGCACTGCTCAGTCCCAGGACCTCCATCAGAGTTAGGGTCATGAGTGCCTGGCAGCCCTGACACCCTTACTTCCCCATCAGACAATGCACTGTCGCCAAGATTCTGCAGCCTGGGTTCTGCCTGCTTCCACCTCCATCACTAAATCTGCTGCTGAAACCAATTTTTGCTCTTAGGAAAATAAGCTGTAAAACCACTGTCATCAGCATTAAATACAATCCTGATTACTGAGCTTTGCCCTGTGGGATGCCTGCTGTTTTTCAATTTCCCTGTTATAGCCCTGTCTCCTAGTACTAAATCAGAAGTATTAATTTACTATGCCATAATAACGGCTTACTGTAGCAGTTAAAAAATGAGACATCATACCTTTGTCTTCTAGTCTCCTTCTACCGTTTACTCACGGTGATTGGAACCTAATTAAATTGCAATTTAAAAAGACCAGTGCATGCAGTTAACAGAACTGACTGGCAAAACACTTTGGTGTAATGATCAGTTGTGCCTTTAACGGCCCCAGGGCAGAATTTGTTTGCAGAAAGACGACTACGTTATTAGTTGATTGGCACCAGGCACACCACCTTCTCCTAATCATTCTATGCACCACTAATAAATTCTGAGGCTCTTAAAGGCAAACAAATTTGAAGCATTTCCAGCAATTTAATTCCTCCACCCCTTATCACCGCCACCATTTTTTAATTATGCTGCTAAATTGAATTTAGCCTTATGAGATAAAGTTATTAGCCAAGCACATTGGAAATGGTTTACAGAAAAAGTGATTCTCTACATTTTTCCAGAGATATTTGCCAAATAATTTCTGTTCCACTTAAACACTACATCATGTAGCTAAAAAATAATTTATTCTTTCATTAAAGCTTTGTTAAGAAAGGTTGAATTGCCTTCAAATTAAAAATATCTTGTTGCGCAGGTGACCACATAAATGTTCCCTAAAGCCAATGGAGCAGAGTCTTGGCATACTCATATGGACAAACTGATGCTTTGCATTGGAAAGTAGCATCACCTAAAGCTTAAGGTAATTATCGGAGAAAAACTTCCTTGAGGCATGATCTGTTAGACCAGTGTTTCTCAATGACTGGTCCGTGGACCAGCACCAGTCCCTGAGATCTCCCTGACACAGTTTAGAAAGGCAGCAAGCCGGCCCTTGGTATCAAAAAGGTCGAGAAACACTGTGTTAGACTGGAGTATCTTCTGAGGGAAATAGTGAAATTCCCTCACTTGAGACATTTAAAACTAGACTGGAAAATACAAAAGCAAATGTACTGTACTTTGAGTGAAAGAATGTAAGAATCCAGGAGTTATTCAGTACTTCATAGCCCAATTATGCATCAGTTTTAGAAGCAATTCAGTAATTTGTGCATAACCTACACTAGCAAAACATGTGCCACATCCCCCACCTTGGCTACTAAAATATAACTTACTCCTGTGATGAACGAATAGAGCTACCTGTGTCAGCTCAAAGACGGTCTGTGCTACTGTGCTGATCTAAGCACTGCTGTTGACCCCTTGTGAGGGGTCATGACATGAGCATCACCGGGGATTTTCCTACACCCTGCCAGGTGGCGTGTACAGCTCCCCAGGATTTCCCCAGCACCCCCACACACCCCCATGATCAACTAGTTACATGCAATGTTCCTGTTGGGTTCTGGGAAGTGCACTGCTAAAGGACCCTCCCCCAGCCTATGAGGAGGATCCACTTGGCCCGGGACTCAAATAATGATGGGGGACAATGGAAAAAAAATAACAAGGACAGTTGTTGCCAATTTAGTCATTGACTCGAAATTTGAATTAAATCAAAACATTAATATACACTTTAAAAGCATACACAGTATATGATGAAATACTTGTACCTGAAAAAGCATAATGGGTTTGAAAAGTATGAACAAAGACTAGCTTCCTCACACTGCTGCTGTTTTTTATGACAATGTTGGCGCATCAGTTTCGGTGATGCTGGCCAACCTTACCATTTTAAATTATGAATTGTAAGCAAGGTCTGAGTGAGCTCTCCCCTGACAGCTAGTGATGAGCCAAAGGGTGGGGAGGAAAAGCTCCAGGACCAGAGTGTATTTACATGAACACACCTACTCTGCCTAGGTATCCAGCAGACAGAGCTGTGTTGCCCAAGTGATCAATTTCAGCTGGTGTTGGGTTACAAATCACTTTAGTATTCAATGTGGGGGTAATAAAATGTTGTTATTGTATGAGTAAAAGGCAGCAGAACTGTGCTTAGCCTGTCCTGATTGAGGAGGTCACCCTCAGTGCTTAATTTGTGCTGATGAATGCACCGATGCAAATGGGCATCAAGTATTAGGTCATTGTGGTTATCTTCATGTCAGTGGTAGGCCAAAAGATTATTTTTAGATGTTCAGGTTATAGAAGACACGTTGGCCGCATCTGTGACAACCCACATCTTAGAAGAGTTAAATGCTTGTCAATTGAACCCCAAACAGATGCTTGTGCATTTGATGGAGCTGCAAACTTATCTGGAAGACATGGTGGAGTACAAGCTTTGCTCAGAGAAAAGTGTAACCCTAATATCTCCTATACACACTGCAGATGCCATCTACTCCAACTAGTGCTAGTACGAGCTGCAGAATCTTCAAAAGACATTTAAAAAGCCTTACATTTAATGTCTTCATTATACTTTTTTTTTTAAGCAAGAGTCCAAAAGGATTGAATGTCTTGGGAAAAATAGAAGATATACTGGGACTGAAGTTCAAATTAGTCCAACCTGGAAAAACCTGCTGGATTTCTCATGAGTGATCTTTGGCTGTTGTCTTAAAATTACTGCAACTGTTATTACTGCCTTTGGAAAGTATCTGCCGAGATGGGACGGATCTAAGTAGTGAGGCTGATGGACTACTTTTTCTACTAAGTTCAGAGAAGACTATGGCCATTCTTTCTCTTGTAAGTCTACTTATGAAACTACTTGGGTCATTAAACAATGCCATGCAGGCATCTGCTACAAAAGTAGTAGATCTTTGTCCAGCAATTGTAGCTACTTTTGGATCAATTAGAGAGATAGCCACTGAAAATATACTGGAAGAAGCAAAGACTTCAGTCCAGAAGTTGACTAATGAAGGCACTTACACTGAATTTTTAAGTGAAGAGGACAAGAAGTGTTTGTTCAGCCAGATGAAAAAGTACACAGACTTGATTCTTACAAATCTACAACAGTGATTTCTGGATTCTACTCAACCTCTGCGTAGCTTTTACAGATGGCTATCTTATAAAACATTGACAGTGGCGTGGAGTGAGGCACTATCAGCAATGAGGCTGCCATGTGATCAGGACCGACTAGAGAATTTGAACACAGAGTGGAATGTCATACAGTGAATGAAGATTTGACTTCAACTTCTTCATCACCACCACTAGTGGTTTGACCCAAACTTTGTGCTATGTTTCCTGGGATGAAAGAAATAGGAATACATCTCTTGCTACTCCCAGTCACAACAGCTATAGTTGGCGACTTCTGTTCAATGGGGAAAAAGAACACTCTTCTGCCTGATCATGAGCATATTATGAAGGACTGGAAGTACCAGATACACGAGAAGCCACCAAAGATGAATGCACTGCATTCGAGAAGTTCATTAACAGAGTTGTGCAAAAGTACAACAAGAAACCAAGAAGGATGTAAATGTAGTGCTTCTTAGTAGGCTTGAATAGCTAACTTTAATTTGTGCAATGATTTTAAAACATGAGTTAAATCTAACAAAATGGTCGTGAAACATTTTTCAGTTTTTATTATGATGACATACAACTCACCTTTGCCCGCATGGTCTCACCCATTGGCCCTCACCTCCCCACCCCACCCCAATTTCAATTCCTGGGGAAAACACTGAGTATCACAGACATTTGGTTAAAAGAGAGTCATCATGACAGCTACGGTGGAGCTGGTACTCATCATAAGTGAAGATCACAAGCATTATATAATTTAAAAAAAAAAAGAAAGAAAGGGAAAAAAAACCTTACTGGGGCCCTTACTAGAGATTCTGTTTTTCCTCTTTCTTTCAGTATCCCCCATACATACTCCATGAGCTGGGTAGGATTTTCCTCCCGGTCTGTAGCTACAGTAGTTTGGGTTATTATCAATGGCTGGAATTTTCATTGACATTTAATTGAACAACTTTGTAGCCAAGACCTTGGTAGCTTTCTTTTGTGTTTCTCTTCTTTAAGTCATTTCCTGCTGCATTCATCATGACCTATTGTGTATCATTTCCCCATGACTAATGTACACAATTCACTTTGGCCATGCTTTTAAACTGTTCAGAAATCACGTTTGTAACTAGTTTCTATTATTTGCATGCTTTTATTAGTATGAGAATATCAACAACTGAGAACAAACAACATTCCTTTAAAATTCTCTTTTGAGAGCAGCAAATTTTGGAGGCAATGTCTACAGTATATAATTTACAGAATTACTGTAATTGATAAAAAGCAACAGAGGGTCCTGTGGCACCTTTAAGACTAACAGAAGTATTGCAGCATAAGCTTTCGTGGGTGAATGGTGATGAAGTGGGCATTCACCCACGAAAGCTTATGCTGCAATACTTCTGTTAGTCTTAAAGGTGCCACAGGACCCTCTGTTGCTTTTTACAAATTCAGACTAACACGGCTACCCCTCTGATACTGTAATTGATGTTACTGTTATATTGAGAGGTGGATAGCTTCTGAAGCTCTTTATACGACGTATTTGTTTTAAGAATGCCGCCTTCTCTATCATAATGGACCAAATCTAAAACTCTCCTTCATCAATGACCGAAATCAAATAAGTGGCCAGGCCAAGTTGTAGAGAACTTTTCATTTTTACATTTTACAAGTTGATGGATGAAAGAATTCTGATTAAATAGGAACTAGCCCAACCCTTTATCCAGACAATGAACTCAACAGGAGTCTTTTTGGAAGTGTGAAATTTCACACATCCTGGAGTAGATCTCTTGCACACATTATGTTTCAACTACCTTGAAGACAAATTAAGCTCTTAAATGCTACCACCAAATAGCTTAAGTGGTAGGAACTTGTTCTTTTGAAGCAGGGAGCTCTGAGTTCTTTCCCTGCTACAACCACAAAGTGTCCAAAACAAGTACTCTCAGATATTCTAATATAGAAGTGTTAGATGACTATGATTTAATAAATAATGATGTAATCTAATAAAATGGCCACCATAATATTATATGTGCACATGGCACAATAAAATGAAGGGCTAGTACCTTAAATTCACCTAGGTCCTTGGTTTAATTTTTGCTGTAAGATATATTCATGTTTTTAAGATGTTTAGTGAATTGACATACTGCTGTCAACTGTATCTTAGAAAAGACTGTTCCAAAATCTGCTTTGTTTGAAACGAATGTTGTTCATTGACTTGCATACAATAATTGGCACTATAATTTTATACCTGTCAAAATCTGATGTACACTGTTGCCTAATTGCTATTTTGTGTGCACATTAAGGTGTAAAGTCAATTTAAATGCTTTTGTAATTCAACGAATTCTTCTGTGAGGCTACAGAATGATAAATGCAGTTATCACCAGACTGCAATTTTGCTCTTTTTTGGATTTACTTACCTCAGATATCATCTTAAGGCAATACTGGACCTGATCCTGCAAGGTATTAAGCACCACCTGGCTGAGCACCCTCAAAAATCTGTTGACTTCAGTGAGAGTTTAGGGATTCCAGCACTTCTGAATAGATACGTCTCTTGCATGATTGGACCCACGGTGACATATTTTTATTCTCCAGGTCTTGAAGACCAAAATAGTTGTGCATTACAGGCAAGAGTAATGCTTTCTACAAAGAGCTACCCTTAAAGTCTTCTCAGAAGATGCAGAATACAGCTATCCACTTCCCAACTGGGGTCAGGTACTGACTATAGAAGATCAGTATTTGTATCTCTAAGCTGATTTCCTATTTTTCACCACTCAAGGTGGAATTAGCTGTGCTGGTGATGATCTTTCATTAAAGCTCAACATGGTCTGGGACGCAAAAATCAGACAGAACCATGGATCAAAAATTGCACTGAAGTGAACCTCAAAAGACTTTTATGGAGGTTTGAAAATATATCTAATAAACGACCTATTATTTAGTTTTTGATGCATCTTCGCCTTTTGGTTTCTGCTGGGAGCAGATATAGAAGCAATTGGTTTTCAAAAAGACAGTTCTCATGGTATTTGTAACCCATGCTGAAGACAGAAGTATCAGACACTTTGCAGAAAGCCTCTTTTCTCAAGACACCACTCGAATTACTAGGTCAAAGAACTTTGGGCTTGTATACACAGTGAGTTACTGTATGGCAAAAAGGGACTTTCACTGTGCAACAAGCTGGTGCACTGTAGATTCACAGCCTAGTTGTCATGCAGTAATTTGTTGAGTAGACATGACTTTAAAGTGTAGACAGGATCAGACATTTGATTCAGATAACCATCTGACATCTGGATGCTTACTTGAATCAAATGGCTGATCCTTTTGGGATTTTCCCATTACGAACTTTGTGGTAAGGCACATCTAAAATCAAGAGATAGTTTGAATGGGTATCAAGGGTGTTGGGAACTAGAGCACACTTCACCTGCCTTACACCAAATATAGTCTTATTCCATATAGACCTTTAGCAAAAAGGTCTTACTAAGTGGCATGTATGAAATGTTGGCCAAGATCATTTCTATTATGTCTATTTTCTTATTCCATGCCTCAGACTATAAGAAGGTTCTCATCCTGTTTCCATTAAAATCAGTGGCAAAACTTCTCCAAAAATATTTTCCATTATTGATACTTTTACCTGAGCCATGAATAAAATCAAGGAAGTTTGGAGGGCTACCATTAAATTTCATGTGTGTGCAAAAAAACCCAACACTATTTATATGTCCTAATTTTCCAGTGTGTTTGTTATTTTTAGAAGAGAAAACATTCAGTACATTTTCAGAACTTTTGCCTATGCTTTTATTGGCAATTGAAGTGGGTTGGTATGGATCCAAGATATAAAAGTAAAGAGATAAAGAACTTATAAAACAAAGAAAGAAATCTTATCATCAACAGGTAATAAGCAGTGAGGGCACCAACACCATTGACTAGGGAACAGTAGTACACTGAACCGCTTGTCTGGGTATACTGCAAGAAAGACAGGAGACTTGTTATGGGTTTTAATCAGGCTGCAACTTTATTATATAGATGTCTGGGACTACCCGGCAGATTTGGAGGGGGCGGGGGGGTTGGCTCCCTGACGTACCAATCATAGGAGTCCTCAACCCCCTCCCCCGCGCTGTTCCTTTATCTAGTACCTCCTTTTAAGTCCTTTACCAGGCCATTTATCTGGTCACTGGCTGCCCTCCCTATGGAGTACCTGCACTGAACATCCGCCCAACCTTACAAAATGAGTTGCGACATATGGCCTACCCCCTTTTCTATTCACCGGAAAAGGTCTTCACTCACACCCGCTGTGGGGAAGGGGGAAAAAACCACACTCCACCGAAGCCAATTCTGGTGGTGTGGGAAAAATTCCTTCCCAGACCCCCTTTAAAAGGGGCGACTAGCGTAATGCCCACAGCAGGTCCTAACCCAGCCTGCCATTCGCCTCCACTAGGGGAGGTGGGGTGGGTGCTGGCTTCCTCGCTGTGTGGCACAAAGAGACTTGCTCCACCCAGGTTTCGTACCTTTATGCACATTCCTGGAGGGGGGGGAGGGGGAGGCAAGTCATTGCTGCAAAGCTGACCGCTGAGCACCTTTTTTACAGCAGTTTCTGACCTCCTTCCTCCCCACCCACAAAGCAGAGCTGCCATTTCTTGGGTAAGCCCAGACAAACTCTGCACCCCTTTAGTTGTGGTGCAGTCCTTTGCAAACCCATAGCTCAGCAACTGTTAGGGGGAAAAGCAAACAACTAAGCTTGCATACGACAGATCTGTCTTGCATACAATATCTAGGGGGGAAATAAATGTTATGCAAATTCACAAATTAGTCTCTAAAATTCTAATATGGCATAAGTTAACCTCATGTCCAGCAAAAGTTATGATAAATGTCAGATGGAGACTTCAGAGACAGATTTGATTTAACTAGTGGGCACAGGTGTCTAAGCAGCTGCGCGTTCCAGCTTCCGGGCTAGATGAGAATGAATCTAGCTAAAAATGTTGCTATTGGGAAGTTAAATGACATTCAAAAAATATTGCTTTTCTGTCCCTGATGTTTCAGATATTGTGCAGCCCAAAAATTAGGTTTAGCTAGAATTAATTCCCCCTTCAAGTTACATCAGATGTGCCTGTTGCAGTAATCCATTTTTCAAATGCATGCTGTAATGTTTAGCATTCCTAGAACTTCTGACTTTTGAAGGGTTTACCCTGTGAAGCCTTCTGCTGCCATGGATTGTACTTTGAAGCCTAATAGCTTCAGTTGGTTTGAGAATCATAACTTTGATTAACAGCAGTTATATACTGGACAAGTTGTGTCAAATGAAAGGAGGTCATTATTAAGAATAGAAGGAAAGGTGCTGGAAATCAGTCAAAATGACTGAATAAAGCTGAGTTAGCAGGCCAGTCAGGAAAATAAAGGTCAGGAGAGAGAGGCTTTAGATCTTCATATCACTGAAAACAGTGGGATCACTAGGCTCTGATCAAGCATGACAGTTCCCAATGATAACTAAATAAAGCTACATTATTATTTCCAATATGCCATCAAGGTGAGTTTGTGGCTTGCTCTACACACTTGCTCAAGGGAGGAAGGTCATGTAAGGCAACCCCTTTTGCAACACTGCAGGGGCTGCCCACATTGTGGGTTACAGAGTACGGGAGGGAGCAGCCTCTATGGGGCCACTACTTACCATCCCACACAGGAGGATGGGGAGCAGATGAACAGGTGGGGGCAGAACACCTTAACTTCACCCCAAATGTGCCAGCCAGTGCAGTTGCACTGGTGCAGAATGGGAAGTAACCTGTGCAGTTCTAGGGATGGCGTAGCTTACTCCCTCCCTGCAGCAAGGGAGTATTGTGACTTGAGGGGCTGAATTGTGACCTATCTGCCCCTCGGCTTGCATTAACTCCCTATTTGACAGTGGGTTTGTAGAGGACTGAGCCTTTGCTTCCTAGAACAATGAAGGAGAAGTTTTTATGTAGGTTGTGGAGTTCCTGATTGATTGATTATTTTAATGCTGGTGGGATTTTTATTGTTATTGTTGTATTACTATTTATGTGTTAGGATGCTAAGCGCTCTGTATACGCATATTTTTATTATTTAAAAGCTAAATAAGCAAATGCTTAATAGTAAGGGGTAGTCCTCTTTATTTATCTAAGGCAAATTTGACCTTCCTCCCCCACCCCCAGGATAATGACTGTTTACCCTGTTGGGTCATAGACAAGGCTAGGGTGGCTAAGGTGGTCCTAGCCCCAGCACAAGGCAGAGCCACCTCAAAGATGCTCTCTTATGGCAGTCCCACAGGACTCTGATAGCAGTTAAGTGAACATGCAGCGATAGTGGCTTCCCAACTTAAACCCTCTTTTGCCACACCACACCAGGAAAGCTGCAAAGGGACATATGAGCAATGCATAGAAGTGCATAGAAGACTTAGCTGGCCTATCAGTCTGTCCCTGTAGAACTCTGTGCTGGATTTACAGACAGGCTCCACCTATAACATTTGGATCCAGTTCTCAACCACCACACAGTTTAGTGGTGATTGGATGCAGCGGTTTTGTTGGTAGAGTTAGAGAGGGGTACCAGCCATGCACTTTGAATGTGGCGGGTTTGAGTTCTGAAACTACCCATATTTCAGAAGTGTTCAGTTCTGAGGGTTTGGCTCAGGCTCTCTCTACTTTTACTGCTCTACTCTGTCAATCATATGTATATAAAAAACAACAATATACCAATTCCACAGACAAATATCAATGTAAGTAAATGCAATCATCCCAGGGTAAGTGACATAGACCCTGCAGCCATTCCCTCATATAAAAGCCTGAGCAAACATATGACCTTTACAGCATGTCCTGAAGACATTCAAGCTCTGTTGAAAATCTTGGCAAAGCAATTTTAGAGTCAAGAGCTCTCCAATAAATGCCCTGGTGCCATTGTTTTGACATCTAGCAACTACTAGTTATGACACCCTAGATGATCGCAAGGTAGGCAGAGACAGAGATGCATAGAAAGCTAAAACTTGAATCATACAGGTACTTCTAACTATCCACAATGTCAAACTACACCTAACGCACATTGCAATCTTCCTGATGTTATTCTGGATAAGACCAGGTACCAAGCCAACTTGTACATCCCTGTCTTGCTCCCAATATACATACATTCCCCTGTCAGACAGCCTTCAGCTTGATTAGAGCCTGAATCTATATGGAGACTGTTGACATTATAAGAACATAAGAACAGCCATACTGGGTCAGACCAAAGGTCCATCTAGCCCAGTATCCTATCTTCAGACAGTGGCCAATGCCAGGTGCCCCCGAGGGAATGAACAGGTAATCATCAAGTGATCCATTCCCTGTCACTCATTCACAGCTCCTGGCAAACAGAGGCTAGGGACACCATCCCTGCCCATCCTGGCTAATAGCCATTGATGTACCTATCCTCCATGAATTTATCTAATTCTTTTTTGAACCCTGTTATGGTCTTGGCCTTCACGACATCCTCTGGCAAGGAGTTCCACAGGTTGACTGTGTGTTGTGTGAAGAAATACTTCCTTTTGTTTGTTTTAAACCTGCTGCCTATTAATTTCATTTGGTGAGCCCTAGTTTTTGTGTTATGAGAAGGAGTAAATAGCACTTCCTTATTTACTTTCTCCATTCCAGTCAATAATATCTCCCCTTAGTCGTCTCTTTTCCAATCTGAAAAGTCCCAGTCTTATTACTCTCTCCTCATATGGAAGCCGTTCCATACCCCTAATAATTTTTGTTGCCCTTTTCTGAACCTTTTCCATTGATTTTGAAGATGAAGATGGTAAAAGACCAAAGAAGAAAGAACAACAAAAAGAAGAAATCAAACTTCTACCCTGGACTGGCTTTTGGACTGAAATGAAGTATGGCAAGATTAAACACATGCGCTCACTCCTAAGGGAAATCCACTGCCAAAACAAATCCTGATTTTTATGGTAAATTATTCAAGCCAACTCAATTTTATGTGAAACTGTAAAGCTGCCAGAAAGGAAAAATTTAAAGACTATAATGGACAAATCTTGGTACATGTGGAAAGAGAGCTTTTTAGAGACAAGCTGACAGTTTGTGTTATATTGAGGAACAGTTAATGAATCACCAAGTTTAGAGACCATAGATGTATATTGTGAGCCACTATATTCGCAGCATATCACAATATTGACTTTTAAATGAATATTTTAAAAAGTTATTTTATTCAAATGTTATTCCATCTCTTGGTCATCTTAGTGGTTTTGTTCTTTTACCCTGGGGAGAAAAATAATACAAAGATTTCTTTTAACAAAGACCCATAACAACGGAGGAGGAAAAAATTAGCTGGTGCCTTCACACTAGCAGTGAATAGTGAACCAGAATCACATAAGTAATATGCTTAGAATTTAGGGGGCACATCTCAATGGGGTGTGCAGGGCTTTGGCAATTTCATGAACAAGGGCATAAATTAGGTTTGCCAGATGTCTGGTTTTTAACCGGAAAGTCCAGTTGAAAGGGGACCTGTGCAGTGTCCAGTCAGCACTGCTGACTGGACACCAAAAGTCCAGTTACCGCAGTAACCACTATTGGCCTCTGCCACTGAGAGGGCGGGAAGAGCAGCTGCTGCTGGAGGAGTGGGGATCCTAACAGTGCCAGCAGCTGGGCTTGTCGCATGTGATGGCCCATCCTGCCTTCTCAGTCTTCCAGGGCCCTGATTCTCTCCAGCCCCTCACTCCCTGTTCCCGCCCCACTTCATCCCTATTAGGCAGGCAGGCTCCGCGTCAGCTCCTCCCACCCTGGCTCTGCAGGCGGCAGGTGAATCCTAGGGGAGGGGGAGTAAGCGACAGGGGGGCTTGTAGTATTCGATTTTGAAAAAATGGAAAGTTGGCAACCCTACCATAAATGTGGAAGTCATTCATAGACTATGGTAATAGGGACCATATAAATGTTATATGGTAATAGGGACAATATAAATGGTTAGGCTGATAGAATGGGAGTTTTACCTGCATCAGGATTGCAAGATTAGGCCCAGATTAGGCCTCTAGTTGTGTAGCTGCCCACTGCTCTCTCTTTCAATGCCATGAAACAAACATATAGCAAGGACATGAGCTAAACACCTGTTTGATGAGTTAGGCCATCAGAAGAAGTATGAAGTTGTTTTTGGTTAGCAATACTATTTAACTATATTAGCGTCTCTCTGTTCTAAAAAACATTAGCTGTTGGAGAGCCATTTGCTTTTAAGTATAAAACTATTTTCTTTTATATTCTTTGGTACAATACAAAGTAATCTTTTCTCTGTGTATTTGTAGTCTTAATACATTTAAGCAATTAATCCATAACATGACAAAGGCAGCATGAAAACAGACATGCAGCTTAGTTTTAATAAGCGCTAATACATTTATGCTGTGTTTTGGCAGACCAGCCTTCTACAAACATTTGGCTTCCCAGAGCATATCTATGAAAATTAACGATCTGTCACAGGACTTGCCTATGTTCTAATGAAGTAGTTAGTCAAGTATGAGTGAAGTCAGTGTGAGAAGCTGCCTTCTCCCATTCACGATAAAGCCTCTCTCCCTCCAACAAATTAAATTAGGTGAGTAAAAATTTAATTACTGCTGTGCACCAATTTTGCATTCGTGATCAAATAAAAGTCTTTGTAGGGTTTATAGTAAAGAAGTGGGAGAGACGCAAGATAAGCCAAGCATTTAAATGCATTATAAATGATTGTTGTTTTCTCCAAGCAAAGTGCTCACGGAAAAAAGTTTTCCTCTCTTTCTAAAATAAAGGAAGTATTTTCCAATAGCCTACTGGTACCATTCCCTTTTCAAAACCTCAACCAAAGGATCTCAAGGAGCTTCAGATATTCTGATATCCTTGGAAAAAAGAGACTGAGCATGACTCAGAAGCTGAGCTAGTAAACTAGATTTGCTGTTTTTTCAGAATGAGAGCTACATTTCTAAGGGTAGGTCTACACTTACCCGGTAGTTCGGCGGCGAGCAAATCGAACTTCTGGGTTCGACTTATCGCGTCTTGTCTGGAAGTGCTCGCCGTCGACTGCGGTACTCCAGCTCGGCGAGAGGAGTACGCGAAGTCAACGGGGGAGCCTGCCTGCCGCGTCTGGACCGAGGTAAGTTCGAACTAAGGTACTTCGAACTTCAGCTACGTTATTCACGTAGCTGAAGTTGCGTACCTTAGTTCGAATTGGGGGGTTGGTGTAGACCTGCCCTAAGTGTTGTACTATGTCTAAGCAGGGAAGAATCAGAGCAGCGTTAGATATTTCACTATATGGGTGTAACTCAAAACTCTGTTCTAACTCCATCCAAAAAACCTGTGACATCTAACAGGGGGAAAGCCAACAAGTTCCAAAAAATCATATATACAAACCTTGAATGAGGAGAGTCCCCACCCTGTTCTGAACTCAGTCCTCACGAATAAGTGTCTGAATGAGGGCGGCCGAAAAACCAAGAATTTAAATTTCTCAAAAAATGTTACAAAGAGTCCTGTGGCACTTTTAAGACTAACCGATGTATTGAAGCATAAGCATTCATGGGTGAATACCCACTTCGTCAGACGCAACGGTATTCACCCACGAAAGCTTATGCTCCAATACATCTGTTAGTCTTAAAGGTGCCACAGGACTCTCTGTTGCTTTTTACAGATCCAGACTAACACGGCTACCCCTCTGATACTTCAAAAAATGTTGAGGTTTTAATATGTGGTTCCATTCCATTGCAGAACATAACCAAGCCCTTCTGTCATTTTTCATGCAAAAAACTAAAGCATAAAACCACAGAATAGCCAATAGGCTGGTGGTTAGAGCACTCACCTTGGATGCAGGAGACCTTTGGCTCAAGTCCATGCTCCATATCAGCTAGAGCAAGGACTTAAATTTGGGTCTTCCACATGCCAGGTCAGTGTCCTAATCATCAGGCTATTCTGGGGTGTCTGACCAGAGATTCCATTCTGGACCTAAGAAACCTTTCCATTCAGATATGTGAAATGTTTCTTCTTTCAATGAAGCAGCATTATCTGACCAAAAAAAGGCATCGAAAAATTCCTGAGCAGCTCTATTCTCAACTCAAATATAAATTTTAGACTGAGCTTCTTCCTTAACTGGCTGTTTCTAGGAATTTTTTTTTCCCTCTGTAAGACCGCCTCTCATCCACTACCTCCTTTCCCCTGCCATAGAGCATGTTTACTTTCTAGCCTTCAGGGTTGGACCTAATGCCACCTAGTCTGGCTGCCAGAATGAATAAGCAAAAATAGCCCTGTATTTCCAAGCAGGATCCTAGCACTTGAAACTCTATCATAGAGAAATAAAAATTGCAGAAACTTGGTGTGAAGTATGTGCTTGCAAGGGAGCCTACAGGTGTATAGGAAAGACTGTGCTTTTGTCCAGGAGTGCACGTGAGAGATAGCGAGTCTTCAATGACAGTTATTTGTATTCTGCAGGGGGAGAATCAGATCCCAAGTGTGTGGGGGAGTGCAGTTTTCGGAGGAGGATAGGGCTTTCAGAGTATGGCAACTCATGGCCGCTAGATAGTAATATGAGCCGTTCCCCCTAGCACCCCAGGGGCATGGGGAATTGTGGCATGTGATCATGGAGTGCAGGACGTGGGCCTTTGCAGTCTGCACCAGATGTTGCTTTCTAGATGTTGATTTTTTCTAGTGGGGCTTAGGGCAGCGATGGTTTGCAAGATCACCTCCCTGGTCCATAGTAGTTTGCAAGTGTTTATTAATGGTAAATAGCCTGGTTTTCCACATGACATATTGTCCAGTTTCACTTGCAGAATGACAGCAGCAATAAAAATGTTACAGCATTAAATTATATCTTGTTTATTAAAATCACCCTACTTTACCTACTATAGAGCGAATGTAATTAAAAAGGACAGTTGAACTGAAACTAAACTAACACACTTAACATATCATTACTGGCTGAAAATAGAATTCAGCTACATTGTGATCTTGCAGTCCTTATTCAGGCAGAAACTTTCTGAGTTCAGTAAGGCTTTTGCAGGATTAGGGCTCCATTTATTTTGCTGGTGGTGTGATCTCACTACCAAACAATTTCGAGGTCTCCTTATGTGAGACTAAAGTGTCATCACCCTAATCTTACAGTCCAGAACTATTTGAACATTCATCTTTTGATTGCATGCTAAGCAACTTATTCACTAAAAACAACGAGGAGTCCTTGTGGCACCTTAGAGACTAAATTTATTTGGGCATAAGCTTTCGTGGGCTATAACCCACTTCATCAGATGCATGGAGTGGAAAATACAGTAGACAGGTATAAATATACAGCACATAAAAAGATGGGAGTTGCCTTACCGGGTGGGGGGGTCAGTACTAACGAGGCCAATTCAATTAGGGTGGATGTGGCCCATTTACAACACTTGACAAAAAGGTCTGAGCCTCAACAGAGGGAAAACCACTCCCTGTAGTGACCCAGCCCCTCCCAGTCCCCACTCAGGCCTAATTTCATGGTGTCAAAATTCTTAATTTGCAAACTTGACCCCATCAAATTAGGCCCAAACTAAGACTGGGAGTGGCTGGGTCAACACAGAAAACAATTTTCCCTCCGTTGATGCTCACCCCCTCTTGTCAACTGTTGGAAATGGGCCACATCCACCATGATTGAATTGGCATTTCAGGCTTTCTAAAAACAATAATTTACTAAAACCTGAGATCAACAGAGAGATTTTACAGGTTCTTAAATTGAAACAAAAGAGGAATTGGATTTAAACATTCCCTTTCTGTTTGCAACCAATGTATTCCAGCACATCAGGGCTGGAAAACAAGACAAACTGACCTAAATCAGCAAAAGCAACGAGGAGTCCTTGTGGCACCTTGAGGACTGGCAGGTTTGTTTGGCCATGGGCTTTCGTGGGCTGTAACCCACTTCATCGGACGCGTGGAGTGGAGGATACAGTGGGCAAGTATCAGTGTACAGCACATGGGAAGATGGGAGTTGCCTTGCCAAGTGGGGGTTCAGTGCTAACTAGGCCAATTCAGTTAGGGTGCATGTGGCCCATTTCCAACCATTGACGAAAGGGGGTGAGTATCAACGGAGGGGAAATTGGTAGTGGGGCATATGCCCTGGTAGGTCTAACCATGCTACAAAGGTGTCGGACTATCCAATCTCAGAGGAAAGAGCGGTTTTCCTTCTCCTTAGAGGTTGAAGGCTAGCTAAGCTTGAGGAGGTACGTATGCCTGCCCTCCTAGCCAGTGGGATGGCTTAAAGTTAACGGCTAAAACAACACAAGTAAATGGGTCTTAGTTCCCTGCATGTCATCAAACCGTTCTTCGGTGGTGGGGTGGAAATTGAGCGACGAGAGGTTGCTTTGAAATTAAATAATTTAATAACTATACTATGGAGTCTATCTACAGTAAGTATGGTAACATGTTTGGCTTAATATTGGCATGGGCTACATTGGGACCAAATAATTTGAGGGGAGCTTCCATATCCTAGGAATAGTTCCATGCCAAGCATGTGTACCCTATTTCCAGGCATCTGAACATTCCAGACCCGCCTCACAGCCCATATATCTGCCCTTATGCCACAACAAAGAAGGAGACAACATGATGCTTCAAGTTGTCTTATTTTTATGGCAATAAAATTCTGTCTCCGATTCCACTCATCATTATACTTGATCCATGTCATAAAGCTCAAGTCATACCAATCTATCTGCCATAAGATGAGTCATCTCACAAGCTTCTCCTTCAGTACAGCTACGACCAGGGCCGGCTCCAGGTACCAGCCCAGCAAGCAGATGCTTTGGGCGGCCAAGGGGAAGGGGCGGCACTTTGGGCTGTTCGGCGGCGGGTCCCTCTCGGATAGAAGCACCTGCTGCCGAATTCCCGCCGAAGAAGAAAGTGGCGCGGTGGAGCGAAGAAGAAAGTGGCCACCAGAGTGCCGCCGATCGCAATTGCGATCGCGGCTTTTTTTTTCTTTTTTTTTTCCGCCACTTGGGGCGGCAAAAACCCTGGAGTCGGTCCTGGCTACGACCATGTCAGACAAAAATCAAAAACCTGTTATCTTATCTTAATCTGCTAGTATTCTTGCAGGTCATCTTTTTTTAAATGCATATGTCAAAGAAAGTACCAATGTCTCGTGCCAGGCCACAGCATAGTGAGGTAGCTTGTTGACTTCTGATCACAAAATGACAAAGCTTACACCACTTTTGCTTTTACGCCTTAGTGTTAAAAGCTCAGTGGAGCTTTTTCATGGATAGGCTTCCTCCTTGTGCTTCACTTTTTGCCTGTTTATCTTAATTTCCATTTGTAATCAATATATTTTCAGATGTGAATCCATTTCTTTCCATGGTTATCATTTACTGCCATGTCCCATGTACTGCTGCATAAACCTAGTTAACATACTATTATACCAAGGTGTTTGTACTGAGCAACAAGATCAGCACCCAAATCCATCAGAATAACCCCCGCCGCCTTTGCCCGTTCCCCCATTCATCTTGGCATAGGTGCATCATGTGCAAGTTTCACCTTTTAATACTGGAAGCATTAAATACTGGACTACATGGAGTAACAGCCATGAATAGTGAACATAGTGAATCCTATCAAATGTGCAGAATCCTTATCGGAAGCTGATTCAGATGATTAGATACTGAAAATTTCTGTCGGTACATTTCTATCAATCATTACAAGGACTTTTGATTGCTAAAACTGCCCGTGGCTTAGAAAATGTTTCATTTAAAAAAATACATTTGTCTTTAAAAACAGCACAGTACTCCATTATCATGAATACATTTTAAAAAGAATAACACTAATGAGATGAAAAGAACATCTTAATAAATCACATTCCTTAAACTTTATAGAATTGTTTTCAATCCTCTTTATACAAATGGAAAAGGAGAATTAATTATCACTACCACCACTCTGCTCTGGATATATATTTTCTATCTCTTCGGCCACCTCCTTCCATCATCAGAACTTCTCATTCCCACACAAATTACATCTGGCTCTACCTACGCTGGTAAAACTCTTCTTGCCCTCTTCCACTTTCTCTGCCTTGGCAACCTAGCGAAGCCATGAAACAGAAGCCTAACAGAGGTGGTACGTGTATCTTCCTAAAAGGCTTCTTGCTTCCTGTTTCATAACTTAATCACACCTCTTGTTCCTTCTAAGTAAGTTATGCAACAATACAACTCTTCCCTCAGCAAGGATGGTGAACTGAGCTTCCTTCAGGAGTTCAGTTAGTGGTAAATTCTAGGCATGTCCACCTGATTGATGTAGAATAATGCGGAGCTCCTTTGCAGCAGCTTTTCTTGGTCCTTCCAGAATTCTTTCAGGAAAGGAGGATAAAGTAAAAGGGACATTGTATTATTGTTATTCATAGTATCTTTGCTGAGAAGTTGGCAACCTACAACATTAGTCAATGTACCATTTCTATACATAACCCTTGAAATCAGACATGGCAAGATGGAGTTCATGCTTGCCCCAGTTGACTATTGTCCTGCAAAGACATATAGCAATCCATGCTTTAATCGGAAACTGTGGTTAAAGCAAAGGACTAGGAGTCAAAACTCTTACATTTTATTACCCAACTCTGCCAAATGTTGATCAACACATTTACTGACCACTATCAATCTCTCAAACAGTAAGTGTAATCCAAAGTTCTGTTACTGAGGTGGAGCACAAGGTGCTGCAGCTGTTTTGTTGTATAGTAAACTAGAAAAGCAGGTCTTCTCCACAACAACAGAAGAAATGATAGACAGCATGCGAAGTCAGATATGCTTCATGTTCCAGAAACAAAGAAAACAGAACCCACAGTGACACCAGCCACATCTCTCTTCTGTGACTTCCCCTCTCTCACTACGTTTAAGTCTAACAAGGCATTGGGTTATGGACCAGTGCATTCAAAAACAAAAGCTTTTCTCTCTTCCTGAGTACTTCCAGTCAGATCATACATCAAATAAATCCCCAGAGACAAACTGAACTCTCTCAGCCTCCAGGAGGATTTTCAATAATAATACAAATGGTTTTGAAAGCTGTAAAGAAAAACAAACCAGTGTTAAATGGTTATTTGCACTTTTCCCGTCTTTGGTGTGATGACTATACTTATACAACTGATATCTTGCTTTCTGTGTACCTATGCCTTTAAATATCCAGGATTCTTGTCTGCAGAGGAAGCTACCATTTTGTGAGGCAGAGGTGAGGCAGCAGGTAAAAATAGGAGACACACACTGTGCTCTCTCTCTCATGGAGGATATTTTAGTTCCTTTTTGATTTGTCAGCACCCTTACAAGAAAAAAAGATTTTTAACCTGAAACTATATGGTTCCTTTGTGTCAATGGCAAACCAGTGACTTTCAGACTGAGTCTTGTGTTAATGAGAAAAAACAGAAAAGCATCGTATTTCCTTCTGTTAGTGTGTTGTGGGATTTGGGGGAGAAACAGTTAACCCAGCAGTTTGAGAAGTTGCCCTTTCTCCTTTATTTTTCCCTATTTCTAATGAGTTAACCAAAAATGTGCTTCCTCAATATATTTTTGTAGACTATGATGTCTATTCACCACTTAATAATTCAAAGCCATTCCGAATGGCTTCAATGGGAGTTGCATGCACATCAATGAGATAATTGTGATTAAGCCGTGCAAGCTTCCCCCTCCCCCTTCCCTAGCTTCTCCAACCTAATATGGGCCAAATAAGATTGGGCACTAAAGTGTAGAATTTGCTGCTTGCTCAGTGAGTTCAATCTGGATGATGCTCTCACCATTCACACCTGCCATAAACAGCATGCCCTGAGCCTGAACAATAGAACATATTATAAACAGAGCTGAATGATTAGCTTTTCAATAGTTTGTTTTATGATCATTGTTCAATGTGTGACCCTAGGCCTTATTTACTGCACATTATTCAACCTCTTCTCTGAATGCAGACAATTAATTCCCATATTGGCTTTCCTATAGTGTTCATCACTACACTATCTGAATGCAGCACATACATTAATGAACTTATTTTCACAACACTCCTGTAAAATGAGGTGCTATCATCTCCATTTTACAGATGATAAACTGAGGCACTGGGAGATTAAAGTCAAAAGTTTCTACTAATTTTGGGTGCCCAATTTGAGACTCCTATGACTGGATTTTTCATTTAGCATTTTATAGCACTTTATAGTTTCAGAGCATGGATCCAAATTATTTCTGTTGTAGCAGTAAATACTCAGCCCTGGAGTCTCAAGTCAGGCACCCATAAAAAGAGAAGTGCACAGCTAGTGACCAACTTTGAGAAGTTTGGTTTAAGTGACTTGCCCAGCATCACATAGGAACTCTATGGCAGAGGCAGGGATGGAATCCAATTCTGCAGGATGGTATTCAACATTCTTCACCACAAGATCCTCCTTCCTCTTCTGGAATCCCCTGCCTCATTCATACCTTCCAACTTCTGCAACAAATGAGGCAGGGGTCCTACAGCCACCAGCCTCTTTCACTGCACAACCAGGATTCATCCCCAGAGCATGGTCCGTCTTGTGCATTGATTGAAGCTGGGATGTTGTGAGAAAATTAGTATGTGATCATGTTACTAAAGACTGTCTTGTAATGCATACGCACAAGGCCATCAAATTAAGGTTGCACAGGCAACCTTAATTCTGGCATTTTCTAACTTTCATGTGATTGAGCTTGCAACCATAATAGGGTTCTTTTAAACTAGTGTTGTGTGTAGCAATGTTTATACACTGTTTGGATCTCATGACATCATTTTACTGATGTTTTAATAAAAGAAAGCAAGTGGAAAGTTCGATGGAGGCAAATGCTATAACATAGTTTTGGCATAGCCAATATATGATGTGCAAAGCTCCAAAAAGTTCTGCCATATGTTTTATTCATTGCTTTTTTGCCCATGAGAAAGAAGATGAAATTGTTTGTTTAAACTTTCCTTTATATATTTTGGTCAAACCATTTGACTAAACTTACTGATACAAACCCCTTTGTTTTGCAGGGCAGGGGCTGGATATGCATGCATACCTGGAAGATATGTACCCCCAGCTCTAAATCTGACCATAATCAAGTAGCTTAGGAGTATATGTCTGGATATTACTTGTTTCCTTTGCTCTAACACTTCAATTCTAATAGATTGTTAGTGTCTAGGAGGCGGGGCATTCTCTTGTCTGATATGCCATTCAATTTAAGGTCCCTCTCATACAACTGTTGTATGAGCAGTTTAGATTAAGCAATTAGTCTTAAATGGAGCTCTTCTTCCCAATGAAAGCCTTCTCTAAATAATTCTTAGAGTTTTGAGTCTCCCATCTAGGTGCCACTGAGGCATGCTGTGAGGTACGGTGTGCATCAGAAAAGTTCACACTAAGTGCTAAATTCTCTACTGGTATAACTCCATTCATGTCAAAGGAGTTGCTGCAGAAGAGAATTGGTCCTAAAGCTCATGATAACAGTTATATTAACAATAACTTTTGACCCTGCAGCTCAGAGGAATTGACATGAAGCTAGAGACTCTCACGTTTGTCTCATTTAGTTAGCTACCTATGATACTTAATTTTCTAAATCTGCATCAGCTACTGGGTGCCTTACGTCTGACAAGCAAATCGGTTACCTAGCACCATGACAGAACACAGCACACAAATACAGAAAGAGCAGGAGGTGGCAGATCTTGGCTCAGATTCCATGGTAATCACACATTTACAGTTTAACTGTACTCATTTCATTTGGATGGGCACATCCAGACCATGCCCATCTGTGGGATGGAGGAAATCTAAGAATTTTCTCACTGACATCCCACCACCCAGTGTTCCATTTGAGGAGGTTTGTAGGAAGCCCTATGCCCCGACATTAGCTAGGGTTCCCTGCAACCCACTTCTTTTTGCTGGTAGCATAACTACACTGGAGCCACGCTAGCAGTTGGACTTATGCACAGCTGTCTACATTTGCTCCTGGGATCCCTGGATGTGTGTGTGGTTGGGAGGGCAAGAGGGGTTATATAAAAGAGATGGTACAGTTCCAGGCTGCATTATCTTCTTAGACTAATCTCTGTGGGGCCAGAAGGGGAGGGCGGGGGGAAGTGTCCCTGGCCCCAGCCCACTTGTGTCCACCACCTCTTCCCCTGCACAGAGGAGACTCCATTGGGTATAGGGGAAGGACCAGGGCTGGGGAAGTGGCTGTGCCCCCCTCCACATGAAGGTGGGGAGGTCTGTGTGTGGAGCTCCCCCATCCCTCTGGGGGCTGATGTAAGGGACACAATGTAAGCTAACGTTTCCTGCAGGACACTTAGTACTTTAGGATTTTTCATTGGCACTGACAGTTAAATCAGAGTACAATTCTAAACCCAATTCCATCCCACTGATCTCAGGGTAGACGGGTCCAAAGCTGGCATTCTGATCCAGTGCCACCCAACTTGAGCAAATGTAACCCACACACCTCCTGGGAGTGGTGTTCTGTCCCATCTAGTGACACCGAGACCACTTAGAGAGAGTTAAATGAGTCTGTTCTACAGCCTTACTAAGAAGCAGTTGGCTTTTAGCTCATACAGCAGAGGCTCATGCACTAAGCTCCAGAGGTCCCCAGTTTGATCCTGCCCGCCAACAACCGAGGTCTTTTGGAGTTACACAAACATCAGGGCAACCAGTCCTTTGTGCTTAGACAGCAGTGAAAATGTGGCAGTGATGGTAATGAGATCTAATATCCTACAGTACCTCCAGCAACAAGAATATAGCAGTCCATTTTTCAAAGTGGCTTCTTTGTGAATATGCTTTGTTGCAGCATGAAAATACCCTCTCCTTTCAATGGCTAGCTCATTTTTCACACACACAAAAACAGAATTATTTTTCAAGCAGAAAGGACAGTTGTAGCAGGGAACATGAATTACCAAAACACAACCAAAAACCAGTGGTTTTTAATTCTATTGCCTAATACCCAACCTGGGAATCAGTGTATTCAGAGAATCCTATAAACACTTCAGTGTGGAACAGAAATGAACCCCTTTGCCAGTATGGTTACAAATTTTCATCACGCCAAACAAATGGGCAATAGTCCAGAGCTGGAAAAGTGAATATTTAGGGCTAGATTGTGATTTGGACTACATGCCTATGCAAGGGAGTAAGGAGATGGAGGAGGGAGGGAAAGAGAGAAGAGAGAACCATCCCCCTTATATCACCAGATAGGCCAACCTGGACAACCAATTCTGGGTGCCTAGGAATGAGTAGATGTTGCATGCCTGCTTACTCTTATTTCCGAATTTAAATGGGCTGAGCCTTGGCCTTGCAGCCTCTACCCACTGAGGAGATTACTAGTCATATTCAGAGCAAGGGGGCAACAGGAGATGAATTGTAATTTAGAATCACAATGCCTCCTGGAGCAACTTCTGGCTCAGGGTTATGACTATCATCACAGTGAGTCTAGCCCTTAGCAAGTTCTCTCATGGCTCACCAATGAATTGCAAATCTTGATCTGACATTCAGAAGTTTACAAGCTTTATGATACAGCTTGCTTGTAGAGTGCCTTATGCTCACCTCCTTAAGCCTTGTACTGTATGCAAATATAGGCTTGCAGTTATTCTAACCAGGTGTGCGAAGTTATGCGCTACAGAAGCTGCAATCAGATCAGCTGCAGTTAATGACACGGTGATAAGTTACCAGTTGTTGCTTCAATAAATACATTTTATTAGTTGCATGGTAGCAATGCCTTTTTTCCAGGGTTTTGCTAGGGTTATAAACTGTTTTGAATTATTTATAAAGGTCATTGCATGTAAAGTAAAACAGCTGCTTAGATATATAGGGGGAATCACGAATCCCTGGCAGTTCAATTATCAATTTTGTCTTAATGATATTTACTTTAAAGGCATTTTATTCTGATCTTTTTTTCTTCGCAGTGGTCGATGTCCCAGATGGAATCCAAACATGGCCTATTCTCTGCACAATTTCATTCCTGACCATAGCAGCCTACGCAGCTGTTTTTTAAAATGCCCCTGCTATTGAAGCAAGGACCACTATTTAGTAAGAGCAATTCAGTTAAAGCTAGAGAATACCCCAAACCAGAAACTCAAATTCAAACCCCCTCAAATTTTGGAGAGATTGAAATTTAACTCCCTGGAGTGGGGTCCTGGCCCTTACACTTGCAGTTTCAGGTCAGGTCAGTCCGAACGCCAGGATGGGGTTTCTTTTCTTATTCAAATGCAGCTGAATTCTCATGGGATAAACTCATGAGGTTTTAGTGCCTTTCACTCTCAACCGGATCTCCAGCCCTCCCTGCTTCCGTCTCAAACTGAAATCTAGACTAAACCTCAACAGGATCCCAACCCCATCTCCACAGCCCAATTCTAAATAATATAAGCATCTACAGAATATTCTAGCTTCTTACAATGCCCCTTCATTTTTTGCTCTTTAATGCAAGTAGACCCCAAGGAGAATAGTAATCAGTCTGTGGTGGTTTTCATCCTACCATATACATCTATGATCAAAACTAGAAAACTCAGGGGAATCAGCTCCTCCAGTTTCAGGAGCCTTCTGCCATTTTCCTGGAAAGCTCAAGCTTTGGCACAGCCTAAATGTGCATGCACGGGGTGAAATCCTGGCCCACTGACAGAGTGCGCAGCAAAGAATAAGCCATGCCTAAAGAGGACGGGGAGAATGGAGAATTTGTGATGCCAGGCTGTGAAGAAATTAAATTTGTTTTCTAACTGGGTGGATCCAATTACTCAGCTGAAAGGAAGCCCCCGGGGCTTTCTAGGAAGAAAGGTACATGGAGTAGGGGTGGGCAAAGTGCCATCGAGGCCACACTGGAGACTGCTTAAAGGAGACAAAACTGACTGACAGCCTAAATGATGCTTTTAAATGCTGTTGTAACCTCTCACGCCTCGGTATACGGTTTTAGGGAAGCACACACCAGAGGCATTGAAACAAATGTTACCAAGAATTCTACCCCTTAAATTGCAATTTCCTAATGGGCAGAAAGCAATATAATCAGTGCAAGTTACAATATGTTCCCCTGTGGTTTCCGGTTAGCAACGTTCCAGGCTGAGTCTCCAAAAGGGTCAACCCTTAATTCCAAATCAGGACACAACACAGCCCATGTTGTTTCAGTTCCCAGCTCCATAAGAATCTAGAGCCTTTCACTTCCTGAATGCAGAAAATCCTCTGCTCCAGTCTCAGGGTGCTTGAATGTAAACAGAAGAATTCTCAGCTGGTGATTCTGACTGGTGTGGAACAAAAGACTTTCACGTCCTCTTTCTTGGTTTATGCTCTGTTCCATCACAGTCAGAATTAGACCAAAAAAAGTGTTCTCTGGTTCTGTTCAAACTAATGTATGCAAACTTAATAGCAGACAGAAGAACTCAAACGTTATAAAACACAGCACAAAACCAAACCTTAGACCATTCATTTTAAAAGGTCTCTAAAAGCCAAGTGCTGTGGAAAGCTATCTAGAGATTTTGGAAATGCAAGAGTAGAATCAAGCTTCCAGAGTTTTCACGGTATTCATTAGACCATATTTCATTCAACAGAAATCCTTTAGAGCAGTGCTTCTCAAAGTCGGGCTGCCGCTTGTTCAGGGAAAGCCCCTGGCGGTCCAGGCCGGTTTGTTTACCTGCCGTGTCCACAGGTTCGGCCGATCGCGGCTCCCACTGGCGGCGGTTCGCTGCTCCAGGCCAATGGGGGCTGCGGGAAGCAGTGCGGGCCGAGAGTCCAAAGATTCCCCAGCAAATGAGAAGAGGAGACATGGGATGTGAGTGCAGCAAGTCAACTGTAGGAGACTTCTTTCAGCATTTTTTCAAAAAAAAAAAGATATACAGACAGACCATAACCCAACACACCACCTTGAATGACTTATTTACTTTCATCAAGTGCGTAGCCAAGATTAAAGTTTTTTCCTTTGAGGTTTGTTGCATGATCTCATATAGATCAGGTAGAAAAAGATACTCAAAGGGAAAAAACAGTACAACTAATTTAAAATTAGCTCTGTATTTATAGACTATCTTTTGAGTGGAGAAGAGCTTTGAAAAGCTCACTCCTCCACGGTCTTTGTTGCAGGTTCTAATCCTCCTCAGTTCCCAGAGACATCTCTCAGGAGGTGCTCAGCACCTTGTAGGATTGGGATTTTACTTAGTAAACGACGTAACTGTCCCATCAGAATAAGCACCACACTAACCACGTTGCAAAGAGAATCTTTATTTTAAAAGGACAGAACACAACTCAGCTACACAACCCCAATATCCTAGAAAAAAAAAAGAAATCTAAATAAAAAATTAAGTATCGGGCATCGTAGCGAGGTTTCCTACCGTAGTTTGTTTAGGGCTAGATCGTGGTATTACAATGAATCCTGAGAAAGGAGTGGTGCAGAGTTGTGCTGACCCAGGAGCCAACAAGGAATGTAACTGTGACTCAGAGAGAGAGAGAGAGGAACTAAGACATAACAGTCCTATGCCTGACATAACTCACTTCTTCCTATGTGACAGCCCAGCTGTGCAGGCTAAAATCATTGACTACTGTCAGCCAGTTTACTACTAGCATGGCTTAGGGTGCCTCACTTGTGATCAAAGACTCAGGAGTTGTGTGGGAAGGGGTTAATGAAATGTTTATGCGAAAAAAAATAAGCTAAAGGGTTGGCCATTATTTTGATGGATCCAGGTCTCCTAGATCACAAGAACATAAGAATGGCCATACTGGGTCAAACCACAGGTCCATCTAGCCCAGTATCCTGCCTTCTGACAATGGCCAATTCCAGGTGCTTCAGAGGGAATGAACAGAACAGGTAATCAACCAGTGATCCATTCCCTGTCGCCCATTCCCAGCTTCTGGCAAACAGAGGTGAGGGACACCATTCCCTGTCCATCTTAGCTAAAATGGACCTATCCTCCATGAATTTATCTAGTTCTTTTTTGAACCCTCTTATAGTCTTGGCCTTCACAACATCCTCTGGCAAGGAGTTCCACAGGTTGACTGTGCGTTGTGTGAAAAAACACTTCCTTTTGTTTGTTATAAACCTGCTGCCTACTAATTTCATTTGGTGACCCCCTAGTTCTTGTGTTATGAGGAGTAAATAACACTTCCTTATTTACTTTCTCCACATCAGTCATGATTTTATAGACCTCTTCATATCCCCCCCTTAGTCATCTCTTTTCCAAGCTGAAAAGTCCCAGTGTTATTAATCTCTCTTCATATGGCAGCTGTTCCATACCCCTAATCATTGTTGTTGCCCTTTTCTGAACTTTTTCCAACTCCAATATATCTTTTTTGAGATGGGGCGACCACATGTGGGCGTACCATGGATTTATATAGAGGCAATATGATATTTTCGGGCTTATTATCTATCATTTTCTTAATGACTCCCAACATTCTGTTTGCTTTTTTGACTGCCGCTGCACATTGAGTGGATGTTTTCAGAGAACTATCCACAATGACTCCAAGATCTCTTTCTTGAGTGGTAACAATGAATTTAGACCCCATCATTGTATACATATAGTTGGGATTATGTTTTCCAATGTGCATTACTTTGTATTTATCAACACTGAATTTCATCTGCCATTTTGTTGCCCAGTCACCCAGTTTTGAGAGATCTTTTTGTAGCTCTTCGCAGTCTTTCCTGGGACTTAACTATCTTGAGCAATTCTGTATCTGCAATTTTTGCCACCTCACCGTTTACCCCTTTTCCCAGATCATTTATGAATATATTGAACAGGACTGGACCCAGTACAGACCCCTGGGGGACACCACTATTTACCTCTCTCCATTCTGAAAACCATTTATTTTGTTTCCTATCTTTTAACCAATTATCAATCCATGGGAGGACCTTCCCTCTTATCCCATGACTGCTTACTTTGCTTAAAAGCCTTTGGTGAGGGACCTTGTCAAAGGCTTTCTGAAAATCATATCATATTCCAACCCCATTTTTGGTTCTGAGCACACAATGTCCAAATGACTGCAAGAGGGCAGAATTTGCTCCACACTCTGTAAAGAACTTTGGGAGCCTTAGGTTTTTAAAGTACTTACAAGTTATTATGGTTATATTTTATTTCCTCAACATAAAGAGATTCAAGTGAAAATTATAGGGCTAAGTTATGTTCTAGTTTTATTTAACCAAACAGGGGAGCCAAGTATCATGAGATTGGCTTTAAAACCATGAGATTGTATTTTAAGTTCTTTTTACTTGTCTTCTTGTTGCTGAGCTTTTAGGACTTTAGGACAGCTTCTCTGCAGCCACATGGGCTACAAAAATAAATTACTTTATAACAATGCTCAAATTAGCAACATGACTCCAGGAGCTCGGGCTTTGAGAAAATGACCAAATATTACATGAATCACAACAAAAATGGCAAGAGTTGGCAACAATGAGGCCCCTATTCCCTTTGCTCAACTTACATGGAACTTGGGTTCAGATCTGGCAGAATGGAACCCTGACTTTCCACACACCCTCTTCCCTGGAAGTGGGTGAGGAGGAGGCAGAACCTGGTGGGGAGAGAATGACTATACTCACTGACCAGAGTAGTGACCAGGTGCAAAATGAGCGGGGAGGGGTTAAAATACATACTATCAAGTGCTACAGTAACACCCTTTTCTGCCCCGCCTCCTTCCATCACCAGAGCAACAGAGAGCAAAAGGGTAACTGCAACTCAGAGGGATGCCTGGAGTACGTTGCCGCCCATGGATATTCCTGAAGAGGAGCATCGTATGCACCACCCATTGCACTGGACTGTGTCTAAAGATGCTAAATAGTAGGACATTAAGTTTGAATTTAGGGGCCACATTTTTAATGGCCCCTAATTTTATACCCACAAACCAGGTCAGACATTAAAATACCACCATCTGTGCCCACAAGTAATTCACCTACCATTTTATGCCCAGATTAGGATATCTCCCTCCCCACCGCCCAAAAAAGAAGTTTGGTCCACACAAGGCAAAGCCTCACAATGGAGCCTCCGCCCTCAGTAGCACTGCACACAGCAGATCAGACAGTGTTTGAGGATCCCCACCCTAAGTGAAGTACGAGAACCCCGGGTGTAATTTCATCCTTTCCTCGGAATGTCCTTGTTTTTGTGGATTTGACTCAAACTGTGAATGTTATCAAAACATAAACTTTATGCTTTAATTTTCTCCAGGGTATTATTTTTTAAAGCTGAGAAAAACACAGTACCTAAGAAAGCATTTAGGAATGTGAAACAGACCATAAATTTGACTTTAGAACTGTACTTCACACATTTACAGTGCTATCTGAGTTCTTCAGCATCCCCCACATACTCTGAAAATTCTCCTTGAGACAGGGAGGCTAATAGAGAAGAAAAGTGATCTTGTGCGTAAGGCACCAAACTGGGACTCAGGAGATCTAGGTTCATTGCCCACCTTTGCCAAAGACTTCCACGGTGACTTTGGGAAAGTCACCAACTCCTTCTGTGCCTCAGTTCCTCATTTGTACAATGGGGACAATACTGCTCCCTTTCCACCCTTCTTTATTTAGATAGCAAGCTCTTAGGGACAAGTGCTGTACAGTCATATAGTGAGGGACAGTGCTAATCAATAGGGGCCCTGATCTTGGTTGGCGCCTCTCAACGTTACTATAATACAAATAAATGATTTCCTTTCAGAAATAACCTTGGGTTATTTCAATCTCTACAGGGCTATCTCTGCAGTGGTCACTTGTTAGCACCATTTTAGCCATTACACTTTGTCATACAAAGAGATGTTTGCCCCATTTTTAAATCCCATCATATTTAACCTGTAAACTGTAATAGCTCCTTCTGAGTCATTCCCATCTTTCCAGAATAATGCAATATAAAATGGCTACTATATACTTGTTTGACTATATTTATTTAAATTCCTATGTAGGCACTTGGAGGTCTCATTAACAGCCTAAAATTATGCCCCAATTTCATAAGCGGGGCCTCTGTATGCAAAACTCAACAGGGAACAGAACTGTAGCAATTCAGCTAAATCAACTTTTCTGCATTATTTTATAGTAGCAAGTTCTTTATTACTGGAATCTATCTAAAAGTCAAAGTTATTTGCTCTCAATGTTCAACATCTAATGTAACCATCTTAATACTGAGCTGGTACAGAAAAAAGTCCCTCACATATATTAATAGAAAAATAATTATGTTTTACATTGGAAATAAGTTTCAATAAAATAGTCTAACCCATTCTAGTTGTCAATAGCACTAAGGTTTATAGCCACTAAACAGACCAGAGGATGACATCATAACATAAGCATTTGACCAGGGCCAATTCCATCCAATCCAGGGCAATGGCACATGTATAAAAAAAAAAGCATTACAAGTATTTTTTCATATATACACAGTGCACAACTAACCCCCTACCCTACAGCATAATCTCATTCTGAGATGACTTCCTCAGAGCCTGCAAATGGCAGGTTAGTTGGAAAGAATCACTCTCTTGTCCTCTTGTTAGCACTCCCATCCTCCACTCACTCATGCACCCAGATTGGACAGACATGGGTGAGTGAACTCAAACGCCAATATCTTGAAAGTTGACAGTTGGCACACCAGCATAATGCCACCTTTCCCAATAGCAAAATCTTCAGAGATGATTTGGCGGGGGAGGTATGTTCTGAAATAGTGAAGGTTTTTTAAATGGTTGTCAGAGTCTATGTAAAGAAAAACTGAGTTGAACTGAACTGTATAAAAGTCAGGGATGCTGAATTCTCCTACTGTACTACAGTAAATTCTTAAATACTAATCATTGTTAGCTCATAAATGCAAAAACATAGAATGATGCACAGATACAACATAACATGATTTTTAGTGTCTGATCCTTTGATTAAAATGGTTAACAGTACGCTTGTAAATAATGTACTGAAACTTACATGAGACAAAAACAAATGCACTGACGCTTTGCCCTTAAATATTCTGTCATAATGAGGCATGCGTATCAACCTACTGCCCTCCAGTGGTACTAAAAAAGAAAGGTCTTTATTTTTTTGTAATGGGTTGAAAGTATAACAAAATTCACTAATGAATTTAGGGTTACCATATTTAACAAATAAAAAAAGAGGACCCTCCACGGGGCCCTGGCCCCGCCCATTTCCCCACCCCCAGCCCCGCCCCAACTCCACCCCTTCCCCGCCCCAACCCCACCCTAACTCCGCCCCCTCCTCCCTCCCACTCCCAGCCACGCAAAAAGGGCTGCCCGAGCGCTACCGGCTTCACGGTTTGCCGGGCAGCCCCCAGACCCTGCGCCCCCGGCCGGCGCTTCCCCAGCGCAGCGGAGCCCGGGAGGGGAAGCGCCCAGCCGGGGGCGCAGGGTCTGGAGGCTGCCCGGCAAACCGTGAAGCCGGTAGCGCTCGGGCTTCGGGCAGCCCCCATGCGTCCGGACCCTGCGCACCCGGCCGGGCACTTCCCCTCCCGGGCTCCGGCGGCGCAGGGTCCGGAGGCATGGGGGCTGCCCGAAGCCCATAGCGCTCGGCTCTTAAACAGAGCCGAAGAGTCAGGGGAGGAGCAGAGCCGCTGTGGCTGGAGGCTCTGCTCCTCCCCTGACTCTTCGGCTCTGTTTAAGAGCCGAGCTGCCCGAGCGCTACCGGCTTCGGGCAGCCCCCATACCTCCGGACCCTGCGCCGCCGGAGCCCGGGAGGGGAAGTGCCCGGCCGGGGGCTGGGGTCCGGAGGCAAGGGGGCTGCCTGAAGCCCATAGCGCTCGGGCGGCTCGGCTCTTAAACAGAGCCGAAGAGTCAGGGGAGGAGCAGAGCAGCCGCGGGAGGGGAAGTGCCCGGCCGGCATTTTTCCCGGACATGTTCGGCTTTTTGGCAATTCCCCCCAGACGGGGGTTTGATTGCCGAAAAGCCGGATATGTCCGGGAAAAACCGGACGTATGGTAACCCTAATGAATTTGAGTTTGGCTTATGCAGCACATCGAAAGTTGTGTCATTTAAGTTTGAAGGCAACTGGTCAACTCCAGAACTGAATTTATATGTAACGACAACATTATTTATTGATAATGAAGATACAGAAAAAGAACCGCTGTAAAATACACGAAGTGGTCTGCACATTAGTGGGGGAAAGAGTTATTAAACAGGGACTACTTGAAATGTTTTATGATGGACTCAAGACTAATCGTGAAAAAAGCTACTAGAGCCTATTATTAAGCTTCCACAGCTTCAACTCAAAAGATATGCCATTACAAATCATACCTGACCTCCTAAATAATGCATTTTGGTAGATGGAAATTATATACCAAGTAATAACAATTAGACAAACAGTAGATCAATGGACAGAAATTTTACGAAGGATCTCTTTTGGCATTGGAACTGGGTATTAAAACCATATCTGTTCTCATCCTTTTGATCACAGAATTGTCTAACAAGTTTATATATTTTGCTGATAACTAACATTCAGTTATTTCTTCTACTCAAAATTGCAGCATGACGTTTTGTACAGGATACAACAACACCATCACCACTTCAGTTACTCATCCAGAGATTTTTTTAAATATGTTTTCAAAGTGTCTAGCACATTTTAGGGCACTTAATTAGATTAATGAATAAAAATAATAATACCCTAGAATGCACAAGGCCTAATTCTCATTTACTCTAAGGTCCCTTTACAGTGCTCTAGCATTGTAAAGAGATGTGAAATTAGGTGCAAGTATCAGTCAGGATCAAACCAATAGGATGCATCCAAAGCTTAAGGAACCTGAGATTTTCTAAGGCTCTAATTCAGCACACTAGTATTTCCTGCTTGTTACGTACTAAGGGCCAGATTTATCAAGGTATTTAGGCACCTAACTCCCATGGATTTCAAAGGCAATGAGGCACATAAATACCTTGACAAATCTGGCCCGAAGAGCCTTCACAGTATGATGCTGCTGTCCCAGGGAGGAGTTTCACACGTTGGTAAAACAAACAAATAAATAATATCACTAAGTTGGTCAGGATTTGAATTTTGTTGTAGTTCTTGAACTGGGGACAAGTTTAGCTTCAGTGCAGAGCCCATGTAGCTATGCCATGCTCCGGAGAATTCCACCGGGCATGGCAGATGAGTCACAACTGCAGCCATGCGGCTAGTGTAGCTCCCAAAGCCACAGCATCCTTGCTTTGTGGATCTATGCAGCAGCATATCCATCAACCTGATTTCTGCTCTGCCTAGCCTATGCCACCATCAGGGCCGGCTCCAGGGTTTTGGCCGCCCCAAGCAGCCAAACAAAAAAACAAAAACAAAAACAAAAAAAGCCGCCATCGCGATCTGCGGCAGCAATTCAGCGGGAGGTCCTTCGCTCCGAGCAGGAGTGAGGGACCGTCCGCCGAATTGCCGCCGAACAGCTGGACGTGCCGCCCCTCTCCGAAGTGGCCGCCCCAAGCACCGGCTTGGTAAGCTGGTGCCTGGAGCCGGCCCTGGCCACCATCCCGATCCCCAACCTGCAGAAATATCATGTGCACACAGCACACACTCCCCATATCCTATCTCTGGTGCCACTGCACAAGAGAACACACAAGTTCCACTGTATCTGGGACCTCTGTGCCAACACAGATTGGGTGGACACGATTTGCCCCTTGGAACAACTGAAATGATATGTATAGGTATTATAGATTTTAAATACTTCGCCTCCCTGAATCACCTAATACAGCCATCCACATTTCTGGTTGAAGCCAAAGTGTTGTTACTTTTGGGTGGCCATTATGGCTAATTAAACAGGTTACCTAAACCCAGCATTCTCAGCACACCTGTCTGCACCCTCCAGAGAACTGTGCACTCGTGACACTCGTATCCAGTAATTACTTCTCATTTACACCAGCATGAGTGAGATCAGAATCATCCCCCTTGAAACTAATGCACTGCAGACAATGGAGTTACAGCAGGGATGATTTGGGTTCAGCAAATCCCGAAACCCCCATGGCAACATTCTAAAACCTTTCATCACTTCTTTGGCTGTCTGTTGCTGCACTGCACAGTTCCCTTGGATACTGATGTTACCCATCATGTGCTTCTGCTACATTAGCCTGCTCCCTTTGCTAACGCTCGGGAAGATGTTGGCAATCTGTATTCAGTTGCAGAAAGCAGCTCTGTGGTATCAAAAATCTCTGGCTCGCTGACACAGAAAACACATTTTGTAAAAAAAATCCCCTCCAGTGAATTAGAAATTTCATCAAAGGAGCAGAGAAGTGTGGTTACTCTCCTTTTTCACTATACGTTTAGTGGTGCCATCTAATCTCTCAAGCGCTCTCTGCCTGTATGTGCTTCATTCTAAGTATTGCAATATACTTCAGGTGCTCAACCCCTTCCGCTCCAATATGACCCTTCCTCCTCCTGGTGACAGGGAAGGGAAAGCAAAGCAATCAATGCAGGTCTGTTTTTAAGGTAGAGTTGCAATGAACAGCTTTGGACCAGATCCTCTAGGCGTGTATCAGCAAAATTAATGTTGTGCTGTTGTAGGCTATCATTATTATTATTATTCACCTTCAGCTGTGCTTAGAGATCACTGTATATGGTGCACCTTATATCATTGCTTACAAGTTGTTCTCAGTTGGTAGCCACATACCCCTTTCTCATGCAGTTTTTAGGGAAGCTGCTGTTGCCTGTAAACGGAGCCTTTGCCATGCACGACACCGCGGAATGTACCGTAATTATGCGATAGAGACCATGGTTTCTATCCAGAGTTATATGGCAGCTTGTGTAGCAGTTAAATTAAGGGCTTGGTCATTCCTTTTAGGCACAGCTGGGCACTGTAGGTGCTGCAGAGGTGCACAATCAAAGAGGCAGCATCTAGAGGCACTCAGAGTCTTCCCAGCCTGCAAGAGAGAACATGCATACTCATACACTCTTCCATGGGGGGGGGAGAGTGGTAAATAACTCTTCCTCCACCCTGTGCTCTGCCAGCTGGTATGTAGTGGGGAAAAGAGCTCTGTATTCTCCCTGCCTCCTTCCGAGCACAATGCAACCTTGGGGACTAAGGGAGCAGTCCCTCTGCACTACAAGTTATGACATTCGGTTAACTTAGGCCCTGATCCTGCTAACACTTATGCACAAGCTTAACTTTACCCTTAGGAATAATCACATGACAAATGGCACCCCTAATCCTGTAAGTAAAGTTAAGCACATGCATAAGATTTTCCAAGATGCCTAACTTGGTACACTATAAAAATCACGCACACTAGATCAATAAGCACTTGACAGTTGGGATTTTCATCATCATGAACAAAATGGCTATTGTTAGAAGTCTCTGGATAAAGAACAAACACTTTAAAAATATATCTACCGGTTATCTTTATAGCAAACACGGCCCATAAAGAGACATCCTAACTGCCAGCTTCCCCAGCGTTAACTCCTTTGAGAAGACTATTCTGGACTTTAGGTGCACACACTTTGCTGTAAATTCCATAATAATGTAAATAACCAGGGCAACTTGAGTAAGTGAATACAGAAGCTCACTAAACAACTGAAGAGAACTGTTGCCTTTTTAGGATCAGAAATCAAGTTAAAAACAAACTTTGTGCCTACTTAGCAACTGCTGATTTCCAGAGCCAGTGGTTGGCATAAACAGTCTAAGCAATTGTTTAGGGCCTCAAGCAGCAAATGGGGTCCCCTTTGAGCTTTTTAATATGTGGTGGAGGGGGATGCAAAAATATTCCTGCTTAGAGCCCCCCCATGGGCTAGCACCGCCTCTGCTGATTTCACTTGAATCATAATTACAGGCCAAAGTTTCTTAATTTGAAATATTCATGCATCAGTGATCTAAGTGATCTCAAATGTTAGCTTTTCAGTGTCATTTTTACATGTGTTTCTATTTTCACTGTGCTTTTTCAAGTCCACATCATTGTCCCTTTAGTCTTTCATTTCTTCCATTAGTTATCCTGAACATGAATTGTTCTGAAAGATCACCAGTAATTCACATACATTTAGTCCTGTTACTTTTCTTTTCTTTAAAAGGAGCATGATAATCGCAAACTGCAACTAACGGAGCTGAAAATAATTCCCCAGACAGTTGCACATTAGGAATTAGATTAGAATGAGCCCAATTTCTTTTTAAATGACCTGATAATTTGTAGAAAAAGATTTAAGCATCTTAAATTTTCATTAGTAGAAAATGTAATACTGCAGAAAACTATCTTTCAGAGTCTAAATCCAGGATGGTGGGATAACCAGGATCTACACAAGTCAAGATTAAGGCATAGGCCCTATAGGTCTGTGACTAGAGCCCCAAATTCTGGAGTCATGTGATCATACCAGAATTTTATCCTTCACTAAAAAAAAAAAACCAGTAAGTTTCTAGTACGCATAGGTGTGAAGAAAGTCTTGAGAATATGACCTGGATGGAACCAAAGCAGTGGTATCTGCCTGCTTTTGAGACTACCTGAAGCCAGGGCCGGCTCTAGGCACCAGCAAAACAAGCTGGTGCTTGGGGCGGCACATTTTTAGGGGCAGCATGGCCGGCGCCAGAATGCCGCCCCTAAAAATGTGCCCCGGCCGCCCTAGCTCACCTCCGCTGCTGCTGCAGCTCGCGCGCCGCTACTCGCCCTCCCTCCCAGGGTTGAGAGCCTGGGAGGGAGGGGGAGAAGCAGCGCCCGTGCCGCGGCCACTCGGAGTTTCCCCCTCCCTCCCAGGCTCTCAAACCTGGGAGGGAGGGGGAGATCCTGAGCGCCGCTGCTCCCCCTCCCTCCCAGGCTTGAGAGCCTGGGAGGGAGGGGGAGACTCCGAGTGGCCGCGGCGCGGGCGCCGCTTCTCCCCCTCCCTCCTAGGCTTGAGACCCTGAGGGGAGAAGGCAGGGCTGGGGATTTGGGGAAGGGGCGGAGTTGAGGCGGGGCCGGGGGTGGGGTAATTAAAAAACGGGGGGGGGGCGGCCAAAATTGGTTTTGCTTTGGGCGGCAAAAATCCTAGAGCCGGCCCTGCCTGAAGCTGTAGCCTGGAGACGAGGATAGCCCCATGCAGCTCTATGGAATGTTAACTCCAGTACCTTATTGCTCTGGGGCTAACAGGACATTTGTCTGGTTTTGAAACCAGACAGTACTCTTTTTGAGTTGTTTGAACCTCATGTGGTACAGAGACAAAAATCAGACATGGTTTTGTTTGGTATCAACAGGGAACGCCATTTTGAAAACAGTGCTGCTCCACCGTGGCCGTTGTGATCTTGCACACTGGCCGAGCAGCGTGCTCTTCAAATTTACATCCTCCATGTGGCATGACCTCATATGCACCATACATGCGAAGTCACACCAGCGGGGGTGAGGTCATACTGCCCAGGGTGTACCCACACTATTCCCAAAAGTGCCAGAACATCTGGTATTCTGGAAATGTGTAAGTGGACATTCTATCTGCAGCCCTGCCACTACTGCCCCAGCATAGGAGGATTCCAGGTGTGGCAGGAGAAGAGTAAGGCATACCCAATCAACAGCCAAATTGCATACATCCTGGCTGCTGGGCTAAATTACCAAGGGCCACCCATCTCTCCAGGGTCAAAGATGCCCCCAGCTACCATGCTTTGAAGAGGAATAGGAATCTATGCCACTGCACTGCTTCTCTGGAAGAAGATGGGGGCTTGGTAGAAGATGGGTGTCATGGTAAACCTACAGCTACGAATTGCCTTAATTTGGCTCTGGGAGCAAATACTAAATCAAGTGAGTACTTAGTCTGGGTTTTTTTAGTCAAATGTGATGGCTATAAGACCCTTGTTATAACTTGCAGCTAGACCTCAAATATAGGAGGTTAAATTAAAAGCAGTTGTGTTGTTCTTTTGTTAAGGCAGGGAGAGCTTGTGTTTAAACATTACTTAGCTGTAACACAACAGCAAATGGAACTTGGTATTGACTCTAAGCCTGCAGCCCCTGGCGTCCAGAACCCCCTCCACCACCCACTTCCAAAATGGAGGATGACTTCTAGGCTCTGCCACCACACCCTTACATAATAGCAGCTTCACGCACACGTTAATGTGGATTTAAACTGACAACAATTGGGAAAGTTAGAGCACACAGAACCACTCCTTTCTGGGACCCCAATCCCTCAAAGAAGTTAACTACATGCTTAACTATAAGCATGTGGACTATGATTAAAATTAACCATGTACTTAAATACTTTGCTGAATCAGTGATTAAGGCCCTAACTGACTACACACTGCATTATGGACCTATCAAAGCAACATGTAGCAGTACTGACCCCTCTCAGGTGAAAGGGGTATTAACCATTTCTGAATGTCAGGTGACTGGGTCCAGGAAATAGAGTTCAGTCTCTTACCAGGCTTGCTGTATTACACCTTCAAGCGGAGGGCCTGAGTGTAGTTGTAATTTTGCATGCATCATTTATCATTTGCACATGCATGTCCATAGGAACTATTACTTATTTGCCTAAAAAAAAAAAAAAAAAAAGTTTCCATATGCAGCTTCTACCATTTACATAAGCAAGTAAGTGCATCCAAATGATTGTGCACACAGAATTGGAGGCCACGTTTTGCAACTTTGGCCCTAAAAAACACAATATGCTATTACATACCACATATTGGTGTTGCAATACTTAGACAGAACAGATGAGCAGTCGTATCTTCTGATGCTGTCTGCATTCATCAGGTTAGCTCAGAACCTCAATATAATTCTAAATAAACTTCTTAAAATTAAGCTTTTTTGTTTGTTTTAAGGCAGCATGATTAAGAGAGCCCTTTACCATGGTGGGAATAATGCTGTTTACCTCCTTTGTAAAGTGCTTTGAGATCTACCAGTGAAAAAGAGCTTCATAAGAGCTAGGTATTATTATTACTGAGCCAAAAATACTTCCAGGCTAAAAACCTGTGTGACAATTTACAAGCCAAAATGTACTTTGAGCAGCTGAGTTATAAACCCCTTTAGAATCAGAATAGGATAGTTTTTCAGAACTTGCACTTCCAGGACCAACTATAATGAATTGTCACTGCAGCTGTGGCACAATTGCTCAGCCTAATGAATTCGGACTTGTTTTACTGTTAACCTGTAGTATTGGCAATATTGCTCATAGTCCCTTGGTAGGCTTGGGAGGTTTATAAATATATGCAATCATCATGTATTTGATGAGATTCAATTTAAACCTAGCAAAAAAAAAACCCTTCAAATGAATCATCTCTTATTTATCATTTAAGATGATACAGCCTGCGTGTCATAAACTCTCCTCTTCTTTCAGATCCAATGCTTCCACATAAATTAAATCATTCATTGCATACATCCAAGTCACTTATCCTTTTAGAAAGCCATATTTTAGAGAAAGCAATTCTATCCGGCCATTGCTATATCGTCTAAGCTTTTAAAACCTCTGTTTTCAGAGGAAGACTTCAGGTGTTAACGTCAACAACGTTAACACCTTGGCAATGGCTTGGTTTATAAAAAGCCGTGGTGTCAGATGACAAAGCAAAGAGTCACCGGACAGAAATATAATCATAGAAGGTGAGGTGTTTGCTTCCTGAAAGGACCCGGTCCAAAGCTTCCACTGAAGTCAAAGGAGCTGTGATGACTCACGCCAGCTGAGAATCCATCCCAGAGTTTTCCACCCAGATCAAAGCAATGCATTCATCGGTCTATGGAGTGTCCCAGGATGTTAGGAGGAAAGGGTATAACCCATAGGCCATTTGTTGACAGTAGAAAGTCTTTATGGCCGAACCTCAAAGAATTAATTAAAAGCACAGCTCAAGAGAAATAATATTATCCTAATTATGCTTTTGGTACTCTCTGTGATATTCACATTTCCTCCCATGGCTAAAAGTTCATTCAGATAAAACCAGAAACCATACAAATAACTTATCAGAAAAAAAGCTGTAAAGTGTAATGCAGTGAGTAAACCTATATCACTAGGGGGAAAATGCAGTTACCTTCCCAGGAGAATTCCTATTTAATGAAGTTAGAGGAGAACAATTTATCAAATGATAAAAACATCCAAATGAAAAAGGAAACATGACACATTCAGGAAGCTGTACAGAGCAGAATATACTGGTTATCTAAAATTGCAAAATCTTGTTTCCAATTAAATACAGAAGGTTACGGGAGGGGCTAAGCCTTGTTCCTGTTGCTGGGTAAACAGCCACCTTTCATTCAGGATAAACCTAACGAAGCCATTAAGCTCTTTTACGTAACCAGGTAGCTGAAACAATAGGAGTAACATCCAAAACACAGGCCCATGGCAAGGCTTAAGTAGAAGCTGAACCATGTGACCCCAGGGTTTCCTGAGGGCATTAATTGGTGAAACTTGGTTTGTGACAGAAACAGCAGAAAGACCAGAGAAAGCAGCATGAGACAGCAACAAGAACCACCTGACACATACGCACTGGTAGCGAGGCCCTGAGAAAAGCTTTTGGGCTGAGTGCTGGCTGACAGAGGCTTGGAGCCAGAGAAGACCCATGCCTGCTGAAAGTGTGGGGGGCACAACTCTGGAGAACAGCTCGAGTCATACCCTCCCCGAGATACTCCCCCAGAAAGCAGTGCTTCCCTCACCCCCACCCCCGGAAAGCAGTGACCCCTCCCTGCAGCTCCCAGCTGTTCCTCCTGCCTCTCTCTGCATGGCACAGCTCACCAACTCAGCTACCCCACAGGGAGGGGACCTGGCTACACCATGTGACCAAGCAATCGGGGGGGGGGAGGACATGTGATCCTGCATGCCCCCCACCATGCGTTGCCTCTGCTTGGAGCGGTGAGCAAAGAAACAGTCTCCCATTTGATTCCTCCTGTGTTCAGAGACACAGGACTTTGTACATTCATTGTAAATAAACAAGACTTTATCAAAGATATCTAACGCAATCATTAATCTCACCTCCTAACAAATAACCTGCATAACCCTGAGCTTTGAATAACCACTGGGATCTAAAAGGGGTAACAATACTGGAACTGTACATGCTCTGAAACAAACATGCACATTATACACACAGGCAATTTATTTGCAGAGGCAGGCCAGATGTGGGACAGAATACAGCTGCCCAGGTTTCCTAATTATTTTCTTGCACGAGCAAACTCGCCTTGTTTCCTGTACTTGCCCCCTTCATTTTCACATGACTCATGCTCCTGCACCTTTCCAAACCAATATTCTTTTAAAGCGTGAGGCAAACAACAGAGGCTGTGGTGCTCCAGTTTTTCCTATATTGTTGCTGGGGTGGTGGATGTTTTCCCTATAACAGTCCTATTAAAAACTCATCATTACTCCAATTTCAGAAATAGTTAAGTGGCAACCAAGTGAGCCATGGCAAAAAGGATAATTTTAGCCCCATAATTCTAGTCAGAGATGCAGATCCTCCGGTGCCTGTGTTATACTTCAGACTTCTGAAAAGAGGCAACCACAGGCAGCTTTCTGCCACCTTCCCATTCCCTCCACTCCTGGGAGCTGCCAAGTGCCAGTTCCCCCCAGGTGTGAGTAATAGTCACTCTAACTTATGCGGACATTAATGTCTCCCTAGGGGCCATTTTGGTGGTCTGGAATTGTGTGTTCCAGGCATCCCATGGAATGACCCTAGAATGTCTCTCGCGTAGGTTGAAATGGGACCAAGAGCAGTTAGTTTCCAGTAAAACCTTGCCATCTAATTGCACCATTGTTCCTTGTCTTCCTGTTTCCTTTTCTTTATAAGGGCATTTCTTGCTCTCCTGTTTCCATGCCTCCAGTGACCTTGTTATGGTTCCTTAAGTAGCCTCCATGCTCAGTCTAATTTTCTTACATTTGACTTGAGACTAGATCTCTACTCTTGGCCTAAAACTGGCTTTGGGCAAGTCCATTAACCCCAATGCTCCAGTTTTGACTCTGTAATAATACTTACCTAAATCATGGGAGACAGTTGCGTTGGGAGAATTAGTTACATAATGGTTATACATGTGCTAAAAACATTGCTTCAAATACATTGTTGTCCAGCCTTTAATTCCCAGGTCCCCTCCTAGAATTCACTTGATCTGGAAATGAATCAGTAGCCACTCTTAAATAGTCAGCACACCCTCTTCCCTTCACATATGGTATTAAATGAGTACTCATGGTACCTACAGTGCTACTCACCTAGTTGCAAAGCAATGACATCAGCAAAGTCAGCACCATAAAGCAGAATCTAGGTCTCTCCACTACAAGTTTCAACACTGTGATTAGAAACAGATACTGCACAGCAGACAAGAGGAAGTGCAGTAGGATGTTGAGTGGAATAAGTCAGTCAGTGGCTTGGTAACGATCAGTCTATCAATCGATGGCACCAACCTTTTGTCAAAACTACTAATTATTTGCCTCATGGTCATGAATAGTATCTATTCTCTAAACAGAAGGGCAGAATGCTGTTTAGTGATGAATGACAATAAGTGCCCTTAAAGGCACAAAGCAGATTAATGTAGCCTCAAGTTCACAGTTTTGTAATGTTAACATATTTTTCCATATGCTATTGCTCTTTAATGGTAAAAGGTGCCCTTCATAATACCCTGTTACAGGTATTTGCATATTACTCTAACAAAGTAGTTATACCATCATGAGAGAAGAAACAAACTTAATAGTAAAACATATTTTATTCTTTTAGACAAGAATGAAGTAAGAGACTTGTAGTATTTGGTAATATAGACAGGCCTACCAGAGAAGTTTGAGGGATGACACTGAAGCAAACATTTATGGGTTTGGAGAGAAAGTAATGACACTTTAGAAACTTCCAGCAACAAAAATCAGCTGAGCGACTGGAATGAAAGCATAAGCAGATGGAGTTCAAAACTAATAAGTATGCACGTATTGGGAGGGATTCCTTTCCTCAGCCTCTGTATGCTTCTGTGGTAGTATAAAGGGACCAGAACAACCCATTAGCATATTGCGGGGAGAATTCCCCTGGCACAAGCACTGTGCAAGGCTGCCATACACATGTTTATGTAGGACTCTTTGCAAGCCCCGGCGTATGGAGCATACGGGGGGAGGTCTGAGGGAGGAAAAGAAGGTTGGAGTCACAAAGCATACTACCACCGCAGAGAGTCTGGGTGGTGGCGCCACCCATTGGCAGCTGGACACAGGCTGTTATAATTTAGGCTGCTCCCCTGCATTGCCTAACCTATGCTAAGGAATCATACTAGCCCACAGAACAGCCCAAAGGTGCAAGGTGGCTTAGAGCTCAGGCTAGGTCTGTGTGTACTGCACCTCCCAGAGGCACAGCTCAGTCTCATCCACTATATACAGTCCAAACTTACCCTTTACTGGGGGATGTTTTCTAATAACGCCAATAACTAAACACAAAACTTCAGCCTAAACTCTCTCCACCAAGCCTGGCTGTTCCTAGGCTCACCCTGTAATCTCCTTTGTGCCAACCCTTAGTTCCCCCTGCCTCAGAGTGACAATTCAACCCTGCTCAGGGCTCCACGGTGCAGAATGCTCTGGCCGCGATCCAGCAAAACACCCAAGCTCACCATTAATTTCAAACACTTGCGTAGTCCCATTGAAGTTATATTATGCACTTGCTTTGCTGGACTGGGATCAGCACTTGCACGATCAGACCTATCTATTCTGGCTGGCGCTAACTGAATCAATTTATTGGAATGCAAGTATACTCCAACTCCATGGTGAGTTCTAGTACCTGACCTATGGCTCAACACAGGAAACCTGTATTCCTATGTGTGGACCTGGAACTTGCCTCCCTATTAGAGAAAGTCCAAATCATCCACTATAAACTGTAGCACAGTGGAATCCTCCTATTGTAAAACCCTTTGCACTATTTAAGCCTTACATAAGCTTCTAACATTAAAAGTTTAAGTGGCACAGAAACCCTCATGTGGATCATCTGCACTGGGGAGAATTTTGTATAAAGCAGAGGTTCACTATAATCAGAAGTGAAATTTACCAATTGCAGCATACTGCAGCATACCAGCACTTTCATTCTACAGGACTATATTAATGGAGTTTTACTAAATCCAAGGTTAATCCTATCAGGTTTCACTGGATACATTAAGAAGTAGCAAAACGCCACTGTGAAATATAAGTTCATATTATATGGAGATATATATGGATTTAATTAACATTACATCACAATTCAATTAAACAAGAACAGAATAAAGACAGTGTTTTTTGATTATCCTAAATCATAGACAATGAGTCATTCTCAAGACAGTAAATGAGAAAGTTTTGCAGCATGATGAGAAAGTGAGTCTTCTAGAGTGTGGGTGGAAATGTTTCATTCTTTAGTAGCAGCTAATGAATAACAGGAGAACAGGTCAATTATAAGGTAGGTGCATTTGTCATTAAGACCAATACAAGAGTTTGCACAACGTACAGACTTTAAGGAAAATAATGGAAAAAAATGTCCTGCAGAAATACTAAATGGCTGATACAATGTCCAACTTCTTTAGGAGTCCTAATTTAAGACTCAAATTAAAAATAATTCCATGTAAACCAATATAAAACATTTTTCACTGCTCATTTCAGCTCTGATCTTAGCACTATATTAGCCATAAATGCAAACATGAGTAAGCCTGCAACACCAGCGCCTCATTTAACCTTCGTCTAAAAGGAGAATTTCAACTTTTAGACCATTAAATTCAACTCATTAATGCCATTGCTGAACAGTGACATTTCTTTTGTAGGCAACCTTTTCATCAGAATGAAAATAAGAGCTAGGCAGAGATGTCATAACAGTCAGTGGCCACTGCTGACATACCATAATAACAGCTCTTTGGAAGCAGTCTTTTAAAGTTTGCAATTCACAAAATATAATTTGCGGGTAATTGGAGCAGATCTGTCCCGTTTTGGGGGGGGGAGGTGGAACTATTTCTAAGTGATGCTCTAAGAGCCAAATTCTTGCATGAATTCACATCCTATGTCATTCGGCTGAGGTCAGCTGGAAGTTACAAGGTGCAAGTATTTGCAAAATTTGACTGATTCCTTTCCTGTTTCTGTTATCCAAGCCCCTCTCCAAGAAAAATGAATCAAATATGTATTAGTAATGCCTGCAAATCTTTCATCACTTCATACACTAATTTAGATAGCATTTTAAAGAAAATTCTATAATCTATGTAAATATTTGTATGAACATTTTCATAATGAGATTATACTATGCAAATGAGACAAAAAATGCTATAGCAACCCGAGGACCCCCATTTTGACTTTAAAATTTTCACGGAACCCCCAAGCCTGCCGCTCAGCCTCAGGCTCTGCCCACACCCCATCTCTTCCCGCCCCTCCTCTTCCCCGCCTCTTTCCCAGCGTGCCCCGTCCCCGCTCCTCCCCCTCCCTCCCAGTGCCTCCTGCATGCCTCTGAACAGCTGTTCCCCAGCATGCAGGAGGCAATGGGAGGGAGGGGGAGGAGGAGTTGATCAGTGGGGCCCGCAGACCCCCTGGAGTATCCCAGTCTGAGAAACACTGAGCTATAGCAAGCCTTAAATTCTCAGTGATGGTGTTGGGAGGCCAATGAAGCAATGAGATGAGGAAAGTACCTCTTGCACTCTATCCATGACTGATGCATGGATGTATTATACCTCCAGAGGCACTTATTACCAGTATGTATCCTGTGGCAGCACCAAGAGTTCAGGCATCAGGCCCCCTTTGTGTTGGGTACTGTGTGTACATAGAATAAAAAGCCTCACACAGCTTATATTTTGAGCACCTGGCACTGGAGGAAGCGTGATGAGAAGCAGAACCTATTATGCTTTTTTTTTTTAAAAAAAACACATCCTACACTCTATGCTGCCCTGCTGGCTCTGTCACCGCACGCACATGCAAGAAGGGCATAGCCACACCTTCACCCAGACATACCCCTTCGGAGGCATTAAACAGTGCCAATAACACAAGCCAGCCCCTAACCTTTACATTCCAAAATGCAAGCAATCGCATTATGTCTGCTTCTTGCATGTACGTATAAGCCACACCCACTCGATCTGTTTAGTAGGGCTGGGCCACTTCTGAGCCTTCTACAGCTTTGGATAACAAAGCTGGTTCTTTTACCTCAGAAAGTACAGGCTCATGCTTTAAGATCCAAAGGTCCCAGTTTCCATCCCTGCTGCCGAGAACCCACCCAGGGGGTTGGCATTACAGATGCGTCTTGGGGGAGGGCGGTAGGATTCTCCCTCCCTCGTATAATAGTATGAACAGCGAGCTCTTAGTGCATCAGTGAAGGTAGAGCCATAAATTTGGCCCTTTTAGTTGGGCATCTGTTTAATATTAGATGTTTGGTTTCAAAGAAAATATAATCCTCCTAAATTATTCATCTTTATAACCTAGCACTGGGGATCGTAGAGGGGTTCTGAGGCTAAAGCTTGGATTTCCACATTACAGCATCGTCTTAGACCTGAATGTTTGTATGTATTTGTTGGCTGAAATCAGCCAATCCAAGCAAATAAATATCTATATTTAGACATGAAACGCTATTCTTAGCGACTCCCAACCAACAAGGATTCCGTTCCTTTTACCAAAAATACTCAATAGATCACGTTCTGTTATTCTGTGCAGTCAAATTATCCTAAACAGAAACTGATGATTAAAGTCAGTTGTTAATCTCTTGCTGAACACGCATACACATTTGGCGCAGCTGAAAAGGTGCACTGCCCACAACAGAACATTTGTTTTTCATTCTCAATCTTACTTGCACATAGGATTCAATCGTGGCACCACTGAAGTCACTAGGTGTCTTGCAAAAGCATCCAGTTTATATTTTTTCAATTACTTAAGTGTTTACCATTGCCTGCAACTCCACATTAACATGGTTACACAGGAACTGCCATACTGGATGAGAGCAGTGGTCCATCTAGTCTGTTTCTGACAGTGATCGGTAACAGCTGCTTCAGAGGAGGGAGCAAGAAATACTTGCAACAAGTAGTTATGGACTAACCTGCCCACATGGAAAAAAATTTCTTCCACCCCTATTAGAAGTTGGCTTATGCCCTGAAGCATGAGAGTTGATATCCTTTCCAAAACGTGCATCTACTATAACAACTCTAGATATTTTTGCCTATTTAAATATCCAAACTTTGTTTAATCTTGCTCAGTTCTTGACCTTATCATTGGACCATGAGAATATCCAGAAAAAAATAATAATAAAACTTGAAATTATGCAGGGTTTATTTGTTTGAATATCTCCATGAAAGCAAGAGTAAAGAGCATATATACAAGAGTTTAGTAAAGCGCCACTGCTGCACAGGAGCAATTAAATAAATAATAAAGTGCATCAGATCTCCATTAAATTCTCATGTCCGTGTTTTTTAATGTCCTTCTGTTGTTTATTACCAATATGTATATTTGTAGCATAAACAGCAGTGTCTCCCTTGTAATCAGACTTTCTTGATTCATTCAGTGATGCCACAAACAAGCGAGCATTTCTGGTATAATCATTCTTCTTGGAGCAAAACACGATCTTACAAAGACGGACTTTTGATTAACGTTGAGCAAACTCTTCCAATAGGCCACCCTCACTCGTGCACCCTAGCAGATCCAGTCTCAGAGGCTGTCAGTGAGTCAGCAGTTCGGTTCGAAGGTTGGGTTCTACAGAATTTGAACAAGGCAGGGGGAAGGGAGGCGAACTGCCACACCTCAGCCCCAGCAGGGCTCAGATTCCTGTGCAAACTTTCCACAGAGTGTTTGTTTTCATCTCCCTGACAGTGTAGTCCTGCAAAGTGCTGAGCAGCTCTTAGGAGACGCTGAGCGCCTTTAGCTGCCATTGACTGCAGTAGGAGTTGAAGATGCTCAACACCTCATGGCACTGGGGCCTAAATGAGGCTCTGATCTAGCCAAACATTTAAACCTGTGATTAAGTCCATCTCTAGCCAGCAAAGCACTTAAGCATGGACAGGGATGGAAACAGACTAACATTTTCAAAATAAAACAATACCACCTACCTCTTATGGAGCCACTTTTCATGAGTAGCTCTCAAAGCACTTGAAAAAGGAGGTCGGTATCATCATCCCCATTTTACAGATAGAGAGACTGAGGCACACAGAAATTAAAATGACTTGCCCAAGGTCACCCAGCAGACAAGTGGCAGAGCTGGGAATAAAACACAGGTCTCCCGAGTCCCAGTCCAGTGCTGTAGTCACTAGGCAACACTGCCTCAAACCACCTAAGTCCCAATTTGAAAAGTGACTTAGTCACTTAGGTGCCTAAGTGCTATCAGCTTTCAATAAGATTTAGGCTCTTAAGTGCCTAAGTCTATTTGGAAAGCGGGACTTAGGCTCCCTTGACAATTTTTCCGTTAAGCACATGCTGCAAGTTACGCACATGCCTTTGTGCTTTCTTGAATCGGGGCATTGATCAGGAGTAGCGGGAGAAGGCTGATTATAAAGACGCACACACACATCCCTTGATTATCAAAAGAGTTGGGAAAGGAAATGCAGAAAGACTACATAGCATAAGAGGGTTTAAGTACAATGTTTTACAATAATATTCCTTGAGTGTGGTAGTGGAGCTTTAAATCTGTAAAATCAGCAAACAGATTATCTCCTGTAAAATAATCCAATGTGCCAAGGAGACCATAAAATTATACTGTGCTAATCTTCAGCAATTACCAATGGATGCAGCTGACAGAACATTAACAACTGAAACAGACACCAAGGTCATGAATAGCTCAGTGGTTTGAATATTGGCCTGCTAAACCCAGGAGTGTAAATTCAATCCTTGAGGGGACCACTTAGGGATCTGGGGCAAAATCAGTACTTGGTCCTGCTAGGGGGCTGGACTTGATGACCTTTCGGGATCCCTTCCAGCTCTATGAGATAGGTATATCTCCATATACTATTATTATTTGTAAAACCAGAACGTTTTATCTAGGAGAGTCACACTATTAATATTCTCAAAGAAAAATCAGTTTGAAGGGTGGGGTCTAGGTTGGGAGATGGAGATAGAAAGCAACAGGAAAGAGAACCCCAGTCTTTAACAAAGAAAAAAAAAAACTTTCCAATTTCTCCTCTCCAAAACTCAGAAGATAACTTTGCAAGTGGCTTTATGTCTTTTTCTTTAGGATTTTTTGTATTTGCATATGAATAAAAAGGAATTCCAAAAAATCAAATAAAAGCTTCTTATAGAAACAAAGGCCCAACAGGAAGATTTAAGCAATTATTCTTAAGCCAAAGAAGCAGTCATTTCAAATAAATATATCACAGCCTCCAAATTATCAGTGATAAAATCTTGTGTCATCTAATGATGACAGTGATAATAATGATGGAGACAGTTATTTAAAATACAACTGTTGTATAGGGCCTAATTTAAGAAATACAGGTTATTTATTTACACCACTACAGACTGAAAGAGTGTGATTTGCCTAGGTATGTTTATTTTTAGAATTTTGAAAGTTTAGTTCTTAGACATCAATAAAGATTGTAGAAATTATATTAAGAAGTTCTCTTTGTGGCAAGCTGATGACTAATGGATCATTTTAATAGGCAGGAAATTTATAAGCATCACTCTGAATTCTCAAAGAAAACAGAGAAAGTAAAGAGATAGGATGCTTGTGGGGAACAAATGTAAAATCCAGGAAACAGCTCTCCTTTGGCATTAAGAGTTCTCCAAGTGCATTTGCTCATTAAGCAATAATACAACTGCCCTTTGCTCATTCTGTCTATCCTGGAGGCGGGGGGAGGAGAGACGGGTTTAATTTTAAATATTGCTCAGAAAGATCTTTTTCACTGAAGAAAAATTCAGTATTAGGCACCCTTTGGAGAGTATGGGGGAAATTCTAAGAGGTGCATCACAGAACTTGCAGCCCAGGGAGACATGAGGCTAACATGGATTTCAGCCACTCTTGTGCCCTCCTGATTCTGAGTTGATCTGGAGGGCAGCCTCCAGCGTAATCTGCACAGCCCAAGAAGCCTGTGTACATTACAGCAGCCTGTGGGCCGCGTGGTCCAGAATCTCTGCACTGCAAGTACATCAGTACTAATAAGCCATTACGGATGGCGGGGCTAACTCCCTTGCTAAGTATGTTTTGACACCATTATAAATAATCATTCTGCACCTCCACAGGTGGTTTCGCACACACACACCCCCACACACACAGTAATGCAAATAACTGCAACCCTCACACAATCATATGGGCCAACCCATGGCTCAGCTTGCACTGTGAAACAAAAGAGCATAAGGCAGCCCCTTCTTTGTTTGTATTGGCTACCAAGGTTTCAGCGAGCAGCAGTGCAGGAGGGGAAAGCAGCGCTACCCGTATGCAGATGGGCTGCAAGGGGTGTGGATGGGCAAAACCTTGATTCTATCTCCCCAAGACATCTAGCAGCATAGCTGCTGGCATGTCAGAGAACATACACTACAGTAAGCATGGAATGGGTTGCACCAGGAGCAGCACAGCAACACACTGCTTCCTACTCTGGATGGGTCATTAAGTCACAATCTAGCCTTACTCCTAAGCTTTACTACACAATATGGCATTAAGGGCCTTGGGACCTGATCCTACTCTCAGTGAAGTCTGTTGATCCTCGTCGGTACTGGATCAGGACCTTAGTACTTAAAGAGCTGTTTTAAAGGGGCCCAAACTTTCAAAGCGCAAAAGTGACCTAAAAAGTGGTTAACACATATTGTGATGAATGTGCTGCCCATTTTCTGTTTTAACAGGATGCATAAAATGGCATGAAAGGCCACACAAATTACCCCTCGTCATGAACAAGCAGAAATCGCAGTAAGACAATCACTTTGGGCTGACTTCAAAAGGTCAGATCTTTGAAAATTCTAAATAATCCCATGCCCTTTGTATTATAATGGTATTTGTAAAGCCACAGCGCTTCTAGAGTGAAATGATGTGGTTTTATCCATTTGTCTTTCTCAAGCAATTTATTCCAACCTTTTGCAGTCAACTGATAAATTAGGTGACTGTTAATAGCTCTCATTTTATACACAGAAAAGGCACATTTTGATTAAAGGTTTTTTTTGTTTGTTTTTTTCTCCATACTTTTGACAAAATTAGGATAGACATTTCTAACATAGGGCATTAAAAGGCCGGATCTTCAACCTATGGAAGTTATGGGAAATAACACTCCTATTGACTTCAATGTGTTCGAGTTCCCAAATCTCTATATATTAGGGTCATTTTTCCACTGTTTTTCAAAATAGCAAAAATAATGAATGACTGAAAGAAGAAAACTTGAAATCACTTTTTATAATCCATGCAGAAATAACCATGTAAAAAAAATTAAGAACCAGCTACAAGTGTTCTATTATGAATTCTTAAACTCGCTCCCTTAATCTTTGAAACAGACATCACTTTGAAAAAAGGCTAACCAAAAAAAAATTTAAAAAATCTTCTATTCTTCCTCATTAACGTACTATAAATTTAAGACACTAATGAAATCACAAAGATTTATACCAATAGTGGGCTATGTTCCTTGTGAGTGGAAGTTGTGATTATGGAGAATGTTATAGAGTTTTTGAACTGTTATATTGTTTCCAATATGTCACATTGCTGAAAGAAAACTCATTTCTGTGGATTAAAAATGGTAGTACAATCTGCCAATAATGAGTAGCTTCTAAATACTGTCATTTGCTTACTCTGCAAAATGCTCTTGATTATTCTCCATCTGTAGAACAGAAAGTTCAAGGTGTCTTCCGACGATAGTTCTCTCACTCTCTTCGTACAAATAACTGGCCCAATCCTGCAACGCTTACTTATATAAGTAGCCTCTACTACCACAAATGTCCTCTTTATATCAATTCATTTGCGTAAGGACCACTCACATAAGTAAGAGTTTGCAGGACCTAATTGCATCAGACAGCTTTTCAACTACAAAGATTTCAGAACCGATTTTCCCCCCCTCATCAATAAGTGCAGATGACGTGAAAGAGAAGGCATTTAAGATCAGTAATAATAAATAAAATAATAATAATAGTAATAATATTTTGCCATGAAGTTTCTAGTTTCTGTGTCCTGGGAGCATTTTAATATGTAAATATGGCATTTTAATTATTCTGTTTTCTTTCCAAATTTGTTTGTATGAAAAATGTTGATTTGACAGCTTGGGAGACCAAAACTCTCAATTTGACCATAACACATAAAGCAGCTATGCAAGCATCCCCACAATGCTCAAACAATAGACACCAACCCTGTTCAAATTGAATCCAGCCCAGTTCCTAACCAGTGACCTAATGGTTTAAAAAAAACCAGAATCAGTCCTCTGAGTTATCCAATTGTATACAGTTATGCAGACAGATTTTCCATTTTGACATTATTAAATAGTTATCATTTTGCAACTGTAGTTTCAAGACTAGAGCCATCATCTAGCCTCCATGGGGGAACCCCAGTAGATTCAGTGGGCCTCCACATTAGTGTGCAAGTCCACCCACACAGATCCTATTGCAGGATCAGGGTCTAAAAGTGAAAACTGCAGTCAGATGCACTTTTTACATGGGCTCAGCCACATCTGTCTCCATCACCCACAGAAGCTGGTCCAATAAAAGATATTACCTCACCCATCTTGTCTCTCTAATATCTGGGGACCGACACGACTACAACTACACTACATACATCATCAGCAAAAACATTTGGAGGTTTGAAATCAATAATCAACTAATATAAAACACTTTGGCCAAGGTTTTCAAAATAGAAGCGCCAAGATACATTCCTTAGTCCGTATGTAGGCTCCTAAATAAGGGGCCTGATTTTCAAAAGTGCTGAATGCCCAGCAGTTCCCACTGTAGTCCAGTATGTTTCATGTCTATAAAGTTGAATAAATAACAGTTCGTATTTATATTTTTTAAATATTAATCAAATGTTTGAAGGCAACGGGAGGTTCTGGGTGCTCAGCACATTTGAAAAATCAGGCCACTTACTCATGAACCTAACTTTAAGCTCCTGTTTCTGAAAATCTTAGCCTTAGAATTCAAGTGGATTCCTGGATAAATCCATCTGAACTGGGGAATTGAGCCATTCCTCACCATGCCACTTCTGGTATAGTAGTTTGTGGATGTTCTTTGGTCTCTGATGTAAAAGAACAAGTATTTCACATAGGAAAAAACCAAAAAATATACCACCCCAATTTTCAGACAGAAATGTATTTACCTGTAATGGGAGAGTTAATGCAATAAAGAGGCTTTCTTTCATCATCAGGGGTATGAGCAATGTTCTTTTATCCAAAGCAGAGTTCCATCTAACATTAATCATCACAAATGTGTTCTGGTCACTAAATAAATTATACTTTGTGAGTAATACACTCAGTTCTGCAGACAAGCTAGCAAAATTGACCCTTCTTTGCCCCTTGGCGTTCACATTGACAGTGCTTTCTCTACTATCCTCCAAAGCATGCTTGAGGGGAAATAGAGGAGATAATGGGAGAAATGTTCCTATTCTTTCTCTTGGTCCAAGTGGAGTCATGGTTGTGCTTTCACCTGCATCTTTATTCTAGCCCAATATTTTTTTTCCTGTATATTGTTATGGAAGTAGACGCCCAAACTATGTTCACCTTGAAACTAGCATTAGAAAAACCATCCACCTGGTGTTTCAATGTTATTCTCAGAGCCAGCCTGCAAGGGGTGCTAGAGAACTGTATAAACTGAGTCTTCCCATGCCTCAAGTTATTAGTAAGGTAGCCCCCCCCCAAACACACACACACACACACCAGTTCATATGCTGGACATAAATATTGGACAGTGGAACACAATTAGCACCCATGTACTGCAAAATAACTCCCAAATATGTTCTAAAATGTTTCCAACTGCTCCAACTTACACCAAATGTAAATGACTGTACCATACACAGCAAGCAAACACCATATGGCAAACAACTGCAATACAGTTGCATCCCACATCTTTAGCCTTTAGGTTTAACAATGTGATTAACAAGGAAACCCACAAATTTTTCACTGGGCTATACACAGCAATGGAACAGAGCAAAAGTTCTCCAACAGGTAGGCAAGCAACATCAGATAGATGTTCACCAATTATAATGTGAGACTAAAAATTAGTAATGTTATCAATTGAAGGTTCAGTCACAGTTCGGCTGAATACATTTTGAATATGCATGTTCAGTAAATCAGTCAAATTCCCAGAAGCCAAATATTAGTTGTATATGCCTCATTCCAGTAGTAAATAACTCTCTCTCTCTCTCTCACACACACACACACACACACACACACACACACACACGTGCGACTTAAAATTACCTCTTAGCTCAAGGAAACAACAAGGTCAATGGACATTAACCAGAATCAAGAGATTTTTGCAGCACTAAGGTATATGTCATCTGTGTAAAATTAATAAAAAAAAACCTCTGAAAGGTAATAAAGGGATTCAAATAAATTATTCCACTGTAATGGAACAGACTAAACTACTATGTAAGTGGATGTATAAAGAAAGAATCTAAACTCTAAAGCAAAACTCTGATGGAGAAAAAGCTGTTACATTTAAAAACAAAAATCAGTTGATACCTCATTGAGGGAGGTTGGGGAAGGGGATAGTTTGTTTTAGTGCCTTCCTGTAGGTTGTAATCCAACTCCCATTGACTTGAAGGAGCATCACCAGGTAATTTTATGACTATGCTCTAAGCAAATTTAGACTTACAAGTCTGTCAGAAATGCCTCAGGGGCAACAAGCTGGCCATTGATTTTATGCACTAGGTGAATTAGAAAAGCTATTATTGCGCTTCTGAGAAAGCTCTCTTGTAAAACTTATGAGCAATACACTAGAGCATTGTATAGCAATTGCATGCTACTCTCACGATGGCCTTGTCAGTGAATTTTTAAATTAATATTTAAAAACAGTTATTCACAGGAATGCATCTGTATCTGAAAACCACTCTTTCTGTTCAACTTAATGCTGTGCCTTGAAGTGTATTCATTGTAGTTTTTGAACCAATTTCTGACAAATAACTAGCTCAGAATAAATATCAGTAATGAAACCTTTTGTATATTTGTGTGTCTACATATACAAATGTTTTCACGCAACTTTATAATGATGAACATTTCTCTTTTGCATGTGTGTATGTGCTGTTGGTAATCAACACGATATGCATGATGGGATACGTTTAAGTACCAGCTATGATAAGACTGACAATCAGTTTCATGAACTCTAATGTCAATATATAAATAATGTAACCTCTGGAGAGATCAGAAAGGTCAGGCTAATGATTTCCTGTATTTTATTGCTGATCATTTCCCAACTATTAGACATACAAGTAAGAGCACCATAAGTGAAGAAAGGAACCTCATTCTTTCCAAGCTCCCAATGTGCATGGGAGACAGACTATCACACTTATAACACTATCTGCTCTGATGTCCAATTTCCATATTATTTTTCATTTGGATTTCCTTATACACAGAAGGCCAGGAACATCTGAGTATTTAGTTCCATACTGCATGACTGCCTTGTGCAGATAAGAGTTTATACTACCAATACAATATGCATATTTTAATATGTTTAAAGAAACATATTAAAATAAATAAGTAAATAAATCTAAGCATTCTGTATAATGTGGGAATTATAACACTGGGGTTTTCTGGGAAAACAGCAGTTTTTCTGACTCTTTTAAGGGCCTTAAAGAAGCTAGTTCTGCTGGCAAATTTTATAGTGAAACAGTAAAGCTGGAGGAATTGGAATATTGCTCCTTATTAGATCATTCATCTCACTGAGTGATAAATTTGTCACTTTTAAGTAGCTGGGACATTGTTACATTTGGTTAAATGGGTGTACATTATCAGATCCTTAACTTGGTTGTTTCTAGTAAGAGTGCTATTAGCTATCAAGATATAAAGCAAAAAGCTAGAAACAGTGTGTGAACTTCTGTGTACATTATCCCAGACTGCAAAAGCAAGTGTGTGTGTGTGTGTGTGTTCGTGTGTGTGTGTGTGTGTGTGTGTTCTGGTTGACAGTAACAGAGTTACTATTGAAGCAGTATTTATACTGAGAAAATTAATACTCCCTTTTTCAATACTGATTCAAGAACTTAATCACCTGGGAATACCAGAGCACTAAGGATATGAGCCAACGTATAATTAAACTGTGGAACTTCCTGCCACAGGAAGTCATTGAGGCCAAGAATTTAACAAGATTCAAAAAGGTATTGGGCATTTACCTGGTTATCAAGAATATCTAGAGTTATCATAATTAATAACAAATGTTGTGGAAGAGGTATTAAACTTCATGCTTCAGGTTTTAATCCAGTCTTTCACTATTAGAAATCAGGATGAGACTTAATATAGCAGGCAGATTACCCCACATCTACCTGCTGGGGGCGGTTCTTCCTCTCAAGCATCTAGTGGTGATCACAGTCAGACAGGATATTGGACTAGATAGACCTTGGTCTGAGCCAGTGTTGCTCTTTCTCTCCTATATTCCTAATTGGCATTAACCTCCAGCAGATGTAGTGGAATATCGACTCATACATTGAGGGTAATTTATTTTTGGCAGGCAGTGTGTAAAAATATCCAACACAAATGGTTAGCTCTAAAATGCCTGCAACGTGCCAATAAAATATTCAGCAATGGAAAATTCTCCCTGTCCCAAAAAGCTGAAGAACATCTGAAGTTGCTACCTTTTTTATTCTTGAATGCCATTCAAGGTCTGCTGTTCTCATTTCTGAAGCAGTGCACCTATAGCCCCAAGCAGATTATTTTCCCAGTAGTTATTAGTTATGTTTTATTCATGATAATGCTACCAAATGGAAATTATTTTTCCCTGTTAACAGGTGGTATTAATATGAGCCTTCAGAAAAACCCCAGTCTGTGGAGGAGCCAGAAAGTATTAACTAACAACCTTGCATTCCAGCCCAGAAAACAAACTATTTAGCCAAACAGAAGAGTTTCACATAGAATAGCTAGTATAGTAGTTTGTTTCACTGAATGAAATTACCATTCCATCCCAAAGTTTATGATTCCACCTAACCTTATTCTGTATCCTAGCAGTCTATCAAACAACTTCTGATGATCTCAAGGATGCGCCACCAACCATGTGTGCCTTCCCAGGTGTTTTCACCTGAGCATTAGTTGGCTCCTAACCTGAATTTTTTTATTTTATTTTATTTCTGCGCAGTTGGCCACTGGGAAGCTGTGAGCGCTGGCTGGGTATGTCTGTGCAGTCCCTGGCAGCAAGCTGCTCAGCTCGGATCGACAGACTCAGGCTAGCTGGACTCATGCTAGCACTCTAAAAATAACTGTGTAGACAGCACTGTGAAGTTGCAATGTCAATATCGAAATCCATCAGTACTATTACAGCACATCTGTTGCTAAAAGAAAGGAATGGGGGAGTGTAGCAATAATTATTTCCCAGAAGTGATGCTTTATATACGGTACCTTCTCCAACGTTCCACACAAAGGGCATCAAACTGATTTTAAAAGGGAACAAAAGACTTGCGTGTACTTTTATGATACAGGATGTGGTGGGCGAATGGCATAGCATTACTAATAGATGCCGGCTAGAGGGCTCTGCAGTTGTGCTGCCAAGGGCGGATGCAGCAATCATGGGCACATGTAGTTTTCCTTTTTGGGATTCATTAGTGTGAAGTCGCTGCTGTTTCAGACCTCTTGGAGAAGCAGGTAATTATGAGTGCATTTACTGCCAGGAAGTTGTAACTTGAAAAGACAGAGGGGAGAAAACATTGGCGGACTAGTTTTTGAAGACCATAAGGGAGCGCCCATGATGCGAAGGTCAATCTAGCTCCCATCCGCTTTAATGGTAATTTGCACATTGCTGTGCTAATCAGGGGTGTGCTTGGAAGAGGTTCACTTTTTGGGTGTTGGCCTAGGCTCATTATCTGATATGTTAACAAAGTTCAATCTATGTTAATGATGTTTAGAGGCTATTTAAACCTGGGAAACATGTGAGAGCTGCATAAGCTTCTTGGAGTTTAAAGGAGGCCTTTGGAGTTCATTTTGCCTGGGATGTGGTTTTTATCCTGTAAGCAGCAGGCATCCTCAGGTTATATCTATTATCTGGATGTGAAAATTATCTGTATAATATCCTTTAAGTAATTATCAAAGTCTTGTTTATGTTGATCAAATGTGTTCTGTTTGCGCCTGATCCAAAGACCCATGAAGTTAATTGACTAACTCTCATTGACTTCAGTGGACTTTGGATCTGGCCCTAAATGTGTATGTTCTTGCTGTCTTTGAGGGTAATTGAACATTTCAACATGGCACTCATTAAGAGCTTTATGCATTTGAGTGGTATAGTCTTTTTCTGCATCCAAAGAAGTGGGTATTCACCCACAAAAGCTCATGCTCCAATACGTCTGTTAGTCTATAAGGTGCCACAGGACTCTCTGCTGCTTTTATAGTCTTTTTCTGTGCTTTTCTGAAGTCCAACACCTTTGGTAAAGGAAGGAAGTGGTAAAAGCTGATGGACTGTACAATGACACATGAATACACTACAACTTCAGTATCTTCCTACAATAGTTTGATTTAAGGGTATGCTTTGTGTTAAGAGAACTCTAGGGATCGGACACAAAAATGAGGGAGGGTGTACTCTGACACTGTTTTGAATAATCTGAGTATGTTACAAGTGCAATGCTTGAGATTGTGGTAAGAGATTGGCTCTCTTTGCTCATCATTCTCCTTATCCTAGGCTGTATTTTGTGCTAGAGGATCACGTTCTACTAAGGCCTGGTCTACATTACCCCCCAAATTCGAACTAAGGTACGCAACTTCAGCTACGTGAATAACGTAGCTGAAGTCGACATACCTTAGTTCGAACTTACCGCGGTTCAGACGCGGTCCACACGCGGCAGGCAGGCTCCCCGTCGACTCCGCGGTACTCCTCTCGCCGAGCTGGAGTACCGCAGTCGACGGCGAGCGCTTCCGGGATCGATTTATCGCGTCCAGACCAGACGCGATAAATCGAACCCAGAACTTCGATTCCCAGCCGCCGAACTAGCGGCTGGGTGTAGACCTGGCCTAAGGGGCTTATTGTCTTCTATTCTCTGTATAGCATCTATCACAATGGGGCCCTGCCCTTGAGGGAAGGGCTCTAGGCACTACCATAATACAAAGAGTAAATAATAAAGTTATATTGCTATGCCCAGATTTACATCGCTAGCAGGTTTTAGATTAAACAGTAATGCCATTTTTAACATAATTCACAGAATAGAAAATACAAGGAGGAGACTGGAAAGGCTGTGGTCTGCTCCAGTACATGCTGGGACACACCAACTTGATCACTGCTCTTTGCCGTAGGAGGCTGATCCAACATTCCTTCCAGGAAGAGGCAGTCTATTCCCCACTATCCTTTCCCATATTCCAAAATTACCCAGCTAACTCATGCAGCCCACTAACAGAACCCTGTTAAAACTCAAAACATTCCCCAAACTATTCTTTCTTTCTAAGGGTTTTGTTCGGATGTTTGTTTTATTTTGTTCTTACACTTGCAGTTGGCTTCAATAATTCCCATTCTTCTTGGAGGCAGCATCTATGTCTGGCAACCAACTGTTGCTACACTCCAGCCTGCCTTGGGGAATCCCTGGACAGAACTGGCCAGCTCATTCTTGAACCCTAAATCCCATCCCTGTTGTTCTGACCTTGTGTTTGTTCTGGAGAAAGCAGGGCCGGTGCAGCCACTAGGCAAACTAGGCAGCTGCCTAGGGCGCCAAGATTTGAGGGCGCCAAAAAGCAGTACCCAAAATGTCTGGGATGCTCACCCGGTGCCGGCTAAACGTGTAACCCTCTTCCCACCATTGTGTGAGGGGGCGCTGCGGCTTTGATCAGCTCCGGCCGGCCGGGAAGTGATGTCATTCCTCTTCCGGCCGCCGGGGGCGCTGTGCTGCTCCCTGCTGCTCTGGCTCTGCCCCAGGGCCCCCGCCCCTGCTCAGCCCCGCCCCACCCTGCCCCCACTCCCCTGAGCTCTGCAGCAGGGCGGGGGCTGCACTCACCGGCGGCAGGAAGTGCAGGGACCCAGCCCCAGCCGTGCCGCCAGTGAGTGCTGGGGGGTGGTTCCCCACTGCCCCCCAAGCCAGCCCCGACCCCACGGAGGCCTGCTCCCCACGGAAGCCTGCCCCCCCGGAACCCTCCCCCACAGAGGCCTGGGGCACTCCCCCTCCACGGGGGGGGCTGCGTAGGGCCCCAGAATATCTAGGGACGGCCCTGGTACCCGCCACCCTGCCCTCAGCCAGCCCCACAACCCCTGCCCTGCCTGAAGCCAGCCCCGCACCCCCGCCTCCATCCAACCCCTGCAGCACCCCCCTCCCTGAAGCCAGCCAGCCCCACACCCCCTGTCTCCAGCCAACCCTGCACCCCATCTCCAACCAGCTCGACATTCCCTGCCCTGCTCGAAGCCAGCCAGCCCCACACACCCGTCTCCAGCCAACCCCTGCCGCACCCCCCTGCCCGAAGCCAGCCAGCCCCACACCCCCTTTCTCCAGCCAGCCCCTGCCGCACCCCCGTGCCTGAAGCAGCCAGCCCCATACCCCGTCTCCAGCCGACCCCACACCCCATTTCCAACCAGCTGCACATCCCCTGCCCTGCCCAAAGCCAGCCAGCCCCGCACTCCGTCTCCAGCCAACCCCGCACCCCATCTCCAACCAGCTCCGCATCCCCTGCCCTGCCCGAAGCCAGCCAGCCCCACACACCCCGTCTCCAGCCAACCCCTGCCGCACCTCCCTGCCCCAAGCCAGCCAGCCCCACACCCTGAACAATGCCATATTATGCAGTATTCATTTTTGAAAGTTTATAATAAGCGATGCTCCGGGGGGAAGGAGGGAGGAGGCGCAAGGTGGAAGTTTCCCCTAGGGTGCAAAATATCCTTGCACCGTCCCTGGGAGAAAGGGTTAATGTTCAGAAAGATGGAGTTTCTTTTAACTGTCCCAAGTTTACAGTTAGCTAAATTATTTTTCATGGCATCCTATTTCCTCTCCACAGAAACTGTTACCAACTAATTAAGGTAATTACCACGGGGAGAAAATAGAAGAGCATGAGTGAAAAGAGTCATAAAAACTTGCATAGTCCAATTGTATTATTGCTAGGAATAAGAAAAGAGGGTCAGAATAGAAAAATAAGATGAACACGCAAGTCACTGAATACTCAGAACAGTTGTCCTTATACAAAATTCAGGAGATATTCCCAAATGTCAGCACCAGACAAATTTCACCATCTGGTCAACAAGATAAAGCCTATTAACAAAAACTTTGCAGATAAGAGGCTCTTGTCCATAAAAACAAGAGTCCTGCAGGTGCGGCTATGATTTTCCATCAAGCCTTTCATACAACAATCAAGAAGAATTTGATATATTTGGCCTGGTCTACACTAGGCGTTTATGTCGAATTTAGCGCCGTTACATCGAATTAACCCTGCACCCGTCCACACAACGAAGCTATTTAGTTCGACATAGAGGTCTCTTAAATTCGACTTCTGTACTCCTCCACAACGAGGGGAGTAGCGCTAAATTCGACATGGCCATATCGAATTAGGCTTGGTGTGGATGGAAATCGACGGTAATAGCTCCGGGAGCTATCCCACAGTGCACCACTCTGTTGACGCTCTGGACAGCAGTCCGAGCTCGGATGCTCTGACCAGCCACACAGGAAAAGCCCCGGGAAAATTTGAATTCCTTTTCCTGTCTGGGCAGTTTGAATCTCATTTCCTGTTTGGACAGCGTGGCGAGCTCAGCAGCACTGGCAACGATGCAGAGCTCTCCAGCAGAGATGGCCGTGCAATCCCAGAATAGAAAGAGGGCCCCAGCATGGACTGATCGGGAAGTCTTGGATCTCATCGCTGTGTGGGGCGATGAGTCCGTGCTTTCCGAGCTGCGCTCCAAAAGACGGAACGCAAAGATCTATGAGAAGATCTCTAAAGCCATGGCAGAGAGAGGATACAGCCGGGATGCAACGCAGTGCCGCGTGAAAATCAAGGAGCTGAGACAAGGCTACCAGAAGACCAAAGAGGCAAACGGACGCTCCGGATCCCAGCCCCACACATCCCGTTTCTACGAGGCACTGCATTCCATCCTTGGTGCGGCCGCCACCACTACCCCACCACTGACCGTGGACTCTGAGGATGGGATATTGTCCATGGCCGGTTCCTCGGACATGTTAGCGGACGGGGAAGATGAGGAAGGAGATGAGGAGGACGAGGCAGTCGACAGCGCTTTCCAAGCTGATTTCCCCGACAGCCAGGAGCTCTTCATCACCCTTACCGAGATCCCCTACCAACCCTCCCCAGCATGTAACCCGAACACAGATTCAGGGGAAGGATCAAGCGGTAAGTGCTTTAAACATCTAAACATTTATTTTTTTAAAAACTGGAATATTAACAATAAGAACAAGGTGTGCTTCATGATTTCTTTACCCTGGGCGCTTAAGTAATCAGTTCCAACTATTTAAAAAAAATCAAACAGTGTCCGGTTGTGCATGATTCTGCTGCCCAAGCTGCTCCACTCTATAGTCCCTGCAACTGCAGCTATATGAAAATCCGGTCTATATGTCCGGGGATAGAGCAATAGTCCTCCACTGACATCTCAACGAAGCTCTCCTGCAGGTAATGGGAAAGCCTGTTCATCAGGTTCCTGGGGAGAGCGGCCTTACTGGGTCCTCCGAAGTAGGAGACATTCCCGCGCCAGGAGACGAGCAAGTACTCCGGTATCATTGCCTTGCACAGCATGGCGGCATAGGGCCCTGGTCTTTGCAGGCTTTCTCGAAACATCCTTTCCTTCTCGGTGTCCGAGATCCTCAGGATAGTTATGTCGCTCATGATGACCTGCTTTGAATTAGGTAGGGGACTGTTAGTATTGGGACTGCTTGCAAGTTCCTTTACAGAACTGTAACCGCTGGTTTGCAGCCACGCGGTGGATGCGGGAGAGGGGCAGCATACAGGGATCTTTCCCTGGGACATCCGCGAGGGGGTGGGACAGGGACAGAGTTCATGCTTGGCCGATTGCTGGCAGCAGAGACTGGCATTGCTTTCAATGTGAAAGGAGGCCAGTGGTACTACTAAAGTTTTAAGCAGCCACAAGTCTACGGCTTACCATCTTTGCCTGCTACAGAGATTACGGTGTCCTGCCACGCTTCCCAGATCTGCAGTGCAAAACCCCAGGCACTGAAGGCGAGGTCCGAAAATTCGACCTTGTCCTGAGTGCGCATGTGATAGGTGCAGTGCATGGTCTTGTTCACAGAGAAAGACTATGTTCTTTATTCACAACTACATTTATGTTTCGGAGGAATTCACTACCTTTTCCTCATTCCCACAGCCACATCTGCGACTGTCTCCCAACCCAGCCTGGCATCACAGTCCCAGAGGCTAGGATTAGGTGGAGGAAGAAGAAGACGAGAGAGGACATGTTCTCAGAACTAATGGGCTGCTCCCGAGCCCAGGCAGCACAGCAGAACCAGTGGAGGGAGAATTTGTCCCAAATGCACCGGACACACATGGACCGTGAGGAGAGGTGGCGGCAGGAAGACCAGCAGGCGACTCAAACGCTGCTTGGACTTCTGAGGGAGCAAACGGACACTCTCCGGCGCCTTGTTGATGTTCTGCAGGAACGGAGGCAGGAAGACAGAGCCCCGCTGCAGTCTATCAGCAACCGCACTCCCCCGCCACCAAGTCCCATACCCCCCTCACCCAAAGTCCAAAGAAGGAGGGGCGGCAGAGTCCGTGAAAACTCTCACTCGACCCCTGCAGACTGCTCAAGCACCAGAAGGCTGTCATTCCCCAAAATTTGAAAAGTCCTTTCCTGCCCGCCTCACCCAAGCCCCCGTCCAAGTTTCACCCCACAGTTTCATGTGTGGTTGTTAATAAAAAACACGTTTCTGTTCATTAGTGTTTCAATCATGTTCTTTTGTGGGACAGTCTGTCTGAAGGGGGGGAAGGGGCTTGGTAATTGGACAGGACAGTCACTTTTAGCAGGGTACACAGGCGGGGGCAGGTCCAGCAGCAGGGCACACACACAGTGCAGTGAGTAGTTACCCTGGTCAGTCTGGGAGGTGGTTTTCATGTTCTGTGCGTGGGGGGGTGGGTTGCTCTGTGACTTTGTGGCGGGGGAGGGCAGTTACAGATCTTATGCAGCGGTCCTTTTCCTGGATCACAGAGCCACGCAGCAGGGGATCTGTAACCCTCCTCCCCCTGCCATAAAGTCACATAGCCCCCACATACACGCAATCCCGCTCCGGAGGGCTGGCAGGCTCCGTTGAAACAACCAGTCCGCCACTGCGAATCCTGTCATTCATGGATTTTAGAAGGATCATTTGCATCAGTACACTACACCCGCTCCCCACCAAAGTCTGCGTCCCAGGTTTAAAACATTCCCGCGAAAACAGTAATAAAGACAACCGTGTTCATTAACAAAATAAAACTGATTTTATTTTTTTGGAAGGGGGTGGAGGGGGTCTGTAACTGGAGAGGATAGTCAACAGTAACTGGGAAAAGAAACGGGTGCAGGTTCAGCTTCTCTGTACAGAAACTTAAAAGTCACTGGTTACCCTGCTCACTGTGGAACCTAGCTGTCAAAGCCTCCCGGATGCACAGCGCATCCCGCTGGGCTCTTCTAATTGCCCGGCTGTCTGGCTGGGCGTAATCAGATGCCAGGCTATTTGCCTCAACCTCCCACCCCGCCATAAAGGTCTCCCCCTTGCTCTCACAGAGATTGTGGAGCACACAGCAAGCTGCTATAACAATGGGGATATTGGTTTCGCTGAGATCACAGCGAGTCAGTAAGCTTCTCCATCTCCCCTTGAGACGGCCAAAAGCACACTCCACCACCATTCTGCACTTGCTCAGCCGGTAGTTGAAGAGTTCTTTTTCAGTGTCCAGGGCGCCAGTATAGGGCTTCATGAGCCAGGGCATTAGCGGGTAGGCTGGGTCCCCAAGGATCACTGTAGGCATCTCCACATCCCCAAGACTTATTTTGTGGTCCGGGAAGTAAATACCTTCCTGCAGCCGTCTAAACAGACCAGAGTTCCTGAAGACGCGAGCGTCATGAACCTTGCCCGGCCATCTGACGTTGATGTTGGTAAAACGTCCCCTGTGGTCCACCAGTGCTTGCAGCACCATTGAAAAGTAGCCCTTTCGGTTGATGTACTGGCTGGCCTGGTGGTCCGGTCCCAGGATAGGGATGTGAGTTCCATCTATAGCCCCACCGCAGTTTGGGAATCCCATCGCGGCGAAGCCATCTATGATGACCTCCACGTTTCCCAGGGTCACTACCTTTGAGAGCAGTACCTTAACGATTGCGTTGGCTACTTGCATCACAACAACCCCCACGGTAGATTTGCCCACGCCAAACTGGTTCGCGACAGACCGGTAGCTGTCTGGCGTTGCAAGCTTCCAGAGGGCTATGGCCACTCGCTTCTGGACAGTCAGGGCTGCTCGCATCCGGGTGTCCTTGCGCTTCAGGGCAGGGGACAGCAACTCACAAAGTTCCATGAAAGTCCCCTTCCGCATGCGAAAGTTTCGCAGCCACTGGGATTCATCCCAGACCTGCAGCACTATGCGGTCCCACCAGTCCGTGCTTATTTCCCGTGCCCAGAATCGCCGTTCCACAACATCCACATGACCCATTGTCACTGTGATGTCCTCGGCGCTGAGTCCCGTGCTTTGTGACAGGTCTGTGCCAGTCTCAGACTTCAGGCCCTCACCGCGGTGCCGTAGCCTCCTCGCCTGGTTCATCTGCATCTGCCTCTGGGAAAGGTGGATGATAAGCTGCGAGGCGTTGACAACGGCCACAACTGCAGCGATGGTCGCAGCGGGATCCATGCTCGCAGTGCTGTGGCGTCCGCGCTGTCACTGACCGGAAAAGTGCGCGAACTGATTTCCCGCCAGCGCTTTCAGGGAGGGAGGGCGGTAGTGACGGACGGATGACGACAATTACCCAAAAGCACCCTCGACCCTTTTTTTTTTTACCCAGAAGGCATTGGCGGCTCGACCCAGAATTCCAATGGGCAGGGGGGACTGCGGGAACTGTGGGATAGCTGCCCACAGTGCACCGCTTCCAATGTCGACGCTTTCCCCGTTAGTGTGGACTCACAAAGTCGAATTACTGTCCTTAGTGTGGACACACACGTTCGACTTTGCAATATCGAGTCCACAAATTCGATTTAAGAGAAATCGAACTACCCTCGTAGTGTAGACATACCCTTGGATTCAGCAGCCAAACTGATCTCTTTGTGGATTCAGAAAACAGCACAGGCCTGGAATTTAAGGGGAAGGGAAAAGTCATTGTGTAGACAAAGCAAAAACAGCCATGAGGCAACAAAGGATTGAGCTTAATTTTTTAGCCAATTTTCCAGACCCACAATTGGCTGCTGATTTACTTTAATATTTCTTTGCTCCATTCCCTCATGTGGTGGCATGGCTTTCATATCCCTCTCTAGACTTTCAGATGATTTTGATCATTGCCTCAAGTATGGAAGTAAATAGTATCACATCACTTATGTATTTTCTGTTTATAAAAAGACAGATACAGAAGTGGTCCAGAGACAAAGACACTAACCCAGAAGGAGAATATCAAGTGGATCAAACTGAATTTGACCATTTCTTCTTTTAGTAGCAAGCAAATGACTGATATGCGTGGCAGTTAAGTCTTAAGCATCAATTAATCTAGCTAGTTAATAAACAATAATACTCTTACACAGCACTTTTTCATCAGAAGATCTTAAGCTTTACAAAGGAGATCAATATCACTATCCTCAGTTTACATCCCCAGCTCTCCTGAATTCTACTCCAGTACTCAGTCCACTAGGCCACACTGCTTTCAGTGCTGCTTAAGTATGTGCCAATAGGCTACTAACGTGCTTAAAGACAGGCAGATGCTTGATGTACCTACCCTACAGTACCTTGCTAAACTGAGGCTTTCATGATCTCCAGTATAGGAAAACAAATAGCGGAATGCCACAAACAATAAAAAGAGAAATTCTTAGAACAAAAGTAGGTTGTGAATATTTTTCTTCTAGTAGTTCCCCTATAGCTTAATGTTTCTTGCTTAACTTTTCTATGTCATTATGGAAGTTCTTTTACAAACTCAGCTACAGCAGTGGAGTTGAGTGAAGCTTGTGTTGAATTTCGGGTCCCGTTGAGCACTGTGAATCCAATAACTCTTTTAAGTGCCAGATATGAAAGGAGGGTCACAACCAACCCGATTAAAGCACTGCAGAGATTTGGTTGACCATGACTCTACAAGACATGGGAGTACCTAGTTAATTAAGTCTAGGCTCTAGAATGTGAGATGATTTTATTTCACATGTAACCATTTGTTTCCAATACTTCTGCTTGCTACTACTTGAATCTTTATGCTTCATTAACTAAACATATTTGATGTCACTATAAACATACGTAAGTGCTGTGTGTTGATCAGAGCAGCGATCTGAGGTGTAACCGGTGAGCTGGGGTATACGGTTTCTTTGGAAGCAGCGCATCTGAATACTGCAAGTGTCCAGTGGCCTATGGACCAGACACTCCAGGGAGATGCTCGCAGGGTTCAAGTGCTACAGTGTGCCTATTGCTAACCCGTAGAGAGCTGGTGGGGCCTGCATAGGCTGAGAGGGGAGTACTTGTGCTGCCTGGAGTAGAGTTGGGGAGCTGACCCCCAGCACGTACAGAGAAGACTTCCTCATGCTAAGGGCAGGTAGTAGTAAGGTGCCTCACAACCCTGGGTATCTCTGGGAAGCAACATGCCCAGACATTAATCCCTGCCACTCTCCTGGGACCCAATCCAACTGAAGGCTATGGTCTTTCCATTGACTTTAATGGGAATTGGATCAGGCCACTGGTGCAGAATGCGACTGACCTCTTCACATCTCATGGCAGGCAAGTATCCTGTATTTTTGACTGCCTGGCCATAGCAAAAAGAGCAAATTGTGTCCAACCAGACACAAATGCAGGACATTTACCAGAGAGGCCAGGATGCCTTCAACAACCCAAACTGCTGTTTGCAGTTGCACACAAGGTGGTTAAATTACACAGTTCATTCAGAAAAGAGTGAAAGCTAACATCATTTAATAATGTCTATGTGGCAGTACCATGAATATGTGGAATGAAAAACAGATTATTTAATACATACTAAATTGGAAGTTGTTGTATGTCAAGTTACATGTTCAGAAGTTGCATGGATTTAATTAGTACTTCTTATAAAGCAGTAATTCCCTTGATAATGTTGTGAAAACAGAACATCTACTCGAGACCTTTTCCCCCCAAAATAAGCTCTCAAAGAAAAAAAAAATTATACACAGCTGTCCATTTAAAACAGAGTAAGAACGCAGTCAATAACTATCATAGTTTAGTAAATTCCCACTGAGTGGCCTGTTATTCCAAAATTTTATATATCGTTGCCATTTAAAAAAAAATCTGTTTAATACAAGTTTTTTTAAAAAATCAGACTCGCAAGATATATTGTAAATCAAATCTATTTTCTCCTGTAATACGTCATATCAGCAAATATCCATCTGTGCTAATAAGATATTCCAGGCTGATATCTGGAACTCTTACTGCAGAAAGTTATTTTTAAATATCCATAATGCAATAACAAAAGTCTGTATCTCTATATACATGCTGCATATATCCTAGTTTCTATATTCTGAAGCATCTTATTAATTTGTTGAATTTCATCAACATGCTCAGCACTGGACAACTGAAGATATTAAAATATATATAAAGAGATGAAAATGGAAAAGGCATCTGCAGTCCTAGAGAAATTATATATCTTGGCGCTTGTTTGTACATGTTAATATAGGACCTTAATTTTCCAGCACATAATAAACAGATGATGTAATTTTTATTGATGTGCCTTAGTGTTTGCGGGCATCAGGAAAAAAGCGATGCTTAAGAGGCATCGGCTAGGAGAAAGGTAAGGAATCTGGTACTGAGATTTTCTGGTATTGAGAATTACATCATTAGAGTCACTATCCTCAGTACAACTATTCACTGAGTTACTGTGAACAAAAACAAAACAAAAAAAAGATTTTTCAATATGAAACAAGAAAGTTTACATAAGGAAGAATTTACAATACCAGTCTAACCAAATCTCCATTAGAGACAATCCTGCAATGGCTCTCACATGCCACGATGGGTGCATGGAAGAACAATCAGAGGAAATGCTGGACATCTCTTGTCACAAAAAGTCTTTGCTGTGGTCTATATTTTTCCCTGTTGCACAAAATTGTTTGAAGAGGAACAAGTGGTTTGAAAACTGCACATGTTAAAACTCGCAGAATTTTGAAAGTATTCAATAGGGCTGGCTTGGCAGCCTGAAAAATGGGCAATGGGCAAAGCCTTCAAGATAACAGAACCTGAGGATTCTCAAGGAAGTGCTTGTATTAGCATCTTAAATTCCAATTCATGTCTATATGTCAACAATCATCTAGCCACTCTGAGTTCCTTTTTTTGTTTGTTTTTCTCTACACTTTGCCTATAATCATCCCCAAGGTCTCTAGCAGTGTAAAGGTTCTTGGCAGGAAAGATAAAAACTACTTATGGTACTAACCTTTCTGACTGATACACAAAGACAGGTATAAAATCATTTTTATTAGGTGAACATAATGACTTGCAAGAAAATGAAGGGCACTTGGATCTTTATCAAAATCTTTAGTGGGAACATAATCCTCCAAGGTAAAATTTCTTTGGGTACAACTCAAGGAACAAGGAGTGCATAAATAACCTAGAACTTTGGTATTAACCTACAATTAAGGCAAGAATCAGCACAGAGATTATTAGAAGGAGCTAATCATTACATGTGGTTGATATAGAGAACAAGCATGGAGAATGGAGGCCAACAAAGACATGCCCATACTGTGAATAATTTAGATCAGTCTGTGACGGGTTCGGTCACAGGGATCCCCTTGGGACTGTCCCCTGATGTGCTGAAATTACTTCTGACCCTGTTTTCCCTGCCAGCTTGGGACTCCAGAACCCTGTCTTGTTGAGCCAGACATGCTAGCCTGCTGCAACACAGACCCAGGTCTGGTCTATGCCCCCAAAGCTGCAGATTTAACTGAAAACAACTCAGCAAGTTACTTGCCTCCAGCACCCAAACACCTTTTGTCCTGCTCCACCCCCTTTTATAGCTTTGGCATAAGGCGGGAATCTTTTGTCTCTCTGGGTTCCCACCCCTCCTTCTAAATGGAAAAGTACCAGATTTAAGATATCAGAGGGGTAGCCGTGTTAGTCTGAATCTGTAAAAAAGCAACAGAGGGTCCTGTGGCACCTTTGAGACTAACAGAAGTATTGGAGCGTAAGCTTTCGTGGGTGAATGCCCACTTCATCAGACGAAAGTAATGGAAATTTCCAGAGGCAGGTATAAGTCAGTGAGGAGATAACGAGGTTAGTTCAATCAGGGAGGGTGAGGTGCTCTGCTAGCAGTTGAGGTGTGAACACCAAGGGAGGAGAAACTGCTTCTGTAGTTGGATAGCCATTCACAGTCTTTGTTTAATCCTGATCTGAGGGTGTCAAATTTGCAAATGAACTGGAGCTCAGCAGTTTCTCTTTGGAGTCTGGTCCTGGAGTTTTTTTGCTGTAAGATGGCTACCTTAACATCTGCTATTGTGTGGCCAGGGAGGTTGAAGTGTTCTCCTACAGGTTTTTGTATATTGCCATTCCTGATATCTGACTTGTGTCCATTTATCCTCTTGCGTAGTGACTGTCCAGTTTGGCCAATGTACATAGCAGAGGGGCATTGCTGGCACATGATGGCATATATAACATTGGTGGACGTGCAGGTGAATGAGCCAGTGATGTTGTAGCTGATCTGGTTAGGTCCTGTGATGGTGTTGCTGGTGTAGATATGTGGGCAGAGTTGGCATCGAGGTTTGTTGCATGGGTTGCCCACATGGGGCCACAACAGGGGTACCCCTAACTCACCCAGCAATATCGTCAATTAATCCAGCTACACACTCAACCCAGCAGAAGAGTCTGTCCTATCTCGGGGACTCTCTTTTTGCCCCAGCACCCCCACGAACATGATACAGTTCTGCGGTGATCTGGAATCCTACTTTCGCCGCCTCTGACTGAAAGAATACTTTCAAGATAACACTGAACAGCGCACTGATACACAGATACCCTCCCACCAACAACACAGGAAGAAGAACTCCACATGGACTCCTCCTGAGGGTCAAAATGACAGTCTGGACCTATACATAGAATGCTTCCGCCGACGTGCACAGGCAGAAATTGTGGAAAAACAACATCGCTTGCCTCATAACCTAAGTCGTGCAGAACGCAATGCCATCCACAGCCTCAGAAACCACCCTGACATTATCATCAAAGAGGCTGATAAAGGAGGTGCCGTTGTCATCATGAACAGGTCTGACTACCAGAAGGAGGCTGCCAGACAACTCTCCAATACCAAATTCTACAGGCCACTTCCCTCAGATCCCACTGAGGAATACACTAAGAAACTGCACCATCTACTCAGGACACTCCCTACACTAACACTGGAACAAATCAACATACCCTTAGAGCCTCGACCGGGGTCATTCTATCTACTACCCAAGATCCACAAACCTGGAAATCCTGGACGCCCCATCATCTCGGGCATTGGCACTCTCACTGAAGGACTGTCTGGATATGTGGACTCCCTACTCAGACCCTACGCCACCAGCACTCCCAGCTATCTCCGTGACACCACTGATTTCCTGAGAAAACTACAATGCATTGGTGACCTCCCAGAAAACACCATCCTAGCCACCATGGATGTAGAGGCTCTCTACACAAACATCCCACACACAGATGGAATACAAGCTGTCAGGAACAGTATCCCTGATGATGAGACAGCACAACTTGTTGCTGAGCTCTGTGACTTCATCCTCACGCAAAATTATTTCAAATTTGGTGACAATATATACCTCCAGACCAGTGGCACCGCCATGGGCACCCGCATGGCCCCACAATATGCCAACATTTTTATGGCTGACCTGGAACAACGCTTCCTCAGCTCTCGTCCACTCACGCCCCTTCTCTACCTACGCTACATTGATGACATCTTCATCATCTGGACCCATGGGAAGGAGACCCTGGGAGAATTCCACCATGATTTCAACAGCTTCCACCCCACCATCAACCTCAGCCTAGCCCAATCTACACGGGAGGACCACTTCCTAGACACCACAGTACACATAAGTGATGGCCACATTAACACCACCCTATACCGAAAACCCACCGACCGCTACGCCTACCTTCATGCCTCCAGCTTCCACCCCGGACACACCACACGATCCATCGTCTACAGCCAAGCGCTGAGGTACAACCACATCTGCTCCAATCCCTCAGACAGAGACCAACACCTACAAGATCTTCACCAAGCATTCTCTAAACTACGATACCCACACAAGGAAATAAAGAAACAAATAAACAGAGCCAGACGTGTACCTAGAAGCCTCCTGCTACAAGACAGGCCCAAAAAAGAAACCAACAGAACTCCACTGGCCATCACCTACAGTCCTCAGCTTAAACCTCTCCAACGCATCATCAGTGATCTACAACCCATCCTGGACAATGATCCCTCACTTTCACAGACCTTGGGAGGCAGGCCAGTCCTCGCCCACAGACAACCCACCAACCTTAAGCATATTCTCACCAGCAACCACGCACCGCACCATAACAACACTAACTCAGGAACCAACCCATGCAACAAACCTCGATGCCAACTCTGCCCACATATCTACACCAGCAACACCATCACAGGACCTAACCAGATCAGCTACAACATCACCGGCTCATTCACCTGCACGTCCACCAATGTTATATATGCCATCATGTGCCAGCAATGCCCCTCTGCTATGTACATTGGCCAAACTGGACAGTCACTACGCAAGAGGATAAATGGACACAAGTCAGATATCAGGAATGGCAATATACAAAAACCTGTAGGAGAACACTTCAACCTCCCTGGCCATACAATAGCAGATGTAAAGGTAGCCATCTTACAGCAAAAAAACTTCAGGACCAGACTCCAAAGAGAAACTGCTGAGCTCCAGTTCATTTGCAAATTTGACACCCTCAGATTAGGATTAAACAAAGACTGTGAATGGCTATCCAACTACAGAAGCAGTTTCTCCTCCCTTGGTGTTCACACCTCAACTGCTAGCAGAGCACCTCACCCTCCCTGATTGAACTAACCTCGTTATCTCCTCACTGACTTATACCTGCCTCTGGAAATTTCCATTACTTTCGTCTGATGAAGTGGGCATTCACCCACGAAAGCTTACGCTCCAATACTTCTGTTAGTCTCAAAGGTGCCACAGGACCCTCTGTTGCTTTTTTACAGATTTAAGATGGATTCCAGCATCATGTGACATGGTCACGTGCCCTGTGAGACCCCAGCCTCCATTCTTCCTGGGCTGGCCCACAAGTACATAGGAAGGTTTGCAAGTAAACAAAGCCATTTACAGTTCATTGATTCTGAAGCACTCTTAATGGCTTCCACTTAATAGGTTTACATTAGTAATACAAGTTTATATCTTATTCTCCTAACTCCAGACATAGAAATAATACATGCAAACAAATAGGATGAACACACTCAGTAGTTTATAAGCTTTGTAGTGATACCTTACAAGAGACCTTTTGCATAAAGCATATTCCAGTTATATCATATTCACATTTATAAGCATATTTTCATAAAGCATATGAAGTGCAACGTCACACAGTCTATTCAGTCCCTCACTTTTTAAGAGAAATTCAGTTCACATGGAGAGAACAGAAAGCCTCTGATAGGGAACAGTACATTAGGGTCTTTACGTTAGCTCCTCCCAACAAAACTTTAGCAGCAAGTTTAATTTTTTTAAGGTCACACGAAAGAAAATATAAAAGTGCAGCAAAATTATTCGTCTCTGAATTACTTTAACTACTGATACTGCCAAAGACATATTTTACTAAGACTTTAAACAATTTCAGTGAAAACAGCTACTTCCTAGAGTTGCTCTCTGTTCTAACAACTAGTTAGAAACTTTATACTGATTTAAACAATATCACTGATTATATTTAATAAAACAGAACACACAGTCATTAGTGAACATATGCAAGGCTGGATTAAGTCACTATGGCCCAGATTTTCAGCTACAGCCTCCAGAGATACCAGTATGATTTTGTACATGTTTTAGTAGCAACACCAGCTAAAGTCTCCATCTTTTATTTTATGTACAAAACCTATTGTGCAAATGAGTTTTCATCATGAAAATTCTGCCATCTGCATTTGGAGATGTTTGAGTCTTTCACTTGAGCCCAAAGCAGCCCTAAAAGGAGGTCAAGCTGAGTCCACACCCCCCCCCCACACACACACACACACACTCCCCACTGAAAATCAGGTACCTGCTAAATACCAATGTAAGACCAATGAACTCAATGTAAGACCTTCTACGGACTTCTGTGGAAGTTGGATCAAGCCCTTAGTGACCATCTTGTACCTGGATTTTGTAATTGCATTTGTATAAAACTTTTCATAACTTCACAAATTAAATCTTAAATAACTGTTTGAATTATTTAGTACTCAGTACCTAAAACAGCTATCTAGCCTTATTTCTATCCACAATCTGAGACAAGAAAGCATATAATTGAAGGGAATATATAGGAAATAGCCTTAAGTTAAAGAGTGGCTTACATATGATGCATATGCAAGCTGCAGTTCTGTGCTGGCAGAGTACATGCTTTGAGCAATAAAACGTAGGCACAGAGGAGACGCATATTGAATACTGTACTCTGAAGACCAAAGTCCAATTTATGACATGTGTACATCTTAGTACGGATCTTATCTTCTGCATTTGGTCATGCCAGTTGAGAGATATGAGTGAGCTGAGGGAATGGAGTGAATAGTGGCTTTGTTTCATGAGAGGATATGTTGGATAGTGATCCAGGGAAATGTGCATCATTGTGATCCACATGACATCCATACACAATGATGTCTTTACAATGCTCCAAAGAACCTATAGCAATGCACAACCTATATTACTGCCAACCAAAAATGTCTATGAACTGCATTTCTTCTTCTGCCACTGCTAAAAGATTCTAAGTTAGCACACACACTCAACTGACTTGATTAAGGAAACAAGTGGTGTAAACGCATATGCTATCAAGGAGAAGAGAATATCCACTGAAGAGATGCAAGAAATCATATGACAAGTTAACTTGTCAGTTCTTCTCTGTGCTGAAGCTCAAAGAAGAGTCTCGCCTTCATGGTGAATTTAGTGAAGGATGAATTGCAAAGACCAAATTAAAAGATAAATACATAATAAAAAGGCAAAAAGCCATGTTTTGTAATGTTCAGATTACCTTTACAAAGCATATGAAACCAAGAAAAGGAGAGGAATGGAATTTACCTTCACATTTAACCAAACTTTACACGATAAAGAGAATCTCTGAGCTCCCACAGAACTACACCAAAACTCAGGGTATCAGTTGACAACTTCACATTCAACCAACAAAAACTGCCAAGTTAAGAAGTTCTCATCAGAAATAACTCTCATTCCCTCAAAATTTGAGGGAATAGACACTGTTTTAAGCAGCTTCTTTACCCCTTTATGGGTGCCTTAAACCAATCAGCAGGGTATAAAAACCAATCTAACCATGTTCTCACGCCATCCACTTTGTTACCTCTGAAAGTTACTCAGAAGTAAAACCTCTGAACTGAAAAAAAAAAAGTAACAAATGTAAATGATAGCTGTAGATTAAAACAATTTTTACTGAAGCATGTTAAATTCTCCAAGTAACTGGAAAAGCATTTGTCAGAGATTTAATTGCTTACAGATTGAATGCTTCATGATTATGAGTGGAAATGTACAGTCCTGTCTGAGTGTGAGGAGTTTTTACAAACTGAAATCATTTAAAAAGATTTTAGGGTTGTTGTTTTTTTTAATGTATCCTTTTAACAACATTTTTAGGAACAATATGTCTGAAATTCCAGGCTGTCACTTTGTCACAAGAAAGCTAGGAACATTTTTTGACAGAAGGCTGCAAAGGCCAGTTATGCTACACAATATTCTTTCTTCTTGATGCCTGTCAAACTCCTTCTAAAAACTGCAGCATTTATACTACAGTACTCATCAGCACATGATATGAAATACAAAGATGGAGGGATGTTTGACGGATCATAAAAATGTTTCGTGAGTTTAGAGATTTCAGAAATGGCCATTCAGAATATCACATATACATCATTCCTCTTCAGAACTTCTACCCAATTTTAGAAGTCTAGCTTTGTGAGAAATATGGTTTTTAGATGCTATCCTACTCAAATTTAGTCATTTCACTTACATTGCTACAGATTAAATCCTTCATTTCCACAGTGGAGAGGGGGGGGCGAACCAGAAAGAAGATGGAAAGCCAAGAGAGAATAGGGTGTCAAGTGGGGGGCAGGTCATCGCTATTGGAGGCTGCAGAGAGAAAAAAGGGATGAGGGAAACTCCTCCCTCCCTCAACTTGGCCAGGAAGAGACTGTTGGAAATCTTGAAGGGCATCTCTGATTTGGTGTACCTGGCCTTCGTAGCCCCCGGCTTCAGGCACCACTGCTCTGCTACACTCCAGCCCACCCCAGGAAAAGGCAAGATAGGAGGAAAAGAGCAGCAAAGGTGAGTCCTACAGGGCTGCCTAGGGAGGCCTCATTGGAGCAGCCATTTTGGAAACTCAGAGGCCTGCTTCTCCAAGGGCTAGAAGGGCTAGCATCAGCCAATCAGTGCCCAGCAGGCTCAGATAAAAGGGGCTGCCTAGGCTTAGTAGGTCAGTCCCTGGCTGGAGCCAGAGGAGGGAAGAAGGGGGCTCCTCCCTGGCATAAGCAGCCCACAAGTGCCCAGAGTTTGTGGCTGGCTGAACTTACACAGCCACCTGAAGACACTACCCCTGCAATGGAGCTGGAGATAAAGGGCCTGGCACGAAAAGATCCAGGGAAATAGCAGCAAAGGATTGGAGTGGGCAGTATGTGGCTGCTGCATATCGGGTCCCTGGGCTGGAACCCAGAGGAGTGTGCAGGCTGGGTTCCCTGACTGGCCACAGGTAAAGTGGCATAAACCCCAAGAAGGGGACAGGGCTCATTTGGGAGCCTGAACAAAGGGCTGCATTTAAAGGGCCCAGAGCTGGGACTGAAGACTCTAGCAAGGGCAAGTAGACTGGTTATTGGACCCCCAGAAGGGGTCATTTGCACTTTGTCACTTCATGGGAGGGCCAAGTTACTGAAGACCTACCAGCTTCAGCCAACAGCCTGCAGGGGGCACCCAGGGTGAGAAGAGGACTGTGACATCACACCCAGCTGCTTGGAGGTGCTCACAATATGAATGCCCCTTTACAGCATCCTAGAGAGGATGTAGACTCCTCCACATGCCTAAAATCAGGGCAGGTTCATGGCACAACAAACATGTGCCTCATCTTTGTTCTCGGCAGCCCTCTGCCCTTGGAGCCATTTCCAATTCGTACCAACTGAATGGCACAATTACAACTGCTTTTAAAATCATTCTTCACCAGCCTCAATGCACAATGTCAAATAAGTCTCCTAGACAAACAGCAGGAACACCCAAGGAAAAGGTTGGTAAGTTTGGAGCTCTGTTCCTTTTCCAAGAAAACCTTTGAGTTAATAATATTCACACACTATCAAGGAAGACATTTTGTAGTAGAAAGTAGGGTATCCTACTTTAGATAAATGTCTATCAGGGATGGTCTAGACAGTATTTGGTCCTGCCATGCGGGCAGGGGACTGGACTCGATGACCTCTCGAGGTCCCTTCCAGTCCTAGAATCTATGAATCTATGAATCCCAATGTAAATACAGCCTGAATACTAAACGGAGGTGCAGAATAGTCCCAGAGGAATGAGCAGAGGCTTTGGAGTCAGGAGTGTCTGGGTTCTAATCATGGCTCAGCCGCTTAGTATGTCCTTGAACTAGCTAATTCAGTCCTGCCTCTGTTTCCTTAACTATAAAAAGATAATACCCAGCTAAGAGGGCAGAAAGTTAGTATTTTACACAAATTTCCACAAGTATCAATAAAGTGCTTAGTATTATTCAGGGCCCTATACATATATAATTTCAATGACTAATCCTTGTCAAAGATTCCTTTCTGTTAATTTGGATTCTTCAGGATCATCCCTCCCTTGTAAAGTAAGTGGATAACACTGAAACAGTGACGTCTGTCCTCTTCTCCAGGACTAATTTTCCCATTTGAACCTTACTTATGCCAGGGATGAATTTGATCTACTGAGAAAAGGATATATTTTGCCACTGATTTGTCCCATAGTTACAAAACTCTCACAAACTGGATGCATTCCAAAGAGAACAGACATTGATAGCTGCAGCATGTCCGATATTCTGGTCAGAGATAGATTAAAAAGTTCCAACTTTGGCCTGAGTACTCATCATCACTATTCAAACCAAAGCTTGACTGGCAAAGTCTTAAAATAAAACCTACTGGGGCTTATGTACATTATTAAAGACAGGGACAAATACTCGGGTTGGGCATAAGATATCTACCTAGCTAGACTCGAAAGCATTGCTTAGCTAGATGTAATAGGCCAGTTTTACAAAAGTGCTCAGCACCAGATTTTCAGAAAAGCCCAGCTTCCATTTAAGTACGAAATGAGTAGTTAGATTTTTCAGAAGAGCTCAGTGCAGTGTGTGCTTTAAAACATCTGGCAGTAAGTGTCACAATGGGAGGTTGCTGCTGGGTGATGAGCATTCCTCAAAATCTTGCCTTAATTACAGTCACTGAGCATATGGAAATCTGGCTCTGGGCTCTTTTAAAATATGGCCCTATGTCAGGCTTCATTATGAGTCCCTCTTTTTAAAGATTTAAGGCTCAAAGCTGATTATATTTAAGTAAACATCAAGACACCCATTGATTTAAATGGGAGCAGGAGCAGACCCTTACACGCAGTCAGAGGATAAAAATTCTGTTTGGGCTCATGGCTGACACACAAACTACAGCCTTCTGGCATAGAATTCAAATTAAGGGGTGAAATTCATTCTCCAGTGTTTGAACTGGGGTGGGGGGGGGAATTAAGATATCACACATTCTATTTTATTCCAAAGATACACCTCCATCCAGAAAGCAATCGTGTTTTCTCAGGGAAAACTCCCAAGGACTACATGATTAAGCCCTCATGGTATTATCACTTCCTTTGAAAAATACATGTATTTATTTCTATTTGGGTCTTGTTAAAAAATAAAGTTCCTCTCTTTACTCTAAGCAACTTTGGCATCATTTTAAAGTAACAATGCAGCTAAAAAAACAACAGCTACCCCCAGCAAAATTAACCACTAGCCCGAATGCTCAGCATGAGGAACTCCCTTCCCCATAAACATGCTCCCCGTCCCGCATTAGGTCCATTCCTCCTTGACAGACTATTTTAAAAGCTAGGCCTGATAGCGTGCCCTGAAAGTCAACAAACCCAGGCTATTTCAGAGCCAGGGTGAACGCTCACAGCGAGTGCTCTACCATCAGCTCTTTAAAAGAGCACTCGCTGTGAGCGTTCACCCTGGCTCTGAAATAGCCTCTTTTAAATCAAAGGGAATCCACCACAAGCACATCTGCTGATCACCACTGTAGCAGTACAGCATGGGGAGCAGGGGCGGCTCTATGTATTTTGCCGCCCCAAGCACGGCAGTGAGGCAGCCTTCGGCGGCACGCCTGCGGGAGGTTCGCCGGTCCCGCGCCTTCGGCCTACCCGCCGCCAAATTGCCGCCGAAGCCGGGGGACCAGCGGACCTCCCACAGGCACACTGCCGAAGGCTGCCTCCCTCACAGTGACCGGCAGGCCGCCGCCTGCGGCTTGCCGCCTCAGGCACGGGCTTGGTGCGCTGGTGCCTGGAGCCGCCCCTGATGGGGAGAGATGCAGTCTCTCAAGCAAGTATGTCCCAAGCCATTTCATGGGCTGTCTTCACCAGCTGAGCCGCGTGTGGCACCGAGCCTGACTCAGTTTCCCCCCCCCCCCATCCTGCCAATCATTTTGTTCCATGTCTGGTGGTTTCCTGTTATGATGCCACCTGGGTTGTTAACAGTCTCTCGCCTTCCGGGGTAATAAAGAGTCCAGTTGATCAGGAGTCCAGTGACCCTCATGAAGGACTGAGAGTTGCAGGCCCCTGTGGGATCCTGACTCCTTTGCTCAAAGTCCTTACTATCCCTATTGCTGGGCATGGTAGGGAACCCAGGCCCACCCTGCCCTCTGGATTCCAGCCCATGAAGCAGCTGAAAATGGTTATTTATGTCCCTTTCTGCTTTCCTGACCTGTTTCCTACCTCACCTTCTCTTTGGGCTTTTCCCAGACTCATGTTCTGATTCTCCCACACTGGAAGTCCAACTTTTTGGGTGGCTTCTTGCCAGTCTGTTGCTGAAGAAATCCCCTCTCAATAGTTTTTCTAGCAGCCCCCCTGTCCTCTGAGCTGCAGCCTTTTTATCCCTCCAGCTGTTACAAGCCCAGCAATTAGCCACAACTGAGGAGACAGCTAGTCTCCCTGTTAACCCCATAGTGGCTGGAATAGCATGGACCTCCTGACCTGGGCCGAAGCCAGTTTACACTGGTGCACCTTAGGCACACAGAAACATAGGAATTGCCATGCTGAATCAGACCCAAGGTCCATATATCCTGTCTAGGGGTGCTGGAACAATTTGTATAGTGGGGCACCATTGAGCCAAACTGTAAACCCTGTATATGATGGAAACCACTTCAAGCCAAGGGGTGCAGCAGCACCCCTAGTTCCAGCACCTATGACTCTGCCTCCAACAGTGGTCAGCACCAGATGCTGTAGAAGAAGGTGCAAGAACCCAACTGTTAGACAGATGTGGGATAATCTGCCCCACACACACACACAATAGGTCTCCTCCTGGTCTATAGTAGTTAGAGTTTGGCTTAAAAGCTGAAGCACAATGTTTAATATCTCTTTTCCAAAATCAGTTGTCATTAATTATGACAGCTCTGGACATTCTTGATAGTATGGCTTGATTCCTGATTTACCCCAATGACAGCACAATCTGGACCAGGGGTTGGCAACCTTTCAGAAGTGGTGTGCCGAGTCTTCATTTATTCACGCTAATTTAAGGTTTCGCGTGCCAGTAATACATTTTAACGTTTTTAGAAGGTCTCTTTCTACAAGTCTATAATATATAACTAAACTATTGTTGTATGTAAAGTAAATAAGGTTTCAAAATGTTTAAGAAGCTTCATTTAAAATTAAATTAAAATGCAGAGCCCCCCGGACCGGTGGCCGGGACCCGGGCAGTGTGAGTGCCACTGAAAATCAGCTTGCGTGCCGCCTTCGGCACGCGTGCCATAGGTTGCCTACTCCTGATCTGGACCATTGCTTTTGAAAGGCTCTTGGGCTACATGTAAAATGAAAGAAGTAAATATGACAATCTATTGAAATTTTATAATTGTTGTGGAGCCAAATACTTTTCTAATGAACTGTCTGAAACACATGTAGAAGACAGAAAAATAAAAATAACTTTTTATGCAGCACTGAGCCTGACTTAAAAATGTTAATTTGTACTAGCTTTATTCATCTCTGAGAACTTAATATGCATGCCTAAATTATTCAGAGAGCTGAATGCCTATAAAAATGTGGGCAAATCAGCTAATGGTTATTCTAAGTTACTTTTTATTACTGCTTCAATAACTACAAACGTCATCTAGTAACAACAATTATATTAATATAAGCATCCAAAGTTTACTCATTATAATTAAAACTTCTAAACAGCCAGTTTAAGAAGAGTGCCATATTTTTACGCTAGGCAATGCTAAGCTTCCTTGTTTTCTCTCTAGACAGTCAGTCTGCTTTACTTAAAACGATGAGGAAAAGAACTACAAGAACTCTAATTATGAAAGCAATCGTTCTGAGAGAGACATTAATGTTGAGTACCCAGCCCCAGAACTCCTTGAAAACACACTGAACAATACTGAGTCAACACAAAAATTGCAAATGACTAGTTGGTATGTTGTAAAGTGAGTTTAAAGCCAGACAGGGCATGTCAGCGTAAAAGGGGTTAAATGAGCAAAATGGATCAAGTTCTGCTCTCTGTTAAACCCACGCATCCCCATTGGTTATGAATGGACCTAATTATTCCACTCCTATTAAAGTCAGGGAGAGTCTTTCCATTGATTTTAACAGGAATTGGATTGGGACTAATTTTATTTTCATTGTTTCCATTTCTTGTCTTTCTATAACAAACTATTACAAAGAAAACAAAGGTTGTTAGGAGTTGCTAGGCTCAGACCTAGCTTGGATGACTCAGGCAGTATGCACACTTCCCCTCTTGCCAGTAATTCTTCAGTTCATCTCAATCTTGTTTTACAGCAAGATTACTCTCAGAATTGGAGACCAGAGCCCTTCTCTCCGCAGATTTTATACTAATTTTGCAAACATGAAACCACCAAACTCACTCCACCTGTGATCTAAGCCAGATTCGAACGACTGCATCCAAAGGCAAAAGGCTTGTGTTTCAACTTCACTGCACAACATCCTCCTGTAAGAATTTTATGCACTAAAAATTAGCTCATTCTGTGTAACTGCTCTGCTGGACATATTTTAGCAAAAACACATCTAGATAACTAACAGAGGGTCCTGTGGCACCTTTAAGACTAACAGAAGTATCGGGAGCATAAGCTTTCGTGGGTAAGAACCTCACTTCTTCAGATGCAAGTATCTTCTGTTAGTCTTAAAGGTGCCACAGGACCCTCTGTTGCTTTTCACAGATTCAGACTAACACGGCTACCCCTCTGATACTTGATCTAGATAACTGTTCATAAGGCACACATCAGCCTATAGACTTTAAGGGTCAACATACTTTTTTAGCAGCGCTTCCTAAAATCCCATTTAAAATGTTTCAAGCACTTGACAAAAATACAATCAAGATCCCAGCACTAAGCATTGTTTGGACACTCAGAAATGTGCATCGCTTTCTCTTAATTGCAAGACTAGGAAAATATTGGGAGATTTGTAAATTTCAGCTTTCATAGCATGTTCCGTCTTACCAAGCACCCATTTAGCTGCTGTGAAATACAATCAGAGCAGCGTTGGATGAACATTAATAATACGTTAATGCAAAATAAAGAAAACATTAGGTCACTGCCTGAAGTTGTATAAGAAGAATTATATGTGGCACAAAACACTTATTCTACAGAATTTTTGAGTACCCCTTGATTCCATTGCACCTGTTTTAAGTATTTTTTTTAATTAAAAATAGAAACAGGGGTATGGAAAGAGTAGGGAAAGGATATAGGTAAAAATTATGCACTATATATAGCCATGTGAAATCATTCAAACATATTATTAAAAAAATAGGATATTTCACAATTAAACACAAAACATCTGCTAGTGCAGCCATAATATCACACAAAATAAAAAGGCAGAAAAAAAAGTTAACAGTAATATTAGCCTGATCAATGCCAACTTTTTAATGGTATAGATTTAAGAGCCTAGGTCCATGTCCTGAAAACACTACTAGGTGTAGGGCTTAATGCCATGAGCAGTAGGCTGGGAGGGTTGTTTGGTTTTTGTTAAGCTAAGGCATAAGCCTGAGGTTTGCTGTTAACAATTCACCCAGCTTTATTTTTTAGTCTCCAAATAAGACACACAAAACTGGAACAGAGTTCCTGTGCTGGCTGGGTCTGTGTGTGTGGACAGGGCCCCTGATCTGGAGTAACCCTTAGAAGAAGATCAAGGAGAGGGTGCTTCCTGCCTGGGGAAAGCAAAACGGTTTTGGGGAGTGACTCAGCAGCAGGAGGAGAGCTGCTTCTCTCCCCTCTTCCAGTAATAAACATGTTCTGATATTACTGAACTCATGCCTGCGTCATCATTTCAGGGACACTGCTAACCCACCAAGGAGAAGATTGCAAGTTCACACAGCAAAATATTTTCTACTGAGCTTTCTGGGTAGTGCACTTACAGAGGAGTAGAGTGGTATCAAGATAAACTCTTTATGATGAATAAGAACTAGGTTCAGAAATTAAGTAACAAACATTCTGTTATTCTTTGTAGCTGTAGCCTGTCACTGCCCTGTCCTGGGCTTTTTTGCTTCTGCCCTAGCAGGAAGTTTGTCTTAGAAAACAAAAGCCTTCATAAACAGGGAAGACAGACGAAGCATGGCATCTACACACTTCTTGGAAGACTTATTCTATGGCACATCTCTTTTGTAGCTCTTTTTCTTGATTTTTGGAATGCATTAAAAAACACTATGAAGTCAGTTATTGTATTTGTTAAAGTTGTTGGTTTAATAACGCACCAGGCAGGGCCGGCTCCAGGCGCCAGCAAACCAAGCAGGTGCTTGGGCGGCACATTACTACAATGACTCCAAGATCTCTTTCTTGAGTGGTAACAGCTAATTTAGACCCCATTATTTTATATATATAGTTGGGATTATGCTTTCCAATGTGAATTACTTTGCATATATCAACATTAAATTTTATCTGCCATTTTGTTGCCCAGTCACCCAGTTTTGAGAGATCCTTTTGTAGCTCTTCGCAGTCTCTCTAGGACTTAACTATCTTTAGTAATTTTGTATCATCCTTAAAATTTGCCATATATTGAAAGTATGCCATACAAGAATGGACTTTTGAGACAATAAGTGTGAAATGGATTTCCTGGGGAATACCTAGGGAGAGGTTAATGCAAATTCCCCATCTCCACCTATGCAAAAAGCCAGACCTTTGAAGCTACACCCTGAGGAGTGGGTCATTGTCTGCTGATAACCTGTTCCCAGAGACTGGAGATAAAGGCCTGAGCTGTACGAAGAAATGCCCAGCAGGGTTCTGATGCGGAATATGAGACTTATGAGCTTGTAATCCTGGGAGAATGTCAGCTTTGAAGGACTGACACCTACCAGAGCCCAAGATTGGAGTTGGGGGTGACCTCTGCTAAACTCTCTAGCATGCGTGCAGGTTCTTTTATTGTTTTTAATGTGGTTTCTCTGCTTTCATCTTAAGAATAAAATTGTTTGCTTACATAGAGCAGTGTGGTAACATATAACTGTGAACAATACATTGGTCATAGCCTCTGGAGAGAAAGCAAAGCACAGACGCTGGCTTTTTAGGAAGTCTGGCTTGGGGGATGTCACAGTGTAGGCCTAGGACTGTAAACCCTTAGAGAATCTCCAGTCAGGAGGGACTGGGACACAGGTCTCTGCTCAAGAGAGGTGATGGCTGGGAGATGGAAACCTTTTAGTGGGTACCTTTAAGAGGCACAGAGGGGGAATACAGGTGCAATTAGCCTGATACTGTGACATCCCTAATGCCAGAAAGATCAGAAGTCATGGAGATTTTGGGGTCACAGACCAACTCAGCATTCAGGATTATATATAAGGCACAAAATCTAACTTCTCCCATTCCTGTACTTAGGACTAAAACCAGGGGGAAAGGAAAAGGTGGGTCAAATCCCAGCCCCTGGTATAAATCAGGGTAGCTTAGGGATGTTTTTACTTATGCGTTGTTTCCCAAGGTACGCTATGGACCTGAGGCAGCAGAGAATAGCCATAGGCTAGTGAGCTCTGGTCACACCCACATTATGCTGGTGGTTGAAACAGGGCTAGTGTAGAAACTTTATGTCAGCTCTATGCTGGCCAAGGAGGCCTCCCAACACAGGAAATGTTACAGAGCCCAATTTTTCCATCAGTGGGACATAGTGGACCCAATTCTCGGTTACACCGTGTCCCTTTTTCCTCCTTCTAAAAAGGGAACATAACAAGACACCATCAAAGTGTGTAGTAATGCCCTTTTTTTTTTTAATCCCAGTGCCAACTACCATGATACACATTCAGTCAAAAACTTTGTTACTTCTAAATTTCATTACAATGGCAACCACTCTCTCCAGCAGCATTTCCTGCCCTCCTCCACCCACCTCCTTAGGGCACTCTGAGAATCCATAGCAGATCAGAAGGTGTTCATTATAATTACAGCCCAAATTCTATGGCCCTGCTAAAGGAGAAGAATCATAGTGAATGGAATACAATTGGTTTAGGAAATCTATTTTGTAACATCTTATCAACCTGGGCAGTCTTTGCCAATGGCATCCTGCTTGATCTTTGGTTTAACTGCTGTTTTACACAGTAAAACCTGCAATGGGTCTGGAGATGAAAAAGCAGGTTCAGGCAGCTCATTTGCTTCTCTAATGTGTTTGAAAGGCAAAACACTCCTGACAGTGTAATAGAATGTCTAATCAATTTAGCTTCCCTTCTCATCTTTACCGTCTCCTCCATGTGGTCTCCAGAATAATAATATAATAATTACACCACTTACTACTTACATAGCCCCTTTATGCCAGAATTCCATAGCAATTTTTGAACATGAATTAAGCCTCACAACGTCCCTGCAAGGAACTAGATATTATTGGCCATTTTAAAGATGTGTAAACTGAGACTTAGGCTCAGATTTTTAAAGGCATTTAGATGTTGCTCCACTCAGCCTTACCATGCCTAGCAGATTTAGGAGCCTAGCTCAAAAGTGCCTAAGTCACTACCCGATCCGGCGGGTAGCAATCGGTCTATCGGGGATCGACTTACCGCGTCTAGTGAAGACGCGATAAAATCGATCCCTGATGGCTCTACCGTTGACTCCGGAAATCCACCGCGGCAAGAGGCGGTAGCGGAGTCGACGGCGGCGCGGCAGCGGTCGACTTGCCGCCGTCCTCACAGCCAGGTAAGTCGACCTAAAATACGCCACTTCAGCTACGCTATTCACGTAGCTGAAGTTGCGTATCTTAGGTCGACCCCCCGCTGTAGTGTAGACTAAGAGCTTGTATACACAGGGCATTATTCTGGAATAGCTCTTCCTGATTCACTATTCCTGATTAACTCCAGGTGTGGATGCTCTTATTCCAGACTAAGATTGCCTTATTCCAGGCCAGCCTTAGAGAGGAAAGCAAGGAGGGTGGTCACCCTGAGTGCCAACGTCAGGACAGATGCCACTCTCTCAGCCACTTAGCCACATGTTTGCAGGGAAGAGCTTGAAAATATAAACACTAAAAAGACCAACACCAGACCACAAACATGCATTTTTTTTAAATAATTATTTTTAAGCCAATTCCATGTGTTGGGGGGGGGGGGCGACGCATGATTTTTGAATGCTGGGTGCTGGCTGTACTGACGCTATCTGGTGGCGTGATGTGCAGCATTATAATTATCCTCTGAGACAATCTGGGGCTATGGAACAGGTGTCAGTCATCATGTTTTTAAGGGCTAATCATTATCTCCTGCAAACACTATTGATCAGGAAAAAACTTTTCCCAGGAGTATCAGAGATAATACTATAACTAATCTTACTACTTACCCCGGACCACCCACCAAGCAGCAGTTTGTAGGACTGGACCAAAACTACAAAAGTAAATTTTAAATTTGCTTTCGTTTCAAAGGATTGTTTAAAAAAATAAACCTATTTTTTAATTATCAAAAATGTTGTTTTTTTTTAAATTTTATTGACCAAAAAACCTAGTTTTCGGTAAGTGGAAATTTTAATGTCCATTTTGAGAACATTTCCAGTACTGATTCTGAATTTTAAAAATTAAAATTTATTTTAAGAGCTACAGAAAATTTTGCCAAAAATGTCAACATTGTTTGCCTGAATTTTCATGTTAGGGGAAAAAGGCCAATAAAAAGAAAAACCCTTTCTGGTAGTTACTCTTGGGTGTCTCCTGTCCTTCTGTTCTCCTTGGCCTTTCCGGTGTGTTTTGCACATGCGGGCCGCGACTGGAGTGGATGGAGGCACAGGGTACATTTGTCCATTCCATGTGCTAGTGTTCATTGCCTGCAACATGGCCCAGCCATCCCCTGAATTGTCAAAAGGATTCACAGACTGCTGGCCATGGTAGTAGCGCAGAGGGCACTCGGCGCATGGGGCAGGAGCAAGAGCTGAAGGTGGCACTGGAGCCTGCAGTCTGGTAGCCATGAACACAAGTATCACTCAAACAGCTCCTTCTTTCTCCCTCAACTTATGGTCATCCTCCATGAATCTGTCTGACAATTTCTCCTTGTGCTGTGGAGCCTGTCTCTTTCTACCCTTCTTTCATCCTTATCCTTCTGATACTCCATGTGATCCTTCTGGCACTCTGTCTGCCAATTAGTTTTATCTACTGGTTCTCCCATCAGTTCATCTTAGACTCTTTCTCCTCGCTCACTGTAGGCTGGTCTGCACTCTTAGGTACCAGGTGCTGTGTGTTTGCCCTGTAGAGGTGGAAGGGCCTTGAAAGGAGAAAGAAAGAGCAAATTATTGTCTGGCCATGATAAAAAAATATATATATACACATCACATTTTCCACTCTATGAAAGGGGCTGCTTTAATTCAAGGTCAAAAAATGATACTTTTGAATCAATGGGCGGTATTTTATTCACATAAAAACCGCAGACATCCTTTGGAGCAGCACTGATACATATACAAAATTCAAATGAAATCATTTCTATATCCCCTTCATTTTTTCTGGTGAGGGGTAGATTTATGAGTGATCTAGTCACTAACTATGATTTTTTCAATCCTGTCAGATAGGGTAAGCTCTGGAAAACCCTGAATAAAAGTGCAAACTTCTGTTCCAGGCCAGTGGAGGACAGCTACCTGTGTCTGCTAAGTCTGTCTGGCCCCAGAATGTAACAGACGGTCTGGAGTGCCTATTCCATGAGAAGTTCGCTTTCATCACTGGCCTCCAATGGGTGAAAGTCTGTGATCAAATCAACAAGAGGCTGATTTAGCATGGAGACACAGTGCACCCTCCTTACAAGCACCCTGCGTCCATGCACAGACCCGACTGACTGCCATGGGGACTATTAACATAGACAGACTGACACCCTCTGCTTCAATTTGGACTCATATTAACGCCAGCAATGAACCAAATACACATTCTGGTTTTGCTTTGACTCCTAACCGGCAGCTGTTTTGGGACTCAGTTTACAGGCAGTCTGGGACAGTGCAGGCATGGCCCATTTATAAGGCGTGCTATAGGAGACAGGAGGGTTATATGAGGGTATTAATTGTGAAGCCCCAAGCCATTCTTATAACAATCAGCAAGTAACTAGTACAAATTTTATACCTGCCACTTTAACTTTCTCTTTTCACAGTATCCATTTTGAATCTCACATGGTGTCAAGGGGGGGGGGGCACTAGGGAACTGGCATGGGTTCTGCCCTCAACAGAAGCACAATAAAACCCCAGCTTGTATTAATCACTTAAAAGGCCCGTAAGCTGGAAATCCCTCCCATACATATATTAACAATAAGAAGGTTTGAGCATTGGCCTGCTAAACCCAGGGTTGTGAGTTCAATCCTTGTGGGGGCCATTTAGGGATCTGGAGCAAAAATCTGTCTGGGGATTGGTCCTGCTTTGAGCAGGGGGTTGGACTAGATGACCTCCTGAGGTCCCTTCCAACCCTGATATTCTAGGATTCTGTGAAAACATGGCAGCAGAAACGTACCAGGCTCTGACTCAGACGCTTGCTCTGATGCCGGTTCTGCAGCACACTGCTCCAAATAGAGACCCAGGATGTGCTGTGCCAGCAGCATAGCCTCTTTGATTGCCAGCCTCGGCACCAAGGTTAGTTCTTGCCCTTCATCTAGGGGCTGCCTCTTTTCTGGCGGTGCCTGTGACAGGGTGGGGTGTGTTAGCACGGTTCCATCCCAATTCAGAAGATTGTCTTGCACCACTGTCGGCTCGGTGCTCACTACAGTTTCCAGTATCTGGTCAAATTCTTCATAAAAGATGCAAGAAGATGGGGAGTTAGCAACCTTGACTTGGTAGTACTTGATCTTCAGCCACTTGATTCACTCTCTGCATTGTTCTGCTGTCCGGTCGATCCCCCAAACTACCAGCAACAGGGAAATAGTTTTGCAGACAAAATCATTTCTTGTGCTCTTGCTGAAGTTAAACGTCATGACTGTCTCACCCCAGAGATTAACTGGAGGTGTTCCTCTGGCAGGCTAGCAGCACGCTTGATGCAGGACCTCTTCTTAGTACTGGCCATGCTAATACTCATGAGCATTAATTGTGTTTCCAGTCGATGTGGAAATGAAGGGTTGAATGCTGAGCAGCTACATTTGAACCAGGAAGTTGTTTCCAGTTCCCGAGAAGCAAGTGGGAAGTTTTAGGATTTCAGGGCTAGGAAGCACAACCCATGGGATTGTGGGATAGTGGCCACCGAGACTTGAGCAGCATCCTCACTGCTAAAGGCCTGGGCTTTGACCTGCATCACAGCAGTACTTGGGCTCTGAGCCATTGCCCAGAGTGGTATGTGGCCCAAGTAAGACTAATTTCTGTGTGGACAGAGCCCGGGCTTAGTGTGCTATGTAGACATACCCTTAGCCTCTCTGAACCTCATTTTCCCCGTGTGGAATGGGATAATAGTACTTTCCTACCTTACAGGGGTATTGTGAGGATAAATATATTAAATATTGTGAGGTATTGCCAGACCTAACAGCTACTTTATGTGCATTTGTCTTGTTATTAGTCAGGATCACTTTCTTGAATATCTGAGACTTTCCCCTTGAAAAAGAACATTAATGTGGGTCAAAGCCTGCAGTCCTCACTCAGACAAAACTCCCATTGACTTCACCAGAAGTTAGCCTGAATGCGGATTGCAGGACTTGATAGTAATACAAAACCAAGGAAGTTGCATTATCTGAGCAGAACGATTGTTTTGCTTCTCATGACATGTAATGGCATGTGTCCTTCCCATCAATCCTCTGATTTATTCCTGCATGTTAAAATGACTCACGGAATGTTAATACAAGTTTGGCTGTATGCTGTGAATAATTATTTCAGAATAATAAAAGTGAATTAGAGATTACCAAACCCACCCACCCAAACGTGATTCTACACATGCCAGCTTATCTGTCTACTTCCTTCACTGCCCGTCTCCTGAGACTATTTACAAGAAGCAGGGCACCACTCTCCAAACACATTAATGATCATTGTTCAGTAACCAGTCTGCCTAAGTCAGGGATCAGCAACCTTTCAGAAGTGGTGTGCCGAGTCTTCATTTATTCACTCTAATTTAAAGATTCACGTGCCAGTCATACATTTTAACGTTTTTAGAAGGTCTCTTTCTATAAGTCTATAATATATAACTAAACTATTGTTGTATGTAAAGTAAATAAGGTTTTTAAAATGTTTAAGAAGCTTCATTTAAAATTAAATTAAAATGCAGAGCCCCCCGGACCGGTGGCCAGGACCCGGGCAGTGTGAGTGCCACTGAAAATCAGCTTGCGTGCCGCCTTTGGCACACGTGCCATAGGTTGCCTACCCCTGGCCTAAGTGATCCCTTCCTACAGCTTAGAAGAGTGCCACCCCAAGTTACAAGACAATGCACTGAGGGGACACAGATGCCATTTTTTACCAGTTCATTTACCATAGAAATCTTTGGACTTCCAAATACAAAATCTCTGTAAATGGCATTGAATCAGCTTGATTAAATTGTCCTTTATAGGAAATGAGCACAGTGCTCTCTATGCCTGTAGTTAGCTTCTCCTGCAGATACTGTCACCAGTAGGTAAGAAAAAACATAAAATAAGATTTCAAATTCATTTTGCCACCTGTATTTCAGTCTGACGCTACTTCATTTTAGCCCTATTGAGGTTTTGTTTTGTTTTGTTTTTTTTCTTTAAGGCGGTAGCTCCACCTACAGGCTCGAGCAGCTGTGATCTCATTTTACAGAGTGCTTGGGAGCTTCCTGAACGGTGAACATGTTAAAGGGTGAGATCAATCTATGTCAGCTCATATGAAATTCCTGTTGAACATTTTAAATTGCCAGCTTCATCATCTTTTCAACTAAAAAAATGCACATTTTCCTCCCACAATATTAATAAAAAACTTTAAAAAATATGGCAGGAGGGGTGGTTAGTCTGTGAGAATCACACTCCTGGGGGATTAGAAATATTCAGTGCAATCCCCCATGGGGCAATGATTTCATGATAACCTCACTCCCTCTCATGCACTATTGCTTGGCAGTGGAAATTGCTTTATGGAACTATCACTCAGCTTAAGTTACCAAATGTATTAGCACTCAGTACCACCGTTTAAGATCATTTGGAATAGAGTTTTTCAGTAATTTAATATTTGCTTTTTACTGGTGGCCCTGAAGGCATGCCAAGCATGCAAAAACAAGTAGTTCTAAGTCACAGCAGAAGCAGGAATGGGCAGCAAGTATCTTCAGTTCTCTGTATGGCCTGTGGATTCAACTCATACCAACAGTGCTTGACAAGCAACGCTTTTGTCTGTTGGCTGAGACAAATGTAAACGGAGTCACAGTCCCCTCTGTTCTCCTCACCTCCTTCAGGGAAAGTGCTCAATGCACTTTCTTCCACGGCAAGATGTACGGGAATCAGTCTATTAAGTGAATGAATAATGAATATATTTTACTTTGTTTTGTGACATACCTGGACACTCTCACTTTAGACAGTGAAATAGAAATCAGCAACCTGATGAAAGCAATATGGGTTGGTATGATATTGTGGGACTGGTAAATGGCACCTCCTGTACAGGCATAATTATGTTATTATGATGATGATTACTATTACTACTCGTTTTGCCGTAGTACCTTGGACCCCATTGTGCTATGAACATTGCCATTCATTTGTGGAGGGGGGGGGTAAAAACAAAACAAAAACAAACAATGGCAGCACCCACCATTTATGACTTCGAACAGCTGGCACAGGCATTTAATAGTAAGGACATGTTTAATATTATTCACTGTACTATAATGACTATAGTACAATAAAAGAAGGTTCAGTACAAAATGCAGAATACTGTAGGCAAGTACCCAAGAGTGTCTTGAGAAACTTCTAAGAGATAGAGGAGCACTAAATTGCCCTGTCATAAATTATAATTCTGATAGAATGATGGTTTAAGCAATGACCTTCTTTGCCTGTATCAGAGTCAATAATCATTCACTGTTGCTAAAAAAAACAGGTGGGCTGTTCCATCATGCAGTATGTCACAGATTTCAATGTTTGATGCCTAGACACAACTTGCAGGTCGCATCCTTTTGGGATTAGATAGGAGAATGAATGGAAACCTCAGTTATAGCATTAATCAATGTACAGATGTTGAAGACATGAACATTTTTTTTTGTTCTTTCTTGCTTAACCAGTCTGTATGAAGTCCCAGACTAGTTGAAGGGAAAGCAATTGCTATCTAGCAGCAATCGTGGTCAATAGCCCTACATTTGCTTTTATTTTCAAATGAATCCCATCAGTACATCAGAATCAGGAGAATCCACAGAACCACCTCTCTGATTCATTCCAGACTGTTCTCTCCAGACCAAGTCCTGAAGTCCACTCGACATCTACTCAGTCCTTCCTATGGCAAACTCCTACCTATAGCAGGATCAGAACCATGGATGATGCAAGGACCAGTGGTAAGGACAATGCTCAGATAAGGACATTTATTTTTGGCCCCTATCATTTCTTGAAATTTGCTTTAAATTAGTCAATACATAAGTAGTTGTATAATATATTCAGCTCTACAAGTGAGTTGTGATATAGAAAACCAAGGTTTAGAGGAGGGAAAATTCCATCTTTTCTCCAGAATCTTTCAGTAGAGGGGATTTCTTTCTACAGCTCCCACACCAGCCATCAAATGTTCAATACATAAAGGACCCAAATGTCTGTTACCATATGGCTGCTTTGTATTATTACAGTAACCACCAGGGAAAATCTTGGTAAAGAGCCTTGGAAAAGCCTCGAGAAAGGGTGCCTACGTTCAAATTGTAAAAAAAAAAAAATGTTTCTTCTCTCTCTCTCTCTTTTTTTAATGTATGTCAAAAGTTTGAAAGAACGGGACTCAGAGACCAAGCTCTGCATGTTAATCACCCATTTTTTTGAGACAGATTACTTGAATTTCATTGACTAGGTCCTTGTCCCCACTCAGCCAGTGAACTCTTTATTCCTAGTATAAAACCCTCCGCCTAGTGTCAGTGTAAGCATGTAGAAACAACCACTCTTCCCTATGGCTGTTCAGACTAACGTAGTGTAGGCCCAACTTTCAACCCATGCTAGTCCCCAGAACTCTCTCCAAGTTCTGTCAGGGTCTCAAGAGAGTGTACTCCAAACAGGGCCAGCTCCAGGCACCAGCCCAGCAAGCAAGTGCTTGGGGCGGCACGTCCGGCTCTTCGGCGGCGGGTCCCTCACTCCCTCTCGGAGCGAAGGACCAGCCGCTGAAGGCTACCACAGCTTTTTTGGGGGGGCGGGGGGCTGCTTGGGGTGGCAAAAACCCTGGAGCCAGCCCTGACTCCAAAGGCAATTCTTCTCCAGCACTTGATTCTCCACCGGCTTGTGTAGTCATTCATACCCTCTGCAAAGGGATTGTGAAAGAATATCATTCTGATTGGGCAGCATTTTGCACCCACGTTGCACAGTCACACAAGATGCAGAGCAATAGAGAATGAGGCCCACTGTCTTTAAGAAGCACGTGAGTTCATTTGGGACTTACTCCACAGTAAATTGCATCTCTCCTACCATAAGTACCTCTTCTATTGTTATTTGAGAAGCTCCTTCGATAGATACAAAAATGTGTATCTCATCCATATTTAATCATTTATAGCCCAGATCCATGTGATGCAACTTATTTTATATTAAAATATATAGAACTGCATAGAAGAGACAGGAGTCCTAAGAGAAAGGAATTTAACTTGATGCTTTGGGAATACAAAGGAAATCTAGCTAAGACACCATGTTATCAATTTGCTCACAATCCCTTGATAAGATACCGATGCTCCAATCACCAGATAAGTGCATGTTCTACTGATCTCTCCCTCAGGGGTTTTTGCTGAATTCCTTAGCATGCCATAAATTAGAATAAATTCTTCTGACATACTTTGACTCTTGATGGTGGCTCAAGACACATATGTTAAATGATTCCATTACAGAGGCTCGCCAGTAAAACAGCAGTGAATCATCAGCCAATCATCAACCTCAACCAAGTGGCTTAGAAGAGTACTTTTTTTCTAATGTATAGGGACAGTCTCCTAAGTGAGATGGGATGGGTTGTTCCCCAGGTTGCAGAGGAGGAAAAACTGATCTCTACACCATAAGCTCTTACAGGGAGGAACTTGCCCCATTACTCAAGGTCATAAATCACTTACTGTACAATACCAGACTAATTGCAGACGGAAATTCCAATATTCTGAATGTTGCAACATTAACATTTAAGGATTCAGCATTAACCCTTATATGCAGAATTCAGGGACAGTGTTCCCAGGAGAGCTTTTGTTTGATCCTCACCACAGTATTTCCTGGAGGGAAATCAGTCCCCCGGACATCCTGCAGTCACAGACAGGCTTAAAGGAAGAAATCTTGTAAGGAAGGGCCACAAAGATTTTGAGTCAGAGTAATTTTGAGTCAGATTTTGAGTAATCTGAAAAATAGACACACTATTAGGAATCAATAACTGCTATTGTAATGTTATCCTAAAAAGAAAACAAAACTGCCAATTATCACCTGAGGGTATAGGTGCTGAAACTAGGTGAGGGAAGGGGGGAGGAGTTGCTGCCACACCCCCTGGCTTGAAGTGGTTTCCATCCAGGGCCGGCTCTGGCTTTTTTGCCGCCCCAAGCAAAACAAAAAACAAAAAAACCAGGGTGCAAACTTTTGGTGCCACTTACTTGGCAGCTCGCGGCTGCCTCCCCTGGCCGTGCTGGCGAGCCTCTGGGCGGGCGGCGGCTGCACTCTGGCTAGCGGGACTCCCTGCGCTGCAGACATGCCTTGGGCAGCGGAGTGCGCGCCCCGGCTAGCGGAGGGGAGGGAGAGGGGGAGGGAGCAGAGGGGAGAGAGAGAAGGGGGGCGGCCAGGGCTTCCTTCAGCCGGGGCGCTCGCCACTCAGCCCCTCCCACCATGCCGCCTGCCGGGAGGGCTCCGCGCCGCTCCCGCCTGCAGGTGAATTAAAGTCGGCGGTCAGCGGGGAGGGAAGGACGCGGGCTGCCGGGCTTGCTGCAGACCTGGCACCGGCTGGGGCAGATGGAGCGCGCAGCCCACTCCCAGCAGGGTGCTCCCCTCCTCTGCGCCGCCGCCCCCTACAGTGACGCACTGAAAGTCGTCAGCGAAACAAAAGAAAAACAAACAAACAAAACAAACAAACAAAAACACCAGGGTGCAGGGCGGCCGGAGCAGCGAACCAAAAAAAAAAAAAAAAAAAAGGGCGGCCGTGCCACCCTAGGATTGGACGGAATGCCGCCCCTTAGAATCTGCCACCCCAAGCACGAGCTTGCTCAGCTGGTGCCTGGAGCCGGCCCTGTTTCCATCATATACAGGATTTACAGTTCGGTTCAATGGGTCTCAGCACCCCCACTATAAAGATGGTTCCAGTGCCCCTGCTGAGGGCGAGAGCAGACAGTATATTAGATGTGAGTTTGCAATGTGATTTGAGGCCGTAGATGCAAGGGCATTACGTCGCAAAGCAGTGAGATCCAGTCTCACTGTTGAAGGCACTGGTGAGACCACACCTGAAGTACAGTGTTCAGTTCTAGGCACCTCATTACCAGAAAGTTGCAGACAAGCTGTGGGGAGGTCAGAGAAGAGCCGCTAAAAATGATTAAGTAGCTGGAGGGATTGCTATAAAAAGGGAAGATTGAAAGAATTAAATGGGTACATCTTAGCAAAGCACCGATTAAAGGGACTGGGTAACCTTCCAGAAATATCTGAAGGACACACACATGAAAGAGAAGGAGGAGACAAAATGACAGAACAAGAAGATGCAACTAGAGTAATTAGATTAAATTAAGAGATGGGACCAGCCCAAGATTTATGAGACTGTGGAAAAGTATCCCAAGTGAATACGCAGAAATCCAACCAAATCTGGGCAAACTATTTCTAGCAAACAATTTATCCAACAAATATAGTCCTTACGCAAATTATCTAATTTTGATTTTTATCCAAACACTTCATGAGAATGATTTTTAGCCTAGAAGTTGTTCACAACTACCTGTTTCCACTATGTGGAGTGACTATTTGCTATTCATTATTCATGGTGTGAGATTGCTCCCTTAAGTCACATGGCATAGAGTCTGCACCCTGAAACTTTATAAATGGAGGGGACAAGCACTTCCACCAACTCCAGCCTGAAATGCTCTTGTAAAAGAGTAGACTCTGTAGATTACTGATGTATATTGTATCAGTGGGAAGACTTTAAAAATAGTTTGAAATATTCAAAATGATACCAGTAAGGCATTGTTTTATCGCAAAGCCAGCTCCTAATGCTTCTGGCTTGTGTTTTGTGCTAGGCTGATAACAAAGCATTTACCAGCATTACAAGAAAAAAAGTATCTATGAACCACTACTTCATAGCTTAATTTCCCAATTTATGTGTCCTTGTCTTCTCTTCTTGGAAAACTAAACTTTCTCTTTTTGCATGTTGAGCTCAAAGAGAAACCAGGGACTGCAAAAATCCAGGCATGAGAGAAACACAAGAAACTGATTTAATTAATGGCAACACACCAGCCACATTATTCTTTTCTGTGGGATGAAGATGGAGCTTAAATCACATCTAATGGGTGAACAACAAAGCACAACCATACACCGATTCAAAATTAGTTGTGCATGTTGTATCCAAGTACTGCAGAGTTATAATCAACAGAAGAGGCATGACGTTAGAAAAGCTAACAATCTTTTTGTAAAAGAACAGCAAAAGAAAGAAGAAGAGCATTAAATCGTGATAGAATGCAATGAAAAGGTAATGCTGATTTGTTAAATATAATTTCTCCAAAAGTAACTTCAGCCTCTAACATGGATAGATGGTAGTAACCCTCTTTTATGAGAAAGTTCCCAACAATTAATTTCCTTGTCAAAAGTGATCTAATATTTGTTAGCCACTATTATTCTCATTTTTCATATTCCATTTCTGCACATAGCTCTGGCCATAAACAATAACAGGGATTTTTATGGTCATAATTCACAGCTCTCTCACTCTCTCTTTTTTGTTTGGGTGTTTTTATATTGCAAATGTAAACTGCATAGCACTAAATTCACTTGAGAACTACAAAAAACTTCCAACTTCCTGGAATTTGGGCTAGGCTACTGACTGGTTTTAAGGAAGGGTAGGAAAACTGTTCAGATGCAGTAAGAACGAATATGAGTTTTTGCTCAAAATCCGAACAAACAAAAGCAATCCTAGTTCCCTGAAATTAAATAGTACCGTATCCTCAGGCAGTGTAAATTGGCATAGCTCCAATGAAGGCAACAGATTATGCAGAATTGCAACAGCTGAAGACCTGGCCCATTGTTTCCATGTGTAAAGCATACACCACTTTTCTGATAGTAAATATCCCAGGGAAAGACAAATACTCCTTGCCCAACTACTGCAAACCTGTAGGTATTTAGTTTATTAGTTATTTAATATGGTATGTTTAATGATCCCTGGCAATTCATGGCAGTTCATCAAAGCTTTTAATGGGAATGTATTGGTTTCAACAAAAAACTTTAATGGGAAAGTTTCTCCAGTCCAGGATGGAATTTCTGGAGAGAGGGGTGACAGACACACTATAGCCCAGTGGTTATGGCACTGGGATGTTTCAGCACCAGGTTCAAATAATGAATGTTTGTTTATTTATACAGAGTGGAACAGCTCCAACAGGAGAGCTTTAGAGATACAGACTCCATGACCTCGAGTCTCCCAGATGAGAGCCCTTGCCACAAGTTCAAGTCCCTGGCTCTGCATCATTGGAGCACAGTCTTGAAGCGTCTCCCCCATGTCCCAGCTAAGTGCTACAGCCACTTGGCTACTCTGGGGTCTCTTGCTCTTGAAAAATCTTGAAAGGTCTCAGGTATGTCCCACTGTGGAATGGGAAAATTTTGAAATATTGAAAGCTTTCATGGGACAGGAAGACTGTATTCTGCTTGACTCTAGCCCTAAAATACTTCCTCACAGTGGGCATCAACAGCACAGAGAGTTAAAAGCCCGCAGAAGATAATGTTGATAAGGTCAGTATTATTGTCCACAAAGAAATCTCCGTAGGGTTATAGAGTGAGAACAATATCATGGAAAACATACACTCTTGGACCCAACATCCATCCTGTCCTGTTCTTCTCCTTGGCACTGTTCCCTACAACGATGGAACCCTCACCCAACACAGTAGGGACAAAGATACTTCCATGGGATGAAGGAGTTGTGTGAGGTGGCTGCTTTTCCTTTCCACTTCCTGTTTTCCATCAGCTTTCACTCCTCTCAGCCAGGAGCATATAACCCTGCTGGATTGTTGCTGAGGGCACAGCCCTGAACACAATGTGAAATATATTTTGTATCACCCTAGGAGTAGTCCTGGGAGGCACCAGGACTCAGACAACCCTGAGACACAATTCCTCCTCCACTGACCTGTTTGCTCAGAGAAGGTAGTAATTTGCTGCTTGCCTTTATCAACTCACCTCCCTCCCGGTGCTGGCTCAGCTGTGCTGGACAGCGATTAGGAGAGCTGAGCCCAGTTTTTGCTTTTTCTCTACCTATCCCCACCCATTATGAGTGCAAGGTCTGTTTCACCCTTTGCATCCAGACCCAAAGTCCATGTAATCCACAGTAAGGATGGGCCCTTACTCCCTCTTATGAAATCCAAGTCACAGTCTAGCACTCTGTTCTGTGAAAAGTTAAAATAGTCACTCTTTAAGATGTCAGCATTTGACAACAGGTAGAACACAGTTTTCCTCTACCCTTTTAATATGCAAGAAGGGCGCAATCCACTTTAAATGGGAGTTGAGGCCCCAAACTGCAATATCTCAGATTTCACTATGTGATAACTGCGGCTATATGTTGCCTTTTTCATAGATTTTATGGCCAGAAGGGACCACTATGCTCCTCCAGTTTGACCTCCTACATAAAACAGGCCAAAGAACGTCACCCAATTATTTCTGCCTCAAGCCCATAATTTCTATTTGAGCTACAATATATCTTTAGAAAACATCCATTCTTCAAATAATGGAGAATTTACCACATCCCTCAGTAAAATATTCCAATCACTAATTAGCCTCACTGTTTTAAAAAGTGCCTTATTTCTAGTCTGAAGTTGTGTACATTCAGCTTCCAACCATTGGATCGCATTATGCCTTTTTCAGCTAGATTAAAAAGTCATCTACTACTACTTTGCACAGCAGCCATTGCACTTAGATAGATGAGCATAAGATGTACACTCAATTTTTGTGGAAAAATTGGTAATGACACATTTCTTTGTCTAATCAGGATTCACTATAAGATTTCGCTGACATAAAACCAAGTTAAGTCCATGCACAAGACCCAAATAACTACACAGCTAAGCCTTGATGAATTACACTAACTACTGGGAGACAGTAAAAATTACAGAGTTTTGTAAATGACAAAGTGAGTGATCAAGCCACCAGAGGCAAAGACAATGCATCATAAAATGTACTCTGTTATGCTGACACCATTTTTGTCCCTGTTTACATAAGTAGAAAAGAAATATTACATCGTTGTACATTTGCTTCGATAATCTGCACACCCCGTAATTCACAGATAAATCCTAACAGTCTCTCCCCACTTCTCAGCAAGTATTTAATAGTAGAGGGAATTAGTGAGTGAAGTAATAAGATTTCATTACTGTACAAAGTATATTTCAGCACACTTACTAGTTTAGGCGGTTAATTTGATAACAGTAGTTTAAAATTATTTATGATACCACTCCAGAGTGCACTTTTTGTGATGCATTATCTCATTGCTTGATATCACACACCAATTCACAAAACTCTGTGATTTTCACTGCGCCTATAGACCCAGTATTGCTACCACTGGCAGTGGTGGAAGGAGTAACAGACAAAAAGGAAGAAACACTGCGAAGGTCAAAGCCTACTATGACTGACAAGCTAAAAACTTCCCAGAATTACAACCCAGAGGCCTTGTCGGGGATCAAATTATTTCCTTAGGACAAATCATGCATTAGAAAGCAAGCTACATGGTGTTAGGAGCTAAAAGTTTCAGGTTCAAAGGTGTAAGGGTTCTTCTTAAAATTCGCAAACACCACAGGCTCAAGTCCCTACCCAGAAATCCGGTAAAAACAAAATACCTCCCCTGGGCCTACTTAACAGGCATTGCTTCCCTCTCACAAGCATGGAGTCGAAAGAAGGAAAGAAAGTTAGTTAAGGGGGAAAGGAACAGAAGTAGTTCTTTGCCTCAGTTTCCCCACCTCCTAGTGTGAACATCTGATAGGCACATATCATTTCAACACACAACTTTCACCCTTTTCCTTCTATTGCACCCTACTCACAGTTTGGTGTTAGTGGTTAGTTAAGTCCCAGAATCCAGAAATACACATGGGCAAATTCATCTCCACTCCATACATGCTGCCTGGCTTCTGTCAAGAGACTCCTTGCTGCCACCTCTATGTTTTCTCTTGTTGATATGCTGTCTCCTTTGCCAGCCATGCAAGACAGAAGCTTCCATTATGGTGACTTTTCATTCAGGGCATATATTAAGTTCAGTTCTATTGCCCATTTTGTCACACAGATTAAGATAACATTTCATTACCCATACACCAAAAACAAATTTTAAACAAAAACTACCAAAATGTTTAGACTAGGATTGTGCACAAAATATGCAAATAAGGTCTTACTCATTCTGTCTCTTCCCCAGGTTCACTAATAGATGGCAGCAGAAAGTTTCTTCCCTCTAGAGCAGTGGTGGGCAACCTGTGGTCCACAGGCCGCATGCAGCACATCAGAGTAATCCATCAAGGTAATCCGCTGGCGGGTCACGAGATAGTTTGTTTACATTGACCATCCGCAGACACGGCTGCCTGCAGCTTCCAGTGGCCGCATGGAAGCTGCGGGCACCATGACTGCGGACGGTTAATGTAAACAAACTGTCCTGCGGCCTGCCAGCGGATTACCATGACAGGCTGCATGCGGCCCGCGGGCTGCCCACCACTGCTCTAGAGGTTCAGGCCACACCCTTACATCACCAAGAGGACACAAGAAAAGGACTCAAATTAATATCCACCCACGTTAATATAAATGATGTAAAGTTATTTCAGTAAAACCTGTACAATATTATGTTTACATTACACCTACTCAGCCATTTCTACATTTAAAATGGCTAGAGGGTTGTAGACAATCTATGGTGCTCCCTGTCTCTGGGGACTGAGTGGATTCGTGTCCTGAGCTCTCAAAGGCCTCATCCATAGAGGGACCCACATCTCCCATTTACATCAATGAAAAGCCTCAGATGCTCGGGCTCCAGCAGGATAAGCAGAGCCATTGTTTTGGGGCTAGACCTCATACACATAGGGAGCTAAATGAATACAGGCTATTTCCTTTTCCCCACCAGCCAGGATATCTTCCTAGTGCCAGCCATGAAGATCAGGCCATAAATTGATAGCCTGGGGGGGCCTAATGGGAAAACCAAGGTGGGAACTGAATTTTATTCTCTTTTGACTCTGATCCCACAATTCACCATGTATGAGCAGATCTCTGCACCTGTGTATAGCCACACTGGCTTCACTGCCCACATGTGGCAATACCAGGGTCTTGCATGGTAAGGAAAGGACATGAGTTTCCTTGGGTGAGCAAAGAATTCCCGATCAGTTGCCAGCTGACTGTGTGGTTTACAAGCTGATGTCCACATCTGAATATTCATTCAACTATATCTTGAGATGTTTAATTATTGTATTTAAAACACTGCTGCCTAGTAAATTGGATGGTCTTATCGGAGCTCTCAGTAAATTCAGCACTTCACTTGCTTTTATTACAACAGAACAAAAATATATCTTTGAAATAGCCATAGTCTAAAAGGTTAAAAAAAAAAAACCCTGACAATAAGGCTTGATATTAGATGTACAATGATTGTTATACTGAAGTATAGACTGCAAAGATTTATGGAAGTCTAACAAACTGATCCCAGAAGGAATACAGATTACAAATCCCTGAACAACCAATAAATATACTAGTCAGCTCAGAAATTAAAATTAGGCGATAATGCTGTTTTTGTTCATGTTACAGATTTCATCCAGAGCTAAACAGAAAATGTTTGAGCTCTTTTGTCTTTACAGCTTGTTAGTAACACACACATTATATATATATATATATATATATATATATATATATATATATATATATATATATATATATATATATATATATATATAAAAAGCCCCTGAGGGCCTGTGTGATTTTTTTTTTAAGATAGTAAAAATGAGTTTCTCTCAACAAAATAGAAGAGTACCTCTCTTAAATGGGAGTACATTTAGAGAAAATTATCTTTAATTATTAAAAATCTGATTCTTCTTGAAGTATGAAAACTCATATTCCCCCATTTCATTTTCCGTTGCTTTCAGGTTTCTAAAATAACCTTTTGGATAGGTTTACTTGCTATTCAGTATTTAGTAGTCAAAAGAATTTAAACCAAAATATAACGTGAAGTATATATACACCTGGACAGGTAAAACATTACCCCGATTCTTATGAAGGCTCAATCCTGAAACCCTTTCTCAGGGAGTAACTCATACTCATGGGAGTAAGGATTGTTAACATGGCTATTTTCAGGATTAGGCCTAATATATCTATTTGTATCTCCCTCCTCTCTTCTGAGCTGCTCAGGTTCACCATGCGTGGTTTGTATAAATCCTAGCCCAGATTAAATAATCATGGAACAGAGTGGGCTACACTACAGCAACCACTGTATATAAATGTCTCTTTTAACTGTTATATTTGCCTTTATGACACACTCTGAGCAGTAGGTGGTGAGCATTACAGCATTTATTATCTCTTACTATAGAATTGTAACAAGCAACTATTTTTTTTTCAACCTACAGTTTAAGCATCAGTCACATAATGACATTTTGTAAGGTAACGTCTTTACTGCTTTTCTTGGGGCGGGAGCAGGGGTTCACATTCTGTGTGCTTCTTTCTACATTGCTTTTAGATGAATATTGCAGTTGCCAGAGGTGGACTGGCACCCCAGAGATGGGGGGGAGACATGTTTCTGCATTGAAGCCCCTTTAAGAATTTGACCCTTAACCTCTTTTGTAAACGGTTTGTGTTCTGTGCATTTCAGTGTAACAGGTAGCCACTCACGCACAAGACAATTCTAGGAACTTTTCTGCTTTCAAAATGCTCTCACTATGTTTAAATGGTTCATCACTGTTGATTGCTTTATATGTAGCTTTGTATGGTTTGCTCCCATCACAGTCACTTCCGTGAGGGAGTTAGGAGGGAGGCAGCCAGGCAGACAGCTAAGCGCAAAGAATGCTCAACAGCACAAAGAGGGGACATTTTAGGTGAGGACTCCAATGTCAGAGCAAAGTTAGATATATAGGGCCTCAGCCAATCCTCAGGTCCAGTCAACCTGGGCTCAGAGAAGGACCACTAATGTATTTTCCTTGGATGCCACTGGGGCCTGCCGTGAGTTAAACTTGTCTGTGACAGTCCCCAATGAGCCATTCTGGCAACCAGGTATAGGAGACTACCCCGCCCCCGCCCCCTCGGAATATCCCCATTCCAGTGCTTACACTGGGGGCACTGACGGTGATGGAGGTGATCTAGGGGAGTCTGGCAGCTGTATTCTACTATGAGATTTCTGTGTGCAAGAGAATCATCAACAAGCCAGTTAAATAGGTTTAAAGTATGCTTTGTTCAACCTGAGTAGCACACAGCAGCCTTAGCAGGGTTCCGGATCTGTGCAGGGTCCCCCAAATACAGTTAGGTTGGAATTCCACTGAGATCCAAAAAGAGAAACATCTCAATTCAAGTTGGAAGCGGACCCAGAAAAAGTTGCATTGCTCAGCTCCAGGATGTAGGATTGGGAAATTTATAACCCGCTAGGGTTTCTTCCCGTAACCTGCTGCCCTTTAATTAAAGAAGCCTGATCTTCATTACCAGAATCTGCCTGGCTACAAAGCAGGTAGATCATTACCAGTGGAATACTTGGTAAATCTTAGCCACATGCACACCACAGATATTATGCAGAAGACCAGTAAACAGAGTGACAAAAATCAGATGCTCCTTTTGTTTATAAAGGCGGCGCAGAAGTGTTCTGCTTTGTGCATAATTTGGGGTGTCAGCTGTCAGGGTTCCAACAATTGCCTAACAAAGATAGTCTCTCCTACGGGTTGACCATATATAACAGCATCTATTACAGAAAGAACTGTAGAAGTAAGGACATTTTTGATTAAACAAAAAGGAATATTAGCTGCTTTTACACTAATAGAAATAACATCTCCTTTTTATTTATTAAAGTTTGTAATAGTTTGAATGACAAAAGTCTTTAATCATAAAGTCACTTGCCTTTCAGATATGACAGGTAGACAAGTACATTAGTAATCCAACCTGCTTTTACCTATCAAAGGAGCAGGTGCTGATCGCTCAGCCTGAATCTTTCAGCAAATACCACTGAGTAAAAAGGGGGAAAAAGCCCTTTGTGTAAAGCTTTGTAAAAGCAACTTAAAAGCAATTTGTTTCCAAGGAGGCTTGTTTAACCATGGAGTTCACAAATTAACCCTTTTTATATGTGGTCTATCATTGGGGATGATGTCCTGGGACAATAGGTCCGTGTATGGACAGAAGGGACAATCTTTATGGAACATATCCCCATGATAAGCTTGGGTTTTTTCTTAGGTATAACTGTTTTAACCTTCCTTAAACAGTTATGTGAACATTAGCCAAATACCTGAGTTCCATATTAAACTGGTCTAGGAATCAACGGAACTCAATAGGTCAGTGCAGGTTAAGCTGCTTGCGGCTGGAAGTTCTTTATTCTCAGCCTTCTCAGTGATCGTTATAGTTTAGCTCTAATGCAGCAATGCAAATTGAACTTTTTGTTCATAAATTATTCATAAGTGATGCCTCAATTTGAAATCGATGGTTGATTTCTCTATACCTTCCCATCACTGTCAAGACCGAACCCTTTCTGACTTGCCACCCCATTGAAGTCATATGGGGTTGTTGTACAGTTTGTGACCAAAGGAAGTCATAAGTCTCATGAAGACTTCTAACAAGTTAAGACTTGAGAGAAAGCAGCTGAAGAGCTCTGTGTAAGCGCCAAAGCTTGTCTCTCTCACCAACAGCAGTTGGTCCTAGAAAAGATATTACCTCACCCACCTTGTCTCTCTGTTTCCAATTAGCATTCGTTGTGTGACTAAAAATACACCAGCCAACACCGTATATTCTTGCAGCATCATGCATTGTAACTACCCTCCTTATGACAATACCTCTAACTACAACTGTGCTGTAATTAAAGCCATTGACTATATAGCAGATTGCTAAGTACCATCATTAAAACTACAGTGTTTTATAACTATTGCTATTTATAGTGTTTCCTTGCTACTGAAGCATCAGAATGCTTGGCTAATTAATTCACTCCCCACCTCTGTTTTGTCAAAGGTTTCCTTAGCTACAGCCTTTATTGATATGATGGGATAGAATTTTTTTAAACTAATCCACAGATACATGAACTAATATTCCCTTAATGACAAGTACCTTCCATGAGCTACTGGGAAAACAGTCTCTGATCAATTATTTTTCATAATGATATCGGCACATATTTAAGGGCCAAATTTTGAATCCCTCACTCACATTGGTAAACAGTTATTCACGCCAGTAGTCTGACTGATCATGGGAGTAACTGCTCACCAGTGTGATTCAAGGGTTTGCAATCTGGCATCAAGTAAGATTATTAATAAACTTGGCTCTCAAGCTCTATCATAGCAGTGCAAGTTTTGCCACTAAAACCAGTGCCTGAGATGTTCACCTTGAGCCATCGTGGGCCTAGTTTTCAGAAGTTCTGAGCACCTGCAGCTCCCTTGAACTTCAACTGGAGGTGTGGGTACTCAGTACTTCATGGAAATTGGGCCCAGCAGATCAAGTTAAGACTCTCAAAAATCAGTGCCATGTCTTGAAAATTTGGACCTAAACAGTTGCTTCTCTCTATTGGATTACAAAGTAATAAATTGTCCTTTGTCCTGTAGTGCATACAATATACTATTAAAATATGTCTGCTCTGGAATTTATTTACCTTCTGAGAATAGTCAAAAGACAATAGAAGTGCACATAATAAATAATAATAATAATAAATAATAATATTTTTGATCTAACATAGCACTTTTTATCAAAGTGCTTTACAGTTAAATGGCCCTGTAAGTCAGTTAAGTAATTTTATGCCCACTTTTCAGATGGATAAACTGAAGCATACAAAGCAATTTCATGGCAGAGTTCCTGACTCCCTGTTTCCTGTTATAACTATTTCTCATAGTATAAAACAACAAGGATAAGCCTTGCTATCTAAGCATTTTTTACAGCTGTCCATCACCACAGTATCCGAGTGCTTTACACATCAAATCAACAGCAATAGTGAAGACTGTAGTGGACCTCCTGGAGTCTCTGGCACCTCTCCCTTCTTCACTCCTAGTATAAAATCATGGCCATCCTTATTTGGGTTAAAAGAAAGCCCCTTGCACCATCCTGGAATTCAGCTATTGCCCACATAACCACACACCCCAGATAACACCAACATCTGCGCAAGTAAAAGTTTCAGGAGAACCAGAGAACTTAAATAACCTGGATAATCTTGTTGCTGGACCTCAGTACACAAAGCTAAGTCATACGTGAGTTGTCAATTTAATCAGCCAGTTGATGTGAAGAACAAATGGTTTCAAGAGCAGATAAATTACTCACCAATATCTGCTTTGCTTTGAGGATCTATAACAGAATAAATCACAACAACAGGGTCCATGGATCACTCAAGAGCTGCCCGTTCCTTCCCTCCTTCCATTTAAATTGACAACACTTTTCCACCTACACTGTGAATTAGGCAAATAACAAGGACTTTTAAATTTAGCTTTAGTTAGATTGGACAAGTCCAATATTTTAACAGCAGCTTTTCCACTTGAAATGCTTTCTGTGTTTACATTGCAAACCTTGATTTGAGGCATTTATTACTTAACCAGTTATACCTTCACCAGGAGAAAGAAGGTGTAGAGGATCTCAGTTCAATCCATTTTTTCTTTACAAAATCTGTTTTATCTGACTTGATAGTGGAGACAGCTTTGGAAAACAAAATAAGCCTGATTCTCCGTTGCCTTGCACCTTATGTCATTCACACCAGTGCAAAGTGAGTAGGGGTAAAAGGCTGCAAGTGAAAATGTTATTTTTACACTCACTTTGCCCAGATGGAAATGAGAACCCAGGGTGAAAGGCATTAAGAATCTGGCTCAAAAATGAAGTTAAAAGGCAAAAATATCATGGATGAAATTCTGGCTCCGTTGAAGTCAATGGCAAAACTCCCATTGACTTAAATGGAGCCAGGATTTCACCCCTTGTGTTTTATTTATGGTAAACTGTGCCAACCAGTTACTGGGCGCCAAGTTCTGCAGTTCATACTCAGATTATCAAGTTCAATAGCAGCTTCAACTAAGGACTGCAGAATTTGGGCCTGATGATTACCATATCGTTACAAAATAAACACACGGAAGGAAAATTAGAAAACATGAAATGCCTAACACATCTGTCAGCACAAAATGGTGGAATGACCCAGTGGTGAATCAGGCTAAACGCTGTGCATCAGTCTGGATGTTAACATTTACAAATATGATTTGGCATATAGAATAACCACAACTGACACCTGACTTTCTGATTACCCACCAGCATATGACAAGTTCAAAATTCCAGTCTCCCTTTCTCACACTAGCAGTAAATTGCTAAGAATGCTTGGATTTCTGCAAATAAGAAGCATTTAGGAAGTGGTCCATTTTAAACAAGCAGGAGTCTTAGCATTCAGAAAAAAAATAGTTCTGTCAGGCAAATTGAATGTCATCAACAGCACTCCATTTTTCTATTGTAAAAGTAGTCTTTGAAGAATTCTCCATTTGTATAATGAACAGTCTACTCCGAAATAGTCCCCTATGGAGGACTGATTAAAGATGCCAGTCTTTTAAAGTGTTATTGCCATGGGCTCATCTCTCACATTGGAAATTCCCTAACTGCAGTTGATCTCCTCAGATCACAATGGAATGTACCCTTGTGAGTGGAATGGAAACGAACAAATCAGATATCTTCCATAGTTCTGCCCATCCTGGAATGGATAGTTAAGATTTGTGAGCAACAGAAAAGTGAGAGTGGATGCTTCTCAGATGTTGCTGGTTGTCGCTGAGAAACAGGTATAATTTAGCAAAATTGGATCAAGTGTCTATCCCCTACCCAGCTGAACAGAGACTCAGATCCTTAGCTGACGTAAATCGGCGTAACTTTCCCAACTTCATGGAGCTATGCAGACGTACAGCTGCTGATGATCTGGCTTAGAGGAAGCTGGCCATTGTAAGACAACTGGAACAAAAAGACTTAAAAGAACTATGTCTTTAAGATGTGACAACAATTGTAAAGACATTTCTCAAAAGGGACAGTGACCAGATCTCACACAACCACAGCCAGCAGTCTCAGGAGAAACCAAGGACTGGAAACTGAAGCTCTCGCTTATCCCAAGAGTTGTTTTCAGCATGTCGTTGTAGAGTCACGTTAGTGAGGCAGTGCAAGCAAGCTCACATGGCCACACCTTACAATCACATCTGTTTTGTGATCAGAGGTGAGTAATACCTTATTCCATGAGTAATCCTATTGAAATCAATTACCTTAATCACAGATTAAGATCCTGTTTATTGAGAGTAAGATCCTACTCAGTGAGAGTAAGAGCAACAGAATCTGTCCTACCTTACTATACTGAATCCAATGTACTGTTTAATTTTAGACCATGGGTGGAATCTTCCATCAACAGGACTTGTAATCTTAAATATATGACCTCTTGAAACTTCCATCCTAAATTGTTACCATATAAAATTTTCAAAAGTGCTTAAGTCACTTAAAAACCTAAATCCTACTGAAAGTTAAAGGGACTTAAGGGAGCTGGGAGCCTAGGTACCCCCCTTGTAAAAAGAGAGATAATTTTACAAAAGGAAAACACAAAAACTAAAATAATTGTCTGAAGAAAAGTTAGCCAGTTTCATTGTACAGATATAAAAACAAAGCAGGGGATAGAAGAGAAAAAGGAAGTCATGATAAATAAGTCTTCAAGGATTGTGCTGTGACTATAAAAGCAACAGGAATTATTTTGTGTTGACAGTTCTGGATTATTTAGAAAAAAAATTGCCACTACTTAAACTAATATCTAGAAGAGACTGAACGATAAATATATGTTGCCTTTCTAGAGGTTAGAGCATTGCAGGGAGAGCATTTTTTATAAAGTTACTCTGCTTCAGATGTGATTTATGCAACACAATTCAACAGTAAACAAGTTTTCTTGAAATGCACAATAAACTAGGGCCAACCATAGCACTAGTTCTAGCAGGAACCAGATGTGGGAAATGCAATACAGTAAATAAAAACTAATACTTATCACTTACAAAGCTATTATATTTTCAATATGCTTTACAAACATTAACTAATTAATGGGTGTGACGTACAATCCAGACTAATGACTAGCTGTGTTACCCTTGCCCTGTAACCTGGGGTGCCCTTTACAATGCTTTGGTCCTTGTAATCTCTAACCTGGACTGCTCACAAACAGCCTCCAACATGTAAGTCACTTCCAGCGCTCTCTCTGTCTGTAAGTCTACCAGCCAGCCACACCTCGGCTCTTACCAGCGTTGGTTAAGCTACAGGGTGATCCCAGCACACCCATAGTCCCAGATCTTCCCACAGAAATGTATGTCTTGTACTGCCCAATCCTCTCCTGGACAGTACAAACGTGTTATTCCTTTAAGGGAACAATATGCACCCAACTTGTTACCCCAAATGGAGTTACCCAGACACTTTAACTTGAACACATGGATTAGATCAAATAGTAAAACAAAAGTTTATTAACTACAAAGGATAGATTTTAAGTGAGTACAAGTAATGAGGCACAAAAGTCAGAAATGGTTACCAGAAAAATAAATATAAAGGGCTTACTGGTGCCTAACTTAACAAACTTTATTGTATTCAAAGCAGTTTTCTCACCACATGCTTTCAGCAGTCTTACTGACCAAAATCTTTAGATCAAGACTACTCCCCCGGAGTCCAACAGCTGCTTCCTTTGTCTCTTCAGGTGCAGTGAATGCAATGAGCAGGGAGAAGGCGGCGTCCCTCTTTTTTGTCCCTCTTTTTTATAGTTTCAGTCCTCCTCTTAAAAAACTGGCTCCCGGTTCTCAGCTGGGAAAAAGTCTATGTGGAAGGATATTCCTGGCTGTTTTTTTTCACCTGTTTGAACTTCCTTTGTCTTCCTTTCCTTCTTGATGATTTTGTTTACTGCTTAAATGCAAATTAAGACAAGCATACATTCCTTTGTTTAGGACAGACCTGTTTGCCAACTTCTGTTTGGGCAGGGCTGTGGGGTTTGGAACATGTGTTATCACCACCACAGAGGGGAATCTTATAGCGTCACATACAATGTTGCCATACAAATTTTACCAGATTACTACTGACCAGAAAATGATGAGTTTTTAACTACCACCTCACATACCTTATGCAAACATTATTACAACAGTTAATAGGTCAAACTTGTGATCTAATTGCAATTATGACATTTTTCTAACAAACATTTATAATCTAATTAGATTTTTAACTGTAGTAATAAAGTCTGCAGGCCTGATTCTCATTTACACTGCAGTCTGCCTACAAACCATTTTTTTTTCTGTTATAACTACATTGGTTAGGGGTGTGAATTTTTACCAATATAGTTATATCCGTACAACCCCTACTATGGATGCAGTTATACCAGTATAAAGATGCTTTCCCCTTCCCATATGTGAACAGAGCTCCTAATACAAGTACATTTTTACTGGTATAACCACATCTCCCATTCCTTGGTGGATCTCTCGAGAATCACTCTGCCCTGAGAGGGTGACATGTATTTGATGTTTTGGGACAGAGGGTATCTCAGGAGAGTGTCTGGAAGCAGAATTTGCCCTCATGCAAACCTTATGTAAGTGTGGTAATGCTAAAGGACCAGCAGAAAATTTCTGAAGAGAGAGGTTGGTAATGATCCACTTACAGTCACTTGCAACAGTTTTACTTGTCCTTAAGATCATTCTATTCCATTCTCTTGCAAAAGCAAGCTTGACCCTTTCTATAGAATTTAGATTCAATTTATTTCATATTTTAAATTCATAATGTGATCAAAAGGGATAACAGCAAGATGACCTGGAGATGAGCTCAAGACATGAGATATAATCGTTTCCTTAATTGTGATGCCTGAATTAAATTAGTTTTGCACTCTATGTATATAGAGGATGTGTAAAATTGAGGTCTTGACAATTTGTGGTCATTAGAGGAGTAAGGGAGTTAACCTCTCTGTTCTGGACACAATCCAGCTGAGGTAATTATAATCTGCCTATCTAAATCCCCTGCAGTTACAATTGGATATTATATTCTTCTTCACTTTCTGTTCTCAACATTTGTGTATTATTGGTATGTGTTGTTAAATAGTTGTTGTATCTTACCCCAGAGATGGCTGTATTTACCCTCCCATTCCTAATAATTAATTCTCTACAAAATATAAAGTTTTTCCTTTGTGGGTTTTTTTTTGGGGGGGGGGGTCAAAATGAGCAATGAGGTGTATAATTCCAGGTAGTATTTAAAGGTAACTCCCCTAAAGGGGTAGGTCTTGGAAAGTAGCTCCAAGGCTCAGGGTTCCAAAATTCACCTTGTCTTATAGATTGTTGTAGCATCCAACCAATTGCTCATAACCACGGCTTAGAGACATCCATAACGTCTTCTGATGTGTTTATATCTAATCACACACAGCATTCAAGTCCATAACATGCTTACAGCTTCTATAACGTATTAACCATTTATTAACCCCAATTAATCATTTATTAACCCATACGTTTTTTATACAGTGGAAACTTAATATAAAGTGTGACCAAGAAAGGTAATGTCAGGGAAGCATTTTAACATGTAAAGAAGGAAAGTTGGGGTGTTCCCTTAATGGGTCATATTCATCTAAATACCTCTATTTCATAGCATATTATGATTCTGCATTACATTAGGGTTCGATAACAATACCTACCTTGTTAATGGAATCTACAGACTCTTCTGCATCTTTACTTTTGCATTCTTCCTTCTTCTGTAATTAAGAGTGAGGGACCAGGAATGAAACATGGGTTTGCAAACATGTATGCAGAGAATGGTCATCCAGCCAGCCCTGAACTCTCACAGGGTAAGTTCTAGGCTCTTTCTGAAAGCCACTCCCCTTTATGGTGTCTCAAATTGGGCACCCAAAAAATTTAGGACTTCAAAAATCATAGTAACTTTTGAAAATGTAGGCCAATGGGCATAACATAAAAGGACAGAGGGGTACCATGGGTACAACATTAACCATTAAATGTGGAATGAACAATAAGCTTCCCACGCAACACATGGGAATTGATATTGGCTGAACATCTTGGGTTAATCCTACATACCCACCAGTTTGTGTTTAATGCTCTCAGAAATTACAGTTTGATTCTCCCCATTAACACAGGGCAGAAGCCAGGTCTTTGGATAAACTAAGGAAACTCCACATGGAAAGCAGGAGAGAGTAAAAACTGCTGACAGAACAAGGCACTTTAAAACTCGAGTCAGTACAGATTTGGAGACTTAGCCATTGTGTAGAATTGTCACAAATGGAGATTGTGTTGATTTTCATTTTTAACCGTTTACAAAGAGCTTGACTCTGCCTCCCATGGGACCAGATTCTGCCAACCTCTCTCACAGTAAGTTTCCCCTTTGAAACCAATGGGATTGCTTGCCAAGTGAGGTACTACTGAGAGCAAAAGGAGTCAGAATCTTGCCAGCCTTAGTCATGCTGAGAAGTTCCTTACCCCAATGAAGACAATGGAATCCCTTGTGGTGGAAAGTGCTTCCCAACATGAATAAAGATACCAGAATCTGGCACGAAAAGGAAGCGACAGGAAAGCAGGAGGAAAAGAAAATCTGACAAGTGCTAACATGCAAATATACATAGCTGTCAAACACACACACACACACACACACACTCCACAGCTTGCCACTTTGAGTCTTTCATTTACACTTGTTTGATGCTGCTCAGTTGTTTCGGTTAAAGAAAGATTTAGATTTTCCCCAAATGTGTATTATTTTAAAAAGCCAAAACTTTATAGCATTTGTCTTGGCTGTTTCACAAAAGTAAAAACAAAAAACAAAACCGCTAGCTTCAGGCCCACATGAAACAGCCCCAGCAGGTAGATCAAGTGTTCTTTTATTTCTGTAATGACAGCCAGAGTCCCATTGTGAACTTGGCAGTATAATCCTCTCTCAATCTAGGCTAAGAAATTGAATTTCCCACTGTAATTATCTCAGGCATCTCTAGGCAAACCGATGAAATTAGACATATCTATATTGTACATCCAGAACATGAAGTCATTATTTCCAAGCTTAAAAAAAATAAAAAAATAAAAATTGTCATTTAGCATGAAGCAGGTAAAAACAAAAGTTTTGTTATAATGGTGTTTGTGGCAAGGAAAGTAATTACCCCAATGAAAGTTGCTGGCATTAGTTGAATATCATCTGTCAAATATTAGAGAAAGGAGATGAGTGAGATAACCTCTTTTATTGCACCAACTTCTGTTGGTGAGAGCAAAAAGCTCATCTGACTCACCAACCGAAGTTGGTCCAATAAACGGTATTACCTCACCCACCTTCTCTCTAATATTCTGGGACCAATACAGCAAGAACAACACTGCATACATCAGTTTTTATAACAAGGTAAATCTGTGCCACAGGTGTCTCAAAGTCCTATCACTTTCCATCCTTTCTGGGCGCCCCTTGTTTAATCACTGGATTTCCTTTTGTTCTTACATGCATCATAAATTAGCCTGTAAGCAAGAACAGAGTCCTCCTGGGCATTTGTACAGCACCTAGCACCAATGGGGTCCCTGATCTTGGTTCCATTTTTTAAATGCTTCTGCAATAATAATCTGGTTATTAATCCCTACATAATCTTGCAGTGGCCATTCCATGCCAGCTGAAATGAATAACAAAACAAACTAGACGACTGCCTAGTACTTATGGAGCCTGTAGCATAAAAAACAGATGAGTTGGTGTCATGTGGGACAGACACACCTCTGACCCTGTGTGCATTAGCTGGTGCCATTCACATTGAATTCAGAAATTTAATATTGACAAATGAGGTTATGATTCTTAATCTGGCAAGTCCCACCTTTCACAGACTGATAGCTTCTAGAATAAGCACTTTTAAATGCCCCCGTGACACAGAGGCCATTGGTGGTTCACTACTCTGGGTCAGCAGCTCTTATCAGGCCTGACATACTCCACGTACCAAACACACTGTTGTCATGATATATACCCAAAAGGTGACATGCAATATATCACTGATCAATAATATTCTTGTGTGATGTATGTACAGGAAACCCAAAAGGACTGTCTAGATATGTGCTGCAAATATGCTCTTAAAATGTATTTGGCAAGCAGTGCCTAAGCCATGCCTGTTCTAGTCAAAAGAATATGGTTCCGCCTGCTTTAATGTGTCTCTACTGTAAATTAGTCCAGGTGTGACCAAAGTAAAAGGCCGTCAGAGACCACAAATCTTGAACCCTGATACAACAGGCTCTTAGGCACAAGTTCTGACCTGCTACCAGACACCCACTGATAGTTGTTAGAACTAGAAGCTGAGCTTTGATAGAGGATTCCATTCCTGGGATCCGAGTGGCAGAACTCTGGGGGTCCTGATTGGTTCCCTGCTTCTATTTAAAATGAGCTCGGGACCAAGAAGTTGTCTGTGTGTGACATTCCCCAGGGTGCAACCTGAACTGCTGAGTCCTCTTAGCTCTCCAACCTGGGATGCCTTTTACACTGCTTTACTGTCAGAACAGCAACCCCTCCAAGCTCTAGTCACTCCCAGCTGAATACATGAATGCTCTCCCAGCCATCCATGAATAGATACAAGGTGACACTTGCACATCCCTCAGTCTCAGCCTTGCCCCCCAGAAGTATGGATCTTGTACTGTTCAGTAGCCCACTGGACCATACAAGCTCATAATAAGTCCATCATTCCAACAATGGGTAATGAATACGCACCAGCCCTGTTGACCTGAGTAGACATTTCCCAAACACTTCAATCAAACACACTGGTTTAGATAAACCAATAAAGCAAGTTTATTAACTAGAGAAAGATACATTTTAAGTGATTATAAGTGGTCAGGCCTAAAAGTCAGAATTGGTTACAAAAGAAATTAAAAGATAAACATGCAAGCTAATTCTTAAAATTTCCCAAGCTAAGTGACCTTGAAAAACAAAAACCCCAAAAAACAAAAACAAAAAAAAGTTTTTTCCCCCTCACCCAACAGCTTACAACACTCTGTGCTCGCTGGATAGCCTTCCAGCTAGGACCCCTCGCCCTGGTTCCAAAAGCTTCCTTTATTCTTTCAAGCATTGTTGCTACCGTGAGCCGAGATGGGGGGCGGGGAAGAGGTAATTTGTGTGCTGTGAGTTCTCCATTTTTATACCTTTTTCCCCTCTTTGAGGATTACCTGTCACTGGGGTGTAGACAAAACAGTCCCCTGTGTACATGAGATTTTAAACATCTTTCAGGTGAAATGTAAATGTCTTTGAGCCATCTCGGAGATGACATGTAAATTCTTTATTTTCAGTCTCCCCTCCTGGCAAATGATTGCTTCAGTGTTAATAGTTTTATAATACCTATGGTCAGTCTGTGGAGCTAGTCTGTGAGTGTTCCACAGAATTACAACATATTTCAGTAACAAACATGTAGTAAAATCCCATAGCTCCATATACAATGTTGATACACACATTTTAACAGGACAATGATGTTCAGTATATAATGAGTTTTTAAATGATATCTCACAAGGGATACTTTGTACAAAATATATCATAACGATATAAAAGTGGTGAATATGCAATACACTGTGTCACATGGGGTACAGGGTATCACACTATGCAACTGGGTTTCCACTGCTTAGGAGTGCTTCCCTTGTGCTTCCTGCCTCTGATCTCCTGGTATCTGTCCCAGCCTGGCTCCTGCTCTAAGCACTAGTTCAGACCACCCACATCCTGGTCCTGTCAAAGAAAAGCACATTTACATGCAAGGTAAACAAAGCCATCTGGAGAGCAAGTGGGGAAAGGGGGGTGGAGACTGCACCCTCAGGAAGACTTCCTGCCCCTTGAAGCTGGGTCAATGAACTTTGGGAAGACAACATGGTGTCTGCACTCCAGCAAGAGAGAGAAGCTTTGGGCCTCCTTTTCGAAAAATACATTTCAAAGGTTTACTGGACCATGAAAAGAAAGGGGAGAGAACCCCTTAAGTTTTCCATCATTGGCCAGATACAAAAGATCAAAGTTCTTGTACATCTGAGGAAAGTGGATCCTTCAGCCAGGGAGTTTGAAGTCTTTGGGACCTGAATATAGGTGAGAAGCCTGCTTAAGCAAAGATTGTACAGTTGCCAGGTGTCCGGTTTTCGACCAGAACGCCCGGTCAAAAAGGGACACTGGCGGCTCCGGTCAGCACTGCTGAACGGACTGTTAAAAGTCTGGTCGGTTGTGCAGCGGGGCTAAAGCAGGCTCCCTGCCTGCCATGGCTCTGCACGGCTCCTGGAAGCAGGGGCATTTCCCCCCTCTGGCTCCTACGCATAGGAGCGGCCAGGGGGCTCCACACGCTGCACCCACCTCAAGCGTGGCTCCGCAGCTCCCATTGGCCGGGACCCACAGCCAGTAGGAGCTGCGGGGGTGGCGCCTGCAGACAGGGCAGCACACAGAGCCACCTGGCCACAATTCCGTGTAGGAGCCAGAGGGGGGACAGGCCGCTGCTTCTGGGAGCTGCTTGAGGTAAGCGCCGCCCAGGGCCTGCACCCCTGACTCCCTCCTGGGTCCCAACCCCCTGCCCCAGCTCTGATCCCCCTCCTGCCCTCCAAACCCCTCGGTCCCAGCCCAGAGCACCCTCCTATACCCCAAACCCCTCATCTCCAACCCCATCCCAGAGCCCACACCCCCAGCCAGAGTTCTCACCACCACCCCACGCCCATGCCCCTGCCCAAGCCCTGATCTCCCTCCCACACTCCAAACCCCTGGGTTCCAGCCTGGAGCACCATCCTGCACTGCAACTCTCTCATCCCCGGCCCCACCCCAGAGCCTGCACCCACAGCCAGAGCCCTCACCCACCCGCACCCCGGCACCCAACCCCCTGCCCCAAGCCGGAGCCCCCTCCCACACCCTGAACCCCTCATTTGTGGCCTCAACTCAGAGCCCATACCCCCTCCCACACCCGAACCCCCTGTCTCAGCCCAGAGCCCCCTCCCATACTCCGAATCTCTCGGCTCCACCCCCAAGCCCACTCCTGCACCCCAAACCCTTCATCCCTGGCCCCCGCCCCATAGCCTGCACCCCCAGACAGAGCCCTTACCCCCTCCCGCATCCCAGCCCACTGCCTCATCCTGGAGCCCCATCCCGCACCCTGAACTCATTTCTGGCCCCATCCCGGAGCCCACACCCCAAGCCCTCACCCCCTCCCGTACTCCAACCCCCTGAGCCAGCCACGTGAAAATGAGTGAGGGAGAGTGAGCAACAGAGGGAGAGGGGATGGAGTGAGTGGGGGCAGGCCTCAGAGGAGGGGCAGGGGAAGGATGGTCGGTTTTGTGAGAGTAGAAAGTTGGCAACCCTAAAAAATTATAACTTGCTGAAGTTAAATTTTAAGACTTTAGAAGCATATTTTTACTTTGGTTTGTTTGTAACCAGTTCTATCTTTACTCCTTACACGTGGTATCACTTAAACCTGTTTTACTATCAACCACCATAGTGCTGTAAATATTTTTTGTCTGTCAAACCCCAGCTACTGTTTACTAGCTCTTTAAAGGAGCAGAAAACTTAACTTCTATAAGTGTTCAGCAAGAGGGCTGGACACTACAGGGCAAATGAATCTGGAGAAATGAGGAACTGGGAGGATTCTAGGGTCATTCTGCAAAAAGTAACTGGGCAGTGAAAAGGAACAGAAGGTCCTGTGGCACCTTTAAGACTAACAGAAGTATTGGGAGCATAAGCTTTCGTGGGTAAGAACCTCACTTCTTCAGACTAACAGAAGTATTGGGAGCATAAGCTTTCGTGGGTAAGAACCTCACTTCTTCAGATGCATCTGAAGAAGTGAGGTTCTTACCCACGAAAGCTTATGCTCCCAATACTTCTGTTAGTCTTAAAGGTGCCACAGGACCCTCTGTTGCTTTTTACAGATTCAGACTAACACGGCTACCCCTCTGATACTGGGCAGTGAAAGTCAGGGTGTGACCTGCATGCTTGTATTCTATCTGTTGGTATCCGCTCCCTGCCCCCAGCTGGTCCCCCTGCACCCGCGCTCCTGCCGTTTTTTTGCTTTGCCATTCTGGCCGCCCCGTGTTGTTTTTTGTTTTTTTTTTGCTTGGGGTGGTGGCCAAAAAGCCAGAGCCGGCCCTGAAAATGAACATACAAATTTTCTCTTGTACATGCCTGATTCCAATCTCACATTGGTAGAAAACAGGAGTAACTCCCCCAAAATAAATGGATTTACACCAGTGTAAATGAGATCAGACTCAGGCCCACTGGATTTAAAACAGAGTAAATGAACCGGTTAAATAGGAAACTGTAGGGTCAGAACATAAACAGGAGCCTGAAGAATCCGAAGTGAAGGGAGTGCTAAGAGGTGGCAGCCAGGTGCAAGAGTGATCCAGGAGAGGAATCCGAATAGCGCTTACAGACGGTACTAGTGCCATAAAGGGAAGAGGATCCCATCTTTCCATAAAGAAGGATACTAAAAGGGAGTGAATATCTAATCTTCATTAAAAGCATGTCAAAGACTGATACAAGATGGAACAGTTTCTAACTACCCTCTTTTTTTTATTATTATTATTATTAAGAGAAAGCACAGCACAAAGGTCAGCATCAGAGAGCATGTACTGAGCGTGCTAGGCAACATGTAGCAATACGGCCCCATGAACAGTAGCCAAGAAAGAAGCTCTCTCAGCTGTGCATTGCAGTTCAGTAGATACACTGCAGTATCTCTTTGGAAACCAGATATTGCTTCATGTCTTCTTTGTTTCCATGGTACTGCCACCCAATGGAGCAGCTATGTTTAGAAATGCATCTGATAATATATTAGCAATTATTTGTAAACAGGGATTTATCCAAGAACAGTCCAGATTCTCAGCTGGTGTTAATCAGCCTGGCTTCACTGATTCACATCAGCTGAGAATCCGGCCCAGTACATTTAGGCCAGGTGATTGATCCATGTATGCAGTTTCTACCAATCATATGTCACACACGCACACACACACAGATTGTGAACTAAATACATTTATCTACAATATATTCAATGTTTATGGTCACATGCATTTGTCATTTTTTTCCAGCCAAACCATAGTTTTATGAGCAGCTTGACAGATTTATAGACACAAAGGCATATTACACATTCACACCCACACAGGCTAATGAGGAACCATTCAGACAGAAACAAAAAGATCATATCATTTCTAACTGGGCAAATGGCTCAGAATAGAGAAATAATAAACCTGGAGGCAAAGAACAAAGAGGGATGAATATCAGCTAAATTAAATAGTTTGCAGCATGCTGATAAGGAAGAAGGTTCAGATAATTATTGTCCAAAAATCACCGAAGTCTGCAGCTAAATGAGAGCTTGAGTAAAGGAGGATAAAGTTGAAGGAGCAAACAAGATTCTAAGGTGTAAACACTGGAGCAATACATTATAGATCAAATGAAAATGTTAGACTTCCCCTCTAGTACTTTATCCAGTAGTGTTCACATACATTAAGGAGGAAATAATTGCTTTGGAAGACTTCATTGTAGAGCAATCAAAAGCATATTAAATAATGTAAACTACGATAAAATCTGAAGTAGCATTGATACAGTTGGAGATACTGCCTTTGGACAAGAGATGATTTCGTTAGCCCTTGAGTAACATGGTCAGTTTTTAAAATGGGGAAAACAGCTGTTTTAAATATAAACAGGAAATAAACTAAGGAAACTGGCTGGCTCAGAGGTAGGGTTGCCTATTGCAGAACAGTCGCTCACATGTGGAGCTGAGATACCCTCCAGCACTACAGGAAAGAAGCTGCCTCTTCAGTGCACAGATTCTCTGCCACCTAAAAGAGATTCTCTAGGCTCAGAGGGGACGATTCACTCAGGGCTTACTCCAGCATAGTACATTAACTTCAGTGAAGCAGGAGCAGGACCTCATTTACCACTCAGTTTAAAAGTTCCTGCCTTCAGCAGACCCTAACTGGGTAGCTAGTCCACTACCTAAGGTTGATAGTTCCCCAGGTGGGAGTGTAGAAGCAACATAAGCATATTTAGGATTGTTTTGAAAATAGCGGTTAAGGTTGCCACTTTTTTCTACTTTGGTTCAAATAAATACAGTTAAATCCTTTTACTGTGCCCCTTTTCTTTTTGTAAATTGGCTGTTTTTATACATATCAAGGCCAACGTTTTCAAAGTTAGCCACCTAATTCCCCATTTCACCTAAACAAAGTGGCCCGAATTTCAAGGAGCTAAGCACCCACATTTGTAAATGAGAGCTACTGGTGCTTACACCCCTCTCTCTGGAACTTATGTAGTCCCCACTGCTTTAGAACCTGAGCATCTCACAATCATGCATGGATTAGACCCTCACACCTCCTCTGCAAAGGAAGGAAGCACTATCCCTAGAGCCCTGCAAATCTGTGGATATCCACAGACCATATTTGCAGATTGTGGATCGGATGCAGATACAAATTTTGAATCAGCGCGTGGCTCGAATTGTCCCCATTGTACAGATGAAAGTATAGAGGCACAGGATACATTAAGTAACTTGGCCACGTTCACACAGGAAGTCTATGGTTGAGCAAAAAATCCAGAGTGTCAGTCCAGTGCTCTAACCACTAGATAATCCTGCCTATCTTTGAGAATCAGGCCACTTATTTCAATGCCTAAAATGGTACGGATTTAGATACCTAACTTTAAGCACTAAGGTCTGAAAATGTTGCCCTAACTGTTTAATATGGACATGGATATGTACAGCACTAGATTTGTAAAGAACATTGATTTTATTCTCGCTTGCTGTTAGTTGAGAAATACAAAGATATTTTTAAAAAGTTGTCCAATTGGAACTACAGTTCTTCCTATTAAGGTACCAGCACTCCCCAAACATCCTACGGATTTAAAATGAACAGTGAAATCCTATTTTGAAGATAGCTGAACCTATTTTTATAACAGGATTTTGCTATTTCCCATTTTGATCATTATATCTGAGTGACCAATTCAGATGTAATCCACAAAAAAAGGAACTCCTCCAATCTTACATACACAAATCTCTTTCTTGCAAGAACTGAGCAAGTTCTAGTAAGTATTTTAGTTACTAATTTTTTTTATTAAAGAAAAGCACAATAATTGACAGTAAATGTTCTTTTCTTCCATACGGACAAGGTGGTTGAAGTTGGTCCAATAAGAGACATTACCTCACCCACGTTGTCGCTCTAATATCCTGGAACTGACACCGCTACAACACTGCATACAACTGGTCTTCCATACGCAAAAAGCCGCCTCACAAACACAGGGTACTGTTTATGATAACTAACTATGTGTGCTATTATAAAATGTAGCTCCATTTGTGTTTTTAGCTTGTTCATCACCTAGGTCCATTTTTCCTGAAGCAGTTCCTCTATGCCAGTCGTTAACATACCACAGGAAGTAAGTCATTCTATTGGGGGGAGGGATAGCTCAGTGGTTTGAGCATTGGCCTGCTAAACCCAGGGTTGTGAATTCAATCCTTGAGGGGGCCATTTAGGGATCTAGGGCAAAAAATTGATCCTGCTAGTGAAGGCAGGGAACTGGACTCAATGACCTTTCAAGGTCCCTTCCAGTTCTATGAGATAGGTATATCTCCATATTAATAAAAAAAAATTATTACTCCTCATTCATTTGATCAATAGCTGGCTGTAACTTGCACTCCCACGTGTTATAACACTGTCTACCTGCAACTGAATGGCATGCCGAGAGGATCAAATTGGAGGAATTTCTGACTTTCTTTTCAAACTAAGTAAGAGACAGTTCCTGCCCTGAAGAACTCAGTTAAAACAGTCACAACAAGTGATGATCACTAAAATAAAATTCCACCATATATGCCATACTAGAAATATGATGGGACCAATACACACACAGGGATTTAAAGCAAGACCCCAATCTTGCAAGCTATACATATGCTTAAATTCACTACAGTGGCCCAATTTGAAAGAGTAAAGCACGTTTAAGCACATGCAAGTGTGCAGAATCAGAGTCTAAGTTGTGTATTTATAAAAATCACAAGATTCACAAGTCATTTTTGTACCTGATTTGAATGGTCCCTTTCTAAAATAAAAGCTTTACCCTAGTACTTTCTAGACATGTCAAATAGCTTAGTGCACTGTCACCAATCATTTAGATTAAGCAAGTTCTCTGGCTCCATGGTAGTCTAACTCTAGCTAAGTTTGCCAAGACATAAGCTCCTTCATTGAGCTCCTCATTTGATTTTAAACAATTTCCATAGAAACTGGAAACGTTCCCTAAACCAACAGGGACTTCCTTACTTCCAGCAATTATCTTAAGGTCTGATTTGCATTTTAAATGTCACCTGTATAAATTAAAACTGTTTACTGCTAACACTATTATTCTGATTCGTGGCAGTAGCCAACCAAAGCTTGCTTTCATCTAAAAAAAAAAAAAAAAAATCCTTACTGGAAAAGATGCCACCTGGAATATAGACAGGGAATGTTTCCCTCAGACCCCTTAATATATTACAGCTTTCCTACAAGAGTATGGACTACTTTCAGTGCTTTCATGTTAATCTTGGCAACAGAACTATTTGAAAACAGTTCTTTGGATACACTTTTAAATTGTTATTAACAAAATCTGATACAGATCGTACAGTGGAGTTGCAATTATTGGAAATGCTTAGAGGCATGAGGTAAAAAGTTTGGGGATCGATTTATTAGACTTTGGAGTAAAAAACTGGAAAGAAAGTTCATCTTTGTTTAAGACTTGACAGCCACATCCTTCAATTAAGCGGTCAGAGAGAGCTTCCAATATGCATCTCAGACACCTCACTGAATCTGCCAGCAAAACCAGGGACATGTGATATTGCTAAAGGTGGTCTGCACTTAAAACTCTACAATGGCACAATGGAGCCACTGTAACACTTCAGTGTAGTCCCTACCTATGCCAGTGGTTTTCAACCTGTGGTCCGCAGACCCATAGGGTCTGAAATTTCCAAAAGGGGCCGCACCTCCAGTCGAAATTTTTTAGGGGTCCACAAATGAAAAAAGTTGAAAACCACTGACCTATGCTGATGGGAGGGGTTCTCCCATCAGCATAGGTAATCCACTTCCCCTAGAGGCACTAGCTAGTTCAATGGAAGAATTCTTCCATCGATCTAGGCCTGTCTACATGGGGATTTAGATCGGCTTAACTATGCTGTTTAGGGGAGTGAATTTTTCACACCACTGACTGATGTAGTTAAACTAACCTAATTTTCTAGTGTAGACCAGGCCTAAGGTAAAACACACATAAAAAAAAAATCACACACACACACCCCAAAAAACCCACAATCGCTCATCAATGTTACGTGCAGAGAGGCATAAGCCAGCTTCTGTAGTTCTCATGACTAACCAGTGCCCGTCAGCCAATTGTTCAGGAACATGATCACTCTGAAAGAAAGTTTGCAAAATGATTCGTTTGCCCAACTTTCCAGCTCAACTTAGAGATCAGCTCAGGTGAACTCATTTTTTCCCTCCCTAATGATTAAGGCTTCATATTAATGGAACCACGAGGAGGGCAAGTTCAAGAAGCCTGTTTTCATTCCCTGGCATAACCAATTCTTATTTTAAGAAAAAATTATATTGCCTCCCTTTTCTTAATATTCAATCTTTATTTCAAGTTTTAACAACACAGTGCTTGATTTAGTTTTCTGCACCTTGTTATTAATTATTATTACACTAATGCCTAAAGACCCCAATTGAGACTGTACAGTGCCTAGTGCAATGGGGCTGAAACATATACTGAGAGACTGTCCCTGCCTTGAAGAACTTACAGTCTGAGTAGACTGGTCTGACAACGGGCAGTAGGTGAAAGAAGCAGAGAGATTAAATGACATGCCCAGGGTCACACAACCAGTCAGTGGCAGAGCTGGGACTCCCAGTCCCCTGCTTCATCCACTGGACCACTTGAGATTTTCATCTGTTTTTCCCAAACTAAAGAGATCTGGACTCTTCACATTTACAAATGAAAAGAAACACTATCAATGGGCCTGGTATTGTAGCCAATCGCCCATTGACTTCAATGGGAGTATGCCGCTCTTTCTTGAACAAGTTTTGAAACATCACAAATGTGGGGGGGGGAGGGGAGCGGCCTCAGCAATAGCGTGGATGATTTAACCAAGATTCATGTACAAGATTGTTTGTTCTAGCCCAGTTCCTACCAAAATCTGCAGAGACAAAGTGTTTAGAGACAGTACATAGAAAACAGATATGGGGCAGCCAAACAGGGAGATGCGCCTTTGAGAGACTCACAGGTGTTTGGGCACTGCCAGCAAGGTCTGCCTCATCCCTCATCCCAGCTGCTTTCACTCTTATACTGTGCCCTGGTACAACCTCCCCCTTTAGTTGTCCACACTAGCATCACTTTGTCATTTAATCTCAGCTGCAGGAGGGGCAGTTGCCGAGCAGAAGCCCCACTGAGAAGTTTTCAACAGATGTTTACATTATGATCAAACCCCTGGGGGAAATTTGTACTTGCCAATGCTCCAATCATAGCCAAGAGGCCCAGATTTGTTAAGGCTCTCCGGAGTCTCCTCTCCCAGCCCATATGGTTCAGAAAATCCCCAGCCCTTGGTGGCATAAACTGGACCTTCCAGGGATCCAACATGCATAAGTTACAACGTTAGGATGTAGGAGACACAGCAGGATGGAGTGCAGCTACAGTATTGGAGGACAGCCATTCCATGGCTCGAAGTAGGCAGATTAGCTCCCACAGCTCACTGCACTGGTAGCAGACCATGTGAATCAGTCACCTATGACCAGTCTTGCAAAGGTGCACAAGGTGCTGGGGAGTGCAGACACTACTCCCGGCTAGCACTACCACGGACAATTGTACGCAGAATACGCAGGGGGCCAGGCCTCCCTGGGGGACATGGGGGGGGCTGGCTTGGGGGGCAAGAGGGAACCACCCCCCAGAACTCACCAGTTGCACGGCTGGGGCCAGGTCCCTGCACTTCCCAGCACCGGTGAGTGCAGGCCTTGCCCTGCTGCACTCCTCAGGGGTGGGAAGGGGCGGGGTGGGGGCAGAGCAGGGCAGGGGCTTTGGGGAAAGGGTGGAGTGGGGGCAGCGCTGGGGCAGTACGCAGCTGCGCAGGGCACCAGGAAATTTGGTGCCCCAAGTTTCCTGGTGCCCTACGCAGCTGCATGCTTTGCGTATGGGTAAGGACGGCCCTGAGGAAAGGAGAGGGGGCCCTGGCTGAGCACATAGCAGCCTCCTTGAAAGTACGATGCCAATCGCTACTTCAGTACATGCTCCCCAGCAGCCCCCAGAGGAATTCTGTTTGAGTCAGTTCACGCTCCTGGGAGCTCCCATTTCAGACCGGCCCCTCTACACCACCTTCTAAAACAAGCTGAAAAGCCACCATCCGAGCGCAGCATAGTTTGTAAAGCTGTTAAAGCCTTCAGAGGTCCTCAGAAATGAAGGGTGCTAACTACATGTGAGCTCTAATTAATACTAAGGATACACCAAGGTCCTCATCTTGCAGTGAGCTCCTTGCAGGCAGGGCCCTGTGACCACCTGAAGGCCTGTTGTATGTTAACAGGAATCCAGGCAGGCACAAGTGCTGCCCAAGTGGAGCCCTAGGGAGGACTGGGGCCGATGGACCTGATCCAAAACCCAAAGAATTCAAAGGATGTATCTCCACTGATTTAAGTGGGCCTTGGACTGAGCCCAAAATGTGGGTTTTATATGCTTTAATCACACCTCTTTATTTCTATTTTCTAGACTCTAGATCACATCATGCAACCATTCAGTTTTCTTTCACTGCAGAAATTTTTAAAAGGGGCCATGACAGGAGGCGATATTATTTAAGAATCTTGTCATATGAAAACATCACTTAAAGAGGAATATTCCATTCATCGGTACCCTCCAGGTACATTAACATCCTATCAGTAATACTTGAACTGTTGCTTTAGAACTTAGATACTCAAAACTGTCCAGCTTACTGTATCCAACAGACGACTTATTATCTGAAGCATTAAATTCAAATTAAATGTGGGGCACTCTGCTGAACAAATTGCCCTATATCAGCTCTAGAAATCATACAGTGTCGTGCTCTCTTATTTGTCAGTGTTTGATTTTGCAAAGGGACACATTTCTGTTTAGCCAAAGTGAGCAGAGATGCCTCGTACTTGTGTGAACAGTGCAGATAACTTCTGCTATGTTTGTGGTGAAGTGACTTTTGCATCACAAAAGCGCAGTATAACCACTATGGTTAAGAAAGCCTATCACCTTTATTTTGGCTGCAAAATTGGAGATCAGGACAAGAGGTGGGCCCCACACATATGCTGCAACACTTGTGCAACAAATCTTCGCCAGTGGTTGAACAGGAAAAGGAAATCTATGCCTTTTGCAGTGCCAATGATTTGGAGAGAGCCAACAGATCATACCAGCAATTGTTACTTCTGCATGGTGCCTCCAGTTGGGAAAGGTGTGTCAAAGAAGAAAAAGTGGACTGTGCATTATCCAAACATTCCATCAGCTATACGCCCAGTACCCCACAGAGAAGGACTGCCGGTTCCTGATGCATCAGAATCATTCTCACTTGAGTCAGAGGAGGAAGAGGAAGAGGATGAAACTTCTGGTCCTGAACCATCAATGTCACAGGACCCACATTTTCTCCCATCCTCCTCCTCTGAACCACACCTCATAACACAAGGTGAACTGAATGACCTTGTCAGGGATTTGGAACTGCCCAAGAGTAAGGCAGAGCTGTTGGGCTCCAGACTACAGCAGTGGAATCTCCTGGCAGGTGATGTTAGGGTTTCCATGTTCCGTGACCGTCAAAAGGATCTTGTCCCATTCTTCTTCATGGAAGGTGATCTTGTAGCCTGCAACAACATCGAGGGTGTGATGGCAGCCCTCAACATCGTTCACGATCCAGATGAGTGGAGACTGTTCATTGATTCATCGAAGACGAGTCTTAAAGCTGTTTTACTGCATAATGGCAATGTTTTGCCATCAATTCCAGTTGGTCATGCAGTCCATATGAAGGAAACCTATGACAACATGAAACAACATTTGAGGTGCATAAACTATGACCAACATCAGTGGCAGCTTTGTGGCGATTTGAAGATTGTTGCTCTCTTGCTTGGTCTGCAGACTGGATACACAAAGTACTGCTGTTTTCTCTGCGAATGGGATAGTCGTGCAAGAGAATCCCACTACATCAAGAAAGATTGGCCACTCCGACAGTCATTGGAGCCTGGGAGGAAAAGTGTTCAGCATCCACCACTTGTTGAATCAAGGAAGATTTTGTTACCACCCTTACACATCAAGCTGGGTCTGATGAAGAACTTTGTCAAGGCCATTGACAAAACACAAGCAGCTTTCAAGTACCTCCGTGGAAAATTTCCAAGGTTAAGTGAAGCTAAGATAAAGGAAGGTGTCTTTGTTGGTCCTCAGATTCGTGAACTTCTTCGAGATGATGCATTTGACCATGCACTGCGTGGCAAGGAAAAGACGGCATGGAAAGCCTTCCAGTTAGTGGCAATAAATTTTCTCTGAAACAACAAGGCAGACAACTACAGGTTGTTGGTGGAAAACCTCCTCAAGGCATACAAAAGCCTTGGTTGCAACATGTCACTAAAGATACATTTTTTGCACTCTCATCTAAATTTTTTTCCACGGAACTGCGGAGCAGTGAGCGACGAGCGATTTCACCAGGACATTGCAACAATGGAGAAACGCTATCAGGGCAAATGGAGCCCATCAATGCTTGCAGACTATTGCTGGACAGTGACAAGAGATGCTCCATTTAATGAATACAAGAGACAAGCCAAGAAGCGTCGAGTAGACACTGAATAGGACTAAACTATGTACATAATAGTTTTTTGCCTTTTGTTTCATAATAAATTTTATTTATATAACCCTTTTGCTGATTTTTAAAGTGTTACATAAACAGGACAGGTGAAATATTATCATGTAAAGCAACCATAAACACATGAAAAGACCTAGGTTTACAATTTATGATTAAAACTCTACTATCTACACAATATACATAGACATAAAATGTAAGAACTTAAATATCTTAGAAACAGTAGCCAATCAGTTGTTTTAATTGTCATATTTGAATTCAGCACATCAAAATACATAATAAATAGCACATTTTATCTCTGAAGCAGACGACTTCTCAAAAATTGTAGACCAGTGTAATAAGTCATAATACCACCTAGTGCTTTTCATCAGTAGCTCTCAAAGTGCTTGAGTCACTAATGAAATCATCTTCATAACACACTGGAGAGGTGAAGCATTATCATCTCTGTTTTTACAGATGGGAAATAGAACCATAGAGAGACGAAGTGACTTGTCCCAGGTCACACAGGAAGTGTGTGGCAGAGTGGGGAATTGAACCTGGGTCTCTCAACTCCTAGACTAGTAAAATCATGAGCCAGCCCCCCCAAAAAATCATGACATTGACTTAGAAATCATTAGAGTTTAAAAAAAAAATTACACATTTTGTGGTGGTTCTTTCAGGTTACATTCAGGTCACATTTTCAAGATTTTCAACACAACAAGGAGGGCTAGAAAAAAAAACAAACAGAAAAAGCTGAATTCTCCTGTAATCACTTAACTTCAGGTGTTGGGGCTTTAAGGACAAAAAAACCCCACACCAAATATTGTAAAAGTTGGCAACACTGAGATTGTTAAACTATAATTCAGTTTCTGATCTACAAGGTGATGAGCACCATCATCCCCAGTGGAGTGATAAAAGCTATGGAGATGTCAAGAAGAGAGGAAGCTAAGATCCCGAGCATAATTTCAGTTCTCCTGCTGCACGCAGAATGCTGTGCTTCATGCTTCAGAAACCAACTTCATGATCAGATGCTATAGATTTTCCCAAGGTTTTGGCTGTTGTCTGCTTCTGAGTATTTTTTCCCCTAAGGACTGATCACTGCAGTACAGTGTTGGACATTATCATGATATACAGAGCCCCAAAAGCGTACAGCGTCCTTTACAAAGGACATTACAACCGACATAAATAAGTCACGGGATAGTAGTTTAAACCACAAAGAAGCAGATGGGGAACAGAGACCATGAGGAGGAGCACCAGACTATGGCTTTGTGAAAGGCCAAATTCATCACAATCTAACTCAGTGAAGTTAGTGGAATTACACCAGGGCTGAATTTGGCCCTAAATGGGGTTGTTCAGAGGAGAGGGAAAGTGCATGGAGCGTGGGAGACTACTGCAAATACAGGGCTCGATGCAAATCTTACTGGAGCCAGTGGGAGTTTTCCATTAACTTCAGTGGGCTTTGGACCAGCCTCATAAAACAGCAGAATGAAAGAAGTGACAAAGCTGCAAGTAGAGAATAACTTCCCATTTTTAGGTAAGAAAGCAGAACAAGGAACAATTACTTAAGAGTAACACGTGTGGATTTTATTTTTATTTTAAACCATTAGAACTGATGTGGGAAAAGTTAATTATATCTTTGCTTCCTGAGAAACACCTCGGCTCAATTAATTTGATAATGCACTGAAGTTCCAGTTAAACTTTAATGACTATGTCTCCATTTACATAGAGCATTATCAAGCCAAAACTGAATTTCAACAGTAGTTAAATGAGAAATTGACATTTTATATATTGTACACAGTGTGTTTATGAAGCAGTGTGTGAAATTTCCTGACGGATTTTACAGTACTATAGATCTGATCTTTGAGATATCTAACTACAGAGGTGACATAAGTTAATTGCACTGACCTCTGTCAAGAAGTAAAGCTCTAACCGTGAAGTGAATGGCATTAAACACTGTTTCCAGTGTACACATTTTGAGCTAAATACTACAGAAAGTGTACCTGGCAGTTCAAGTGCTTTTCTCTGAAGGTCAGGTACTGAACCAGTGCCCAGAATGGTGCAGGAGGGGAGGGGAGAGAGTGGGAGTGGGAGTGTCTGATATATTATCTTTCAGATTAGACCTTGTAACCATGGATTGTCTTTTAATCTGTGTGTACACAATACCTTTCTCAATGGGGACCAAATCCCAGTTTGGTGGCTTTAGGTGCTACCAGAGTAAAATAAATAATTGAATAATAATAGTAGGAGTTTATTCATAGTAGGTTTTGGAAAACCTATATTTTTCTTAAATAACCAAAATGTTGAGCCCAATACAAAGTTAACTATCCCTTGAAATATTGTATATTTTAGTTTGCTTAATTTTTAAAAAATGAAGCAACCTGTCATCAACTCTCAACAATAATTCTATTCTCTTCTCACAGCAAACTGAAACTGCCATTAACATTAACACAAGTGGTACTCACACCACCTGATGGAAATAGGAGTCTATCACACTCTTAACACCGCAGCTGCAATAAATAAAAAAAATGCTCCTTAGAACTTTTTTGCAGCAGAAACTTTGCACTGTATCACTCCTTTTAGTAACAATACAGCTAGGAAGTTCCCATCTTCTCATGCTGATCTTAAATATTGAACAAGAATTTGCATTGCAGTAGTGCCTAGAGCTAGGTGCTATACATCCATAACAAAAAGAGCCACCCTCCGAGCATATAATCCAAGTATTTTGCAGTCTTAAATTACTTGAAACTTTCTAAACATTTGCCTTTATGCTCCAGTTTACATATTTGCAATCATAGACTTTAAGGCCAGAAGGGACCCTTGTGAACATCTAGTCTGACCTCCTGCACATTGCAGGCCACAGAACCTCACCCACCCACTCCTGTAATAGACCTCTAACCTCTGGCTGAGTTACTGTAGTCTTTAAATCATGATTTAAAGTTAGAGAGAATCCACCATTTACTCAAGTTTAAACCTGCAAGTGACCCTGACTCAATGCTGCAGAGGAAGGAGAAAAAAACCCAAGGTTTCTACCAATCTGAACCTGTGGAAAAATTCCTTCCTGACCCCAAATATGGTGATCTGTTAGATCCTGGGCATGTTGGTAAGTCCCACCAGCCAGACACCTGGGAAAGAATTCACTGTAATAACTCAGAGCCCTCTCCCCATCTAGCCTCCCATCTCAGGCCATTGGGGATATTTGCTACCGGCAGTTGAAGATGGGCCACATGCCATTATAGGAAATCTCATCATACCATCCCCTCCATAAACTTATCAAGCTCAGTCTTGAAACCACTTAGGTTTTTTTGTCCCCACTGCTCTCCTTGGAAGGCTGTTCACTCCTCTGGTGATTAGAAACCTCCATCTAATTTCAAGCCTAAACTTGTTGATGGCCAGTTTGTACCCATTTGTTCTAGTGTCAAGATTGGCCCTTACCTTAAATAACTCCTCTCCCTCCCTGACATTTATCCCTCTAATGTATTTATAGAGTGCATTCATATTTCCCCTCAGGCTTTGTTTTGTTAGGCTGAACAAGCCAAACAACTTGAGTTTTCTCTCATAAGATAGATTCTCCATTCCGCTGATCATCCTAGTAGCCCTTCACTGCACCTGTTCCACTTTAAAGTCATCTTTCTTAAACATGGGTGACCAGATTTGTACATGGTATTCCAAATAAGGTCTCACCAGTGCCTTGTATAATTCCAACAACACTTCCCTATCTCTACTGGAAATACCTTGCCTGATGCACCCTAGGACCGCATTACCCTTTTTCACGGCTGCATCACATTGGTCATCCTGCGATCAACCAATACACCCAGGTCTTCCTCCTCCTCCGTCGCTTCCAACTGATACGTCCCCAGCTTATAGCAAAAATTCTTGTAAAGAATAGCAAAAATACCATGTAAAATATTTATTTAATAAATTCATCTTGTTCCTTTAAGTAGCTTCAGTGTCCTAAATTAGCCTTGGAAGGATTCGATTTTTATCGGTAAATGTCAGTAAAAATCAGTTTCACTGTACACACACAAATGGATGAAAAAAAATGTTTCCATGGATGACAACTGAAATTTACAGATAGGCACAATAAGTAAAATGCTGCTGGAGAACTACAGTTTGATTTAAGGCTATTTACTTTGTATACTTGGATGTTGACAATCTGTGTTTTAACAGTTATAAAGCTTTAAGCTTTTTGAATCTCAACATCCACTGTCATTAAATGATTGTCTGCCCCCCCCTCCCCAATTTCCCACAACTGTGAACATTTAAAAATCGATACAAAAAAAATGCTTAAAAATAAACATTAATATTATCCATTGGAAATTATAAAAAATAAAAATCAAATTCTGCCAGGCCTAATCACAGTTCATACCATCATTATATGCCTTAGAATATGAACTGCTCTGAGGAATGGCAACTTTTTATGTTACTACACTGCCCTCTAGAGGCAGTTTCTGGCCATGGACTCTATGCACTGTGGACTACTATTAAACCTACCACAACTACAGTATACACAAAGTCCATCAAAATCCTGCCCCTTCCTGTGAATGCAAAGCTTATAGTGGTTTCACTGGAACCAGCTGCCCCTCTCAAACAAACAGGAAACTACATTAAGAATACTGATGACCCTGTTCCTCAGGGGAAAATACTTTAAATTCCTTTCCTAATTATCTTGCAAAAACTTTCATTTTTCAGAGTTGTCTTCACCAGCTATTTCTGTTCTGATTTAGCAAATCATAGTGCAGAAGGTGTAACTTTACCTGGGACAATGCTGGAGCAAAATTTAGTTTGAAAAAATTAACAATTCCAATTATAATCAGAGCTGTTAATTAGTTTTATACCTTTCTTATCAGAGCATTTTAAATTATCCATTCTTTAAAAAAAACAATTTGCTTACAGATAGAAACAGGAGTTTCCCTTTTCACTGGAAGCACCTCAAGCAGTTCTATTTTTTAAGCCTCTGCATACTGGAAGGACAATATGCGTCTATCTAGGTTTTTTGCATCATGCCATAGTAAACTTGTACTGCTGGTGTTCATGCTGTAACTGATCTGCACTTAAAACAGAGTATGTCACTCTGCAGAGCTGTTAACATGGCCCCTTTCACCAGCACTAAACTCAATTAAAGCAGTTTTTGTATTTCCACAGCAGTTTCCTAATAAAATTGAACCCCATCTACAAAGGGACACTCAAGATAGACCTAATTCCATCCATCTTAACAATGCCCTAGTTTTCACCCATTTCCAACACTCATCAGTCCCAAGTTTATTACTATTATTATGGTAGCAATTAGAGTTCCCATGCAAGACTGAGGCCCCAGTACGCGAGGCACTGGACAATATCATGGTAAGAAACAGCTCCTGACCCAATGTGCTTACAGCCTAAATAGACAAGGCAGGCAAAGGGGCTAATAAACTTTCCTTTCTCCCACCTATTTTACTCATGAAGAACCAAGTCAGAGAAAGACTTGACCAAGGTCAAACAGAAAAATCTAGGACACAGCCAGGACCTGAACTCAGAATCCAAATGTTCTGAATCCCACTGCAGCCACCTAATCACAGGACCATCCTTCAACAGATTAAATCATGAGCTTCATAGCTAGGCAAACAGCTACAATAAACCTGGTATTGCATGTTGCAGATGTTTGCTATCAGCAATTTGGGGTCTCAGAAATTTCCGTGAACCATTTTTGGTATGGGAGGGAGAAGAGAATTGGGTTTGCACCCACCGAGCTTCACTGAGATTTTAGACCCTCAAAACAAAGCTCATCAACATTTGGGTTAAATTGATCATTGCAAAAATCATGTGTAATTACAAACCTGTACAGATGGTTACCTAAACAATCTATTCATCAGTTTCCACCTATGAGGAAATAGCTAACCAAAGTGTTTAACAGGCTGAGACAAAGATAGGCAGTCTAGCCAGCCAGTCATACGGATCAGCAAATGAGTCAATGGTGGAGGGGAGCAAGGGAGAAAGCCTTCGCTTCAGATTAAAATTCTGAATGTAGTTAGATGCCTTTAGTGGACACATTAATCCACACTATTCAGCTGGATGAGCAGGGGGAACTAAACCAAATTCATTAATATTCATCTGAATTTTAAATTGCCAAATTTTATCCCAATTCAAATTTCTCATCCACAAACTAGCTCATCATCTTTGAAGTTGTTAAAAATCCAAGGGCCAGCTCCTCTGCTGACCCAAAGCTGCATGAACTCCACTCTGAGAGGCAGCATTGCTTAGTGAATAGGGCCCTGTCCAGGGAGTCTTGAGAGCTGGGTTGTATTCCCAGCTCAGCTACTTATCTACTGTGTGAACTAGGGCAAGTCACTTCACCTCTGTTTTCCCTCCCAGTTTTTCTCTTTCTTGTCTAATTAGACTGTAACCTCTTTAGGGCAGGGACTGTCTCTTACTAACGTATGTTCAGTGCCCAGGACAATGGGGATCAAATCATAGCTGGGGACTCTAGGCACTATCATAATGCAGATATCAATTATAAACTGGTTTGTACCAGTTGAGAAACTGGCCCCAAACCTGGTTCAAAATCCTAATCCAGATTTTTCCAGTAGTCATTTTACAGGCTGCAGAGGCCTTAACTGACTTCCAGGAAACAAACTGTTAAACTCCTCTTCAGACCTTACACAGGTGTTCATCTGAAGTAGGGCTGGAGGACTGAAGGCTGCATCAGCCTCTCATCGGAAATGCAGAAATTCAAGCCAATGAGGTTATTGTATGGTATGTAAAGCAGTGCTAAATTTGGTCAAGTTTAGCTGGTATCTTTTAACTTAAGTTACTTTACTACTAGTCGTTGAAAACCCAATATTGTGACAGTTGGACCGAAAAAAATCCACATCTGTGCAGTCTCCCTCATACAACCAAAGAAATTGTGTCACATGTATATTAGCGGTACAGTAAGGGTGGTAACTGGCTGGAGTTACCCCACACAGTGGTCTAGGACTCTTAGCATGGCATGGATACATGCCTTGCTGTAGTGCAGGTGTAATTCATAAAATCAAAATGGCTCAATTTAAAAAAAAAAAAAAAATCGATGATAGCAGACCCTGAAACCCAGTGATGACTCAGCCTGGTAGTATTCTGAACAAAAAGAGCTCTCAACCCATGCTTGTAGCTATTTCCATCGTTTCACGCGGACTCTGACATTCTAAGCTTCAGAGTGACACACAGACAGGTGACAATCCTGGAATCTTATTATATAGATTACTGCTGAGTTGAAAGACCATGCCAGTCCCTCTAGCGCCAGTTCAGTGTGGTTTGGATGACCATTTTCTTAAGTTTCTGTTAGAGGGAGTTGAACAGCATGAGAGACTTTTCACTTTGAGTTTTGTTATTAGCTTTGGGTTTGAACAAACCAAAAAGAAAAATAACTCACCCCAAACAACTAAGTTCTGCCTGATTTTCTGTGAAAGCCACACACACAAAACAAAACCGTTTTTTATGATTTCCACCATAAATCAATCCTGGTTTACGTAAAACCGGTCCCAGGATTGCATCAGTGCCTACAAATCTTTCAGCAAGACTGTTTAGACTTGCAGATTTGGGATGAACCCTAAAGCAAGGGGAGTTTCACCTGGTTTTAGGCTTAGCTTTAAAAGTTCTAAACCACTGCATGAAGCAACCAGGTTGTCAGGAATGCTGGGAATGAGGCCATAGAGACAGAATAGTGGCAGGCAGTGAGTACTGCTCAGGAAGAGTAACTCTTCTCACTACCAAAAAAGAGCAACAAATGCCAACTTCCCAAATCCAAGGTGCTAGAGTCAGGAGCCCTGCCTTTCCCAAAATATTCTCCTCTTCCCACTGCAAAGTGGTCTGGAAAAACACACTGCTGGGAGCAGTAGCTTTAGTAAAACAGTATTTAAAGTATTCCTCCCAGCCATTCAGCAATTCTTTTGGGGAGGAAGGGCCTGGATCTGCCACCTCCTCCTCCCCACACACTTTAAATACTACCTCTTCCTGTCTCTACAACAGTCCTTCTGCTAGCCCTTTTTAACGTCTTCTGTCAGCTAATGAAATATGAAGCTGAAGCAACCATGTTTTTGAAGGCATTCAGTGTCTAAAGATCTGTGCTGCAGCAAATCAGAGTGCCTACGTTTCCATAATGCACAGAAACTAATCCCAGATTTCAGCCAAAGTAAAGAACTTGCATACTAGAAGGTATTAATATTACCCTCTTTCAGAATAATGTGTGTTAATATGTTTATTTTAAGTTTCATATGTATGGATATTAAATATGTAACTTTCACAGCTGCACATTTGTTACTGTTCAGATTATCCCCCCCAGGGTAATTATATTGCAATATCCAAGTGCCAAAGCAAAGTCCTAAATTGTAATTACAGCATCTGGTTCAATAATACAATAGCTTTGAAATTACAACAGAAAAGCTATAATACGATAAGGGCCCACTGCTACCCTCATTAAACTCAGTAAGAACAAGATCAAGCCAGTAGCTTCTCAGTGGCTGAGAAGTAACAATGTGCTAATGTCCAAATAGATGTCAAATGTTATCCTGCAGATCACACATTAATTAGAAAATCTGTTTTTTAAAGTAAAAATGGGGAAGGGATCTGGTGCTTGTGTTCATGTTCCACAGCTAGGATTATAGTTTTTCCATCTGCCCAGCAAAGAACTTTAGAAGGCTAAACAGACAATTTGCAGTGAAGTATTTTCTCCAGAAGTAAATTTTCTAATTTGTACCAGCATTTCCGTGTGACATAACTGCGTATCCATCCATTTTAAAATGAGCTTTGTAAACTTTGAATGTGGTTTACTGGCGCAACATGCCACACATTTTTTAAATTCATTTGGTTGTGAAGCGTTGCTGCTGCAGGAAACACCAGGGTTGTTCAGGAACTAGCAAAAAAGTCCCAGGATCACCATTAGCAGAAAATGAATGCAAGTGGTTTAGCACATGAAACCCAATAAATTTAGCCCTAAAGCCTTTGCAGGCAACATCGCAGAAAACAAAAGCTCTTGCCTTTAGATTATATTTTGCAGTTAGGATGCAATAAATAAATAAATAAATAAATAAAGTCCCCAAACTCAAATACAAGTGATTAATAATTGATATAAATCAAGGATGTATGATTAATGCAGAGCTGGTTGCTATGCTCTAAACTTCATTGCTGGGAGCAAGAATAAGAAGCAGAAACGTGCAGGCCAGCGTCTCCAAGGGCGCACACTGGTTCCCCCAGTCTCTGGTGAATGGGCAATAGAAGAAAGTGTATAATAATGCTTCCTTATATCTTCTGGAAGATGATCAGTAAAAAAGGCTCCCTGGTCCCAGACCTTGAAGAAGTCCTTAATCTAATAAGAAGTTGTAGAATAGCTTTTAAAAATCATAACCTCAAAATTAAAAAAAGCAAACCTAGTACAACCTCCACTATTGATTAAAAACCCACAAGCTTTATCACCAGATAATTACTTCATGAGCTGTTTTTTCAACAGCACAAGCATAGGCATTTCTGAATAAGAAATTTTAATTTCAAGGTATCTCTATAATTTATTGTGCCTGTTACTGTTATATTAGACAAGCTAATGCAATCTCTCTGCAGGCATGACATTTTTCTACTCAGCTTCAGTTCAATTTATTCCCTAATTTCAACTTAACAAAACCTATATTTTTTTGTATCTATAGTGCACCCTTGTTTTTATACTGTTCCTCCTTCATCGGGCAACTGAAAAAAGCAGATAATAAAAGAAAAGGTGAAGGGGAATGCTTTGCTAACAGACGGAACTCACAGTAGGGTGTTGGAAAGGAACTACCACGGGAGCATGCCTGCTGTGCTAATGGCAACCCCATTCCATATTGAAAGTTACATAGGATAGAAATCATTCGTTCAATGTTTGATGGAAGCAAAAGCTCCCACCAAAGTAATGCTTGAATAAGGGATGTACACTACAATACTCTACGTTCCTGACATTTCAGAAGTGCGAGGGCTCAGCCCCATTGACTGTTGCTACAGTTCAAGTCACACTGAATTCTTGCATCGGTATGTCTACATTGTCATCAGGAGTGTGACTGCAGTGTATAGACAAAGCTGAGCTAACTTTGATCTAGCTACTCAAGGGTAGTCAATAGGTGGACAGTGGGCCAAATCCGGACCGCCAGATGCTTTTGAACGCACTGTGACATCTTTTTATTTAATTATCAGTATTGTTACAGGTTTTGTATTAATTTTCTCTGGAGTCTGGACCTTGACAATACCTCGACCAAGAAATTTGGACCTCGACAAAAAAATAATTGGTTACCCCTGAGCAAGATCAAAGCCAACTTGAGTAATAGCAGCAGTGAAGCCACAGCAACGCAGGCAGCAGCTACTGAAACATGCCCCCCGGGGTCCTAGGTCAGCTGGGCTAGCCCGTGCAGCCACAGCTTCACTGCTATTGTTATGCCAGCTAGCTTGATCAAAGAGAGCTCAGTAGGTCTACATCTCCTGCAATCACACTCCCAATTACAGTGTAGACATGCGCCGCATGTCTACAGTGCACAGTGTGCGGAAAGGAGCCTCCCAGCCAGATTCAGCAAATCTGAGCTAGGAGGGCTTGTGTTAGTGCCCCTGAAAGTAATCAACTCCCCTCCCTAGGCTCCATAGCCTGAGCTGCACCTTCAGAGCGCTGTCTGCACAGGTATTATTAGAGTGCTAGCGTGAGCCCCACTAACCCAAAGTCTGTCAACCCAGGCTGCCAGGATCACTCCCGAATGCTGTGTAGACAAACCCTAAGGGCCTGACCCAACTCCCACTGAAGATAAGACGGGAGGGAGTTTCTATCAACTTCATTGGGAGCCGGATCAGGCTGTAATTTGATTGCTAGTTTGGTTCAAATGTAAAACTACATAGTAGTTGCTGTAATGACACCCAAGAGGGAATTCATTCTTGCACAGGAACTGAGGCCAACACAAAGTGCAAGGGGAAGAACTTGTGTCCCTGATCCTGGGGTGCTGAGGGGTTCCTGGTGCAGCTGAGAGCACCTAAAGTATTTCCTATTGCTCATTTAAAACTCAGACCATGGGCTACCTAAATGCCCAAAACTGATCTGATTCTCATTCTAAATACATCTTATAAATGGACTAAATGACCTAATGGGCGGGGGGAGAGGGGGAAGGGGGTTTTACCTCTAATTTGTTTTGTGTGCGTGCATACACAAAGATTCACAGACAAAAAAAATACATGAAGATGTGGTTAAAGATGGAAGTATGTATCAGTGTAGCAGTGCGGCACCTCCTGCTGGTTGTCCAGGGAATTGGCTTTTCCAGCTCTGACGCGCCCTCTGCTGGCCAATGTCCCGCTTGCCGCTGGCCCCCCCATCTCCCTCCTGGACCCCGGTGCCTCTTTACATTGGGTGCTGCCTCCTGGCAGTACCCCCACAGATCTTGGTCTCCCCTCCCCGGGGAATCCTCAATCCCCTATCCCACCTCACCTCAGTATATGGCTACTGCCAGTCACCATCTAGCCCCCACTCACTGGGGCAGACTGCAGTGTACATGCCATTCATCACTGGCAAAGGGGGGTTTGGAACTGCTGCCGTTGCCTACCCCAGGTTACCCCTCTGTAGCCCCAGTACCTGTCCTGGCCCTTATCAAGGCCTGCAGCCTGGGGGCTCTCTAGGCTGGAGCTCCCCAGCTCCTTTAGCCTTTCCCCAGCCCTGCTCCACTCTAGGTACCTTCCTCAGCTTCTAGGCAGCCAGGCCCTTCTCCCTCAGAAGCTAGAGGGAGAGTCCTCTCAGCTCCTGGCTTCCCTCGCCTTTATAAAGCCAGATACGGTCTGATTGGGGCGTGGCTGTTTCCCCAATCAGCCGAGGCTTGCTGCTCTCCCTAGCAGCAGCCTTCATGCAGCCTCAGCCCTGTCCCAGGATTGATTTCAAGCCCTTCAGGGCAGGAGCGGGTGACCACCCCACTACAATCAGTAACCTAAGGGTAAAAAAACATTACAGTGATGATGTGATTATCTCAAAAGCAAACATTATAAACTCAGGACATTCAGAGTTAAGGTTCTATCTAAAAGAGGATATCCTACCAAACAGCTAAAGCACGTAAACAAGATTAACTCTACCATGTAACGGTACCATGCAATAACCATCCAGTTGTGATTATGGCATTTGAGTGTTTGTGGTACCAGATTAGATTAAGCTGGTTTTTAGAACCTTTCTCCTCCCTCTCTCCCCCCCCCCCCCATATTTTGTCTTCTCATACTGTCTCTACAGGACAAAGCTAAGGTTGTTTGGTGCCTTAATTGTGCATTTCCATAACTTAATACATTTGGTTTTCTTTTAAGTGTAACCTTCACTTTGAATGCCCTGGATTTAGTAATCCTTGGTTTTGTGATTATTACCCCTTCTCTATTGTCCCTTCACCTCTCTGCCTCAGTTTCCCCCATCTATAAAACGACAGCCTAGGTAAGATTATCAAAGCCTGACCCTAGATTTGTGACATTATTTAAAATTCTATGTTGTGTTCTTTGTAAGGTGCTTGGAGATCTACGGATGAAATGTGTTACATCAAAAATAAGTATTGTGGTTATTAATTATTATGATTATTCTTCAAACACAGGTGTAGCTAAAGTATGATATTTATAGACACACACATTTTCGCCCTAGTTTACCAGTAATATCCTGTGGTGAACGTGACTATTAACAAATGGAGATAATTTTCTAAGGGCAATGCTGCAAAAGTAAAAAGCACGTGCCCTAGCATTTATGACACACATCTATCTATACCCAGGCTCTCAAACAAGGGGGACAGTGTTATCCCATCTATAAATGAGGTATCCCAGGCCTGAGCCACCCCTCGCACTGACACAATTATCTTGGCAAATTTAAGGCCTGTGAATCAAAGGACTCACATGAGACATCTGATTTTGAGCAACAAGCTACTATCCCATTCACAAACTTGAAGCAGCTTTTAACATATTCTGGTGTAGTGTCCCAATGCTTTCAAATTTTACTGCTTGCTCTGGCATTTTGTGAACTATAAAACAGCATTTCCCAAAATTAACATTTTTAGTCTCATATTTTTATTGTGATGGTGATCAAATGACTGTAATTATGAACACTTTTGAGTAGTTTAATCTTTAAATTACAGTCATTTACTTAAAAAAAAACAACAACGAGCAGAAGACTATCTGCAAAGACTGATTGCCTGGGGGAATGTCAAGCTGCTTAATAACTTTGCTATTACTCCCGTATTCTTTTTCTCTATATCCACACACAATACTAAAGGCCTGATCCAAAGTCCAGTGAAGTCAATGGAAAAACTCCCACTGACTTGAGAGGGCTTTTTCAGGCCCTAAAACTTCACGCATAATTTAAATCAATGTTATTTTCCTGTCGCAATCATACGGCACATTGTATTACTAAGCTAACCTACATCTTTTGTTCTTGCTGCTCAGAAAAATGATCTCACTCTTGAAAGTGGTAGCATTAAATTATGCAGTAGCGTGCAATTTCAAAGCATCTCTAAACTGAGCTCTGAGGTTTCAAACACTTTCCCAACAGACATTTTTTGCATTTTCTGAGGACAGTAATCACAGAAAGTAACGAGACAGAAGATGTAACCAGCTTGATACTGTGAAATTCACAGTATTTTTTAACTCAGTGCACCGTAAGAACTAAAGCTGTGGAATCTGAAAAAAGGTTTTATGATTGAAAAGGTCAACAAATAAGATACAGTTGTGCTTATTAAAGTCCTATCTTGATGATGGGTCAGAGTCCGATGCCCTTCATCTTGATAAGTAGCATTTACTTCAGGAGTTGTCCCACTGTCTTCAGTGGAACTGCTCAATGAGTTGGGTGCTGCTGTAGTAGGAGGATTTTATATTTGTATTAGAATGAAGGATAAGGAATAATAACGTAGCAGGTATTAAATGTACTGGTGTATGATTTGATAATATCCTGCCAGCCACCCTTTTTGAATAGGGGAAAGAAATGGCCTAATGGGCCATTTGGTAAAGATACATCAGCTGGAATCTGTGTCTGAGTTGATTTCAAAGCAGTAACAGACCTTTTAGAGTCACCACTTTGTTGTAGGTTTAGCATTTTAAAATAAGTAAAAGAATGCAATAATTGCAATTTAATGTTCCTGTTCAAATGTTTTGTGTAAATCAATTCTGTTTTGTGTGTGAATGAGGAATGTATGTGTTAGAAGATAAGTGTGAAGGCCATCACCAAACCAGATGTTCTAGGGAGGAACTGAAGACAGACACTAGGGCACCAGAGGGTTGCAACTATTGAAATGGCAGAGAATGGCAGATTGACAACTCTAAAGATGAGACAGGCATCTATCAATGGGGACAAGGTAGCGGTGATCAAAACAAGCATGGAATAACTCCCTGGAAGACCAGATAAAGAGTGAGAAGGACAATTAAAGAAAACAAGCACTCGTCAAACAACAATTAATTACAGCATGATGTACAAAACTCATTGGTCCCAATGAAGGAAAATCACTATATAAACAGGGTGCCTTGCCATGAAACTTTGGGTTCGTCCTGCCCAAGCACGGCTGTCAGGCAGCTGTTGGCGGCACACCTGCGGGAGATCCGCCGGTCCCGCGCCTTCAGCGTCCCCGCCACTGAATTGCTGCCGAAGCCGCGGGACCGGCGGACCTCCCGCAGGCATGCCGCCGAAGGCAGCCTGACTGCCACTCTCATGGCGACCGGCAGGCTGCCCCCCGGGGCTTGCCGCCCCAGGCACGCGCTTGCTGCGCTAGTGCCTGGAGCCACCCCTGGTCCTGCCAAAACTTCCCCGGAGCATCGTGTCGCGACCAACATAACCTGGCTCCTACCTACCCGTGATCAACGTAGCTGGCCACTAGATTGAGCTGAACTCTAGACTCGTAACTATAACATCGACTGGCGGGCGGGCGTGTGATTGAATGCATATGCCAATTGTTGTATCTTCAATAAACACGGCATATTGCCTTTTCCCCTGACAAAGATCCCGTGTGCTTCTTATAACACTACTCAGTGTTCAGTTATCAGAAGGTATGCCTATGCTGCAAAAAAAAAAAAAAAAAAAAAAAAAAAAAAAAAAAGAGGTGTGGCCATAACCCATGTTAGCTAACTCTGGTTAAAACAGCAGTGAAAACAGGGCATCTAGGGTTAGCAGATCAAGTAACAGCTTCTAGGGGAGCATGGGACTGAACTTGAGCTGCTGACCTGAATTAAAAGCCGAGTTGCTGTGTCTTCACTGCTATTTTAACCAGATTAGTTAACCTGGGCACAGGTGCCGGCTTCCTGTGGGCCCCGGGGGGTGCTCAATCCCCACACTCTGCCCCCAGCCCTGCCCCCACCAATCCCTTTCCCCAAGCCCCTCCCACCTTGCCTCTTCCCACTCCCGCTCTGCCCCAGGCTCCACTCCCCCCCCCAAAGCCTCTACCCCCACCCTCCCTCTTCCCACCCAGTTCCGCTCCTTTCCCCGAGCACACTCCATTCCCACTCCTCCCGCCCCCCAGCACCTCCTGCATGCCGTGAAACAGCTGATCACAGCAGGTGGGAGGCACTGGGAGGAATTGATCGGCAAGGCCGGCGCCAGACGGGAGGCGCAGTGGGGTAGCTGGCTCCCGGTGGATGCTAAGCACCGGCTAATTTTTTTCCATGGGCCCCCCAGCCCTGGAGCACCCATGGAGTTGGCATCTATGAACACAGGTTAGCTACCCTGAATTAAGAACAAACCTTTTTTTTGCAGTGTAGATTTAAAACTCCATGCTACTCTCTGTCAAAAAGAGAGAACTCGGTGCTTGCACAGTTGGAGAAGCAACACAAATGGAAAATTAATGTAATTGTTGTGATCAATATAGATATGGTGACTGAGTTACACCACATCCAAAGACATTGTGAATGTTTGTTCTGTTCACATTTTTATAAGGTAGAAGAGAAGAAGGAAGTATGATCCCTGGGGGGTGCATTGTTCCCCAAAGTTTAGTGTATAATAGCTCGTATCTGTGGACACTAATAATTTCCCATAAGGTGAAGATGATGTGCAAGTATATGGGCTCTGTGAGTCAGGCATTGGTTCATTCCTAGCTTGAGGAGGAAATCTTTAGAATCAATTTTCTCTCTACTGCTTCCAGGAAAATCAGATTACAGACTTACTTGTATCTATTAATGTCAGTGTGCTATGAACCCTAAAATGGTTGTTCAAGGCAGCTGTAGACTGAAACAAAAGCAATGAGGATTATTTGCTTCATCTAATTATTATACATGATTTGCATTTTAATTCATTTTAAAATAATTAAAAATCAATTTAGAATGGATGGATTCTGCCACTCTCACTCAAAGTAGTAACTCACTCAGAGTTGTCCCATTGAAATCAATGGACTGTTGGACCCAATTCAGCAAAGCACTTGGGGACAGATTCACAAAGGGATTTAGGAGCTGTGATGCTGTATGATTGAGATATGACCATTTATATCATTACTATTGCCACTGTTAGACAATTGCAACAAATCTTGTACAAAGATATCATGAAAGGTGTCAATGGAAAAGTTATGATGTGCTAAGTATGTTTATCTTGTTTATCCATATATCATCATTCTATCGGAAGTTATGAATATTGGCTCTATAGATCTAGATTTCAAATGTGTTTGCTCCTGGGATAACACCCACAAGGTAATTTACATCCAGTCTGGCCAGCACATTGTGAATGAACTACTCTAGTTGGTGGCCCATTAAAGAACACTTAACTCTCACAATTGGCCATAGAAAAAGCTTGTCCCTGCCCAATGAGCCTTCCAGTGGACTCTTTAACCAGAATATGAGTAATGGATGCTCCTACGAGTCATCAAGCTGTGTAAGAGCATGTGACTTACTCAAGTGACCCTGGACTCCATCTTAGGCCTGTAATTTTCCACAAACTGTGCTGTGAGTTTAGCCATATGCCTGGAGGTTCTCTTTTTCAAAGAGGGGATATAAAAGACCCTTAGATCATCTCCATTTTGCCTCTTTCCTGCTCTGATATCTGGACTTAAACTAAAAGGGGCGTATTGATGATAGACTGAAGACCTTCCGATCTTTTGGAAGTTACCAGAGATTTTACAAGCCAACAGTCTGTACCATCACTGCTACAAACCTGATCCAGGAACTTTGCAATGACTGTATGCGAATGATTTTTTGGACCATTTTAACTCTCTCCTTTTCTCTTATAAATAAACCGTTCGATATTAGATACTAAAGAACATAACATAAGAACGGCCATACTGGGTCAGACCAAAGGTCCATCTAGCCCAGTATCCTGTCTACCGACAGTGGCCAACACCAGGTGCCCCAGAGGGAGTGACCCCAACAGGCAATGATCAAGTGATCTCTCTCCTGCCATCCATCTCTACCCTCTGACAAACAGAGGCTAGGGACACCATTCCTTACCCCTCCTGGCTAATATCCATTAACGGACTTAACCTCCATGAATTTATCCAGTTCTCTTTTAAATGCTGTTATAGTCCTAGCCTTCACAACCTCCTCAGGCAAGGAGTTCTACAAATTGACTGTGCGCTGTGTGAAGAAGAACTTCCTTTTATTTGTTTTAAACCTGCTGCCCATTAATTTCATTTGGTGGCCCCTAGTTCTTGTATTATGGGAACAAGTAAATAACTTTTCTTTATTTACTTTCTCTATATCACTCATGATTTTATATACCTCTATCATATCCCCCCTTAGTGTCCTCTTTTCTAAGCTGAAAAGTCCTAGCCTCTTTAATCTCTCCTCATATGGGACCCGTTCCGAACCCCTAATCATTTTAGTTGTCCTTCTCTGAACCTTTTCTAATGCCAGTGTGTCTTTTTTGAGATGAGGAGATCACATCTGTACGCAGTATTCAAGATGTGGGTGTACCATGGATTGACATAAGGGCAATAAGATACTCTCTGTCTTATTCTCTATCCCCTTTTTAATGATTCCTAACATCCTGTTTGCTTTTTTGACCACCACTGCACACTACGTGGACATCTTCAGAGAACTATCCACAATAATTCCAAGATCTTTTTCCTGATTCGTTGTAGCTAAATTAGCCCCCATCATTTTGTATGTATAGTTGGGGTTATTTCTTCCAATGTGCATTACTTTACATTTATCCACATAAAATTTCATTTGACATTTTGTTGCCCAATCACTTAGTTTTGTGAGATCTTTTTTGAAGTTCTTCACAGTCTGCTTTGGTCTTAACTATCTTGAGCAGTTTAGTATCGTGTGCAAACTTTGCCACCTCACTTTTTACCCCTTTCTCCAGATCATTTATGAACAAGTTGAATAGGATTGGTCCTAGAACTGACCCTTGGGGGACACCACTTGTTACCCCTCTCCATTCTGAGAATTTACCATTTATTCCTACCCTTTGTTCCCTGTCTTTTAACCAGTTATCAATCCATGAAAGGACCTTCCCTCTTATCCCATGACAACTTAATTTACGCAAGAGCCTTTGGTGAGGGACCTTGTCAAAGGCTTTCTGGAAATCTAAGTACACTATGTCCACTGGATCCCCCTTGTCCACATGTTTGTTGACCCCTTCAAAGAACTCTAATAGATTAGTAAAACACGATTTCCCTTTACAGATTGGCAACAGCATGATTATTAGGTAAGATCGGAGTTATATATTGACCTGGCTATGTGGCTGATCTTTTCATATCAGAAGAACCCTTTGTTTGATAAAATTGGTTTTCAGTAACTGCTGATCAAGTCTAGTGTCTGGGTGGTGAAACAAGGACTGGGATGTCTAAGGAGACTACATTTTGGACTTCTTGTTAACCAGTGTGGTAATACACAAGTATACTTTTGTGTCTGGCTTGGTATTAGAATAATAGAATAGAATAATAATAATAATAATAATAATAATAATAATAGAATAACCACCAGTTTGGGGTGAGTCTGCCCTATTTCTCATCTGTTTGTCCTGAATCTGGCATCTTTTCAGCTGCAACCCACTGAGGCATGGTGACAAGAACCTAAAGAGGAAGTTAGGTGCCTAGTGGAATTTACAACAGTACCTGAATGTGTTTGATTGAAATTCAGTGGGAGAGGCATCTAACCTGCTTGTTTTGTAAATCCCACTAGGTGCCTAGCTGCATCTTTAGGTGCCTAAATCCCTCTGCACATCTGGCCCTCAAGCACATGTCTAACTTTGTCCACAACTAAACTAGTCATGTGTTTAACTTTAAACACACGCATGAGGGTTTTGATGGATTAGGGCCTAACCAGAAAATGCCTAAAACTCCCCACATTTTCGAACCATTTTTATAAAGGTTTTGAAACCAGAAGAAGGAAAAAATATTCCTTAAATAAATAAATAAATAAATAAATGTGCATCTGTTCTGTAAATCCTCTGGGTTCTTTTAGTTATAAGCCCTGGAAACTTGGCCTGGAGTGATTCTGCTGAACTTTTACCATGAAGAATCCCAGCAAAATCCATAGTCTTTGAAAGGAAAAACAAAATAATTAAATCCATTAATCAGAAAACAAAACAAACCACTGTTTTATCATATCCCCAAGCTAACACATGCAAATTAATGTCTGATAGAATAAATTTCAGTAACAGTTACTTGTAGATCTACAAAGCGAATCTCTTCTCTAGGACTAAAGGGACTTCAGGATTTATGAATTGGACTAAAAGAAAAAAATAAGTTCAAGGTTGCAGACTGTGCAAGATGCTTAGAAAAGGTGGAATGTTTTGCTGTGTGTGTTAGCTACTGATCCGTTGGCTTAGTTATTACATTCCCAGAGCCTTTCATTTGTATCCACTCAATCCCATGAGCTTCAATTTTGCACAAGTATAATTTACATCAGAATATGGTCTCTGTTATCTAACTCCTTGCCTGGAGCTACCTTGAGACAGTACATAGGGTGCTATAGCAAAGGTAATCTAAAGCCCATCCAGTGGTGTGGCTGCAGCACAATACTGCAAACCACTGTTTCCTCCTATTTCCCAGTACTGGTATTGCTTCTGGCGTGGGTGGCTGAAGCTCAATCCAGACTGGTCTCATTGGAGACCCTATCTATCTCCAAAAAGCAACAGAGGGTCCTGTGGCACCTTTAAGACTAACAGCAGTATTGCAGCATAAGCTTTCGTGGGTGAATGCCCACTTCATCAGACGTAAGTCTGATGAAGTGGGCATTCACCCACGAAAGCTTATGCTGCGTCTGATGAAGTGGGCATTCACCCACGAAAGCTTATGCTGCAATACTTCTGTTAGTCTTAAAGGTGCTACAGGACCCTCTGTTGCTTTTTACAGATTCAGACTAACACGGCTACCCCTCTGATACTATCTATCTCCAGGCACTGGGAAAGCAAAGAAACTGTATTTTCTTGGGTCTGATGATGGCACTGAAGCCAGTCTCTCTTGCTTTGTCCATGCCCAGTAGCAGGGTTGGCAGAATACAAAGCTGCAGAACATTGCATGAAAGCACCCTCCGGGCAGAGGAGCAATGGCTCAGTTCTGCCCTGCTGAAGTCAATGAGAGCCATTGACTTCAATGAGAGCAGGATCAGACTCCAATTGCTCAACACCACCGCCTGTAAGCTGTGTGGTGAGGTGAGGGGATGGCAAATCAGAAGAGGATAAAAATTAATCATAATGCCATATTTGGCCAGTGATTCATAGATTCATAGATTCTAGGACTGGAAGGGACCTCGAGAGGTCATCGAGTCCAGTCCCCTGCCCGCATGGCAGGACCAAATACTGTCTAGACCATCCCTGATAGACATTTATCTAACCTACTCTTAAATATCTCCAGAGATGGAGATTCCACAACCTCCCTAGGCAATTTATTCCAGTGTTTAACCACCCTGACAGTTAGGAACTTTTTCCTAATGTCCAACCTAGACCTCCCTTGCTGCAGTTTAAGCCCATTGCTTCTTGTTCTATCCTTAGAGGCTAAGGTGAACAAGTTTTCTCCCTCCTCCTTATGACACCCTTTTAGATACCTGAAAACTGCTATCATGTCCCCTCTCAGTCTTTTCTTTTCCAAACTAAACAAACCCAATTCTTTCAGTCTTCCTTCATAGGTCATGTTCTCAAGACCTTTAATCGTTCTTGTTGCTCTTCTCTGGACCCTTTCCAATTTCTCCACATCTTTCTTGAAATGCGGTGCCCAAAACTGGACACAATACTCCAGCTGAGGCCTAACCAGAGCAGAGTAGAGCGGAAGAATGACTTCTCGTGTCTTGCTCACAACACACCTGTTAATACATCCCAGAATCATGTTTGCTTTTTTTGCAACAGCATCACACTGTTGACTCATATTTAGCTTGTGGTCCACTATAACCCCTAGATCCCTTTCTGCCGTACTCCTTCCTAGACAGTCTCTTCCCATTCTGTATGTGTGAAACTGATTTTTTCTTCCTAAGTGGAGCACTTTGCATTTGTCTTTGTTAAACTTCATTCTGTTTAACTCAGACCATTTCTCCAATTTGTCCAGATCATTTTGAATTATGACCCTGTCCTCCAAAGCAGTTGCAATCCCTCCCAGTTTGGTATCATCCGCAAACTTAATAAGCGTACTTTCTATGCCAATATCTAAGATAGTGTGGTTCTTTTTCTACAGTGCTTTTCCCTTAGAGAAGTGTGGAATCCATCTTGGTCCATCAATTTCTTCAGGGAGAAAATTAGCTTCATCGCCTCAAACCATGTAAGAATGGGCCCTCTCCTTGCAGGAGGCGATAGTCAGAGGATTAATTAAGGGTTAGCATCTGGCCTCCAAACCCAACCCCAAACTGAGTTCCAGAGTATGCAGACCAATATGTATTGAGATGGGAACCATCTGGTTGTTGCAGTGGCTATATGAATCTGACCAACCTTCTGGAGCGGTTATAGAGTTCCTGGTCAAATCCCACAAGGTCGACCCAAAATCTGAAGGGTATGGAGACTGCATGCACACTACTTGATTTCTAGGTTAACCTTATAGTGCATACCCTTCTGGTGCTGACATATTGTATGCAAAATATATCCTGTATGTGTGGTGTAATTCATAGATTCATGTTTATATAGATATACATTCTCTCTCTCTCTCTCTCTCTCATCGGAACGAAATCTTAAGAGCTGGAGAATTCACTCAGCACATCCTTTTTGTCCTCCTTTTATTTTCCCTTATTTTTTAAGAAAATCTTCTTGTTTAATGCCAGGATATTTTTTGCTCAGTGGGTGAGGAATGTATGAGTTAAGGGGTTAATTAGTATAGCTGTTTTAAACAGCTAACAACTGAGTCATATATTAATGTATGTTGTTGGTCAGGTTTTAATGAATAAGGTAATAAAACCCACCCCAGAAAAACCTGAACACAAGTTAATGAAATCCATGGATCTACTTATAAAGTGTTAAAATGTTTCTCCCTCTTTTTTTTTTTTTTTTTTTTTTTTTGCATTATTAAACTCTGTTCAGTTTCTTTGTATGGTTTTTCCCATCAATAAAGAGCTTTGTTTCTGCATTGCATTGTGCAAACCAAGAACTCTAATATTATCAAACTAGGTCGGACTCTTCCTGCATAATAAATATAATAGCAGTAAAATCAATTTGATCCAGGCAGTTTTGTTTCAGCATTAAAAGAAATAAAATCTGACACAGGATATGCCAGTTCGCAGAGTTTATCAGTTCCATTAACAGAGATGAATTGTATACTACAATGATTGGAGAGTGTTAACACTCAGGAATGAAGTAGCATAGTCTGTTTTGTTTTAGAGAGGCTTGTAGTTGTTCATAAATCCCTTTTAATAAGATAAGGAAGCAAGAGAGCCCTCATCTCTATGCATGGCATGCACTGCTATGAGGATGATCACATTTGAAAACCAAGAACATAATTCTTACCTTCATTCCCTGCAGCTGGGATCACTGTACAGGCAGCAAGATCCGCCCTGGGGAAGGGAGGTGCATTTAGTTGTGCGGGCAAAAGGCTGTGAAATAAGAAATATCTAAGAAAAAAATTGAGGGGAAAAATTAATTGCTTTTGACTGGCTCTATCATTGAGTTACTTTTGAGCAGTGTTTTTCAGCTACCTCAGGAGCTGCCTTCAGGCTCAGTTGGTGGGAAGGTTACTGTAACTTAGGACCTTTATGGATGTGGGAAAGTGGATAAGAAAAAGAGTGGGATCTGTAAGGGAAACAAAAATTAAGGTGCACGGTAAATGGACCAGAAAATGGATGTGGCTAACTTTGCATTGTCTTACTAGGGTTACTGTGTGCTAGTCCTCAGCTCCTCACAGGGTAGGGTCATATATCAGAAAATAGTTCAGTACACATTTGAACCAAGTTTTAAAACTGCTTTGAGACATGGCTACATTATTAGTGTAGACCAGAATTTAAATCCCACACTTTAAATTTTCCCTGCTCCTAGGGCCCAGTCCATCTCCTATTAAGTCAATGAAGAGACTCCAACGGACTTCATTGGGAGTTGGATCTAGCCCACTAGTGTATTTGCTGCATCGCTTCCTCTGGTCAAGGATGTCTGTATGTGGCTCACTCTTAAGATTTTAATGTTGTAGTGAGCTGGGGGTCACTACAGAGCAACACAAGGTGTATTCCCAGCCTACCTGGCTTGAAAATGAGAGGCAGAGAGACACTCTCAAAGTCTATATAGCATTTGTGAGTCAAAAGTCCTAGGGCTGGTCCACACTACCCGCCCAATTCGGCGGGTAGAGATCGATCTTCTGGGATCGATTTATCGCGTCTCATCTGGACGCGATAGATCGATCCCAGAAGCGCTCCCCCGTCGACTGCGGAACTCCTGCTCGCCGAGAGGAGGAAGCGCTGTCGACGGGGGAGCCTGCCTGCGCCGCGTGGACCCGCAGTAAGTGAATTTAGTTCGATCTAGGAAACGTCGACTTCAGCTACGCTATTCTCGTAGCTGAAGTTGCGTTTCCTAGATCGATCCCCCACCCCAGTGTGGACCTGCCCCTAGTCTGCCTTGTTTCAGAGACGTTTGCAAGAACATGACAGCAAGCCACCTCTTAACATCGATGGGAGTCCAACGACTAACCTTCACTGGGTGTTTGTCTATGTGGGGAAACTGACCAGCATAGCTAGAGCACAGTAACTATTTGGAAATGGAGTAATTATTCCAGAATAAAGTGTCCACACAGGGGAGTATTACTGGCATAGCTAGAGCGGAATAATAATTAAATCATATATACCGGTCAATTTCCCATATAGACAAGCTTTAAATCCTCTCCGTGGTTCTTGGTCCTTCCTGCCATTCTTGCTTGCTTTGCTGAGCACACATTGTGGAGTTGCCATGGTGCTTTAATAGTGCCCCAGCTCTCGAGCAACCACAAAGTGTTAGTTGATCTGAAAATAAATCAACCTCCAAAACCTGAAGCAAAACATTTCAACTGCTTTCAAGTCTCCAGGGCTTTTGTTAATAAAAAAGAGAGGCATTGCATGGGCATATCAAGGAATGTCTTTAAGTATTGCCTTTGCTTCCATTCTCCGACTGATAGGTCCTACAAAGAGATTTGCACAGATACTTGTTTTTCTAACTGCTAGGCATCCAGAGTACAAATGTGCATTCAGTTAGCAAACCACCAGTATCAAATTACAGCACGGGTCAGCCACAAAATTGCAGTTGTATTTTTTTAGGGCCATTGTATGCTAACAGACAAGACCTATTTGTTGTTCTTCACCACAGTATTGAATTCCTAAATTGCTTCCTTGGTTCAAAAAGTTCTGATGCCATTTACGTTGTGCCAGTAGCAAAACAAATTCAGGTACAGTAATCCTCCGAAATCTAATAATTGTGTGTCAACAGAAGAGGAAGACTGCATTTTTCACATGAATAATACATTTTTAATATCATTTTCATTACTCAAGTTCAAAACCTACCATTTCAAAGCCTGCTTCAATGATATTATTCTTGCTTGGGTTTTATTTGCTTGTTTGGTTTATGTTTTGGTACAAAAGAATTCAGCGAAACATGCAGAAATCAACATGGTTCTGAAATGCAGAGGAATCTGCATGCTTAGCAGGATTATTTACCATCATGCATTAACCTCTTTAGCCTTAACAGATCTCAAGTTCACAGCACAGAATACTGTTCTTCCCTTTCCCCCTACTAATGGCACAATTTCAATCAATCAGTTCCAGATGTTGGCTTTTTTAGTTATTTGGGCAAAAGCTGAAGAGCCACACTACCCATTATTAAAGTTTCCTCTACCGTGAGATGCTTTATAGATGCAATTAGAGTGCAATGATACTCGTATTAATCACCTTTGGAGGTCCAAGAGAACTTTGAAGGTTGCATTCATTCTATCTTATGCTTTGATTCCATCAGATCTTACAAGCTAAGCAGGGCCTGGGTTAATACTTAGACGCAAATTTTCTAAGGTAGACCCCACTTGCTATCATTTGATAGCTTGGACTCTTCCCACTGAGTCAGAACTGAACCACTATTGCAGGAGCACCGTACCACTGGAATTAACATCTTTTGGAGGAAATGTAAAACTGATGTTGAGCGCTCTTGCAGTCGTTAAAGATCTTGTGGCACTCAACATCCATACTCTCTAATGGGGAAAGCACCGGGTCTTGACCAAATTCCAGTTCAGATAGTTACATTCTGCAATTTTTCTTTTCCAAATTAAAATACATATTATTCACTTCTTATCCTAATTGTTCTGTAAAGCTGAGCACTATTCAGCAACTGACACACTTCACTCCAGAGGTGGCTGCATTTCACTGATCGATGAAGTGATCCCCATATTTTGTTTTTGTATTACTTTCTTAACTTTGCAAAGTGTTTGGGGATGCCTGCAAATGAAAGGCACTATGGCCCAGATCCTCAAAAGGTTTTTAAGCACTTATGTAAATTCCAGGACAAAAAAACCCAAACAAACTAAGTTACAGGGGAGTTAAGGGTGAGGGTACATATCAGAAACTTAAGGGCAAAAGGCATCAAAAGGTTGCTACAAATATTCCATAACTAAGCATGACAAATCCAGAGTTAAAGTTACTATTAAAAGAAATCCAGAACATATTAGCATATGGAAATGTACTATCAAAGCACCCAGACAACATTAACTCTGTTCTACAGAGATGCCTTGAAATAACAAAATGATTATGTTTAAAGCATTTTAGTATTTGTGGTTTCATACCAGATGAAAATTAGTTTTAAAGACAGAAAGGCGCAAGTAGCTACCATTAAATGTGTCTTAGGCCTGATCTACACTTAAAACTTATGTCAACCTAGCCATTTCACTCAGGGATATGAAAAATTCACACCTCTTCGAGACACAGGTAAGCTGACCTAAGCGCTGGGATAGACACTGTTCAGGTTGACAGAAGCTGTGCTGCTGTAGCACTCTTAGTGAAAACACACCCATAGATCAAAAAACAATCCCAGACCTTGTTAAAGTCAATGTCTGTGCCTTTCAGGCTCAACAGAAGGAGCAATCAAGCCCCTTTATGTAGTAAAAATAGATGGTGGCTGGAAGCTACCACCTAAGCCATTAGATGGCATAGCAGGTCAGAACAAAGCCATGTGAACCGGGGGCATTTCCAGGTTGGCTATCAGTCTCAGGGTATGAGCGTTGAAGGCAGAAAGCCAGGAGAAGAAGTTATGAGTTTGACCCTTAGAGGAAGCAGAAAAATGGAGCTTCTTAGACAAAGAACTTGCTGGGGGACAAACTTTCAGATTTCTGAGCAAGGAGATTGCCTGCTGTTGTTCATTTGTACTGCATTCAGGGAAACGGGACTTTGTTTATTTACAAAAAATGTTCACAAGCTTACACCAAGCATATGCCTGAATCATATCACCAGCTTCTCATTCTAACAGAAACAACCCTGCAAGCATTGATTCTCCAGCTAGCTTGCAACCACAGAACCTTTAAAGATCAGTGACCATTGGGCCAAGTAATGAACCAGTGAAAGAATTCATAATACATGTGTTCAGTCTTCCTCTGACCCTTGTCTGACTACAACCAATAGAACTGTGGCATGCAAATTAGCAGCAGAGGAATGGTGGTGATTGTGACATCAGAGACATCGCTCAATAACCCTACTTAAGTTAACCTGAGCTGTAGATCTGACCCCATTTTGTAGCCTTAATAATCACAGCAATTAGATAAAATCACCATTAACTTAATTAAAAACTAATTTATTTAAATATAATCTATGCACATTTCAATTCTGAAGTAGGTTTGAAGTGTCTAAATTATTACATTATTAAGATAATTTGGGACAAAAAACTGAGTTTCATTCATTTGAACTCTAGTTAATCTAATTAACAGGTCTGCTTTCAAATTCTCAGAAAAATATGCTCAAAGAGTGACTGCTGTAAGATTGGGGAGATTATGCTATATTTTTTATACATAATGAAGAGACTGAATCTGTGCTTTCAGTACAAAATAGAACTCAACCTGAACTATAGAGTTGCAAGTGACCAATGTCTCCATAGAAACTTGATCATTAAAGTCGAGTGCTAGTGAGTATATTCAACTCTGCTCAAAGAAATGAACAACTGAGGAGCAGTACAACCTGCAACTGGGAAAGCTGGAGAGTGAGAGTCAGTTTTCACTGGAAATGTGGATAGTCAATGCGTTCATGCTTCCACCAAAACATGGATTTACACCAGGTTTTATTAATGAGATATCTGGAGCAGTACGGGCATCCTTCTGACTAATCCAATATTACCATTAGCAATGAATTCTCCCAGCTATAACTTCTCCCAGCTCCCAACTTAAAAGAATGATAGCAAATATTGTCATCGCTCATCACCTCCCAAGAGGCTGTATGAGGGGAACCTAGGTAATATAAAACATTCCTCAGACAGCAGATCAAATTTACTATTTCTTTTGCTGTAGTATGTGCTCTTTAAACTGAGGTGAAAGTCTCAATGCTTGAACCATTTTATATCTAAAATATGGATTTCGTTTTGTCCTTATTAATAACAATTTGTTACTTTATAGCACTTTTCAAAGGTCTTTTTTTTGTTCTACACAAACATTAACTAATTAACATTCACAATATACCTGTGAAAGTAGCTACAGTAAGAACTAGTATCCCCAATTCAGAAAGGGAAACAGAGGCTGAAAGGTTAAGTCACCAAAAGTGACTCAGAGACCATGCGGATTCTGCCATTGGGGAAAAGTGAAGCCAAGAAAGAAAGAAAGAGAAAAATCAGAAAATAAAATCAAACCTACATTATTTACCTTCAACCCAATTCTATGCTCCGCTCACACCTCCTATCTTTACTGATTGGCTCTGCAGCTTAATTAAGGGTGAATGTGGAAGCACCTGCTCCAGTGCCCCTGAATGTATGCTGCACATTCCAGTCTTATCAACCAGCCTAGCCAAAGTACCAACAGCTTTATTGAACAGCCAAGCAACCAAAGCAGAGGACTGAGCTGTATTTGAAAACGTAGTGTTGATTCATAAGCACAGGTGCAGCTAAGGCAAGTTAGTGTCCCGCCTGAATACCAGTCAATATCTGTGTTGGTATTAGAACTCAGGAGTTTCTCTCCATTTTCCAACGTTTGCAATATCTTTTCAATAGCTTCGAAATAGGAAAACCCAAGGTTTCTTTTTTTTTTTTCCGGGTCCCCAGCCTGCTTGCAGTTTTGGGGGCAGAGCTCTGATCTGATATAAAAGTCTCCAGCCTTCATGGGGTCTCCAGCCTGGCAGTATACCACACCTTAGCTTACCCAGTCCCTGGTAGTGCACCCAGTGTACCACAGCTGAGGCAAATGCTATAGGTGTAGGCAGGGGCGGCTCTAGCTTTTTTGCCGCCCCATTCATGGCAGGCAGGCTGCCTGCGGCGGCATGCCTGCAGGAGGTCCCCGGTCCCGCGGCATGCCTGCGGGAGATCCGCCGGTCCCGCGGCTTCGGCGTACCCACCGCCGAATTGCCGACGAATCCGTGGGACCAGCGGACCTCCCGCAGGCATGCCGCTGAAAGCTGCCTGACTGCCACCCTCGCAGGGACCGGCAGGGTGCCCCTAGGCTTGCCGCCTCAGGCATGCGCTTGGAGAGCTGGTGCCTGGAGCCGCTGCTGGGTGTAGGTGTGATGGCAGCTCAGACTCTATGGCTCTAGCACCTGGGGGTTCCCAGTACAAGCTCTTTGGGACAGGGTCTGTCTTTTTGTTATATGTTTGTACTGTGCCTAGCACAATGGAGTCTTAATCCGGGACTCGGGCTCCTAGGTGCTACTGAAATGCAAACAATAAGTACTCTCCATATGCCCACCACCCCGCTCCTCCCATGGCCACAGACACTGTGCCTCTGGGACCCACTCCTCCCAACTAACTGCCATAGGACCCTCCCCTGCTGACCCCATCACCCTCCTGAACAGGAGAAAAAACACAGCCGAATCACCATTAACAGATTCACCACACTGCCCCCTGCTGACTCATCATTGCTCAGTTGATTCATCACACTATCAATTACTGTCTTGAGCATACCTGCTCTTCCTGCCAAAGAGCCAGATGCTATGGAATGTACAGCTATACAAACAAACCTATGACAGCATCATAGATCTCGCCTACTTTTTCATCCTTTTCCACAGGACTTCTGACTCTTTGGTTTACAACAAATATGAAAGTCTTGCCTTAAAACAGGAGATTCAACCTGTTTATGATCCCACTTTACTCCAGTGGAAGGAGAGGTTTTTCATGCTCAAAGGTAATTACTCCAGATTAAAATCAAGTGATGCACTACCAACTAAAGAAATTACTGAAGTTCAAGATAAGAAGAATTTCATTTTTCACACCGTTGGCTTGAGTTTCCCTAAAACATTGCTATGCCACATTCTTCCTTCAGCTCATGTTGCATCTGGATGATCTATAATGTCTTATTACTCCTTGTATTACTAATATTGGTTGTGAAAAGCCTTGAGTTAGTACTCAAAGTGTTATAAAACCTGCACTGTCTTTGGAATGTGAACAGGCAAGCTTTTGGGGAATTTTATGTGTGTGTTTTAAGTTTTAACATTATCAGAAGAAGTTTCCGCTCCTGTCTGAAGAGCTGTAATTTATGATATTATTCCTCCACAAAACTAAAGGCAATTAGTGTCAATATCATTAATCAGGTATGTGACACTAAATAAAAATAGCCTACATTTGAATCCTTAATGGGTAATTAAGGATCAGCAACAGTATCAGAACTGAGGGTCCTAGGATGATCCAGTGGGTTCCTAACACTACAAGCGCTACTCCAGCACAGCTGCAATTATGCCACTGTAGTGTAGACGCTTATTACAGTGATGGAAGGGGTTGGTTCATCACAGTAGTAAATCCACCCCCTCAAGAGGCAATAGCTAAATCGATTATGTCCACACTGGGGCTTAGGTCAGCTTATCTATGTCTCTGCGGGGCTAGAATTTTTCACACAGCTGAGCGATGTAGGTAGGTTGACCTAAATTTTAGTTGTAGACCAAGCCTGAGTGGTTGCTAATAATGAGAACTTTCTTTGTGTCTGTATAATGTCCATAGTTGAAATAAAAAAAAAAAGGTAATCAGAATATAAATTACAGAGTAAAATACATTAGAGAATAAGAGCCAGTATCTAAAGTAAAGCAGAGCTGCTTGTACAGTATGTAACTGGAGAATGTTTTTTTCAAATGTATTTTTATCAGCTAGAATAAAGAACAGTTCTTGGTATTCAGCACCTCTCATCTATAGATCTCAAATCACTTTGCAAACAATTAAAATGAATTACTACATCCATTCTACCTGCAGGTAAACTGAAGCACAGAAAGACTAAGAAAATTCGTTAAGATCACAAGGCAAGCTGGTGTTAGAACTGGGAACAGAACTCATGGGTCCCGAGTCCCAATCCCTTGCTTTCACCATTAGATAATGTTCAGGGCCAAATTTCAGCCTGCTTTAAATCCATGCAACCACATTGGCCTTCAATCCAACCCTGGTGTGCTCTGACTCAGTAATCTACATATAGGGAGAGGGGCACAGCACCTTCTTTTTGTTTTTGTTTTTTTTTTATAAGAAAGGTGCCTAAGCCAGGCCAGTTCTAACTCCAGGAAAAGATTCATTGCTGCAAATCCTAAGTGGTAGGAGGTACCTCCCTCCCACCTAGAGTTAGATGCCTAACTCCCTTTTGGGGGCAGGGCTTAGGCCACTCCCTTCTCAACCTTTCCTACTAGCTAGTTACAGTGGCTCCCTGCTCAGTTTGCTGGCTTCCGTGCATCCCATTCTTAGATACCTAACTCTGTCCATGCACCTTTCTCAGAGCTGTGGATTCCACCAGGCAGTAAACTGCCTAGGGATTAGGCATTGCAATGCTGGTCAAAGTCCCCTTTGTAAACCTAGCCAGTGACTCAATGGAGAGAATACTTGCAGGTTATATGCTGAATTGCTGCCGATGGCATTTATCGATACACAGTGCAAAATATACAAATGCTATCAGATCAAGAAGAAACCAAAAAACACAGAAAAAGTGAAAGGGTTGGGAGTAATGCAAATGACCCTGGTTCTTTGCATAGATGAACTTGACTGCGGATATCAGGTTTCCTTAGCAAGCCAATCAGGGCTGTTTCAAACCAGCATCTGCAACACACCCAGCTACTTTTGTGAATTATGATGATTAAGCAGGGTGATCCATAGTGGGTATCGTTTAAGATTATTTTTTTTAGATGGAGGGTGGGGTATTTCTGTTGTTAGTGCCTCTAAGAATTTTAGCAACTGCCAAAAGTAGGACCAAGGAGAGAGGATTTTTGAAAAGTTGTGTTCTTAGCCCTGTGGTAGAAAAAATTAATCCTGAAAGCCAAAAACTATAAAGCAGCAGTAGAGGAAAAAGGCAGAACTTTCTACTCACACAATAATTGTACTATTAAAATGTCTAGGGATTTAGCACCTTTTAAATGATAAAATCTTGTGCTCTTACGCTATGCTTCCATCATGCTGCTTTCTATTTGAAACTCTTTCATTTGCTGTAGGACTGTGCTTCTTGACCACATGGGAATGTTTAGCTGTATCATTATCGGAACTGTTACCATTCTGTTTATTTCTCACATTTCATACAAAGCATGAGTTACCTGTATTTTGGTATGGAAAGAATGGATTCCTGTCCTAAGTCTGGAAGAAAGGGAAGCACCAGCAAGGAAGACTATTTACTTTTACCCCCCTTCCTCCCCGCCAAGGGTACAGGCTACAGATTCTGCACGTTAAGAAAGCTCACCCTCTAGCAGTGACTTTGAGAGAGCCATGGAAGGGCAGTGTCAATCTGAGGTGCTCTTCTTACCCTTTTTTATTGAACAGGTGGCAGCTCACCAGAGCAGATGGCCTTGGAAGAGTCTATCACACACTTTCATAAACCAACCTAAAGTGGACTGCAAAAGCAGTGCAGACTATGTTATAAGCATACACACTTGGGGCCCCAGGAGGAAAACTGCCATGGACTTCAAAGTGGGGAAAAGCTCAGGCCTTTGGAGGCTAAAAGCATCACTTCTGTGTTATCACCAACCCCCATCAGCCAGGGCTGGCTCCAGGCACCAGCTGAGCAAGCTGGTGCTTGGGGCGGCAGATTGTTGGAGGCGGCATTCCGCCCAATCCTAGGGCGGCACAGCCGCTTTTTTTTTTTGTTTGTTTTTTGTTCTTGTTCCGCTCCGGCCGCCCTGTAGGGGGCGGCGGCACAGAGAACCAGAGCGCCCTGCAGGGCAGAGCCCTCGCGGCAGGCAGCGGCGCAGCGGGAGGGGCCGCGTGGCAGCACCCCTGCTGTAGCCCTGGCCGCCCCCTTCTCTCTCTCTCCTGCCCGCTCCCTCCCCCACCCCCCAGCCGGTCCCCCTGCACCCGCGCTCCAGGATTTTGCTTTGCCATTCTGGCCGCCCCCCCCCCCCTTTTTTTTTTTTTTTTTTTTTGCTTGAGGTGGCCAAAAAGCCAGAACCGGCCCTGCCATCAGCCCAAGAGAGCCTCATTAACACCTTCACAATTAACCCCCAACCACAATAGGCCTTTGGTCTGACAATCTCAGGTGTCCAGGGGCTTCCAAAACGTCAAATTCTTCAGTGCTGAAGAAGCTCGTCTCACTTCTTGTAGGGCCCAATCCAACTCCCGCTGAAGTCAACAGTAATCTTTCCATTGACTTCAGTGGGCATTGGATCAGGCCCCTAGAGCACATTGCAACGACTCCCTCTTTGTACAGGTTTTCCCACAATGTGGAGTTTTCATCAAGGCTGCAGAGACTCTCTTTCTACCAAAACTGTCTTTGAAAAGTTCCACAGGCGCACATCATAACTGAGGGAGGCTAACACACTGCCGGATGACTCTCTTCACCCCTAAACATCTCAGAGTGGTAAATGAAGTGCCAGGCTCCAGTTAGTTGTCCCTGTTGGGCTTGATTTAATCATTGTACAGTGTCCTGCACATGAACTCCTAAACCATAACCCAGCACGTTATGAGTGTATTCACATTTCAGATTTTCTCATATATGTGGGTTGAATTCACTACCTAATAAACAGCTTGTGTTATATCCCAGAGGCATTAATGAAGACGAGCTGGTTTACTCCAGCAATATAGATAAGGTTCTCTTAGTGTTTTCATAATAAATCCTTTAAAAAAAAATAGCATTTCTTGAGTATATGAGTCATAACAGATTGGCTTCAGGCTGAAACTTGGCCTACAAATTCTCCATTTCTCCCCTCCCCAATTTTCCACCAAATCATCAAAAAAATCCTCAGGTAAGTAAGTTATTGAGTTACCACTGAGCAACCTCAATATTCCTTACAGAGATCTGAGGAGTTCCCTGTTATAATCTCACACCCACACATACACACCTAGCACCCGATATCACCTTGAGGGGCAGGACAGAACTTCTCTAGACGGTTAGCTGGCCAGGGCTTGCTGCTAATCTTGATTTACCTTCATTTCCTTTGATTCTATTTAAGTAATAGGAATCTATTTCAAGTTAGAGGTGATTTATTTATGTAATTGTTCAGGGACATGTGTCATTTTGCATCAGGGAAATTTTTTTATTACAAGCCATTACAGCAGCCAGAGATTACCCACTTACTCAGATGGGGACTAGAAGGAACAATGAGTTAGCAGCCACCTGAGGATTCCCCTGAGCAGGGTGAAATTCTCGTGGGCTTAGATCTGCTGGCTTTACAGTTGATTTACACCAGGGGTCGGCAACGTTAGGCACGCGGCTCACCAGAGTAAGCACCCTGGCGGGCCGGGCCAGTTTTATTTACCTGCTGACGCGGCAGGTTCGGCCGATCGCGGCCCCCCACTGGCCGCGGTTCGCCGTCCCGGGCCAATGGGGGTGGCGGGAAGCGGCGCGGGCGAGCGATGTGCTGGCCGCGGCTTCTCGCCGCCCCCATTGGCCCGGGACGGCAAACCGCGGCCAGTGGGGGCCGCGATCGGCCGAACCTGCCGCGTCAGCAGGTAAATAAAACTGGCCCGGCCCGCCAGGGTGCTTACCCTGGCGAGCCGCGTGCCGAACGTTGCCGACCCCTGATTTACACGGTCAGAGCCATACAAAATGACCAGGATAGGAATAACCAGGATAGGACCAGGCTTTGTGGAACCTCTTCCAATAAACCTTGGTCTAATCTTAGGGGGCGAGTATAGAATTTGTCCCATACAGTTGCATGCAGATGATTAGTTTAAAAACTTCTCATCTCTACTACGCCCTAACCTCTTCAACAGAATCTCTATTCTAGCAATCTCAGGCAGCAGCTACCATATTTTGGGGACCCTGTGAACATAAACTCCACCCTCAAAATGTCACTTGCTATAACAACACTTCTTAACACCACGCAACCTGCTCAACCCTGGGGTGACCAGATGTCCTGATTTTATAGGGACTGTCCCGATATTTGGGACTTTTTCTTATTTAGGCGCCTATTACCCCCCACCCTAGTCCCGAATTTTCACATTTGCTATCTGGTCACCCTACCAGGCCCCAGAGGCAGCAAAGAACTCAAATGTGTCAGTCTTCACCCATCGTGTAATCAGGAGGGAAATAGGCTGGTTTATAAAGCAAAAATGTCACCATTAAAAAAAAAAAAAAAAAAAAACCTGTTCAGAGAAATTGTATTGATCTGGTTTTGCCTCTGCTAATTTATGGGTTAATTATTGTTATTGCCCTTTGCTCTACAAGGTGTCATACTATTTAATAAAAAGACAAAAGGTCTGTTTCTCAGAGAGGGATGGAAAGAATTAAGTGCAAATACAAGCCCGGCTGTCACATAGTTATAATACACTGAGCTATGAAGATGGAGGTAAAATAATAAGAATGTTTGACAGAGAATAATTACTTGCAAAGAAATCAATAGCTATTGTATAATTTGTTTTTCATTTAGATGCATCTTAAAGTACAGGGACTGTTTGTTCTATTAAAAATGCTTATTTTAAATCTCCTTTTGGAGTAAAAATAAAGTCTTCCCTCGCACCCCAAGCCTGATTTAAAAATCAATCTCTGCTGGAAAAGGAGCAGAGAAGTGGAAAGATTTTTCAAACCCTCTGGTTTTTTTATTTCACTTGAAGTTAAACAAATGCAGTTCTTTGACACAAACATGTAATGCCATATTGCCACTGCTGCTGTTACATGATGAAGATAATTGATTCCAGAACATGGTACTTTTCAAGAACTATTAGTGTTAAGAAAACCATATTATAATAAATGGACATTATGAAAAATTAATGGCATCCAGCTTGGAAGTATTGTAAAAACCTTTGGGCCTTAAGATGGAGATAATTTTAATTATTTAAAAAATAATAAAGGAAGAACTTGATTATTTTCTAACTGCCTTTTAAGGTTGTATGCTGGTCTGCTCCGGTAGGTAAACGGCATGTTTTTAATCTATCATATGGCTCTAGAAACTTGTAACAATGTTCTCAAAAGATAAGTTTGCAAACAGGTATGTCAATATCTTCTCTCACACACATTATTAGAGTTCTCCACGCAGACTAATTGCTCTTTTTGCAGACTGAAATGTAGCACTTAATAGCAATAGATTTCATATGCTTCTTTATTTTTTTAATTTAAAATGTTGGCTTAAATTACTTCATTTTAAATATCCTTTTGGTTTATAGTTATAGCTAAGGTTGCACAATATAGAGATGGAATATATCTCAGTGCTGTTCATAATATGAGAATACACTAAGCTGTTCAAAGGAATGATGCTGCTCCATTATTTTCTAAAAAATTTGAAAACCATGGAGTTTTCCAATGCTCTCAGTGTTGGCCTAACTCTTCTCCCATTTAAGTCAATGGAAGGAAGTATGGTCCAGTGGTTAGAACCAGGTTTAATTCCCTGCTCCACCATAGATTTCCTGCCTGAACTTGGGCAGGTCACGCAATCTCTCAGGCCCAGGTAGTCATAGGTAGTTAAGTATCTAATTCCCACTGAAATAGGCCTAAGTACCTATGAAGATCCGGGCCTCAGTTCCCCATATGTCCCCATCTATCAATGGGTATAATATTTCCCTACCTCATGATGTTGAGCAAAAATACACAATGAAGAGTGTGAAGTGCTCAGATATTATGGTAATGGGGGCTAGATAAGGACCTAAGAGGGAGAGATTTTACAGTGTATGAATTCATTTTGAACAGGTTGGGTGGCAAGCCACTGCCCTTCCACAAAGGAAGTCTGAGACTCAAGACAACCAGCAATAGTACCTCAAAGCACTCACAGTGCTGGAAGAACACTTCAGGTACAGAAAAATTAAAACATTACAAATACAAGATCAAAAATCCAAAGGGATCAGATTAAAATGGGTGAGCTGGGAAAGATTCCTACACCTGAGTCAACCATGTTCAAGGTGAACCACCACACACACCCTGGGCAGTTCATTAATGCTTTTATTAAGCTCTGAGTAGTTTTCTAGGTCAGTTTGGGTTGCTTTGGGAGTAGTGCTCCCAACACAATACCCCACACAAGCCCTTTGGTATTAATGAGGCTGGTATTTCCTCCCAGAAGTAGACACATACTGTTTGAAACACACCTGAGTATTAACCACATTTAGGGACACTGCTGCTGACTCAGTCCATGTCTATACTACAGGCCTTCATCAGAAACAATAAACCTTTCTAGGGAGTCCAACTGTGCTTCAGTGGAAGTAGGCTCACTGAAACAAAAGGGAGTCCTTCAGTTGACTTCTGCAGCCTTTGGATCAGGCCCTGTATTCCTCTTGCCATGATAACTCATGCAGCCACCTGGTCAAGCCATACAAAATAGGAGGTGGATGGCACACACCATCACTTGCAAAATTCAGAGTGAAATAGTCAGTGATTACACTTTCCTGATTTCCTGAAGAGACTTAGACTCCTGGGGAAGAAGGTACTGCTGGATCAGAGAACACTCTGCAATTTCACCTGGATCTTGTTCCCATCACAGCACTTAATATGCCAGGAGCTCATGAGGAAACTTGGTGATAAATGAGTTTGTTTTATTGTATTCAGTTGTATTGCTGCCGATGCAAGGGGGATTACTAGCAATAAGCTACTGAAATGGAAGGCTGAGCCGAAATCCTTATTTAATTTAGTTACAGATAATATATACTTGTCCAGAGGTAGTTTATTGTTCTTCTGACATTTTATATATAATTTGATGTAGGCCACATGACACATGTATCGTAGATATAGTCATGGAGATTGGCTGAGGAAAGCTCAATTCCCCATACATCAGTGCTCCTTAACTTCTAACCCCCTCCCCCTTCATACACACACTGTTTAATTCCAGCTCCCAGACCCCTGCAGTCTCACAAAGGACATACGCAAGTATCTATGAGAAGTCCCTGGATTGAGGCAGATAGTACCACTCGTTGCTAATGGGGTCCCTTCATTCTAGCTATAACACACTTCTGAAGCCACTCAAGAGAATAAAGGTGACACACAGAGAAACAGACCCCTCTTTCCATGTCAAAAGCTGCCATCAGGTGTCTCAATTTGGGTCCACCAAGGCATCTATTAAACAGCAGACAATGACATCTGTTTGGGGCAGTCATAAAGCTGTCTGGACAGTGATCACTCCTGTTTCTGGCAGGGATGTATTTCACATCCAGAAATTGTAACAATGAATCAGAGTGACATAAATATTATATGTGTTTTCTCTTGAATGAGTAAGACTGACACATTTCTAATTTCTCTTTCCTCTAATGGCTGTCAGACCTCAACTTTTTCATTTATGCAGTTACACTAAAGCACAACAGCAGCAATCTAAGTCTCTCTATTCTCTTCTGCGGTCAAGTCCCATTAACGTCACAAAATCAGGTCTGTCTTTTATGTCAAATGTAAAGGTGATGTTTGGAACAGATGAAACTCTGAACCAGCAACTCTCCCCCGGCCATTAAATAATCACTTGGGTTCAACCTCAGGTCAGAGAGAACCTGGTCCTATCTGACAACACAACTGGTAATGCCGTGATGAAATCCTCAGGGGCTCCTGGGTCCAGTTAAGCTGGACTAGGGACTTCCGAGAAGGAAAAAAACCTGACTCCCAGAGAAGTAACTGATCTCAACAATATGGGAAGGGGCTCGGATAACATTGTAAATTCACCAGTGAGAAAAGGTGGTCTGTTGTTGGCACTTGCAGCTCTGAAAATTTCATGACAGGTAAAATGTTGCCGTACAGCAGTGTTCTCTATTGCATCGAATGCCTCAGAGCTCTATTATCTATTAGCAATCCTGGTATAGTAGTGAAGCATTACGAAGTACCCTTCACTGCTCATTGTAAATAAATCCATCCTTGGATTAAGCCAAGGCCTGTCTGCTCTTTCATGAGTCACAAGTGAGCCTCTCTGATGGCTGGATAAAAATGCACTGGAGATGCCACATTGTTTTATGGAATCCTTGACTTCAAGTTTGCCCTCTACAGAGCATTGCAATTCTCACGTAGGCCTCAGCATATGCGAGCATAGCATTTCAAGGGGCCTCTCTTTAGTTATGATGCTAACTCCACTGCCACTTTTGTACAAAATCAGCTGATCTCTCTAGGTGTTGTATTTACAATAATTAAACGCTTGCTTACTTTCACTTGATAATAATTATATTTAACCCTTACGCATATAAGCCTCCCTCCTGCAGCACCATCACAAACCCACCATCTTCAAAGAGGCGAGGAAGCCCTGAATAGCAGGTAATAAAAGGCATTTTAACTCTTACTGGGTTCTTTATCCTTCCTTTAAGGCTGTGCCTTCACTGATAAAAAAAGGGATAGCAACAGTCCCAGTTTAGCTAGAGAGGATTTGGTTCACCTCAGCTGAGAGGCCTTCATGATAGTATGAGTAACAGGGGAACTGAATAAGTAGGAGAGGAAGATACTACTCATTGGGCCAGAGAAAGAGACAGCAAGAGTGAGAATGACCCTGCAGTCTAGTGGTTTGGGCGAAGTGCTCCAACCAGTGTGCTAAAAGTTATAAACTTGGTGGCACCAGCACCATTACCACCACCTGGTGCCAGGTTTTGAATGGGACCAGATTCAGTAGGAGGCTTCTGAGCACACCTACGAGACAGGGCCCCATAAGTGACGTAGGTGATTGAATGCCTCTCTTCCCCTATTGTGGTTCACTCTGGGGCCGAGGTGTGAGATAGGTGTCCCGACAGTGCACGTGCCCAGAGGCAAAAAACTTAGGCATTAAGGGAAGTTCTTCCCTGAAAATGTAGGCACCAAGTGAATTTAGGCATCTACAGTGTTCAGCAGTAGATCACAGTGGAGCCTAAAACTGTGATTTAGGCACCTAAACCCAGACACAGGTGCCTAAGTACCTTTGTGGCTAGGGGCCTGTCATCTTGTACAAGGTTAATGCATTTGACTTGCATCCATCTCCCATTAAGCCAGGATATCTCAGCCAATTACAGTTGGCATAGAAAGGTACAGTAGCACCCAATACTTTGAATGATAGTAAATGAATGTGCCCAAGGCAAAAAAACTGCCAGAACCCCACTGACGTTTTGAGGGCTTGGCGTAAGCGCTCTGCTATTAGCATTTGTCCATAGAATGATGGTTTTGACAGACGCAGGCAATTTTTTTTTTTTTTCTTACTCCATCTGAGATTTACAAGCCTGGCTCCCATGAGCAGCTCTAACAGACTGCAATTATAATCCATGTTAGCAGAATTACTAACGCTAGGGATGACATTTTATTTGAAACATTCATCAGCCCTAACAGCCACATCCGTCAGCTTGCCTCGTATTTTGACATACCCCAAACCCATCTGAATCATTTCTACAGTGGCTTCAATCCATTTAATCAATTATATCTCCTCCCCACAAATTGCTTCATAGACCACAGCAGCGCACGCACACAAAAAGAATGACCTACAATCATCCAGATATAGCCTCATCTTACTGTAGGGGTCAGTTTCAGCAATCTCCATTTTGACAGTTGTAGTTGCTACCTCTTAGTCCGTAGAACAGCAAACTCCTCAAATCGGACCCATCCACAGATTCAGTTTGCTTGATTTTGCTCTCACTGGCACCAATGTAAACCAGGAGTAACTTTACTGAAGTCAATGGACTTACACTCCCTTAAAACGGGTGTGAAACCCTCATGTCTCCCATCTTGGAAAGAGAAATTGAGTTATGTTAAGCATCTTATTGCCCAGGTATGTCAATAAGGTTATAATGGATTCCAGTGGGCATGCCCACAAGTTGCAATATTCCTTACCTGTAGCCAAGTGACATTCAAGGCAGCAGAATTCCCTTACCTTTGAAAACAGATGTTATTCCGATCTGATCTTTATAACCAAATGCCCCTCTGATCAGTTTAAGTGAGGAACAAGCAGAAGAGCAGCAATAGGAAACAGCTTTTGGAGAATAGTTTCTGATCTCTCTTTAGGTAAAACACCGTTACCAATTAAGGGGAGCAATCTTTCATATATCTATAGGGCCAAATCCTCCAGTGAGACCACACGGCTCGTACAGTCTGTCGACAGCTGAATATTTACATTTTAGCTTTCCTCGGTCATCTTTCCATTAAGATTTTGCAGCTCTTTGCACAGACCCGCTTGGAGGAAAAGCGAGGCTCATGAAAACCATGAAATTACACTTCCAAACACACAGCTTAAAAGATATTACAATTGGTTTTCCCCATGTCTGAAGCACAGCAAGGTTCCAAACAGTGAAGCAAGAGTGGCCTCTTGTGGAAGCACATCACATCTACAACATTAATGCTAAATGTAATATACTAGAACATAGGCAACCTGAAAAATCTTACCCCTTTCTGTATTCACTCTGATTGTATTGGCTTGTAATGGGGATAGTTTGAGAAAATAGTCACTCAACACTCCCAAACCTTTAGAGGTTCTCTCGCATGTTGTAAGGCTTTAAGGCCCAGATTTTAAAATCATTTAGGCATTGCTGGGCTCAACATTGCCTAAATCATGTTCAAAAGGGATTTAAGCACTTAGAAGCCAAAATTTCATCAACTGTCAATGGGATTTTGGCTCACAAGTGCCTAAATCCATTTTAAAAATGACATTTAGGCTCCTAAAGCAATTAGGTGTTGCAACACTGAGCACAGCAATGCCTAAATACTCCTAAAACTCTGGGCCAAACACCTTAACCACACATGGCCTTCATTTGCTCCAATCTCCAGGAAATTGCAAGCTAGAAAACCAGCTTCTCTTTCTTACGTTTTTTCCTAAATAGCGGAAATATTAGCAGGAGCTCTATTCAAAACTCTCAGCCTTCTTACAAAGTTATACAGTTTGACAAATCAATTATTTTCAAAACACAGATTTTTTTTTTAAAAGGATAAGCAAAAGAAGTGGGGGTGTTGGGAGGGGAGGGAAACAAGTACTTCTTTTCTGGGCAACCGGTAGGTGAGCGACATATCTGAAGGGTGTCAGACCAGGGTTATAGTTCTTTTCTTCAAGCAGACAAAATTTTTGGCCCTGTTACATTCAGTTTGGAAGTGGATCTGAAGTGAGATCTAGTTGTCTGAAGAAAGAAGAAATGGTATTAGATGAGCAGGCAAAGACAAAATCCTGGACCATCTAGGGTACATTGCAAAATCCCAATGCAATGGCCTGAGGTTTGATAGACTTTATGTTCAGTAGACCAGTAACCTGGGGCCTCATCCAAAGCCCACTGAAGCTAATGGAAAGTTCCCCATTGATTTCAGTGGGCTTTAGATCAGGTCCACAGAGCAGAAAATAGAAGTAGAGAAGGCAAGACACAGAGTGAACAAACAAAAAGTAAAGACCAAGCCTTGCTTCAGGGCTATTCTGAATTTTATACTTCTGAGACCATGGGCAATGCCCCATAGTGTTCACAACAGCCTTTTCCAATAACCTTAGCCCAGACTAAAGGACTCAGTCTGGGAACACAGCAACAAAGTCCAGTTTTGAAAGCTAAATTCCCAGGATGCACTGGGTTCTGCTTAGTATAACGTTGGGTAAGTGTTTTCAGGTCTTACCGGAAACAAACAAGTGAGAGTACTCACCCCAGTTATGTTCTCAACACTGCGCTGGGCCTGCGATAGCACACCTCCACCCTTGGCCAAGCCACTCTCCAGCCCAACTCACTGCTGCCTCTTGGGATAGAGGGGAAGCCTGGAGTTCTTCACTCCCAGCTAGAAAACAGCAGCACAGTCTGCAGGGAGGGAAGGTCCAGACCCCTATCCTGGTCAGGAACAACAGCTACTGCTGGTCAATCAGGAGTCTGTGGAAGCAGGGACAGCTGCTGCTCATTCTCTCCTCCCATAGTTAATGGTGCCAGGTGTGTCTACTGCTCCAGGAGCTACAACAGCTGCCTGAGATGAGGCTTTAATACCCCAGGTCAGCAACTGCTCTTTTGAGTAGAACATCATTAGCTATCACAGAAGGAAGGTGACAGGGCAAGGTCGCTGCTGCACTGGAGTGGTACCAGTAGGGCATATGGTGTGTATCAGCCCCATTTGAGCCCTGATTTTTCCAGAATTCAGCCTCAAAACAGCTGTAGTCTATCGAGCTACTTATGACCCCATGGCATTTCCCCCTCCCTCCCCAACCACCATAAAACAAATTACAATTATTTAGGTCCCTTCTTAAGGGGAAACACCTTGACTGGTTTAATAGGGCTTTTTAGTTTGTACGAGCAAGTGACTTGCTGTAGGGTGGGTATAGCAAATAAGGAAAGCTACATCAAAGAAATGTTTTGTCTTCAGGTCTGAATGCTACAAAAGGACATGGTTAGTCATAGCTCTTGCAGAAGCAAGTTCCATGGTGTAGATCCAGCATCTGGGAAAATCCTGTCACCTGCGCTCACAAGATTCCTGTTGTCAAAAGAGTTTCATGGCTCCAGTGGAAGGTCAGGGCTGTGAAATGTTATGGTGTTCTTTCCAGTAAGCTTGATGAATCCCATAGAGGCTTTGAATATCAGACAGACCTGGAACTGGACTCTTCAGTAGGGAGAAAGCACAGAGCGCAGACTGTGGGCAGGGAGAATTGCAAACAGTAGCCTGACTTGCTAAGCGCATGGGCTGCTGGAGCTTTTTCAGGTTGCACAGTTTTAGGCCTAGATGAGCTGTGATGAAAAGAGCCTGAATGTCACAAATACAGTGGTCACCATGACCAGCTCTGTCTCTAGTGGGATAGGATGCAGTCTTCTGGACAGGTAAAAGGGAGAAAAATCAGCATCACTACAGAAACCCCACCCACTTGCATTCATCCTCTTCCTTCCCGGCAATCGTGGTTGGGAGCTATCCCGTATCTTCAGTAATAGCCTGCTGCAGGCAGCGGAGGAGTGAGGAAATAGCTTGCTGAGCAGGGCAAGAAAGATGCACTCATTAAAGGGCCTACAACTAATAACATAAGAACGGCTATACTGGATCAGAGCAAAGGTCCATCTAGCCCAGTATCCTGTTTTCAGACAGTGGTCAATGCCAGGTGCCCCAGAGGAAATGAACAGAACAGGTAATCAAGCGATCCATCCCATCACCCATTTCCAGATTCTGGCAAACAGAGGCTGGAGACACCATCCCTGCCCATCCTGGCTAACAGCCACTAATGGACCTATCCTCCATGAACTTATCTAGTTTTTTTGAACCCTGTTATAGTCTTGGCCTTCACAACATCCTCTGGCAAGGAGTTCCGCAGGTTGACTGTACAGTGTGTGAAATACTTCCTTGTTTGTTTGTTTTAAACCTGCTGCCTATTAAACTATTAATGAGAGCAACAGCCCTGTATGACATAGAAGGGATCCTCTGCCAACACACCCTCCTACAGTTTTGCATTGGGACCCAACCATAGCAACTGATAGAAAAGTGGGGGAGGTGGAGTGTGGGGGAGGAGGATCACACCAAAGCCGTGGAAGCAAAGTATAGCCCAGCAAAGAAAGGCAAGCAGGGACATGCAGAAAAGGCTGCCTTTTCCCACAGGCAAATGGAAGTTACAAGATCTGGTTTAAGCCACTCCTTTTCTCCAGAAACACTCAGGTCTCAATGCACTCAGCATGCTGAGAAAGCAAGGATGACAGCAGGCTTGGCCGTGGGAGGGCAGAACACTGGCCAGGGATTATATAGTTGCAGTTTCATGGCAGACTAATGGGACTTGACCTGTGGTTAAGTTTACCATATGAAACAATTCTTTAAACATGCTTCTCCCCCACCCCCAACATTAATCCCATATGGGACAGGAGGAATATGCTCATTATTGGCATTTTTATACCTGAGAGGCTACAGCTGATAACACTAGTTCAGACACCTGGCAAGCTAAGGGAAACTCTTCACTATATAGGAAAAAAATATTTTTTCCTAAATTTTCCTTCTGTACTGTGTGAGAACTTTCACAAGCTTTTCATTTCCCCCAACACTGTTGGCAGCAGAAATAGCCGTTCTGTGCTTCCCTTTGTTCATATTATCTAAGAGGGTGCTAATGCTGTCACAGGAGACTGTAACAAGACTTACAGCTCTCCCTGTACAGGAGCTTTTAGTAGATTTCTTTTGATTTTACCTGTCTCACAGATCCACAGGATCGGTGCTATGCCCCCAGCTTTCAAAGTCTCTAGGAAGAACCCCTTCAATGTGCCAAACCCCAGCCCAAGGTGTGTTAGACTCTTCCTTCACTGGGTAAAGAAAGTAGCCTCATCGCCTCCTTAGACCGAACCTCTGGGGCTCCAGCACTCCTGCTTCACACCGTGAGCTCTGTTCAGCAAGTCCCGCTAAGACAGACTCCTGGTAGAGACTCATACACTCTTCAGGGATTAATGTACCACACCAAGCATTTGCAGTGACACTCAAACAGCACTGTCAAAACAGTCAGGTTCATTAGTCAACTGGAACACAGCCTAGCAAGTCCTTGGGTTAGCACAGAGAAATGAAGGTTAAAGTATAGCCCAAGTTCCTCCTGCAAACAACTCTTCTCCCACCCACCCCTCGCCCCCCAACCTCACATCTTCCCAGTTGTTTGTCCTCTGACACCTAGCAACCAATGCCCAGTGTCCTGGTGATTGGATTTGCCATTGTCTTCTCAGATTCTCCACTGAAAAAAGACTGGCTGAGACCTACCTCGTATCAATGACCCATTCAAGCTCAGACAGCTAATAAACATTCACATCTATGTCTCTTAGCCTGTGAGGCGAGTAAACTGTCCTTTACCTAATGCCCTGCCTGCCCACTGGGTAGCCTTACGAACTATAGGGGAAACTGAGGTATGCATAGGCTTAACAAAAATATTACAGAAAACTCCCACTTCATAACCTAGTCCAGCCTTCTCAGCCAACAACTAAGACAGACTTTTGGAAGGTGTACCGGGTGGTGGGTGGAGGGGAAATGTGCAGACTACATAGTCCATGAAAGAAATGAAGATGTGTAATCTGCAAACTGCACCATGGGACTCCCAAAGTTACACTGTTAAAACCTCTTACATCCCCCTTCCCTCTTCAAAGGAAAAAAAAAAAAAAAAAAAACAGAAAAGTCAAAGATAGCCTTTTAATACAAATTTGTAAAACCTTACTTTAAGCAATTTTGACAAAATTTCTTAGGACATTTATAAAAGAACATTTGGTCCTTTTACAAGTCTTTCCCCTCCCCCAGTTAAATACATTTTACAACAATTAAATATACATACAATGCAATTTTAATTAGAAAAATTATATTGCACATTACACTGAGACATACAACATTACAAATATCAGCAAGTCATCCCAGCAGTATTTTCAGCTTGGCTCTAATACTTAATTAAAAATAGATTTTCACACTAGTGCCCTAAACATAAGATGTGGCCTGTGTTTTGCAATGTTTTATTTCAAAAATACTTTTAAGAAGGGGGGTGCAGGGAGAAGGAAAAATTGGATCATTTGAGGAGATTGTGTCTTTCACCTTCAGGTCACCAGATTAAATCCAGTACCATAGTAACCCAAGTTTATTTCTATGGGATGATGGCTATTAGGTGATTATGAAAAGCAAATTGGTGACATCAGCCCTGTTTCTAGCAGACAGGTGACTACATCCTATTTGGCGTCACGGCTAGTGATCTGCACTGAAAAGTCATGGAGAGTCAACTCTTCTCCGTACTAGATGTAATGTATTCATCTAATACAAGGCTGAGGCATACCAGCTGGACAGAGCAGAGATGCCTGCACTGCCTCTGCCCATACTGTACCAATTCCGCAATTAAAGAATGTCAGTCTAATTTTGGCAATCCACATAAAAATGAAAAAAGTGTAATCCTAAAATTAAAAACTTGAGAAAAATAAAAATTGTACAGCCTGGTTAAGCAAACTGTTCCTTTGAGAATTACCCAAATTTAACATATACTTTTACTTAACCCCCAACTGGAACTTGCATTTCAGCTCAATTTTTCAGAAGGCACAAACACTACTGTAAGTAGTGGGGCATATAATGCGTGTTCAAAGGGCTTAACTGAGGATCAGGGAGGTTTTGCTGTCAGCAGAAGTAGTCACCAGGACACCTGTTGGCATGAACTAATTGCTTACAATAAATTGTAAACTGCAAGTTTTGGAGGCCCTATGTAGGTTTCTTTTCACATTACTAACTTTAATAAAGTTTCTCACTTCAAATCACCGGCTAGTAAGAGGTCTGGCCCAGGTAGCAGCATTTTGGAATGCCCGGATATTTTTGCTTTATGCCTTCCCCAGTAAACAGAATAGGCTTCTTCCATATACCCTTTGCACTTGAATTAGCAACTGAGGCTGATTGTATCACCCGCATTCCCCTAATACATCTTTGGATCACAACACCTTGGAAGCATGTTTTGCTTTAAAATAGGCACTGAAGTGACTATGAAATATTCTAGTAATAGTTTTGAAACCCATAATTAAGAAAAAATACTATATAGCTCAGGATGCATCTAACTTCAAAAAGGCACCAGACCCTCATACACGTTTTGGGAACTTTACAGCTGCTACCTGTCATAAGTCGCCCTCTCTTCCCCCATTCTCAAAAGTTACCAGATAAAAATAGGAAGACAAGATTTTGTTTCCTGAATACATGATAAATCTGTTAGCAAGAACAGAAAAGTCTAGTTGGAGGTCCCTGAGATGCATCTGTATACCAAGTTAAGCATGCGCCTCATATACATGGACTTCATCACGTTTGTTAGAAATGTTTTATGAAAGCAACATATGGCTTATGAATAACTTGATTTCTGTCATAAGACTAAGATGATCTGTATATACACACACACATTAAGTTTGGCTCTGTTACTTTGAAATTCCTATTGAAGTTTTAGCTCTATAAGTAGGAAACAATGTGGTAGCTGAATACACTAACTGCAGTCTAAAAGAGATTTTAAAATATAGATTTAACTGATGAGAAGCACTAAAAATAGTAATCCTTAAAATAAGTTGTGTTTCAGTCTCAGTTGAAGGGATTTTTTTTCCTCCTTCATGACAAACTGTCCCAAATTCACTTGCTTTCTTCCCAAGTATTCACACAGTCATCCTCAAGCATGCCTGAGCTGCACTTGGTGCAGCTGAGGGGCAGGTGGCAACCAGCCAGTTTTCCACCCTCCCCTCCCCCCCACCACAGCTCATCATGGAGGCACAAAAGGGACTTTCACAAGGGAAGATTGAGTTACTAGCCACTATGGGCCTGACCTGTGAAATGCTGGTGTACCTCCTGAAAGTTGATTAACGCACTCCACTGCTACCGTTTTCGATAGAGGGATCTCAGCATGCTGTAGGCTCTGTATGAATTCCTCAACCATGGCGACACCCATCAGCATGTACAGTACAATATTGGACTGAATTCACAGAAAAAAAGATATAATCCAACGTTCTTTGGGATATGCATAATAGGCAACATCCTTCCAGTATTTAAAATACCAACTTCAGTTTCTTTGGGACTCAACATTGTATGACCAAGGCACTCCAAAAGTAACTGACTCCATTTAACAAAAATATATTCTCACTCAAAGAAAAGCTCAGTTTTTTCAATGAGGGAAGGTAAGCTTAAGGCACTAACCCCAAAAGCACTACCAACAATATAATTACTTTGTTTTCATATTGTCAGATAATTGTATACTTCTTCAGGATCTCTTTACAAAAGGCATTAGAGATTAGGTACATGACAGAAATAATCTAAAGAATATTTTGAACATCTGTTCAGCTAAGCAATACAAGGTGAGCAGCTGAGAGAGTTCAGAGTGGCTTGTGCATTTCCCCTACAAAGGCACCTTGTTCTTAAATTATTGGTTTCTATAGCTAGTATGCTTTTGTGAACGTGCAATTCATGTTAAGAACACTGCTTTAAACATCTCATGCCTGTACTGAGAACTTTTCTTTTATGACTAGGAGTTGCCTCTCAAAGCTGTTATTCTAAACACAACCCTGTTTCAACCAAAATCCACTACAAATATTTCTACCTGAGGAACAAATAACATTGTTATTGCTAGTCAGAACAATCCAAATGATTAAATTTGGTGATAAAATTGCACATTCCCTTTCCTTTCCATCAAAACGCCAAAACATTTTCAACTTAGATACTAAACTTTTTCCAAAGGAACATCATTTACAATACAGCTACAAAAAGGTAGCAAAATTATTTTCATGGCACATGCCAATTGCTTTTTTAAATTAAAAAAAAAAAAAAAAAAAAAAAAAAAATTGTACTCCCAGATTATCCAGCCTTCATCTGCAATACAAGGTTTGCTGTGTGAACTTTTATCAGGACAGAACTCTGTTCAAATTGTATTTAGAGTTCCCATTGCTTTACTACATTTCACTTTGAAGACGATTAAACTCTATCAAGATCTCCCTCTCAGTTTATAGTTAAATCCTTAAGAAACATAGTGGCTATTTAAGTGACTCAGTATATGTAGGGACGCATCGCAGGTGTACAGTTGTAGATATTTGTATCAGAATCAGAGTCCACTTTCCTCCTTGCATATTATGAAGCATTACTCTGAAGAACAAATTCAGATCAAACCCACCATCTGATCAATCTGTCTCATGTAAATACTCTTCAGCGGCAACAAGTATCTTCTCTCATCAGGAACCCTATTGCACTGTGAACAAAGCAACAAATCATAAAATTCAAAACTCTGTATAATCAATCATGTACATTTTCTGTACTGCAGTGTTACAATCTCAGGCACGGATCCTGCAAACACTACCAAGTGTAGAGCTTAGCACCATATGCAATGGTCTCACTGACCAACAGGATTACTCGTGGCAGTAAGTACTGCTGTGCCGGGTAGTGTTTGGGTCCTCACTCTCCTGCCCTTCCGAACCCTGATTAGTACCCCGCACGTTCGGTCTTAGGCAAACTTCACAACAAGTCGTGTTCTCTTGGTTTGTATTTGGAGTTTTTCACATGTTGCAGCATGGAGGAGCACAGGTCACTTGCAAGTTTAAACTAGAGCAAGTTACAGAGAATCCACCATTTAAAGTCTTTAAATCGTGACTGGAGGACTTCAGTAACTCAGTCAGAGATTAGGGGTCTATTACAGGAGTGGGTGGGTGAGGTTCTGTGGCCTGCAATGTGCAGGAGGTCAGACTAGATGATCAGGATGGTCCCTTCTGGCTTTAAAGTCCGGGTCTGAGCTGGTGGTTGGGCAATGCACAAAGCTGACCTCTAGGAATGAATGGAGGACACCAATTTACTCTGTGCACATCCCCTAACAATCAGGTGACAATTATTTTCAATTACTATGAAAGAGGACAGTCGGAGCAAGGGACCTAGGATCTGACAGGTTGTATTCCAAGCCATCCAGACCCATTCAGATACGCATTCACTCTAATTTTCAAAAGTCTTGAGATGTTCAGTATTTTTTAAATATCTGAATACAAGTTTGCTGCACAAAGTTCATTAGTTACCACTTCAAAGTTGCTTTCTTCTCCCTCATCTGTCAAGGTGTAATATTCCACCACCCCTTTCTCCAACCACACAGCCAGAGACACTTTATATACTGCTTACGTTAGAACTGGAGTTCATGGCTTTTAATTCGTTAGGCTTTAGTTTTTCGGCATTCCTTTCCTCTTCTTCAGGGAAGGTATCTTGCCATAGCGAGTCACGAAAACGTTTATCCACAGACACAATGTGCCCCTCAGTAGTAAACATATATTTATTTCCAGATTTGTGCACTGGATTCTCTTCATCAAACAACTAAACAAGAGGCAGGGGAAAGAGATAAAGCATGACGCTATCCATCTAATGAAACTCATGTTTGTTACCAGGACATTCATCAAATGCATGCACACAAATTCAACATGACACCAAACAAGTCAGTACACCAAACAATCTTGTCACATTTTTTGAGATTGGAGGCACACATTTCCATTAGAGTAAAAGGAAACTATAATTTTAGGGTGGGGGTTGTTTGTAATTCTAAAAGCAGAGAGCAAATGGTGGTAGTTAGAAGATGACTACTCAGTACGAGAGCTGAATACTTTAAGCACTCATTTTGCACTAATTTAAGTGCTTACATGAAGTGTGCAGACTAAAGATATTTTCCTGAGGAATTCAAAAGTTTATAACATGAATCATGGCAGCCAGCCTTTCCCTTCCCCCCCAGCATTGTGCAATCTATGTCACTGGACATTCTTAAGAACAGGTTAGGCAAGCACCTGTCAGGGATGGTCTAGGACAGTGGTCTCCAACCTTTTTATGACCAAGATCACTTTTTGAATTTAAGGGCAACCCAGGATCTACTCCGTGCCCCCCCCCCCAAACCCCGCCCCGCTCACTCCATCCCCCTCCCCGCACCCTCACTCACTTTCACCATGCTGGGGTAGGAGGCTGGGGTTTAGGAGAGGGTGCGGGCTCTGGGTTAGGGCCCCAAGGGGTTCGCAGTGTCGGGGGGGCTCTGGGCTGAGCCTGGAGCAGGGGGTTGGGATGCAGGAGGGGGTGAGTGGTGCAAGTTCTAGGAGGAAGTCTGGGTGCAGGAGGGGGCTCTGGACTGGGGCAGAGTGTTGGGGTGCAGGAGGGGTTACGGGGTGCAGGCTCCAGGAGGGGGCTCAGAGTGGGGCTTGGGGTGCAGGAGGGGGATCAGGGCTGGGGTGTGGCCTCCTGCTGGTCAGCACTTCCTTCCAGCAGCTCTCAGTCGATGGCGGGTGCAGCGAGGCTAAGGCAGGCTCCCTGCCTATCCTGGCCCCACACCGCTCCCAGAAGGGAGCAACGCGCCCCTGCGTCCCCTGGGAGGGGGGTGGGGGGCAAGTGGCTCCACACACTTCCCCTCTCTGCAAGCACCACCCCCGCAGCTCTCTCGGCCGCCTCCCACCCCCGCTCCCGGGGCCACGCTGGTCACTTAAGGGAGCAGCATGGGGCCGGGGTAGGGAGCCTGCCTTAGTGGCAGCCACACTGCACTGCCGGAGATCACGACCGACTGGGAGATCTTCTAGGATCAACCAGTTGATCACAATCGACCGGTTGGTGACCACTGGTCCAGGAATACTTAATCCTGCCTCAACAAGGGATGGAAATGGGGGGATGGGTTTCATGACCTCTTAAGGGCCCTTCCAGCCCTGCATTTCTACGATTATTATTGTTGCTTGCCTGCAGTCCCTACAAGAAAGCTTCTTCCTTGTAATATAAAGTTCCCGAGTGTTTTGGTGATTGTGATAGACGTAAATACATACCAGATACAAATATTTACATGTTTCACTGAGAAAGAAGCTCTCCATCCGGTCCTCTTTTGACTTCTCTATGACATGATGCAATGTAGCATAGCCACATCTAAAATTAAATTTAGTTTGGATTTATTTCCATCCTATCTGACATTTAAGAACAAAACACATTCCTAACTTCATTCAGACCAAATGCCAAACATGGGTTGAAGTTAAAATTAAAGTAAGATGAGACATCTCACACTTTAGAAAGATAGAGGTTTATACCACTACTGTTATTTGTGAACTAAGCCACACATTTTGTTATACAGTACTACCCTAAAACAAATGTATTGGGATAACCAGTGCAATATAATATATTTGTAGCAAGAATCCAGATTGGTCAGAGAATGACCATACAGAGTCCTGATCTATGCCTTCACAGTTTAACAACTTCTCTGGGAAACTGAGGAGGGCTGCCAACAGTCTCTTGGTCTTCCTTATAGCCACAACTTGGGGTATCATTAGGAATACATAAAGGCAGTTATCATCCAGCCTAGTACTCTAGCAGCAGTTATATTTCACAAGTCTTGAACAAATATTTGGTTGTTGGATGACTTTTGAAAAGTAATAAAAACAAATTCTGTGCCTAAAAATGTGCAAGTGAAAGATAATCTAGGGTCATTTTGCAACACAGAGAAGCTACATTTCACAGTGTTTTATTTGGAATCACTGTATTTATTTTAGCAGATAGGTCTAAAACCATATTACCTCAAGTTTCCTGTATGAGTCCTGCAATAACATTAGTAAAATAGGTACCAAGCCCATACTCAAACATCAATGGCACCATTTAAGAGTAACTTTTGTTTTGATAAGGAGGTAGTCTCAAACCAAAATGTTAGATCAGAGAACCCCTAAATTTTGATTAAGTCCAAACTTAAACTAGAGATTGGTCTGAGGTTAGGAATATTCCTCTTAAGAGAACTTAAGCAAGTCAGTTTTCTCCCTTTTGCCAAAAACTGACCCAATTCTCTGGAAAAATAGTATCAAGACAAAAAGACATTACTGAAAGGATCTTTTGTTTAAAAAAATAAATACATTTAGAAAACATTCAAAAAAGCACTCTGAATATTCCTTCCCAGTTGAAGATGCAGATTTCTACCTGAAGACAAGCCAGTTACATCACATGTATATGCGGACTCAAATAAGAAACCTCCAGAATTTATTATTAAATGTAACTTTTAAGTACTTTGTCATCTTTCTGAAAAAAATATTTATCACCTCTTTACATTTTAAGATCATTTAGAGTCTTAAACAAATACACATTGACAGTAGACAGAAGGGTAAGGACTTTGAAAACTGACTTGACTTTTGTATATTTTTCCAGACTCTGAAGAATATCCATGCCTACATGAAGGTAAAAAGGATTCTTTGTGGCCTGGGTAGAGAAAGAAAAGAAAGAAAGAAAAAAAGTCAGGAATTCAAAATATTGTCAAGCTGGTATTTATTATGGTGGGGGTTTATTGGAGCTATAAAGGAGTTTAGTGGAGCACATTCTCAAGATAGCCATTTTTAGACAGACTAGTCAGTGCCCCCACTGTTTCCTGGGGCTTTTCATAACTTGCCCCAGTGGAAAGGTCCTGTTGGGCCTGCCCTCTGGAAGAGAACAGATGCAGGAATCTTTGTTGGTTTTCTGGCAGAGAGAAGCTGATGGTTTAAAAAATGTATTATTGTTGCCTTTGGACTAAATCAAACTGTGCCAGGGTGAACCTGAGAGGAGAGGTGGTTACATGCCTTTGCACAGATCCTGTTTCCACTGTAACAGCTGCCACACCAAGTTTAAATATTAATTCTGCCATATAAGTATTTGTTCAAGGATCTGCTACGTATGACATCTGAAAGAAGGCATTTTGAGTGTGTTAGAAACGACTTCTAATTCAGCGTCTGTTCAAAGCAAGCAGCACATGCTGTTTTACATGTCTGAAACACAGTGCGCTAGGGAGACTTTCTATATAAAAAATATTTTTGATGGACTGGCATGAGGTTTGGTGCCTGACCATGACCAAGTACATAATAGAAAAAGCAGAGGTGCATTCTGAAACCACAGCACTTATATAGGCCACATTCTTAAAGAATGAGAAGTACCTGGTAAAGAAGATAGGTAGATTCCACCAACTCTGGCCTCAGTGGATAGAAGAGGACATCTGGTGCCTGTAACTGCCAGTTGTACCTCTCTGGAAGAGCTCCATATCGTTTCCATATGGCATAATAGAAGGCATGGAGACAAATAGCATCTTCCACATCTCCTATTAAAACCTAGAAATAATTAACAGCTATAAACATGTGCATGTAAGAAACACTATGCTAACACAACGCAGAGACAGTAATTCACTTTTCATCCCACATATTGCATTGGATGCCCAGATGTAACATACGCCTCAAGAGGGAAGAGGCCCGAATAAAAGCAGAATCATACTGTTAGTTCATTCACACCAGAAACATTGGCATGAGGGAGCTTATATCAACACATCACAGATCCCTAAATGGCAAGATTAGCATCAGAATTAATTCTTGAAAATTGGGGACTAGTTTAAAGTCTAGTGAAGTGCAGGCCAAGCTTCTCAGCATCGCTTTGCTGAGTTCAGTCTTAGGGCAGGTCTACACTAACCCCCTAATTCGAACTAAGGTACACAACTTCAGCTACGTGAATAACGTAGCTGAAGTTCGAAGTACCTTAGTTCGAACTTACCTCGGTCCAGACGCGGCAGGCAGGCTCCCCCGTCGACTCCGCGGTACTCCTCTCGCCGAGCAGGAGTACCGCAGTCGACGGCGAGCACTTCCGGGTTCGACTTATCGCGTCCAGACAAGACGCGATAAGTCGAACCCAGAAGTTCGATCGCTCGCCGCCGAACTACCGGGTAAGTGTAGACCTACCCTCTGGTTCAGTTTTAGGCAGAGTTACCCCACTATCTAGTCTTGGCCCTCTCTTTTGCAGACAGTCAGCCATGACAAACTGGTTGCTGGGTTTGCAGGGGACTCCAGGATATGGTCAGACCAAAGGCGCCAACTCCGTGGGTGCTCCAGTCCTGGAGTCCTCCAGTCCTGGAGCACCCATGGAAAAAAAATGAGTGGGTGTTTAGTAAACACCCACTGGCAGTGAGCTCCCCGCTATCCCGCCAGTGCCTCCTGCCCCAGTGATCAACCCCTCCTCCTTCCGCCCGCCGCAGATCAGCTGTTTTGCGGCATGCAGGAGGAGTGGGGGCGGGACAGGGGCTGAGCGAGGGTTGAGCACCCCTAGGGAAAGGAAGAAACTGGCACCTGTGGTTCAGACTCTCACTTGTGGCCAGAACTAACATTAAAATGAACATCTCTAATAAACCAACCCACCGTACTACCTAGTCTCCAAAAGACTGAAAATTGAGATTACCTGTAGTCCAGGAAAAAAGGCTTGCAGAGAATCAATCCAGGTGTTCATCAGCTGCCCACTGAACATATTTACATTAACATAGAGAGGAGGGTCTCCTTCACCTTCATTACAGGCTTCCCGTCTGCAAAGCAACCATAACAACACATGAACGTTTCGTTTTCAGGAGAGCACAAGGCACGTTAATGCTAAATTCTTACAACATTGCCATAACTTACAACTATCACAGAAACTGTGAATTCTACAGATGTGGGGATACTATATTTTTTTGAGCCTATGTTATTATAAGTCATTAGGAAAACAGGGTTAATCCCATATAATATTCATTATTTATATAAATTCAGAGCCTAATCCTACTCTCACAAACATCAATGGGAGTCTTACCACTGACACAAGAAGGGTAAGATTGGGCCTTAAACAAGCATGTATAGTACTGTTTCTCTCTCTTGCACGCACCCACACACCCTTCCCTCCCTCTGGGATGGTCTGTCTTTTTTTACTACTGTCCCAAGTAATAAAGACTGGTTTAAATGTACAGTGATTTACCATTTCTCTTCTCCTCTCCCCCATCAACTGATCTATATAGGAGTACTATTGGTGCAAATTTCAAACAACAGTGGCCAGATAATTCCATCAAGGAAAAATTGTTTGAGATCACAGCTTCTCCAAAGAGAGCAGCTGATACTATACAACTTATCACCCAGCACTGGAGCGTTTGTAAGTTTAAGAAAATCATAGCTGTGGGAAACATACCCTCTTCTTAAGTAGTTCTGAATACTTCGATATGCATCATTGAACATCTCTAGGTCTTCCTTTTTTCCAAAAAGGATGTAAGATTTCAATAGATACTCATAGAATGAATCCAAACCCGCTCCTAAGCCACTTTGCTTTCCAACCCAATGGCCAGTTTGAATATTCACGACATTTCCTTCAGGGATAGACAGACAGAAAGACAAAGATTTATGTCTAAGACATTTCCTGGTGCATATTTTAGTTGAAGCACAGGTGACAACTCATTTTTAAAGTTCCAATTCTTGATCTGCACATATTCAAGTTACAAAATAACTATAAGGAAAAAGTATTGTCAAAAAGTTAATGCTTGTTTGCTCAAGGAATGAATTAAGCTTAGTACTCTCATGCAGTTATTCAAAGACTAACGGTCCTATCCTGCAGCCTTTACTCACATGCTATTTTAATTTATGTTAATGGAGCCTACATATGTAGGAACTTCAAGTTTGTGCCATACTCAGAAATTGATTTCACAATTGTGGTTTTTTGGAAAAATCCAACCATCAGGGGTTTGTGTCCTGGATCTCTATGATGCTTTCCCTGTACATCCACAGAACATCACAGACAGATAACAAGCGTACATATGTAGAGAGCCCACAATATCAAAGTCAGATAGAAGATAAGTGGTGCCCTTTATATACACTGGAGAATGTGTGAAGCACTACTGTGCAGGAAGTCGGGAATCTAAAAATAGAAGGACGGGAGACAAGACAGTTAATACATCCTGTTCTGACTGAAGTGACTAAAACATCTGGAAAGCACATGGGAGCATTGACTACCTAATAGTCCAGTGTCGTTGCTCCTAAGACTCCACAGTGCTTTAACAGCTCGCCGTGCCACCCATTCAAACGTGGAATCTCCAAGCAGCCGGCTAAGAATGCCAAACTCCACCAACAAAGAGCCAGCGCCTGCAGTACAGGTCTCATTATTGCTGTCAGGAGGGACTCCCGTCTTTAGATTCACCTGTGAAACAGATACAGGAGCTTCAGTTGCTCAACATGTCATGCAACGAGTGCTACAATATTCTAAGTTCCACTCTTAGCTGTATTATAGATGCCAGGCTTTTTAATGGAGTGCGCATTAGTTACATATATTGAGAAGAGATTAACTTCCCACCAATTGGAGCCAGAGCTGAATGTATTGCAATCCGAGTTCAAACTTCGGTCCCTGAAATTAGATGTCTAAGTAGGATTCATATGCCTAAGTAAACAGCCCCTGATTTTCAGAAGTGCTAAGCATACAATTACTCAACTGCAAGTGCTCAGCACCTATGAAATTCAGGTGCTTAATTTTGTGCATTGAGGTTTGTAAACTGTGAATTACAGCTTCACTCTTCTGTGCACCTCAACTTGTTCCCTCGTTCCTGGGAATGAAAGGACACTGGCAATCTCTTTATACTACATACAGTGGATGCAAACATAACAGCTCAAAAAGTAATTACAATAATCCTTTAAAATTCATTTGGTTGTTGTGAAGAAGAGAAATACATCCCAATAAAGAAGACTGAGGTAGGACACCACATTTCATCTGCAGAATAGGTGATCCATTCTGAAACTGCAACATTGTAGCTAGAAACAATTACCTAAATGATGAGCTAATCTTCTGCTATGAGATGCTATGCATCTTTCACAGGGAAAAAAAAAATCTTTCTGCAGTATCCACATTTAAGTCCATTACTACTTCATGGCAGAGATAATGTTCTCATTCTCAACAGTGTTTAGTGGGAATCTCATAATTCTGCACATTTAAAGAAATATTCTGCCTTCACACTCGAATAAGGAATCTCAATGGCAGAGATAACTTAGATCTGCAGCAGCTGCAAGAGGCCCTCACCAATGGCGTACAGTTTTATCTGCACAAGAGAGCCAAGAAATAAATGGCCATCAAGACAGGATTGCCATCTCTGCCCTAGAAGAATTATTTCCCATTAGTTAGAGAGCACTATGGGGTAAGCCTGGACTCCTGCTACTCACCATACTGCATTCATTCTGCAAAGCAATCAGTGCAGCACTGTTCACAAGCACTAAATTCCAGGCCTTGAAAAAGTTACTTGATACCTGTGAGCCCAAGGATTAAGCTTAATAGCCAGAAGGAAAGACAACTGACCTGCCATACTGCGTGCACACACTCTAATTGTAAAGAAACAACTGTTTTTATTCAGTAAGATTAATTTAATGATGCATGAACAGAAGTTAACTGGCAATAACCCCCACAAACCTCTTGCTTATGTCCTACTCATTAAAGCTTTCTTGGCTTCAGGTCACCTTTTCTTCAGGTCTATCACAAGATAAATTTACCTGGGCCATCTTCAGTTCCTACCCCCACTCCCTCATTTCCTGGCTGCCATGATGGTGGTGGAGACTCAAGGGGTATCTCCTCTACTCTTCTCCTCTCCTCTTCCAGCCTTCACTTGAGTGCTTCCCCTGGGGCAGCTCCTGAACACCACTATATGGATGCATTGGACTTTCTCCAAGAGCAACCCATCAGAGTGAAATGGTCCCAAATCCTTGTCCATTTCATTACTGCCCACAATGTTCTGAACAGCAAAAACTAAAAAGACACTTGTTAGACAGGCTCTCCAGTGAAATTGAAAACTGACAATAGATCTGGTTGGAAAAAGTGTAATAAGAATTCTTCCCTTGCTCCAGGATTTTAAGAATGTCAACATTCAGAAAGTTTTGAACCGCTATATAGTTGGCCAAAACATGGAAGGTTTTCACACACAGAAAAAAAAATCAACCTTTTTCCTGTTCCTTCCTTAGCCTCCACCCTAGTTTCAAACAGATGAACCTGGCAAAGAAGTCAATTTGCAGACTCAGGAAAGAGAGACTGCATCGATTTACTATTCAACATTGGAATGTTTCCTTTGCAACACTAAAGACTAGAAACATTTTAAGCAAAAGCTTGGATTCTGCAGACGTTGATGGCTTTCAACTTGCCACAAGTGAGTAGATTTTTCTAACTCAGCGAAGTTCATTTAAGTCATATATATAAAAAAAGTAAATGTCAGTGGTAAGCCAGCTGCCATGCATTACCTCTCATTTTAGAGTGTTGATATAATACATAATAATTTAAACTAGTGTCCATGCTTCTATTCTGGATGTGCACTATTTTGGTGAATCATTAATTCACTGATGCTACTGAAGTAACTCTACAGACATGCCTCCCTGCATGATAACAGTTAATTTTAGTTGGGACCTTCTAAATTAAGATATTTAATGTATACAGTACTTTAAAGTCAACACATAGCACCTTGAGTAATGAGGAAGAGTTAGAAATAAGTCTGTACAGTTTGGCTAGAGTAAAGGAGAATATAACTACCTACTCTACATTCTCTGAACAAAAAAAGTTTAGGCATATCAGAGAAGTTAAGTTTTTAATCTTTAGCCTGGCATCTACAGAGTGGAAAAGTGGGCTCTAAACAAGTCTGCATAGTACTGGAAAATACAGTAAGTCACATTTGATGCCTACAGCTGTACCTTTTAGATAAAAGAAAGATTTCACTACTGTAAAAGTAGAAGTTGCATTTCCTTACAAAGACAAGCATAAGGAAGTTACCGCCGTATATCAATACAGATTGTATCACACCTACCCGAGGATAGGGAATTCCAGTTTTGGTGTTCTCAAAGGCAGGTAGCAGCCTCACTGCCAGATCACGAGCCATATGTAAGAGTTCATCATCATAATCTGTAATGGTCATATCACCAAAGGGTTGCTTGGTATCTGTAATTATTATGTGGGCAGAAAGCAAACTTCCCAAAACCCTATTGGAAGAGAGATTGCAGAACCTTAAAAAAAATCCACAGAATTTGCAATATGAACTCTAATATCCTGCCTCTTGCAGTGTGGCCAATACCTAATGCTACAAAAGAACACTGAGCAAACTTGGTAAAACTCCATCGGTCTGAAGGTTAGGTCCTATCATAAACTGAAATTCAATAAGACAGCTAAGACTGGATGCAGTTATCTCAACATCTCCATTCACAATACGCGAATTTTCTCTTTAGTTTTACTATACGAACAGATTTAGTTAAACTGTGAGAACATTTATAAGAATCTTGGCACACAGTGCCTTTTAATAAGCTTCAAAAATGAGCCATCAGTCAGTGAAGGACTATTACATACGTTGAAAAAGAGGAGTGATTCAGAGAGGACATAACCCACTGCAAAGCTATAAGTTGGGGGAAGAAGGTGGCATCCTTTCTCTCTCACACACATACACACAACCCACCCTTGCTCCCCTCATTCCTGCACCATTAAAGTCAAAGTATACAGTGCAGAAGGCAAAACGAAAAACTTCAGTCCTGGGCTGCAGAGACTCATTTGGGATTCACAGACCAAGCACAATGAATGGAGAGCTTGCACCCCTGGAAAGAGCCCTATAACGCCCTCCCTCAGGATTTGATTAGGTAGGGACTTTTGCTCTATTAGTACAGCTCCACCTTGATACAGTGTCAACATCTGCAAGATCAAATGAAACAGGGCTATGAACCACATCAAAAGTTTTTTAAAAGACTTTTTAAAAGCAGGTTAGAGAGCAGAATGTGTCTTCCCACAATGTTAATTAACTCGAGATAAGACACAATAAAATGAGATTGTAACGGAACAATAAATGAGGACAAAAATATCCAAATTTAACCCATATGAGACCTTTCCTGAAATACCAGTTATACACAAAATCAGAATAAAAATGGATTTTGGTAAGATAGTAGTCAATATCAATGCGTTGGTCCCAACTAGGCTAAATAAAGTGATATTTAGGACATCCTGCGTAGCACATATTCTTCAAATGTCTGGGAGAAGAAAAGAACGGAGAGAGAGGAGAGGAATTCTAAGGTTGGGAAATTATTTTTCTTTTCATTTGCATGGTTTGCAGATTATAGATTACAGTGAATGGCACTGCTGAACTTCAGTTATACTGGAGTGTTACTTTGATGTGGGGATTTCAGTTATGCAAAGCCTGTCTACAATATATTGACAGAAGCCCCTTTTTAGGGAGCACAACAACATATTTTATATCAATACCCTGAATAAACTCTCCACAAAAAGTGTGCGGCTGTCCAAATACTGTCTTGCAGTTTGAAATGACTGAGCAAGCAGCATTAAGAATTATTCAATAAGAAGAAAATTTAAAAGAAAGACTACCTTAAAAATGATCTCCACAGCACACTTGCCTTTTGTTTTAACCCTGACACTTAACAAAAAGAAACAACAGTGGCACTTGAAAGATAGTTCACTGAGTACACCTTCTAGTCACTCTGAGACTAACGATACCTAGTGAACAATTAGGAAGCAATGAAGTTTTTTAGACCAATAAGTTTCTTTTTGAGCAAAGAAACCTCTCTGAATCATTCCCACACACGTAAAACCTCAGTTATTTAGTCAGATATTTATGACCACATACCTGATTGTTGCCTCAAAGACTTGGACTGTAGAATCTTTGTCGAATGAGACTGTGTCAATCACTAACTTCACCGCTTTCTGGAACTCTGAAGAATTTCCCATTACCTTTAACATGAAAGAAAAATATTAAAGAACATAGAGAGGTCGATCAGGTTATTGCACAGAGGAAAAAAGAATTAATGCAGTTTTTATTTTAAGCCACAAATGTGTCATCTGGGTAGAGAATGGTGGCTTTGATATTCGTAGTCAGTGTTTCTACTTATAAACACTAACTTGTCCCCCTTTCCCCTGTACAGCACTTTTTGGAAACTTATTCCATTACACAAGCCAAGAATACTTCACTAAGTAGTTGTAGTGGAAGTACAGAAGGGTATCTAGAACTGCTACAATACATTTTGCCCTTTTTAAATAATACACTTACGTCCCCCCACCCCCCACCTCAGTCAAAACAGCATTCTGAGTCACCTCACACAGCACAAGATAATAAAAACATCTAAAATCGACAAGTCAGCCCTTTCTTGCCTTGTATATTTACTACGCTGTTTTGTTTATTTACGCTAGTATGTGTTGATACTCATATGCCTTCAGTTTAGTTTTTAAAGATCTGTTTGCATTTCTTACAATTTGAATAATACAAGGGGGAAACAAAGCAATGCTTAGCTAACTTTACCCAATGCTAGCAAGGTCCGTACTAACTACACCTGCAAGTAGATGTAGTTATATTGCTTGTTTCAACAACATTAGTGACAGGAAGTTAGAGGAATTTTTTCTATGTAGAGGGAAACATAAAAACAGCCACATTTCCTGTAGAAGCTCAAGAGACGACAAAATATACAAAATAAAGTTATTTCCGCCACAACCATGTATACTGACACCAAGAGTTTTAAAATCAAATTCTCACACTGGTTTTACACTGATGGAACTCCATTAACATCATGGAAGTTACTCCAGCTGTATTCCAGGGTGAGAGGTGAATTCAGCCCTTCCATGAAGCCTCAAGTCCAGCTCAGAGCTTGTTTTCTATGAAGATAAACAGAGCTTGTTTTCCTCCCTCCCCCACTTAATTTTCAGCTTCCCACATGTAGCTATAGAACCTGCCCCTTTAAAAAAGGAAGGAGTGTCATAGGTTCTGTTAGGGCAGTACCCAATTCATTATTTGGGGTGTTCCTGACCAAGTCAAAAGGTGCTGACAACCAAAGGCTTGTTTGATTAACGACACAGAAAATCTGTCTTACAAGTATTGTAGACTGCAGCAACTGCATTTCTAATATAGTAATGCTGCCACCAGAGGCTACTGCAAAACACTAGCAGGATGAGGAAAGGGACATCAATATACTCCACTTTATTAACACCGCTGCATTAGTGTTGGGACAGCGACATGGGATCCATTTTAGCAGCTGTGCCACCTTGTGCTGTGATTGTGAGGCCCTTGGAATAGAGGTTTTAGAAACAGATTAATAAGGTTGGTGTGTAGTAGTCGTTCTGATTTATATTTGTTAATGGTGAACTCAATTATGTAATAAGAGAATGGGAGCTGCCCCTTTAAGAATAGCATGAGGGCACGAGTGAGTTACAGCGGGGCTAGCCAGTATTCAGAATGAGAGCTGCTACTGCAAAAGGAGGCTGGCTTGTAGCTGTGCATTGAGGAAGTCTCTGTCTGCAAGAACCTCCTAAAGGAAAAGGTTTCAATCTCAGAAGAAAGCCGAGTCTTGTGAATAAGGGTGTAAAATGGTATTTCGAGTTAAGCAGGTTTAGTTCTTGGTTGAAGACCTCAACAGGAAAACAGCCTACAGATGCTATGCAAGAAGCAGTGGATATTCAATAGGTGGCACTCTTCTACCAGTATTGAGCCAATGCTCTAGTGTGGCCCTGAACAGCAGTATACTGCTGTACATGAGAGGAAACTAAAAATACAAGTGGACCTGTGGCCATTAAATATGCCGTAACACTTTATTTTTAAAACCAAAGATCAGATATATCAACATTCATTTTTTTTGAAAGCTGGATTCAAGCTTGGGGTACGTGCATTTTAAGGTCCCCTCTACCATTTCAGTTAAAAACATTTTTCCCCTCATTTCCTGCTTTAAGTTCTGTAAACCATTGCTGTGCTCCATCAGACAGCTGCAGCTTTTCACCACAGAGATACATATCCATTTTAGTGATGAGGAAGTGCTTTAGTTTGCAAAAATACATTGTGATCTTTCAGGAAAGACAGTATGTAGAAGAAAAATATACAACTGCAGAATTCATTTACAGAAGACATTGTCCATCCAATAGCTGTGGACAAATGGTAATTATCTGACTGAAGCATCCAGTTTAAAAAACAAAACAAAACAACTGATCTTGCAATGCAAAAAATGAGACTATGGAAAGGCTGTTTAAAATTGTATCATATAGGGAAAGTACTCTTCCTTCTGTACTCAGGACTTCATAAAGTTTGAAAACACTTCACAGAAGTAAATATAAAATTTTGGTTAAGAGAAAAAGCCTACCACGTAAAAGTGTAGCCTGTTGTCCAAGAAGGTACACAGAACACAATCACGTATTATATTTAAGCAAAGGAGGGGGTGGGGTACTCGTAAGTGGTCAACATGTAACCATGTTTGTTACACTGAAGCAGATATAGAATGAGGCCATGTCATACTGCAGCGCAGCAACAGCACTGTAGCACCATAGCATAGATGCTTTCTACAGCAATGGAAGGGGTTTTCCTGTTTCCAAGAGGTCAACTAGATTGACAGAAGAATTCTGGATTTTTCACACCCCTGCACAGCATAGCTATGTTGACCTAACTTTTAAGGGTAGAGTCGGCCTGATATACGAGTCAATGAAAGAGGACACTTACAAAAAGTGATCCAAACTTATTACAGCCACAAGAGCCAGGAGCTTGGGATAGTGAAGGAACCAAGCCAGGAAGAGAACCATGTATTCCAAGAGCGTCTTGAGTCTCCCACTCCCCTCAAGCCTCCTCCCCAACTGATTTTACTCTTTTTCAGGCAGTCCCTCTGACCCCAGTTAAGACACTGCCATCAGGTTTTAATTAGCGAAGAGACTTATCACTGACAATACTATCCAGATGCATTAAAACGGATTTAACTCAATTTGCAAAATTCAGTTTGTTCTTTTCAATCTCCTATGCTACCCTTTTCTCTCCTGGTGATTTCTATCTATTTAGATTGATTCAAAGAACTGCAATTTCAAAAATTCTAGAGCTTTGTCCATTTAACATATGTACAGTGTCTGCACAGCCTGAGAATGCTTTATAGAACTATTGCTATCAAAGATTACCTCTAACACAATCAACCACTGAGGCCTGGACAAGATCTTAAAGATTCTCAGTTTTATCTCCTTTAGCCTTTTCCATAATGAGTGGCTAGCCTCCCCCCACTGCCACTTGCCTTCCTCTCCTCCCCCAAAAAAGCAACTCTAGTCACCATCCATGTCCTCTTGGAAAATACCTAAGCCACTGCAACTTGTGGATTCTTACCTCCTGCTAAGAATTTGAAGATATATACTTTTGTATTTTGACAACTCACCGCTAGGGTATCCAGTGCATCAATCAGAGTTAGAGAGTAGTTTCCCAAGACATCATTGATATTCAGATTTGAACTGAAACAAATACAGTTAAATGTTACATGATAGTTCTATCTATTTACAATCACCATACTAAAAGATAAATCTTAAAAAAATTAACCAGGCAACACCCTCTGTTATAAAGTCTGAGAATAAGCTGCCAATCTAAGTACTATCATATGTATTTGGGTATTTAATTATTTCCAGGCATATAAGACATTACTTTGGGGGAGTGTAAGGGTCTGATGCTGCTAAGGAGTTTGCTTTGGATTCCCATGGGGGTAAAATTGAGCCCTATGACCCTGTCTTGACTGGCAAAAAAGTACTTTTCAACAGGTTACAAAGGCCTCTTACTCCTCTTCAGGACTCAAGCGGATACATTTGAAGGTGCTTCTGATGCATTATTGTAGCCTAGGCTCTCTCCAGGCTACAATACAGTGAATTTAGTCAACCCCCCCCTCCCCCCTTTTATTTTATTTTTTTTGCCAAGGGCCTAGAGAAAGGCATGGTGGAGTTCAAACTGTTTTTCAAGTCTAGCATGTCACTTCCGTCTTTTCTATTGACTTCAAGTGTAGATGTCTTTTTCTTCTTTTTTTTTTTTTAAATAGCGTATTCATTGTACAGCCTTTTCACATTGAATTGTTTGTTCTATCAAAATAAATATGGTCGACTGGATTAGTTTGTTGCAGTCATCCATTTCACTTAACTGTTACACCTATAAAAAGTAGCTTGCTTGTGACAGCCAGGTAGAGGGGCAGGTGAGAATATTTCATATTTATTTTAATAAAAGACCAAACTGACTTTTTTTAAACATACACTTCATCAATTGTTTTCTTATAAAAGAAAAGATACTTTCTGCATAGACTGTATGTAAGACATTGTGAGCAGAACCATAAACTATATACAGGTCAGATGGGAACATTTGTTACATCTTTAACAAATCTGGAATTGTTATTTTAAATAAAAAAGTGGGGGTGGGGGTAGGGATGTATTGCATTGGAGATCAAGCGTTCAGCTTATGTGATTAAGAAGAGTTAAATACAGGCCTGTTATAATAGTAAAACCTCTACCCTGTAAACAGGTAACACACACAGTTGAAATGAAGTTGTTTGGGTAAATGTATATCTGTCGCAACTACAAATGTGTCTTTATTCATTATAAAGAATGACAAGTCTCTAAAGTTGTTCCTTTAAAAATTTACCAGCTTTCTTTTTAAAAGACTACAATTCTTAAGAGTCCAGACTTCAATGGGCTTTCGATCAGGCAGCTAATCTACAGAGTATGGCATTATTCAAGGGTTTTAAATCAACAGTAGGAACTGAGACTTTACAGAGCACATTGCACACATTTGCTATTTGTTGTGCATACAAGAGAGCATACAGGCATGCCAACATCTATGAGCTGAGAACTACAAAAGTACCAAAAAGGAACCTGCACAAAGCTGGTTATCCAGGTGAACAGAGGCTTTCCTTCATCCAGAGAGGATCTCTGACGTAGTAATAGCAACAGTAACAAGACAGCCATGGATGTTTTACCATCAGCAGAAATTTTCTGAAATCTGAATGTGATTCTCGCCCCGGGCAGTCCTAAATATTCTATTTTATAGGACAGCTGCTTTAGCTCTCTTCTGCCATCAGTGAATAGCTATTTCTAAAGAAAAATATGTCTGATTGAAAACAGCGCTCTCTAGAATGAGAGAATGTTAACTTGTTCTCATTTCTCAAAGCTAGAACTCAGTGGCAATTCTAAGCAATGGCCTAGGTTTATGTTTTTAAGGTATTTGCTGAAGTGGCTCTCTGGGATAATCCCCTGATGGCCTGTGCCTCTGCCATCCTTCAAGACAAAAGCTAAGAGCTTTTATATAGTTTTGTATAAGGTTGATTTGGTTATTATATAGAGAGAGGGGATGTTGAATATTTTGCTCTGCAATTTACACGACAGGTTGACCTTTTTTATGATTTTTTTTTTAAGTTGGCCAAATGTCTCTGGGCAGCGTGCCAGTAAGTTAAAAATATCCAAATATATATATTAGCAAGTACAGATTTACTGCACCAAAAAACTCTACTTTCAGCTTCAAAATGTACAAAGATTAACAGTCACTAAATAACGTACATGTACCCAAGTGCTTCCTGTGGCTTTACCTTCATGTTTGTTTAAACACTCAATGCTACTAAAATGCAGTATCAAAAAGGAGACTACAGACCTCTGTACAGGAGGAGAGGATTTTATTTTTATTTTTTTTTAAATCCTTCCTGGTAGTATACTTGCCTCACTTCAGGTCCAATAGATCAAATTGTGAACTCATTCTGAATTCAACCTCACTGAAGTCAGTGGGGTTTAAAACCAAAAACAATAAACACCAACCCCCTTCCCTCCCCCCCAAAAAAACCCAAACAAAAATAGAATTTGCCATTTACAGCATGAAAGCTACACATTTAATTTAAAAATAAATTTCACTTTTTTAAGGCTGCTGCTATGGGAACCGAAACAATAACATCTATAATGTTGACTCAACAACATTAAGCATTTGCAGTATTACCAGTTAGTGCTACTAAAGTGCTTCCATTCTGCTTGCAAAAACTAATAATTTCCTTACAAGCACACATCTGAGAGTAGAAACAATGCTCAAAGCCAAGCCAGTTCTCTACATATATCACAAGATACCTGGGCCATGATATAATTCTATTTGGATTCATTGAGGATTCTTAGGGTACACTTCCTGGTTCGGCGGCAGGCAATCGATCTTCTGGGATCGATTTATCGCGTCTTGTCTAGACGCGATAAATCGATCCCGGAAGTGCTCGCCGTCGACGCCGGTACTCCAGCTTGGCGAGAGGAGTACGCGGCATCGACGGGGGAGCCTGCCTGCCGCGTCTGGACCCGCGGTAAGTTCGGACTAAGGTACTTCGAATTCAGCTACATTATTAACGTAGCTGAATTTGCGTACCTTAGTCCGAAGTGGGGGGTTAGTGTGGACCAGGCCTTAATCCAGACCACATATACAAATTCATTCAGCTACATTAAAAGAAGGAAATTATTGTCCAAGTCACGAGCCGTAAAAACAGGCTAACCAAACCTCACTAGTACATAAGAACGACCATACTGGTTCAGACCAAAAGGTCCATCTTGCCCAGTATCCTGTCTTCCAATAATGACCAATGCTAAGTGCCCCAGTGGGAATGAACAGAACATGTAATCATCAAGTGATATGCTCCCTTCCATACACACAAAAGTAATGTAAACCAGAAGTAAAGGACCAGGTAATTTCTGACCCAAGAAGTATTTTTCTATCTTACTGAATTATTGCTCTTTAACATTCTAACATGGTACTGGGTGGAGAAGTGAAATACAAAGCTGAAAAGATGCCATTTATCATAACTTGACTGGACACAAGATTTTTAAAAGTTACAGTTTGCTCTTTGGCAGTTATAGCAATGCTTGCTGTGTTTTCTTAGAGGAAGCTAAACATATGTGACTCGAGGCATAATCCTAGAATTTAAAAGCATTATGAGGGGATTTAGCTGTCCTATGCCCATGAAAGTCAATGCAAGTCACACACAATTCCCTATAAAAGTTTAGGAGCTAAATACTTCACTTCTCTACAATCAATTATCTGATTACAACTATGCTTTAAAACAGATGGGATAGAATTAATGCTCACCTCCTGAACAACCTGTAGGTGTAAAGGGGAGGGTGGCCTTGGACTTCGACTGGTTTAACACTAAACACTTCCTGGAGTTATTGGGGCTTCTAGTTAAACTACATAGGTTGGCAGGCTGCTACTGTACATGTCTTCATTTATAGATATACACTAGGAGAGACAGAGATACCACAATACGAACATACATATTAGAGCAACAATAAGAATATGAAGAAATTCACAGAGAAATAGAGAATGCTCTTCACCAGTTACCAATAGGTGCAACTAGAGCGAGGAGCCATAGTAGAGAAGTTAGCTTGTTGCGCTACTCTGCACTCTGGAGCTGCTGCCATGCTGCATCCCAGAGGTGACTACATGTCCAGGAGGTATGAAGTGATACTTGGGAACAGTTTGTAAAGTGACTGCAACTCTTCAATGCAAAAAGCACCATGTAAAAATGGCAGTATCCTTGGGCTCTGCATGGTTGGGGCAGAGGGGGTGCATGACCCAGCTGGGCCCTAGGCAGCCACACCCACCAAGGGTCAGGGAAATGAACCAGGAATCCATGGCCAGATCTCTCCAGGCAGCTCTCCTCCCTCCCCCACCTCTAGACAGGCTTCTCTGTTCCCCAAAGCCCCACCTGCCAACCCCCAGCCCTCCTTCCCCTCCCCTAAGCCACCATCTTGACAGCCCCCTGCTCCACACCAAGCCCCCTTCCACCCAAACCTCCTCCCTGCCTGCCTGCCCCCCTGCTCCCCAACCACATCTTCTCTCTCCCCCAGCCCCCATCTTAACAGCCCCCTTGCCTCTCTCCACCAAACCGCCACCAACCAGCCCCCTCCCACCCTAGTCCCCCTCTACCCCCATTTTAAAGCCGCCCCACCTCCTCACCAAACCCCCATCCTGCCAGCCCCCTCGCACCCTAGTCCCCCTCTACCCTCCCCTACCCCCATTTTGAAGCCCCCCCACCTCCTCACCAAACCCCCCATCCTGCCAGCCCCCTCCCACCCTAGTCCCCCTCTTCCCTTCCCTACCCCCATTTTAAAGCCCCCCCCACCTCCTCGCCAACCCCCCATCCTGCCAGTCCCCTCCCACCCTAGTCCCCCTCTTCCCTTCCCTACCCCCATTTTAACCCCCCCCACCTCCTCACCAACCCCCCATCCTACCAGCCCCCTCTGCTCGGCCCCAACCAGCCCCCCTCTCTGCAGCCGCCGCCGCGCCCCCCCCCAGCCCCGCCACTCACGGGTCGGCGCGGTCGGGGCCCCGGCCGCGGCAGTGCACGGGGTTCAGCTCGTCCTGCGGGAACGCGTGCCGCATGTAGTTGTCGTAGCCGAAGACGAACATGCCGCGGGCCGCGTCGCGGAGCTGGGCCCGCAGCTGCGGGGGGAAGGCGCCGCTGTAGCGCTTCTCGTACTCATCGCCCCCGGCCGGGCCGCAGCCGCCGCCCCGGAGCAGGCAGCCCCAGTGGGCGCGCCCGCAGCGCCCGGCGGCCCGCGGCTCCCCGCCAGCGGCCCGCAGCCAGGGCGGGTCGGGGGCCCCGCGCGGCGGGAGGGCGAAGGGGAAGCGCTGGTGGAAGCCCAGGCCGGGCCCCAGCGCGGACACCAACCACAGCAGCCCGTGGAGCCCCAGCCTCAGCAGCAGCAGGCCCAGCACCAGCGACCGCCATTGCATGGTCGCGCGCTGCCCACGCTCATAATTTAAAGAGACCCCGCCGCCGCCAGCCAGCCAGCCAAAGGCGAACCCCGACTCCCCCCTGCAGCACAACACCCAGCCGGCGGGCCCTTTAAGGAACCGGACATATTGTGACACGAGAGTAAATAAGGCAGTCCCGTGCCGGGTCCTGGTTGGTCAGCTTCGCCCTCTACGTCCCCCGCCTGGGGCAGTCCTCTTCGCTCATAGGCTGCCGCGGGATGTCAATCAAAAGAAGAGCCATTGCCCCACTCTGAGAATGCGGCCGCACGCACGTAAAGCGCCGCGGGGCGGGGCCTAGGCCAGCGAGCTGTCGTGGCAAGCTGGGACCGCGGGGTGTACGCAGGGAGCTGCCCGCCAATGGCGGAGCGCTAGCGGGCCGGGGGTGGGGGGGGGGCAGTGACGGGAGCCGCCCCCCCCCCCCCCCCGGGCGTGCTGGCCCTGCGCGGCGGAGAACCGAGGGTTGAAGAGTTGCAGTCACTTTACAAACTGTCCCCAAGCATCTCTCCTGGACATGCAACCACTTCTGGGGTGCAGCCTGGCAGCAGCTCCAGCGTGCAGAGCAGAGCAACAAGCTAACTTCTCTACTATGGCTCCTCGCTCGAGTTGGGGGCCGGGCTGCTGGCATAGTCCGCTCCCTCCCTAGCTCGCCCAGCTCCGAGCTGCTGCCCACGGCGGGGGGAGATCTGGGGAGTTAGAGTCTTGGCTTCTCTCCAGTAATCAGCATCCAGTCCGGTTGTGAAGGGCCCAAACATATTGTGCATCATGGCAAGTAGCTGTGGGATCCCTGGCTGGCTTGTGGTGGGCTCGTTACTACATTGCTGGGCCTCTCGCCAAGTTTGTTTTCAAGGATGGAAGCTGTATCTGGGTAAAAACCGCAAAGATTTTGCAGGTGCAGTTAAACCACAATGCTGCAAGTTGCTATCATGCGACCGACTCCCGCTAGGTTCCTTAACTCCCAGAAAGGAGTGCTTCACAGTTTTTTAAGGAAGCCGCTAACCTCCCCACATATCAAGTGGCTAAAGCAGGATGGCTGATGCTCCCAGTGTGGAGAGTGGGATACTGACCCTTGGGACGGGGAAGCCTTGTCGGGGAGGAGTTGCAGAGCAAGCCTGCCCAACGCTTAGGGCTGGTCTACACTAACCCCCCAATGCGAACTAAGATACGCAACTTCAGCTACGTGAATAACATAGCTGAAGTTGACGTACCTTAGTTCAAAATTACCGCGGTCCAGACGCGGCAGGCAGGCTCCCCCGTCGACTCCGCGTACTCCTCTCGCGGAGCAGGAGTACCGGAGTCGACGGCAAGCACTTCTGGGTTCCATTTATCGCGTCCAGGCAAGATGTGATAAATCGAACCCAGAAGTTTGATTGCTTGCCGCCAAACCAGCGGGTAAGTATAGACGTACCCTTACCCTGCAGCCACAGCTCCTGCAGGGTTGGCAGCCTCAAATCCCTGCTCTAGACATTGCCACCTGACCCCACTGCATGGGGTTGCAGTCCCACTCATTCGAATTTGGCCTGATCACCCACATTTGAGTGATCAGAGCTGCAACCCCAGGCAACAGGGGCCAGGTCACTGTGCCTTCAATTAAGGAGCTGAGTTCGGCCAGCCCCATAAGACAGGACATTCTTCAATGTGGACGGGATTTTGTAGGTCAAAGTGGGACAGTCATGTAAAACCAAGGGCTTGGGGGAAGTCTGTAGGCCACATCAAAAATCAGGCCTGAAGTCCAATAATATAGATCATATAAGTTAGAGATGAGAAAGATGTTAGTTTATAGAGTCCAACATTTCTCTACAAATGCAGGATGTATTCTTCCAGAGAGACAGCACTGTCAGCTATTTAGACTATACTGCACTTGTCCTTGGATAAAAGGCTCACTAGAGAAGCAAAACAAAAACATAAAATATAATACAGCCTGTTTTTAAATCCAGGTATGGAAAAATACTCCTGATTCTAATTATGTAACTTGTATTTAAATCTGCTATCCATTTACTCATTTTTAAAATAACCACTTTTTGTAGGAACAATAAAAACAGGTCCTCCTCGAGAGTTAACTAACAAATGTTACTTCCTGAGGTGTGTTTGACATTGTCAGGTTTTGGGGATGGAATATCTTGAAATTAGATAAAAACTAGTCATATAAAACATGGCAAAGGTGGGGAGAAATCAGTGTTGATCCAAAAAGAAAAGGGGGGGGGGGGAAACCAGCAAGGAAAACATTGTTCAGAAGACTCCAAAAAGATTTTTAAAAATATAAACTATGAAAAAATAACTTGATTTCTTCAAAATACCATCAAGTATGGTTCTGTCTGAAATTAATAAGGTCAGGAATTTCAGATTTAAGCCTAAAATTCCATCCCTCACCAAGTTGGATGTGCCTAGGCTTCAAAACAATGGGTGCATTGTTATACAACTTGTGCTGAAATGTACTACATAGGTACAAAAGAATAGGGTAACGTTCTGAATTTTCTGCCATTTGGGTGTCTAATTTCAGGGTTTACATTTAAGGTGGAGCAGCAAACTCAGTTCCTTTAGTTAAAGCACAGATTACTACGTAGCTTATTAATAGTGGCAGAATAGAACAGGAATTCACTTTTTTTTTTTATTAGAGATAGCATCACTGTCAAGCACTCTTTTGGGGGCAACATTTGAACATCATTCTAGTTAGCTAGTGCTGAATGTGGTGGTCTATTTACTGAGTGAAACAGCTCTCTTGGTGCACATCGCATTTGCATTACAAACTATACAAGGTTCCAGTTCATTTCTGGGTGAAATCAAAGGGGATGGGGATTTTGATCCACAGAACTCTATTGGTTTTTCAGTCCTGGATAGATTAAGGACTGTTTCACTTCCTCCAGCTCCCCCTCAGCCGCCCCTTCCCCCTGCCTTACCTCAGCTGGAATGCTTCAGCTGACAGTTCACTGTCAGCTGACCATCTAGTCAGATCTACCCACATGGATCCTATTGCAGATTTATATAGTTTGAGGCTAGAAGCAGGGTCTTCCATTCTGGATTTCATTCTCTCTTTTGGTATAACAGAGAAGTATACTTACTTCCACAGCAAACTATTTACACAGGTATCACTGAGGAGGTCCTGGGTTTTTTGGTTTTGTATGCTTTAGTTAATATGGAATAGCTGCTGTAATGTCTCATTTTTAATTTTTATGTTGTAAAGATCTCTAGAGGCTTGTGATAGGCACATCTAATAAATGAAGTAAGAAAATGAAATCCTGTTTAAGTTAAGTCAAATAATAAAAGGGTAATATATATTCTATTTTATATTAAGTTGCTTAGGTTGGTTGGTTATTTGTGGGGGAGGGAATTTAAACTGCAGTACCATTTTAAATAAGCTCATCTTTCACCCGCCCTTATATATAAATGTTCAGTTTCCTTATAGCCTGGACTTCCTCATGGCTTGTTTTGATATCACTGTTACATCTATAAAAGGATGCAATCTGACCTGTACAAAACCATTAATTAGAAAACCCCAAATCATATTAAACACACATGGTCTGAGGTTCTATTGCAAACTCCAAATTCAAGCAAAGTCCTTTGAAAGAATTCATAAGGTCCTCAAACTTGGGCTAGTTTATTATTGTGTGACAATAATGTGCAATGTTCCCAGTGTTGAATGGCTCCTGCCTGAAACTACGTGAGAACAAATGCTGTTGACTGAGTTTCGCTTTGACTCTTCAAACCCCAAACTTTAGAGGGAGGGGTACGAGCTCACCTAGAAAATAAAGAACAGATTCAGCTGAACTTTTGGGATCCGAAACCACTCAATCTCACACAGTGCTACAAAGTCCCTACACTTCATCTACATTATCTCTATGGAAAACATCCATAGTTTGAATCAAAGCGCTCTCTCTCTGTAAGACTGTGACAGCCCCATGTTGATTAGTATGAATTCTAGTCGTGATCCGGAACTGGTTTCACTGCCCCTGAAGGACTCCTGTATGTAGAGCTGGTGTGGGATTTGGCCCTCGCTGTGGAGTGTGGGGTTATTTAAAAAAATACAAATAACTTCAGTTTTGTTTAAGAAACTGTGCAGATTATTTGGAATTTCCAGCTTTTGGAAACAATAGTTTGGCTACATTTTAAAGATCAGGGTTCCATATTTAGGCTTTTGTAGGCTGAGAAGCATATGAAGGACATTGTGTACTGAGGGGAGGAAGCTAGGGAGTGCTAGGACTCATGGTAGGATTTGCAATAGGTCTCTGCCTCGGGTAGTGACCGCTATTTGATACTGCATAATTGTACAATGCTATAGTTTAGAGAAATATTTCTTTTCTGACCTTTATAAGCTATCTGTTTAGTCTCTGCAGCATGAAATTTAATTACCTTTATTTTAGCATACATACTAACACATATTGGGCCCAACCCAGCTACTTCAAAACTCCAATTGACTCCCCCCAATTTCACTTAAAACCTCTACGTTTGTTCAAGGGATATGTATTGATTTTTAAAGAATCACTGCAATGTGTTACCAATAGGGAAATATCCTGGTTGAGTCCATCCCATCTGAATTTTATCAAAGATGTTAAAAACATATTATGTTCAGAATGTGAGTGGTGGTAGTTTGCGCATTTCTGACCGTTTGCCCAAGAAAATAGCTGCCTTGGAACATTCTCAGTATAGTTCTTTTTTCATTTAGAATGCAATTAATAAGGCCTCAAAGAATTTCTACTACTTTTTCAATCTCAGAAGCACAGATCTTTGCGAAATATGTGCTTTTATACTATGAGCTGTCACAGACTAACACAAACTTTTGACCCCCTTTCCCGACAAATTCCAGCACAACTCCAGCCATGCTCTGAGTAATATCTTCAGCATGAAACTTGCAATTCTCTAATTAAAAATAAATTAGGTAAAGTGATTCAGAAAGATAATATAGTCTAATGGGACAAGGAATCAGGAACTCAGCATTCTAATTCCATTTTTGCTACTCAATTCACTGTGCAGTGTTAGAGAAGTCCTTAGGGTAAAAAATGTCAAAACCAGCTAAGACCCAGATTCCCAAAAGTTTTAAGGCAAAAATCACTGAAAAATCTCTGGAAGTTAGACACCTAAATACCTTTGAGGATCTAGGTCTAATTGGTTTAAGAGCCTAAATCCCATTTTCAAAAGTGGGCTCCCAAGCCTAAGTCTCATTAAAGGCAACAAGGCTTGTACTTGCCTAGTTCCTTTTGAAAAAATGGGACCAGGGCTCCTACATCACACGCATATTTTTTGAAACTCTTACCCTTAACCCTTCTTTCCCCTCTTCCCCTGTAATCTGTAAAATGGTCCCTCCTGAGGTCCCTTCCAGCCCTACAGTTGTAGGATTTCTAGAGTAATGCTTCCTTGTACAGTCCATCACTTCTTCTGCGAAGTTTTTATTGAGAGAGAGATCGGTCTTAGGATAGGTGTAAATTTTATATATTTTATATGAATGAATGTTTATTTTGATTTAAACATATCACACCTCTCCTAAGATATCACTGTGTAAATCTCCCTTGAGGAAGGGATATCCGACTATTTCTGGAAATCTAAAGTCTTTTCTTCCTTTGTTTGATTGACAGTCTTGGCAATTTAAGACTTGCATGTATCTACAGAAATAGTATGTACAGCACAATCAGCAGCAATGCCTACAATGCCCCGCCAACATGGTTCAGTCCTGATTTAAGGCGAGAAGCTAGTTTGCCCATTCAACATGACTACCCTATCTGCGTAATTGTGGTGATGGTTCACGTGAGGTGAATACTGGCCCATTAGGAACTAGAGTGAAAGTATCCTGTATGAAAACCTAGAGAGATTTCACTTTGGCCACATACATAGTATATGGAACATGCTGAACCTAGATCCTAGCTATGATGTTTGGGAACATTCAGAACCAGATAAACTGTGTAGATTGAGCCTTGCTCTTCTGTAAAACACTGGTCATGAGAAGAGAAACATGTATAGTTTTAGGATTTTGTACACACATCTCTCACCATAGTAGAACACTTACCATATAAAACATCTTTTACTGCTCTTTTAATCAATCACACGGTCTCAAAAAAAGGAAAACAAACATTATGCCCTAGTACCTCTGTAGATAATATCCCATTATGAAAAACTGAAAGCATCCCTTCCCTTTCTCACATTACATGGTTAAGTGTGTGTATTTTTTGTACTAAAGCGAATTTGCTTCAGTCCTTTCCCCTTTATTGCCTTAAACACTCAAGTTTGGCTTTGAATACACACTAATTACAATAGCTTATTGTATTCCTGGTAATTTACTTACTTTACTTGCTAAGTAATGTGATCTATGAAATCCTCCCTCATAATAGAGATTTGAAAATGCATCAGGAGATAAAACATGAGCAAGAAAGCTTAAGCCTTGAAACATAAGCTAACTGAAGCAAATAGGTATCTGGAAGGGCAAAGTTTCATCAAACACAGGGGTTTGCGGGGGGGTGGGGAGGAAACAGCTCCTCTGGCCCCGAGGTCAGCGTGGAGGCACAGAACGTTTCCCTCCAAAAGCAGTGAAATTTAAATTCCCGCACATATCCCTGATCAGACACTAACCAAGAAATTGCTCCGTTTTGACCTGGGGTTTACAGTCACTGATAGCTTTTAAAATTCAGCTCTCAAGTTACAGGGATGTTGCTACTATTGATTGCAGTGGGAATCACACCTATGAAATTGAGCTAGTAATAACCACTGCTTTGCTTCTGGGCCAATTTCCTTTTGTAAAGGATGCAACCAGACTTCAAAGTGATGAAATAAAAAGAGCTTATTCAGTGTAGCAACCAACAAGGTACTTCTCAATGACTGGCACACATTGTTCACTGTATTGTACAAGGTATTTAAATATGTTATGAAATACAGTATATACAGAGGTCTAGCCTATGGTTTCTGCAATTTTCAACAATGGGATTTCCACCTACCCAACTATGGGCCAATAGACCAAAATAAATAGATGGATAGAGACAACTTGGAAATTAGTCATAGCCTCATTTGTCAATTTAATACTTATAACTCTGATTTTTAACATTTAAAAACTAAGGCTTAATTATTACATCAGTATCTAGAAGGAGCTAGTTTTTGTATGCATGTACACAAGACTTTATATATGAAAATGTATATGTATATAACGGGCAGAAGTGATAGTACTTATAGAGTGTTTTTCGTTGTTGAGCGTTACCTGGTTTTCTCCATTTTACACATAGGGAGATTGAGCCGCAAGAATGAATAAGAAGGTTAAGTGACTTGCATAAGGTCACACAGCAAGTCAGTTTTAGAGCTGGAAACAGAAGCCATATCTCAACTTCCAGATGAGCGCTTTATATACTGGGCATAGCACCTGTTGCTTGCTACTGCAAGAGGCACCCATAAAAGTATAGGGAGGAACTGGGAGGAACCTTGATATTTAGCTTACCTAGCACTTCCCATTATAGAAGAGAGTCATGTGACCTTTTTTGCAAAGCACCAACACCTGCACTTGGAAATTCAACAGGGACAAAGCCCTCAGGCTGAGCTGCCTTTTCCTTGTCCCATGAAAATCCACACAGGTGGATCTGAATTTCTTCATTAAAAATCACCATTTTCCTTCTCATTTGAGGTGTTCTGGAACATTTTGGCCCCATACCGAAATAAATGAATATGAACATTCTAAAGGGTCAGCCCCATTCTGCTGGCAAAGCAGCAGCAGCAGCATTGGGAACTCTGGAAACTGCTGGATCCGCTGTTAGTAGGGATACAAGAGACTGAAAGATATGATAGAGGAAGGGAGGCAAGTCAAGCGGAACTCTCCTCCCCATCCAACTACACCCCCCAGACACATGGTCCCAGTATCCCATTCCTCCTCTTTGAGACAGCACACGGGGCAGAACCCTCTGCCTACCTTTTTCTGTTAAAATACCTAGAAAATTACATTAAAAAACTCTTACGTTAAGAGAAAGATGGTTAGGTTGCAAAGTTAACCCTTCATAATAGAGGAAAATGTAAATCAGGCATTTCCTAACACCTAAATTCTGCCCCTTTGCACATACACGCCATCCAGTGAATGGACTGGGGATAGGGAGCAGATTGAAATTTCAAATAGTAGATGTTTTCATGCATTCTACAAGCAGCCACACTACCACATAGACGACTATGCACGAGTATTTTGTCCCTTTAAAAAAAAAAATAATAATAATAAGTATGCATATCCAACCTTGCTGACTGAATGTGTGTGTTTGCCACTTTTTAAGTGGCACAAAAATCAAAAATGTATTACTAGGGCATATACTTATTATCCCTTGGCATCCTTAAGCTTATGGCAGCATATAGTAAAAAGTTACTATGGTTTAGTGAGGCCAGTCTTCAAACAAGCTAGCGTTTCAGGGACACAAAATTTTTCTAATAGATGGATTTTTTTCTGTTTAGTTTCTCACGTGATACACAGTTTTAAGCCAGCCAGTCAGTTAGTTAAAATTGCTTGCTTAAGAACTGGATCTCATTTCCCTTACCACCTACATTTATATTTCTACTATTATCTTTTTAGAAGTTTGGGCTGAGTGCAAAGTAAAATAGAGCCAGTAGGAAGCAGAGTTGAGGCATGCCATCTGTGAAGAAATGGTATTTTTATGCTAATTAGACACAGGAGTTTAAAAAAAATTGGCTAGAAGTCAAATAGTACAGCGCAACATGGGACAGTCACAGCAAATGGCCAAAATATTGTAAGTTAGTGATCTAACAACCCGAAGATAGCAGTATTATCAACTTTGTTAAGAAAAAGAAGTCGTTTGAAATGTTGTAGCTTTTAGTAGGATATAACATACTTCAGCCAGACAGAGAGTATTAAAGAGTGTGTGTGTGTGTGTGTGTGTGTGTGTGTGCGCGCACATACACAAACATATATCATTAAATTTGTAGGGAGAATTGCTCTGTGTATCTACTAGGATATATTCATTAAGGTTGACCGTGGGAACTATACAGCACTTAATTTCATTCAGATCATCTACCAACCCAGACAAGAGTTTCTCAAGCCAACAGATGTGGGAGATTCACCCCTCTCAACCAGGAAATAATGAAAGCATGATTGATGCCCCACATTAATTAAATGCATAGTTATATCAGGAGTCTACTTCTCTGGCTCTATATTTTACCTCTACACTACAGGGGGGGGGGGTCGACCTAAGATACGCAACTTCAGCTACGTGAATAGCGTAGCTGAAGTTGCGTATTTTAGGTCGACTTACCTGGCTGTGAGGACGGCGGCGAGTCGACCGCTGCCGTCAACTCCGCTTCCGCCTCTTGCCGCGGTGGATTGCCGGAGTCGACGGCAGAGCCATCGGGGATCGATTGTATCGCGTCTTCACTAGACGCGATAAATTGATCCCCAATAGATCGATTGCTACCCGCCAATCCAGCGGGTAGTGAAGACGTGCCCTAAGAGACCCAATTTTCTGAAAGGAATACTCAAATAGTAAAACCCAACATGTAAATTTTGTTTAGAAAGGTTTCAGACCCTATGGTTTAAAAAAAAAAAAAATGCATTAAAAAAGAAAGTGAAAAATTTAGAGGTAAATATTCCTCAAAAGCGTTTACAACTGCATCATTTGATTAGCCTAAGAGAATTAGAGCCTGAAACTAATCTATTTTCATTGTAAAAGCTGAATATAACACCTGAGCCAAGTGGATTACTATCCATAATACAAGAGGACCCTTTAAAATGACTTTAACCTGAAATTTCTTTAAGTGCCAGTTAATAAAAAGTCACAGAGCATAGAGGACACAGTAAGAGAGGGGATAAATAATACTGGGTAACAGGTGTTCTAACTGGCCCTTACGGTAACAGGCAAAGTACATCTTCAAAATAAAGGACAATTTAGGTTACCTCCCACACATTCAGTGTATCAAACCAGTGTCAGATTAGTCCATTCTTGGGGCTGGTCTACACTAACCCCCCCACTTCGGACTAAGGTACGCAAATTCAGCTACGTTAATAACGTAGCTGAATTCGAAGTACCTTAGTCCGAAGTTACCGCGGTCCAGACGCGGCAGGAAGGCTCCCCCGTCGATGCTGCGTACTCCGCTCGCCGAGCTGGAGTACCAGCGTCGAAGGCGAGCACTTCCGGGATCGATCCGGGATCGATTTATCGCGTCTTAACCAGACGCGATAAATCGAACTCAGAAAACCGATTGCTTACATCCGGACCCGGATGTAAGTGAAGACGTACCCATATACAGTATTTTCCAGGGAGAGTTGTGGGCAGGACAGAGTACTGAAACTTTCATGGTTTTGGGGTAAAAAGACTTTAGCCAATCAGAAATTCAGGCAAAAAAGAGTCTAAAATTTGCTCAATTGTTCATGTTATAAAGACATACTTGTGGATGGAACACAATGCAGATGCAACATCTGAGGTACCACTGCAACAATGCACTACTGACACCCATCTAACTTTATTCTTTCCCCAAACTTATTACAACTGAAGGGCACTGGGCCTTAGATTTTAACAGTACCAGATACAAGTTAAGAGTTCTATTAAATCCAACACTGAATTCTAGAGCAGTGGGGAAGTAATCACATACTGCTTGTGTAACTACCTTCACTCTATCACATATGGAGTCTTCTGATGCCAATAATCAAGGATTCCTCCCAGATCGAAGGCTGTAATCAGCATAGGACTGTACTCAAAGCCATCTCTCCTTCTGCTGAGACCAGACCAGTCACATTTTGATATGCCCATTTTTACATGTGCATTTCAGATAGCTAATTGGATCAGAGGTAAAGGTTTAAAGGCAAAAACAGCAACTGTAAAAAAAGATGTAATGTTTTTTGCTTATTATGCAGATTGGTTTTTTAGACTCCTGTAGAATTAACAGGTCATTGTGAACCACCCTTCCTTTTTTTAATCCAGTATGGCCTTCTTGATTGTGGCTTTTGGCGCATCTAGTGAAGTGTTCTTTAAACAATTCACAATTATAATTCACACGTTTCTGATTAAATTCTTCCTCCCATGTGATTGGTCTCAATTCTTTTCAGATTTGTGAAATTAGCCCTTATAAAGTTAATTCATATTTAATAGGCGGAAGTCTTGATTGACTTTGCATGAGTGCCTGACTACAGCAATTTGCCTTGACCTTGTGAAAATGGGAGTTCGAGCATCTAGCTTTCTATACACATCTATTTTGATTAGCATATTGAAAGGAAAAATTGCACTATAATAATTTCAGAATGGAAACTAATTTTTAATTACAAAACAGATAGCCAAGAACACAACAGTGGATATATTCACTCTTCAAAACAAGAAGCTGTGATTAAGGCATTAACAAGCTTACCGTACAGTACCTACCATCTACCCAGCAAAACCACTCATACAGCCCATCTCTGCCTCTTCATATGAATGCTTTCCCTCCCCTAAAACTAGTGATTTTAGCATGCCTAAAAAGTGCTAAACTGGACAGAGCTGAAGACACAAGTCTTGATAAGTAGGACCAGTATTGCATGGTAGCAGCAAACTGAGTACTCCAGCACTCATTTGCCTTAACTTGTTTAGAGCAAGCAGGCATAAAGGTGACATAATGCAATCTTACTTGCGGGCTAGACTCTCAGTGAAGTTAACAACTTGGCCCTAAACCACTTGGTAAGTATGCCTGTAGTAATGCAGGTACATAGGGGTATTTGGTGATAAGTGTGGCCCATCACTTTAACTGACAGATCATGCAACAGGAACTGTAACTTGTCCCACTAAAGAAGCCTATAAATAAGAAGGGCAAGAAACGTACAGGGCCAGAACTAAATTGATATAGCACCTCAAGTCAGAAGCAATTGACATGCGTACCAAAATTCCATCACCTTACATTTTTAGGCTGGTTAAGAGATATGCCTGCTCAAAGTGACCTTTGTTTGGATCAACACTTCCTTCCATAGCTCTTGTGGAGATGCATGGAGAGAGAACATAAGCAGAAATATGGGGCAATGAGCACTATAGACGTGAGATGTCACTCAACCGTACACAGGCTTTTGAAGTCTACAGGAAAGGATCCAGTGGTAACAGTTCATATCGGCACTAATGACACTGTCACGGCATATTTCACAGATAATAAATTTAAGAGACCTCCAAAGCATGCTCATAGAGAAGATCACTTGGACAGCAGTCATTCCTGTCCCACAACCAAAGGAAGAGAGAAGGCAGAAGATTCTGGAAGCAAACTGCTGGCTAGGTAAGTGATGTACGGTTTTGGTTTTGTGGAACATTAGTCCACCTTCTGTGGGGAATAGGAGCTGTATAGTTTGGATGGCCTCCACCTCAGCAGAAGAGGAAGTAAGCTTGTTGGGCCAAGCTGGCTAGAGTAGTCAGAGGTATTAAACTAATCACAAAAGGGGTGGGTGAAGAGGGAAGATATGAGCACTTCACACTTCTCAACATCTTAAGGAACCAAAGGACACAGAGAAGAAATTATTTAATTGCCTGTACACCAATACTAGGAGCCTGGGTAACAAACAGGAAGACTGGGAGTTGTTCATTTATGAGCATAAATTTAATCTAGTTGGTATTAAAAAATTGTGGGATGATACCCATGACTAATATTAAAAATCAATTATCATAACCTGTGTAGGAATAACTGACTGTGCAAAAGGGAAGGGGAATGGCAATAGCACTCTACATCAAAAATGGTATTACCTGTTTGAGTCACTGGTAACTCAGCATAAAATTATCTTGAATGCTTCTGGATCAACGTCCTAGCAGATAAAGCACAAAAGGGGTATTAGTTAGCATCTGCTATAGACCATCAAGCCACACTAGCGAACAGGATGACCATATCCTTCCACACCTATTTATAGCAAGTGGGGGGAAAAAAACTGTGCAACTGTGGGGGACTTCAATTTGAGTGATGTACACTGGAGGTCGTATGCTGCCAGTACTAAAACATCCTTGGAATTTTCTAAATATTATAGTTGACAACTTCCTCACTCAAAAACAAACAGTGTTGCATCCAACATCAGGGAATTCTGTATTAGACTTTGTCTTGACATATAAAGAGGAATTGGATCACAGAACTAAAAAATAGTAATGGTAGATAGAAGTGATCACATTTATAATGTGCAAACAGAATAAAGTCCAGACCAGTGATCATATACTTGGTGCTTTATAAGGGCTAATTTCACAAATCTGACAGCAATTATGAGACAATTCACATGGGAGGAAGAATTTAATCAGAAACATGTGAATGATAATTGGGAATTGTTTAAAAAATACTTTACTAGATGCCCAAAAAGCCACAATCAAGAAGGCCGTAGTGGATACAAAACCCGACCTGGGTTAGACATGAGAGAGACACAGAGACCGTATAAATAAACAAATGGAAGAAAGGTGAAGTTCAAAGCTAGGAATTGAAGAAAGGCATTCAGTTATGAGTTCTATGTGCAAAGAAGAGGCGAGTAGGGCAAGTTTCAGACTGAGCAGCCATTCCATCCATGAAACACTGTATGTTGTCCAATCTCTTATAATTTGACTTCCTGTTTAATTTTAGAAGTCAGAATACAGTTAGTATTTGCCCATGGCCCATAGAAAGACATTAAGCCAGGAGGAGTCAGTAAGGTAAGTGTCAATACAACCCTCAAAATGTAAGTTTATTGAATAAAGCTGAAGAGCAGTAAACCAACAATATGCATCCATCTAAATAAAAAAATTCACTTATTTACAAAGTTCAGTAATTATATAAGTTGTTCACATGCAGAGATTAATGCACAGGTTAACAGTTGGTAGTAGTGTTTGGATGCCATAAATTCTAAAAGCAGTCAAGTAGATACACACCAAACACATCAAGTTCAGCTATAGGCCAGTTAACTAAACAGTAACCTGGTCCCCACAGAAAGATTCACACATTCTAGTTCAGTTTCCTTATTTTTAGGCACAAGCAAAGTTGCTAAATAAAGTAACTGTAGCAGTTCACGGTGAACTAGTGACTACAGTAGCAAGTTAATATACCCCTCTCTACAGCACCAACACTAGTATGGGATTAATTGAAACCATGCTTCAGAGAATGAAAGGACAAAACTAAAATACAAGCTGGGTTTATGAATGAAGACAACATGTAGTGTGTGCACAGTGCAGTAGTTGGTACAGAACAGTAAGGCCATAGCAATCTAAATTAAAACTGGTTTGTCTTAATTACGTGATGGACGAAAGTGTTCACAACTGAAGGCTCTGAAAGTGCACCATCTGAATCTATGTTTAGGTGCTGCTTAAAAGAATCACACACAGTGTGAGGCAACACAAGCAGGTGTATCATAGTTGTGTACACTACAGTGGGCTACATTAACACTACTATATGAACAAACCAGTCTTGACGAGTCTGTCCCTTTAAATATACTGAAGTCACTGAGAAAGTATAGCTACAAAGACATGTTACAATCTTTAGTTTATACATATTTCTCTATACTGTAGAAGCTAATCAAGAAATAGGATCAATTCATTGGCTCTTGTGCTTTGAGATACAATAAAATATTTAAACTTACAACCTGTAGACTTTGCACATGATTACATTGAGAAAGCAGGCATGTCTAGAGTTGTCACAATAGCTAGATATTCCATAGCACCAGGTGAAACTGTGCCCAGCTATTCCATGAATAAGACACTGACTTGACAGTTCCACAGGTGCAGTGCTGAAAGTCAACAGTATCACTGATTACCAAAATAAAGTTATTTGAGTATCATGCAGCAACTCAGATTTGTTCTGGTGTTTCAGACAAAGATCATTTAAAGCATCTGGAGATAGAAAAATGCATTTGTGAGCAAAGCAATGCTCTTAGCAATTTGTTTAGTCTGCTAGAATACTCCAACTGTTGAAAGCTGTTAGTAAAATATTCCATTTCCATCCCCATAAAATGTTAAACAAAAAGGAAGATACAAGTAACGATCTTGACAAATACAAGATTTGGCTTTTCTAATTCATCAGAAAAGTGGTGTCTAAAAGTGACTACATAAAGTCCCATCTGTAGAATTAGTGATGCTGACCTAGTGCTCCCCTATGCAGACAGTTTCCATTTCTAAATCTTACAATACGCACCTCACATGCATTTGTGAGATTAAAAATAAGTTAACCTTTAAGTGTGATGTGGGATGCTTTCTAAATGCTTTATATGGCACTAGAATCTTAATGCTGTGCAGTGTCAGCATCTTCAAGCCACTAAACACTAGAAATAAAATATTTTAACATTTTCTGAAAATCAAATATAAAAATCTGGCCCAGGAAGTCCAGAACAGAAATGTACTCTGATTTAATATGGTACAGATTATTTTTAAAAAGCCCTCAGCCACCCACACACACTCTTTAGACGGCTGTAAAATAAACCTTTTTGTGCTGACTATCATGACAACTCTAGTTGATTTTGTGATAGGAACAGGAATATAGGTCTTCAGCAGTGCACATGAGAAATGAACTGAAAAAGGCCATTTCTTGGATACAAGAGGACTATTGAGTAGTAATTCATCATGGAGGGAGTGGACAATTCTGAGATTATGGCCAGCTGGGAGATTCCAGGAAGACTTCAGCTTCTTCTAGATTTTGAATGCTGAATAAGCCACTGAAGCGTGATATCTAAAGGAAAAACAAAAGATGCACTGGTGTAAGATTTTTCACATATAGCTACAGATTTAAGTTACACTGAAAAGCTCTTTTTTGGGGGTATGTTATAGAAAGTTCTTCCAGGATACTGTTCTCAGTACACAGCTGAGAGGAACCTTCAATATTGTCACAGGCTGGAGAAATTTCCCCTCCCCCGCACCCCTAAAGGAGTCTGTATGGGAAGTTAAAACATATGCGGTCTTCCCTTGAAGGAAGAAAGCACTCTTTTAGCATTCCAATTTGGAAGAACTGCCAGTTTTCACCATGATCTCATGCTTCTGGCCAGTTGGTCAACTATAAAAAGACTCCAAAATCTCCAGGAAAGGCATGAGACATCATGGAGAGAGAATTAAGTCAAGTGCCTAACACACTGTAGTAATCAGAGCAAGCTGGATGCATTACGTTAGAAAACATGAAACACCCATACAGGCTACAGAGTTTGCTTATTTAACAAAATCCTGCATCAATCCCTTTTTCCTCTCTGGACCTTAACCTCCTGATGCAACCAGAAGCATTTAGCCTAGAGATGTGAGAAAAGGTTGGTGAAAGACATGCAACTTGTACATTTGAGGCAGGTGCTCGTCATCTTGTTCCTAAAATATAAGGCACAAAGCCAAAAGGGAGCAGCTTATGTAATGCAGTGTACTATGGGGGAACTGCTGCTAGGTAATTAAACTTAACTCAATGGTTCTCATCTTGTGGGAGGTCATGACCCAGAAGAGAGGCGATAGCAGCTTGCTCATATTCACTACCAAGAGATTTCTGTTGTAGGAGACTCACTGGTACCTGGTCTTACTGCCCCTCCTATATCCTCAGAAGTGCCACATAAATCAGCAAATTTCAACAGCACCTAATATGAAACTGTAAAGAAGCCAGTGGAAGGAATACCTGGGTACATCTGAGGACCCCAGTATTAGGCAATCCCCAAAACAATCTATGTAAATTTAAAAAAACTGAAGCCAGAGTCTTCTCTTAACCCACATATTGGATCTTATTAGCTGTACAATAACATGTTCAGGGGAAGCTACCTTTATTCAGATACATAAGCCTCAAGCACACTAGCCTGGGAATCAGAGGAGCATCCTACTCTTAGTTCAGATGCTAATTAACTGACTGAGCTAGTATTCTCAGTTTACCTATCTGTACTCTGATGTTTACCCTTCTATCTTTGATTATTTAGACAGGTGATGTTATAGGCACATGTGCTGTCGCTGTTCCAGTGTTGTAAGCAGAGAGTGTAATGAAAATCCAAAGGGATTCTTACCCATGTCAATTCCCTGAGCAATCACAAGACTGTTGAAGCACAGGAAGATTCATGGAAATGAACAGCCAGAAATACAAACCAGGACACCAAGTGTCCTGGTTTGACGCCCTGCAGATAATCTATAACATCCTTCTGAATCTTGGTGTGGAAGGACTGATTCCAGAAAACGTGGTTTGAAGATAAAGGTTAGCTACATTCACTCAAAGTGGTAACTTAATTTCATATTATGAAAAGGCAATGATAAAGAAGTTGTTCCATAAGGGAACATCTTTTTATATACTGGTCATCTGTTACCCAGAATGGTTAATGAAATAATAGATATGGTCAAGTCACCATATGACAATCTAGCTTCCCCCAGATCTTGGCAATGCAACAGCCTTGTACGTGTTGCAGCTTTAGTCATTTAAGGTCATGCAGTAGCCTCCAGCCTCAACTAGCTGGCCTTCTTATACCTGTAGAGTAGGTGGAACACCTAACATTTTGTTACCTAGCAAAGCAGATTGCACATTTCTCCCTGCATATTTGTCTAAGCATCCCTCTGATGCATCTAGCCCAGAAGTAAAAGAAACAGAACACCCACTACTGCACCAAACAAATGAGATTTGTTATGCAATAAGGAATTTGAGCCTTTATGCATTCATATGCTTCATTTCCTCTGATAAAATCATGGATAAGTGTCTATGAAACCAGTTTCCTGAGAACTAGAACCTAGCTACAGTTCTTTTCATAAGCTTCAAATCTAAAAGATTAGTTTAAGATATGAAGTACTGTATTTTATACAGCAGTATTTTAGCTAAATTTGCTATTTCTAGCTTGCAGCTCATAACTAGAGACTAGCTGAAGTAATGCAATAAACTTCATTTCACTGACTGGATACAAGTACTGTAAAGGCTTCAAGTTCAGTGCTTCTTAACTCCAACGCGGCATAATATTATTTGTACTACAATGACACTGAGGAAGTTACTATAATGAATTTATACTGTACAGTACTTTGAAAATGGCTCAGACTCATTGCCTATGTCTAACACAGATAAGAGGTTAGAGTGAGTGTACTTCCAGTTTAACAAAGATATCTTTCTCAAATTGGCATTTCTGGGTTAAGTGTTACCTATATTATCCTTTTCTTTGCAAGAAATTGAATAGCAGCAAATTTCTCTGTCCTGAATAGCAGCCAGATTCCTGAAAGAGAGGAGACATGTAGTAACATTTGGTGATGATAACTTAAAGTAGGATCTCATTTTTACATTAGTCACTTAACATTTCCAAGACACTATCACTTAATCTACTGTATGCAAGCTTGTTTCTCTATAGCGTTTCAAGCCATCAACTGTAAATAAGAAGACACCAGCGCAATAAGCTGGAATTTGCTAATTATTTTCTATGGCTTAAGACAGATATCTGTAATTTTAATTTACTAAATTCTTACAGTAGACTCTCCCTTAACCACATCTTCTTTAAGACTTACATCTTTTCAATTAGCTGCTTCTCATCCAGAGCATTAGTAAGGTCTCTCTTGTTTCCAAGTACTAGAACCTAAAACAGTGGATATTAGCAACAGTGATAAGCATTACAACATTGCTCACAACCACAGGCAGTCATCAAGTAAGAATGTATATTTTACTTTGAACAGAGGGAGACAAAACATTGGTCTGTGTCACTTTCAAGGCATTGTAGCGAGATTATTTAATAAATTGGATTTGAGTGTTTGCACCTCCCCTCAGTTTATTTTATCAATAACGTCTCAGCTGTTAGAATACCAAGGTCAAAACAGAATCCTTGAAACCAGATTATGAAAGCCCCTTCCAGAGGTCTGCTCAAGTCCTTAATGGCTGTCTTTAGGACAATCAGCAGGTCTTATTTCAGTTTCCTGTGCTTTAGGGCTCCTCTTTCTTGGAAGTCTGCTATTCCTCCACCCTTGCCCTCCATTTTTGCATTGAAGAGTGGATTCTTCTCATGGCTTACCTCTATGGTTACTGGGTTTACCTTTGTACCAAGTTTCCCAGATCTCTGCTTGTGTTTCTAAATTTAAATTGTGGATTATGCTTTGCACCACATTTGTAATTTATTGACTATTATTGTGTTATGGTAACATCTAGAGGCCTGAGCCAGATCAAGGCCCCATTGTGTTAGGCATTGTACACAGTAAATCTGTCCCTGCCCTAAAAGATTTACTTGTAGTAGGTGCTGAACAAACAATTTAAACAGCATCGAGGAAGATGTGCCTAAAGCATGGGATAGCTGCATTATAAAAATGCAAAGTAAAATACAACAGGCATGGTAGGTGATAAGTGTTTGCACAAGCTAACTTTACCATGAAGAACCAACCTTATCTGCTTAATAATTTCTAAGATTTAATCTACAGATTTGCATAACTTACATTTCATTTGAAGTTACTAAAGTTGCATACAAATCTGTGTGAGACTGAGTATGTTTGCAGTGTTGTAGCTGTGTTGGTCCCAGGATGAGACAGACACAAGGTAGGTGACGTAATACTTTTTATTGGACCAATTTCTGTTCGTGGAAGGTACAAACTTTTGACCTACACAAAGCTCTTCTCCAAGTCTGGGGAAGGAAGCAGAGTGTCTGATGTAAATACAAGTTGGGACAGACTGTTAAGCAGAAGATTTAACACAAATTGTAGGCCATCACTTGAAATGAAGAGGGCAATTAAGGATGGCAGGCAGTGTGGTGTGTTACAAATTGTTGTAATGAGCTATAAAACCAGTGTCCCTGTTAAGTCCATTTTTTTGTTGTCTAGCAGACTTAAAGCCAAGTTCCCAACCTCACCTTTTGAGTATGTTGTGCAGGTTTTCTTTGAGGACAATTATTGAAAGATCAGATCTGGAGTGATCACGTTGTGTGTGTGTGTGTGTGTGGGGGGGGGGGGGGGGGAATCAACCCTGGGTGATGCAGTGTTTTGGTCATTTATCACAGATCATTTGAGAGCATAGGGATTGTCTGGTTTCACCTAATAGTTGTGATTGGGGCATTTAATGCACTGGATAAGGCACACCACATGTTGTGATAGGCACATGTCAGATCCATGAATCTTGAAGAGGTACTGATCATTGTAGCAGTGGAGATACGTCTGAAGGTTTTGCACAGTCCCTGAATCCCAACCAGCAGATAGCGATCAAACTTGTAGACAGAGCGGATGCTATCGGAGCATTTAATAATGATAACTATGTCAACGAGGCCAGACAGACAACTGACACCACCTATTAAGAACACACCACAATTCACACAGGAACTTGAAAGCTACCATCAAATCCTTCCCCCAAAAAACTCCAAGAAAAACTCTACAACCTCATCCCCCACAAACCCAGCCCAGAATTGTTCTATATGCTTCCCAAGGAACACAAACAGGTGAACCCAGGCAGACCCATCATATCTGGCCATGGCACTCTTACTGAAAGAATATCAGGACTCATAGAAAACATCCTTAGGTCACTCACCACACAAAAGGTCTGCTTCCTCCACAGCACTACCAGCTTCCTCCAGAAACTCCACACCATGAACAATCTCGCCCAAACCTCCATGGTGGCAAGGATGGTGTTCACCTCCTTATATACCAACATCCCTCACTATGATGGCATCGTCTGCCTCATGAATACAAGATAATTTACAATACTCAGAAATCCACCCAAAACACATCACCAAGCGCATCCATTTCATTTTCACCCACATTTAACAAACACTTTGTCCAAACCCTGGGAACGGCCACAGGTACTACGATGGCTCCCCAATATGCAAGCCTCTTCATGGACCACCTTGAGGAAGAATTTCTGGAAAAATGCACCATGAAGTCAATGATATACCTGAGATTTCATCAATTTTATTTTCATCCTCTAGACAGAACACCTAAACTTCCTCAGATTTCCACCACAACTTCAACCACCACCATGCATCCATCAAACTCTCTCCAGAATACTCCCACATCAAGATCACTTCCTGGACACCATAATTTGCTCAAACAATGGAACCCTACAAAGAGCTGTAAACCCAAGTAACCCACCGATCACCACACTTACCTTCCTAGATCCAGCAACCACTCCAAACACCCCAATAAGTCTTATCTACAGCCAGGCACTCAGATACCACAAAATATGCTCCGAAGAGAAAAACCACCTTCACCAAAACAAGGACACTTCAGAGAAGTGGATCACATCATGGTAAGGGCCACCTAAATACCCCAGGGGAAATCTGCTTCAATACAGAAAAAACCCTTCAGACAACACACTCCTAGTTGTCAGCTAACATCCCACACGGGAACCCATATCGAATATCTGTCAAGCTGTCTAGAATGGCTCATGACCATGAGTGCCAGTCTCAAGGCAGACTTAAGAAACAGGGCAAAAATCCCGAACTGGTTGTGTTGTCTATACCTAGATTTCACCAACCAAGTATTGAGTGTTAACGCCTCAAGCACTACAACAGCCTTAACAGAGTCACAGACAGCCCCCCTTGGGTACTCTGGTTTATCTTGCCACCTAGGCAAGCTTGCCTTTGTGATGGATAGTCCCTTATACCAAAGGTCACAATATTCAGGTTACTCCCAGTCCCAAAGGACCAGTCACTTACCCCAGTCAACTCTACCTTAGATCTCTCAAAGACAATGCTTATGGCCAATTCTATAAACTAACTAAAGATCTGTTGAAAAAGAAATTAGAGTTATCTAGAAGGTTACAGCAGGTAAACACACACAAAAGAGTTACAGTCTTAGGTTTCAAAAGGTAATAGAAGCTGCTGTAAGATGCATGGTCTATATGTCCTTTAGGGCTAACACAAGCTAAGCTAAACTTACAAATATTGCCCTCTCCAAATTCCAAGCATCATAGTGATGCAATTCCATCTGGTCAGGAATTTGTATTCCCTTCCCCCAGAGTTCAAACTGATGGAACAAGTGGCAGCACCTACCTCCTCTTCATGGGTAGGTGGGTGTGGGCGGGGGAGGGAGGAGACCCCTCAACCAACGAAGTCTTTGTCCTTTGATGTTTCACAGTGGCTCATTTGATTTCAATAGGCCTTCTTGTGTGAAGGACCAGCACTTTGCATTAATTAATGCTTTTTTCCCCAAGTTACACAATTACAGAGGTTTACAATGCACTCACTACAACCTTCGCCATGGGCCACAGATGTTATATCCCAGATCAATACACGCAGCATCCTACAAGCATATCACGTGTAAACACTAAAACACGTTCTTGTCAACTTATCTGTTTTAATAATGCTAACACACAGGTGGGACCAGATTGGTCTCCAGCTATGCATGTGTCAGTGTTGAGTGAGGCCTAGCGCCCTTGGCATTAGCTGGCACCTGGTATGCCAGCACCACATTATCAAACAATTACAGCCAATATTTGATGGGAACCACATCTGGAAAGAAATCTTTCCTAAACCCCCCTCTTCTGGTCTTCAAACAATGCCCCAACCTTGCCAAGTTCATCATCAGAAGCAAGCTCCCCACAGACCAGGACACCAACTCAAAGCAGCACCAGACCGTGGCAGAACAGATCCAAAACCTTCAGACATATCTCCCCTGCAACCATCAATACCCATCTTTCAAAATTCCTGGGTCTACACATGACTCTCACATGTGGTGTACCTCATCCTGTGCATTAAATGCCCCTAAAACAACTATGTTAACCCTTCTGCTTAACCATCTGTCCCAACTTGTATTTACCTCAGAGTCTCTGCTTTCTTCCCCAGACCTGAAGAGCAGCTGGGTAGCTCGAAAGCTTGTACCTTCCACCAACAGAAGTTGGTCCAATAAAAGATATTACCTCACCTACCTTTTCGCTGATACCAACCATGCAATGTTAGAGCCAGAATATACTACTTACAGGGATTCCTTGTAACTGTGGTTTGTCTAGAAGGTTATGCAGTTCATTTCGAGAGGCTTCTATCTTTTCACGATCGGCAGCATCTACCATATATCTTTAAAAAGATGTTGTAAATTTAGTTATTCAACAACTTAAGCAGGTTTATAAGCAGAAACTTCAGAAACTAAGATATTGGCACATGTGTTGAGTTTCAGGACAATCTGTTTGAACAAATTTAGAAGTCTTGCAGAGGGGGCAATTGTCCCAAATACTGGTCAGCTACTGGTCAGCCAAGTAGAGCTTGATAACCTCTCCCATTTAAAATGTACTAGAGTTGGGGCAGTCAAACTACAGACTGTCAAAGTCATGCAGATGATTTCATATGTCAAGAGGTTAATGTATTAGATCAGAAGTTACATAAACAATAGCTAAAAAGCAAACAGGCCTTAGTTCTTCCCATCATTATTCAATAGCTAGTTTAGAGGGGCTACAACAGAATTTTAAGATAAAACGGAAGACTAGCTTGCAAACTGAAGTGCAAACTAAAGACTTATTTCTCAGCTGCAAAGAAGAAAAATCTACAGCCGATGAGAGCAGCCTGATACTGTCTATACTTACACAATAGCATTAACGCCTCTGCAATATCGCTCCCACATGCTTCGGAATCGTGGCTGCCCTCCTATATCCCAGATCTTAAAGGAAAAGCAAGTTTAGCTAGGCACTAGGTTAAGTCAAAATTTAAACACATCACAAACCCTATATAAAAAAACCCCAAATCAGGACTTTCCCTATAAAATTGGGACATCTGGTCACCCTAAGTATAAAAGAGCTATTAAAAACAGGTGAAGTGAAGTGTCTGAAAGTATTTGATCCTTATGTCTTCTCAGTAGCTTTCATACAAAGGCTATTTCCACTATAATGATATGGAAAGTCCTATACCTAGTCAGCAGGGTTACCTATCAACACTCTCTCTTATTTTAAGACACTAAGTAAAAATATAGATGCTTGTATCTGAAAGCTTGACACCTCAAAAAATTCACAGAAGTTGCAGAACTTCTTGTTTTGCTGTGTGCTGGATAATACAGAAGACGCACTGTCTTTGTTTTAGAACCACGTGCAAGAGTATGCAACTTTGCACTCAGCATACATGCTGAAGTCAGCTATTTGCATGAGCGTCTCAGTGAGGATTGACAAAAGGAACTCTGGCATATCCAGAGGAAAGGTTACTTCTAAGTTGTGCTCCAGAGATAAAGTCTCTTTACAACAGAATACATAGGAGAAAGTCCTACACTTGAACTCAGACTCAAGTGATTGAACTCAAACTCAAGTGATTGAACTTTACAAATCTACAGACCCGTTTACAAGATCTGTTAAGTTCACTTCTTGCAGTATAAGCAGCCACCATAACTTGTGGTATAAGGTTGTGGATCATTTGAAGAATTAGCTGCAACTGAAAAAAAACTGCTTTGAAGCAGGTTTCTTAAGAAACAGGGGCACCAGGAAGGAGAGTGGAAGGCCGGGTCAGGATTGTAAATCAGAATGTATTAAGTGCAATTAGTCAGTTGTCAGCATTGGGCAAAAAAAAGATACTAGCTAGAATATCTTTGTGGGTACCTTTGTATGTTTCTGCAATAAGTTATGTGTACATGTGAAGGATCATAAGCCACACACTTATGGGCAAAAAGAAATTTCAGCCTTATGCTACATACTTGATGTTACTGGAGATGAGGGAATATGATCAGGACATTATATCAAGAGGCTGGCAGAAACCCTAACCCTCTGAAAGCTGGGAGCCATGTTAGTCCAAGTGACTCTAGTATCCTTGGATTTCTGCTCCACCGACAGAGTTGACATGACACTTACTAGAAGGTAATTTCAGAGCTTCTAGTTAGTTGACAGTGCGTTTCCTTTACAGTGCTGTAGATGGACAGGAGACGCTACAATTTGTGAATTATATAAAAGCACCACATCCTTGCCCAAAACTAGAAGTCATTTTAATTTTAAAAGTTACAGCTTTACTCTAGGTACCTTAGCAGTGGCATGGGTAAACAAGTGGGAAAGGTTGTAGACAAATATTCATTTATTAAGTTTGGGAAGTCTCATTGGACATTAGTCATGAGCAGAGAGCCTTAATACATAAATGTGTTGTATGGCCCATACGTTCTCTGGCGTTACAGCTTTTGATATAACCATAGCCTTTCATAATAAGTATCTTGATGCGGTCATCTATAAATGGAAGGACTAGGGCAGATTAGAATTCTGTCAATTCTAGACGGTATCCAGCAAAAACAGAAGTGACCCTCAGGAGTGTGGATAAAACCTTAAAAAGGTGAGCCACATATGCTATTGTATTCTAGATGCAAGAAAACAGAAACATAACAGTAGCATAGTGGGGCACTCATGTAACTTCGGTATATTTCTCATTTAATACAGAGCTGAATGCTGCATGGAGAGAAGCCAACATTTAAACTTATCTATGCAAGAACATTAAGTAAGCGTTATTCCTACTGATCCACTGGAAAATAGTTGAATATAGTCATAACAGAACATGCCAGTTGAAAATTCTATTTTAACAGAGGGGCTCTTAAGCATGAAGAAGTTTAACAGAAGGTTTTGGTTTGATTATTCCATGCATTTTTAAATGCTTCAGGAAGAAAAACTGAAATTCCCCTGCAGTGTTTGCAACTCAGACAAGCAGCATTATACTAGTGACTAAGAACCAGCAAGCAAAGCAGGCTTGTCTGGTTTTTGGGGGGTTTTTTTTTGGCCTGACTGCTGGTATGACAAAACAAAGCTGGATTTATGAAAGGTCAATTTAGTTTTCTCAAGTCAGTCTATGAGTTCATTTCAGACAGTGACCTAATCTGAGAGCATCCCTTTAAAAACTATGTAATGCTTTTGTCCCCACAAACAGCAAAACGTTCTTGACATACCTTTATCGTCACATTACCCTTAGTAACTTTCCTCATGTTGAAGCCCACTGTAGGAATCATATCTTCACTGAATTGACCTGACTGAATAGAAGAGAGTTTGTATTAGATCTTGTCACAATAAGGAGAGAATGTTTAAGCACAGAATCATGTATATGCATGATTGGCATTGTTTACAGTACATGGCTATTTAAGTTGTGTGTTGTTGTTTTTTTTTAACTCTTATCCTCAGATAAGGAGAGAATTTTATAGTTGAAGTGCCAGAAAATATAGATGATGGAATGAATTTTTGTACGGAGGCCTATTAATTCTCATTTCCAACCATGATTTCACACTCATTCCCTCAGGCCTATTCAGAAATGTTTCAGTCAAAGTCAAAAGAATGAACGTCTAATGAGCAAATATTGTGCGTGAAGCTAAACCAGAGAGGAAAAATGCTTTGCTTACATTAAGCCATGTGAAGTAACTCAATGTCTTGGTTATACAGAGCTCTAAAAGAAAAAGCATGCAAGCACTTCTTGTGATAGAGCTTAGTATTCCAGCTGTGTGCTGTGGGAACCTCACTGCATCACTCTGGAATAGGTATTTTTCCGAAGCTGTGTAAGACACTCAATTGGGCAACATGTACAGAGGGTGTCAACTCCAGTGGGATTGGCTTTCAACGCACACAGAACTACTATGCTTCAACTCCCTAGAGCAATAAGATGGCAGCCTGAAGAACTTGTACAGCCTCTGAGCCTCCTGAGAAACAAAACTGGGATCTCATATTTCACAATTTCAACAGTACTCAGGAAAGTGGGAGTAGCATGTGTCCAGACCTGTAGAGAGCAAGTGAGGATTTCAGTGTGACTGAAGGTTTGAGAGAATCTTCATGCTATTGTGCATTAATATTTAGTATTAAAGATTAGTTATGAATCATGGTCTCACAAGAAGTCTGATGTGTATGTATAAACTGGTACTTCCTTTCGTAGTAATGATACAGTTCCTACTTTTATCTGTAGTGTTAGCTTACGTTGGCCAAAGGAGCTCTTTTACATGGCACTGGAAACTAGAGGCCCCTTTTTTTGGGATAAACAAACAGGTACAGGTCGCACTAGTGCAGATTTCTCCCAGGCTATTCTGCCTCAACTTTAAGTTTACCTCTGCAAAAGTAAATGCTTTCTTCCAGACTCAGGTCTCTGCTGAAGTAGTATTGGCTGTAGTAGGTTTATAGTGGACACTGACCCATTTCACAATCAGATCAAATCAGGGGACTCTTGCGACATGTCTCAGATGTGAAAGCTTTCTCATTACTCTAAGCTATCCAATCTCTCCAATAGCATATTGCCACAAGATAAGATCTTGCCTGCATCTTTCCATAACCTGACTCATTAAGTAGCTAAACTGTCCTGTAATATTACTTAGGTCAGCTAAATAAAGCAGCCGAGTTAAAACTGCTTTAAACATAGTTCACAAGGTAATAGCCAAAGATAATGATCAACTTGTAACACCAGGCCTGGTTACAGAGTTATGCGCCTTCTACAGTTCAGTTGCCCCTTACCTCTGCACTGCATTTACCCATTATTGAACCAATGAATAAAGGCAACTGGATGCCTCAAATACAGATTCACATACAGGTCCAGCAACTCTGATAAAGACAGACTGTTACGTAAGTTGATTTTTAAACAGAGACTATTGCAAACTCACCTTTGCTCATCTGACTGATCATATAGAAAGACCTCTGCAGTTACAAAAGTGTGTTGTATGTTGACTTTACTACTGAACGCTGAAATGCAGAGGAAGAGACCAACCTCTAAAGAAAGATACAGTTTAAGTGACAGATGAATGAGTGAGCAACTTGGGTAAATTTACAGATTCTATTTATACTGCAGGAGGTCTTTCAGGAGTTAAGATATGTCCAGAGAAGCCAATGGCTTTTTTACAGCATAATTCTGAAGCTATTTTTACTTTATAATTTGTAGATAGTTGCAACTAGCAATTAAAAGTGACTAAGAAAATTTTCTCTGTAAGATGCCCTGCCAGTGGAGGTTTAAGTTGCTGATTTTTCAAGCCATTGATAGTTCAGGTTCGCATTTTCACTGAAACTGCTTTTGTCGTGTCAGTGGCTTAGAAAAAAGGTCATGAGTGAGACTTCTCTCATAGTTTTGAGGTACTGTGTGAGTAGGTCAGTAAAGTTCCATTTCATTATTCCAGATGCTTCTCACCTGACAGGTTATTTGGCACTTATTTTGTAACACATCAAAATCTTACTAGCCATTCTGCATATCTTCAATATCTAGTTTTCAGAGCGTGCTCAGCATTTTGCAAATGTCAGACTCCAAAGGCCTCTCAGTTGAGCACCCAGAGAATACGACCCTTTGGGGGGGGGGGGGGGGGGAAGGTGATGGCCAGGGGTTCAAAAGTTTACTCAAGCCATTCAGGTGAACACCTCTGGCCCCCAAAGCCACAATGTGCCCAAACCACACCCCACAGTTCCTTCAAGAATGAAACAGCTCTCCACTGTAACATCAACCTGATACTTGCTTTGTTAGACTGTACCCTTCCCTTTTAGGTTTCACACCTACTCCCCACTCTTTCCTATACAGGATTGTGGATGGCTTTTTTGTGTGTAGTTGTCTTCTGGTTATGTTTTTCCTCTTCCTCCCAGCCCTTATGACCCTTTTCCCCCCTACACTGTGCACTCTGTTTCACTTCTCCCCAGAGAGCCCTTTATCCTACTTGCTACTATCTAAAGCAGTGGTCCCCAAACTTTTCAGGGTCACCCCCCCTAACCCATGCCCCCCCTCTACCTCCCCGGGAGCAGAGGCCAGGAACAGGGCCACAGCTCCTGGTGGGGGAGGGGTACGGAAGGGGGGCATGAACAGGAATAAGGGGGAGCCAAGGCTGGGGGCAGGACTGGGGCCGTGGCAGCAACTGAGGCAAAGACCGGGGGTGGGAGTGGAAGCCACAGCCAGGCTGCAATCTGGGGCCAAGGCTAGGGGTAGGAGCGGAAGCCACAGCTAGTCATGGAGCTGCAGCCGAGACTGGAGCAGAGCTGGATGGTGCTCCTGCCCCATCCCCCATGGGGGCTGGCCTGGTCCCTGCCACGCCCTCCCCCCAAAACTTTCCTCTGTGCTCCCCTAGGGGGGGGCATGCCCCACAGATTTGGGACCTCTGATCTAAAGAGTCTCTAATAGCATTATCCACACCGGAAGGAATCAGGCCTAATCTTTAGATTAAAGGTGTACTCTACTGGCTCAGACAGCAAGAAGCCAATCACCTAAAAACTATGAAATACAACTCAGACCTCATTTATTAAGAATATTCAGAATGTGGTGGGATGCTTTAAGCAAGGCAAGCAAAAACAGCCTCAATATATTTGTAAAATTGTTCTTTGACAGCACAACGGGTGCAGCAAATTTATAAGCAGTAATATTCTGTTTGTCAGGCAAAAGCTGCCTGAAACTGCAATGTCTGTGTCTTCTCTGAAGGTCACAAGACCACATGGCTTGCTACAATGCACAAGGTTCCTACTTTTATCTTGATCACTTGGCTCTTTCAATTTTGCTCAATTCAACTCTTTTTTCACTGCTCTCTTTAGGTCATCTGTGCCTTCTTCAATGCTGCCCCTTACATCTGAAACTCCCTCCCTCAGAACACAGGTGACTATTTCCCTTAATATGGCTCACTTCCGTAGAACCTAGCCAAGTTAATCAAATGATCAACTTTTGAAGTCATACAGTGCAATATGTGCAGGGCCCTGAATTTTGGGGGATTAGGTGTCCAGGTAAATTGGTGCATAATTGCTCTTTTGGTAGCACAAAGTAAAAAGTTTTATTTTAAAGAAGCCAAAAGACATTCCATTTCAAAAGAAGGCTTCAAAATGTGAAACCAATCCAAAGTTGAAGTTATTTGCCCAAGTCTACAGGTAGTTAAGCCAACAGCTCATAAAGGTGATAAGTTACATCTAACCATTGAATGATGTTTACAGTTTCACTGCCAACCATTTTAGCACAATCAAGTTCAGGTGATAGTAGGATGGGCAACCAGTACCTATGAAGATTTGCTGAGGTGAAAAATGACAAATTCCAAACCCTAAAAATCAAGTTGCTGCCGGATAGATCCCCTCCAATAATCAAGAGTGTCAGCTATTCCCTATTCAGCTGAAAGCTTTTCATCCTTGCATTCAAGGCTCTGCACAACTCCACCCCATTCCAATACCTGAATTCCTAGACTCCTTATCCTCCACCCAGCCCTCTCATGACTACTCCCTTAGTCTCTTGCACTCTCTGCTATTTCATGATGCCGTTTATGCTTGGAAAGTTATAGTTAGTCTCCCTCTCTTCATCCAAGATGCTTCTAAATACACTCCTATTCCATCAAGCATTTCAGCCATTAGACTACACTATATCTTCTACTCATGCCTTTAGGTTGTAGGCTCTTTCAGGTTGTGACTCATTTGTACAGCACTGTACAATTAAGTGTACACCAGCAGCAGACTCTTGCCTCAGATGAAGTTTCCAAAGGAACTATTCTACACTACGTCACTAGTCTGAGTCTCTAAAGCAAAACTAGGGTACAAATTTGTTTTACAGGATAGGACTTGTTTAGGTAAGTCACAAGTATCAAGTTAGAAATGAATCACCTGCACTGAGTTTCAGCATTTTATAATTTGCCTTGTGGGCTATGCAAGATTGTTTCACTTTAATTCTGAACAACCTTGTTTCCTAGCTTTTCCACTACCACCCTGCCCACAAGTTTCACTATCATCCACAGTTACCATCCTAACCATTAGCCAGGTGTATTTAAGGATTCTTCTTCAGTCTGCTTAAATCAATTCTACTATGCAGGACACAGTAAGATTGGTTTAAACCAAAAATATTTTCAGCAGAGTAACTAAAGAGAAAGTCATTGTTTTAAACCCTTGTGACCACAATACACAACATCCCTGGCAATAGTTTCTTCCTACAAAGCAAACCATTAAAGTATTTTTCACTATAGCTGCGCCCTCCCCAAGGAACTGCAGAGAGACTAAGTACTTCTAACAGGGAGAAATGGCTGTTTTGAATTTATTGCTAAAGAGGACAGTTGCAAAATCCAGCATGTAAGGCAGATGTTAAATGAAGTACCATTTTGTCAAGACAGTACTTAGTTCTTACTTTCAGTAGGTGCCTATCTGAAGATTTAATCTCATTGCCACCAACTCAGTCAATGGTGTGGGAGAAGAACCCATACACGAGTGGCAGACCTGCCCACAGTGGGTACAGGAGGTCCACTTGCCAGATGGAGGTTGGAGCATACTCTGCGCTTCTTGGCTCACTTGTGGGCCTCAGCCTGGGCTCTCCAATGTGTCTCCACGACGACTGCACCAGCCTTCACCAAGCTTCTCCAGACTGAGCGGTTGTGGGCAACAGTCTCCCATTTGTCAGTGGGAATGCCGAATTTCTTGAGACCTTGCTTGATCTTGTTGCTGTAGCCTTCCTGTGTGTCGTGGGTTGTTCTTAAGTTGGCCACAGAGCACAGCCTTCAGCAGATGATCTTAAGGCATACACTTCATGTGTCCAGCCAGCAAAGCCTGCAAGCGTCCAACATAGTCTGCATAGACTGTAGGCCGGTTCTCTCAAGGATCTCATTGTTAGTGATCTGTTGATCCCAAGTGACTCCAAGAATATTTCTGAGACAGCGGAGGTAGAAGCTGTTCAATCTCTGCTCCTGCTTGAGGGCACATGACCCAGCTTTCACAGCCATAAAGGAGGATACTAAGGACACAAGCCTGAGAAGTGGACACCTGTGTGTTCAGGGCTAGCAGCTTGTTGTTCCAGACATGTGAAGTAACTTTGCCAAAAGTGACAGAGGCTTTGCATCAAGTTCTCTATCAAGGCTAAGTGAGCTGTTTAAAGTTGAGCCAAGATAGCGGAAGTGATCCACGTTGTCCAGAGCTTCATTACAGATGCAAATTTTAGGTGGGATACTGGTGCCCAATGACATGACAACTGTTTTCTTCATATTGATTACTTCGCCGAACTGGATACATGCATCAGAGAACTTATTCATCATGATCTGCAATTCATCAGGTGAGTTAGAGATGAATGCAGCATCATCTGCTAAGAGCAGATCCCGATTAGTGAGCTGGGTGACATGCCTTTCGCTCTGAAGTCATCTGATGTTGAACAAGCTGCCATCAGTCTTTGATTCAATTAATATGGCTTTCTTCCCAGCCGGCACAAAGAAGAGCTTGCAAGCAACATCCACGCATTCTCCCTCCTGCCTTTAGGAGCTCCAGAGGTATCTGATCCTTGCCTGCTGCTTTCTCAGGCACAATCTCTGATAGCTTTCTCTACTTCAAGAGCTGGTGTTTGGTACAGCTCATGCATTGTTGGAAGCTGAGGGATGGCAGCTAAGGCAGTAATCAGAGATAATGGTATCCTCTGAATAGAGTTATTTGTAATGCTCAGTCCATCAGTCAAGTTGTTCTTGCCTGTCAGGATGGTACCATCTTTTGCTTTCAGATTTGCAGTCTTTTTACAAATTGGACTCAAAGAGGCACTTGCTCCATCATAGGTACCACAAAGGTCCCCTCTGTCAAAGTAGGTCTGAATCTTTTTGCACAGGACTTGCCAATACTTTTGGGCACATTCTCTGGTGGCTTTCTGGACCATAGTCTTAGCCTCTTTGAACTTAAGAGTTTTAAACTTGGTTGGCTGTTGAAGTAAACTTAGGCGAGCTTGCTTTTTCTTTTCTATGAGTGGGAGCAGCAGACGTTCGAACCAGTCAGGTTGTTTTTCCTTTGCTGTCCCAAAGAGATCCTTGGCAGTAGCAAGTGGTCTTATTCTTAAAATTTTCCTACAAGGTATCAGAATCAGGGGAATCAAGTTGCTCATTTTCAGAAACACACTCAAGCGCACACTGAAATTTTGCACAAGTGTCAGAGTCCTTCGTGTTAGTAATATTGAGGCAAAGTTTGCCTTTTGGCTTCACATGATGGATTTTTTAAGATGTAATTGGAGCATGGCCTTAACAGTGTCGCAATCAGCATAATGCATCATAGAATATCAGGGTTGGAAGGGACCTCAGAAGGTCAGCTAGTCCAACCCCCTGCTCAAAGCAGGACCAATCCCCAGACAGATTTTTGCCCCAGATCCCTAAATGGCCCCTTAAAGGATTGAACTCACAACCCTGGGTTTAGCAGGCCAGTGCTCAAACCACTGAACTATTCGACTGAGCGTATCGCCAATGTTTCTGCAATGGATCAGGAGGAGGTCAAGCTGATGCCCGTGTCCTGAGCGGGGATGCCTCCATGTGACCTTGCTGCCACTGCTGCCAACAAAACATGTATTCAAGACCATCAGCTCACAAGAGGCACAAAGCTCAAGGACATGCTGGCCATTTTCACTGGCCAACATGGGACAGATAGCCTCAATGATGTGACCCCAATGCTCCCAGTCCTTACCCTAATGGGCACTGAAATCACCGAACAGCGAGTCTGCTCCTTATGGGGACATTCTTGATGATTTGTTCCAGTTGAGACTAGAACTCAGCTTTATGCTGTTTGGAGTAGTCAAGTGTTGGTCTGTAGATGGACAGAAGATTCAAGCTCCAGAGCCCTATATTCAACATCCAGCCGCATGTTCCTCTCACTGATCAATACCGGAGGGGTACATGCACATGCACTGAGGACAGACTTCTTGACAGCAAATCCCACACCGTAGACCATTGGTTCATTTTCAGCAGAAGTGGTAGTTTACTTCTATTTAGTGATCCAGTTTCCAAAAGTCTCGTCTCACTGAGGATTGCAATATGAACACCCAGTTGATGCAGTTCTCTATCAATTATGGCTGTTTTCCGAAGTTCATGGTCTTTCAGTTCAAGTATGGTTAATACAGTATGAACGTTCCAACAAGCAATGATTAATTTAGAGCCAGGAAAGAAGAAGTTGGATGGGAGTTTTTTTAGCCCATCTTTTCTAGGGCCTTCCCCAAATTGGAGCAAGCAGGCCACCCCTAAATAGGACTGCTTGGACATCTGAGCTACTGCCATCACCTGGGTCCTTCCCACCAGGACAAGCGACCATCAAGACGATTGGTATAGATTTGCTGCAACTTCTAGACTGAACACCCCTCCAAGTTGAAGGAAGCACCTGCCTTATTGTGTCTGCAACTGTACCTTTTCTAAATGGGAGTGGTCTCAGGAGTGTGGATACTGTTGGCCAAGAGGATTCTGGCTCATCTGCTTTTCTGGGAACATTTTCTTCACTCAGGGAGTTCCACTACCACCCTGGGTACCATTGGGGCTTCCCAAGGGGAGACAGGTTTATTGACTGGTGCCTGTCACTCGCCGTTACATTGCTGGCTGCATAGTCTATGCATTCAATGGCAAATCCTGGAGAAACCGGCCAGACAGTATTGCTACTTTACAGCAAGGTAAAAATAAACTAGCTTTAGTATTTCCATAAACCAAGATTTCATGTCAAGCAATGGTCAGCAACTTTATTTAGCATTAGAACTACTTTGAGGGCAAGTCATGTTGTCCACTCTACTAGGTACAGTACAATGCATCCAATTAACAAGCATTCCTGTAGCTACTACAGCCACCCATTAGTACAATATCTGCCTACTGAACAGATGGTGCACATATATTTAATGCTATAAGCAATTATAGAATTGTATAATAAAAATCAGCACAGACAGTCATCTTAGGTAAAATTCTACAACCTTGGAGCACAGAACAAGTTAATTCATCTCTAGACAGAAGATTCCATTTGTTTCTAGTGTCCTTTCCCCCTTCCCCAAGCCCCTCAAGAGGAAATTTTTAACAGCTCTTATACTGATTCCATTTTTCCGTTACAGCTTATACGGGAGAATGTCAAAAAATATTCTATTAATTTCTAGCTTCTGAAGAAGCCATCTGCAAGAATTACAGCTTCCTTGATGAACAAAAAGTCAAATAACTGTTCACAAATCTTTCTCCAGAGTATCCTTTCTATTGGAAGAATGGTAAGTAGTTTAGTTCATAGGCCAGGCATTCAGAAGTACAACTCTCGCAAGCTGCCCAACAACCACCACAACCATTTTTTAGGACCCAGTCCAACAGAATTCTACTTGCCTGGCTTTAAACATACTTCCATGAATCTATGTAGGCTGAGAAACACCTATCTTGCAGGCAGATGTGGAGTAAGAGTTAGCACAAAATATGGTGAATTTAATTGGGCACAGAACCCTCCATACAAGCTTCATACATTTGGTTGAGGCAACTTTTAAGCCTTCATGAAGAAGTGGAAGGGAAGGCCAGTACCAGCTGCTACAGAAAAAGGTGTCGAAAGCCCTGCAAGAAAGCATTATGAATAGCCTGCCCAGGAATTTCTTAGTTATGCCCCCTTAGTTAGAGGCTAGGTTATGCCCCAAAGCTTGCAAGTTTATACGTCTCAGAGTGGAAGCGAGCTGCAGGCCCTCAACTTTTATCTTTTACCCCCATCTGTGGCACTGGGATAAAACCAGCCAGGTATGCGGCTTCCTTCCAAGACTTTAAGTACTTTAGAAGCACTAAAGGTTATTCAGCCTGCTCAGTGTCATTCCCACTCCTGCATTGGGCAGAATCTCATCAACAAAATATGGCCTTTACTTCATATTGAAGTAGAGTGAATTTTGTTTAGTCTAGAATACAGAAGTAGTTTTAATTGGCAAGTTCACTTCCTTAACCCATAATGCATTGCAGGTGCCATGTCCTGCAATGTCTGACCTAGCGTTTCAGTCTTGAGGCAGGAGTTTAGCTGCTGCATAATGTGTCAATTATATAGCCTGATGAATGCTGTGTCACTTTGAGGACAGCAAGCACAGTATGCTGACTTGAGTCAAACGGTAGTGTTTGTTTTCAGTGCTCATTAATACCACACTCGTTAGACATCTTGTACTTCAGTAAGGTCTCCTGAAAGATCACTCATTTACCATCAGTGTGTATCCGGTTAGCCAACAAGCTTCTCCAAAACAAACTACAATATTCCAGTACAGGTTTTTACTAAACCAGAACGGAAAGAGAAAAAAAAAAAATCTACAGAGAGCACAGGAAGTAGCCTGCAGTTTCAATTTCTGGCCCAATCTCACTGTCTGTGCAGCTGCTCAATGAACTAGAGAAAAAACAGTTTTCTTTGCTTGCCATTTCCCGATCAGAAGAGGCATCAAAAGGAAATTCACATTTTTAGAAGTATCAGAGGGGTAGCCGGGTTAGTCTGTATCCACAAAAACAACAAGGAGTCTGGTGGCACCTTAAAGACTAAGATTTATTTGGGCACAAGCTTTCGTGTGTAAAAAACAGCTGCTGCTCTCCAGCCGCCCAGCTCTGAAGGCAGTGCAGAAGAAGGGTTGCAATACCACGATCCCCCCTAAAATAACCCTGTGACCCCCTGCAACTCCCTTTTGGGTCAGGACCCTGAATTTGAGAAACTCTGGTCTCCCCCATGAAATTGGGGGTATGGGGTAAAAGCACAAAAGATCAGTAGTTACTTCTGTGCTGCTGCTGGCTTAAGATTAGGAATACCATACTATGCCATCCATACTTCTGCGCTGCTGCCTTCAGAGCTGGGCAGCTGGAGAGTGGTGGCTGCTGACAGAAGGCCCAGCTCTGCAAGCAGTAGCGCAGAAGTAAGGGTGACAATATCATACCATGCCATCTTTAACTTCTGCGCTGCTGCTGGCATCAGCTCTGCCTAATCAGTGGCTGCTGGCCAGGATCCCAGCTCCCCAGCTCTGAAGGCAGCGCCACCGCCTGCAGCAGCTCAGAAGTAAGGTTAGCAGTACCACAACCCTCCCACTATAACCTTGTGACACACCCCCACCCCCAACTCCTACAATTACAACACTGTGAAATTTCAGATTTAAATAGCTGAAATCATGAAATTTATTATTTTGTATATATTATGACCGTGAAATTGACCACAATGGACCATGAATTTGGTAGGGCCCTAGTTATTTGTAATACCACGATAGTATTTTACACTTGAGAGTTCCACAGGTAGTAAAGTTTAATCTTACCTACTTCGTTTAAAGTGGGATAGTTAGCAGTCACTGTTGGAATGAATGAATTTAAGCCAACAACTAACATGTCTCACTTTAACACGAAGGGACAGTTATCCAAAAACTTGTATGCATGCGGTTTGGGATCCGTTCTCTTCAACTCTTTCTTACAACGTCCTTGGGCCATAGGATATTCTTTATCAAGAATGTTATACCTGAGGTATCTGAGCATAAACTATTTAGACATTTGCCTAATATAAGGCTTGCTGGCTATACTAGGTACTTGTGCAACATTTACTATACAGGTCTTGGTCCAAAACAAATGCTTCATGTTCAGTTGTATTTGAGACACTGCATGTGTAAAGCAAGCTGCTTGCTGAACACTTCCATCTCCACCTGAAGTGTTGCAAGCCTCCACAATATGCAGAGCCCTGTAGCTACAGAATGATAGGCCGTAGACTGTAGTCAGAACACTGGCTTCCTGTTAGCTGTGATGGCGTTGTCTGAAGACCAGTTTGGGATGTCAAGTGAGACTCCAGCATATTATCTTAATAGGGTTAGTATATAGCTCTAAAGCTGCTGCTCTTTGCGGCCTGGTCCCCACTAACCCCCCACTTCGGACTAAGGTACGCAAATTCAGCTACGTTAATAACGTAGCTGAATTCGAAGTACCTTAGTCCGAACTTACCGCGGGTCCAGACGCGGCAGGCAGGCAGGCTCCCCCGTCGATGCCGCGTACTCCTCTCGCCGAGCTGGAGTACCGGCGTCGACGGCGAGCACTTCTGGGATCGATCCGGGATCGATTTATCGCATCTAGACAAGACGCAATAAATCGATCCCAGAAGATCGATTGCCTGCCGCCGAACCAGGAAGTAAGTGTAGACGTACCCTTTATCTGCATCAACAATTCATTTCAATTTTCAGCATGGGATTTGAAGTATTAGAGGCAATATACAAAATAAAGTTGATCTACACCTCTATCTCGATACAACTCTGTCCTCGGGAGCCAAAAAAATATCTTACCGTGTTATAGGTGAAACCGTGTTATATCGAACTTGCTTTAATCCACCGGAGTGCGCAGCCCCGCCCACCCGGAGCACTGCTTTACCGCGTTATATCAGAATTCGTGTTATATCAGGTCGCGTTATATCGGGGTAGAGGTGTACTTGTGTTCAAGTTTGAAGCAATGTTTCTTTGCCACCACCAATCTTCAGAAAATTTTTACTGCACATTATGAACTATTGAAACTTAGCTCATCAACAGATCTCTAATGGCAATGCCATTACGCAGTCTTTATCATAGCCTTTTTAAAGTAACATACAAATATAAAAAGCAACAGAGATCCAGACTAACATGGCTACCCCTCTGATACTTGATACAAATATAAGTTTAAGTAGTACTAATTGGAATAAATTTAAAGAAATCCTGAATACCTGACAAGTATCAGCTAATAGACTTAGTGACAGTACGCACAAGACCTCCATTTCAGATATTTGGATATGTTACTGTAACTGCCACATGCTTAAGTGTGGCAGTTTGCGTCAAGTCTGGGGAACAGATGGTTCTGAAGTGACAAACTCCTGCACTGTTCAGACCCTGAAGGAAGGTTAACATTATGCTAGTGCATAGACTGTTTTTTCCTGCTTTGGTCATTTTCTGATATTTAGGTCTCAGCCTACAAGTTTCTGCCTCTATTCAAAACAAAGAAGTACAACCCCCTCCCCTGCAAATACCTGGCAGGTGAGCTTTCCACCAAGCTCTAGAAATCACACTTGGCAGTGAGAATGGACTGGCTTTTATTCACTGACTTTTACCATTGAGAGAAGGAAGTACAGTGCAGAGATTAGATTTGTGGCTTAATATTTGAGCATTGCTGCAGAGCAGCTCCTTAAGATGAAGCACATGCAAAAACCTCCACCTTTAGTATCCTAAGGGATTCAGAAAGTGATACATCACCAAAGCTTTGCCATTGCACAAGACAGATTCTTATCCACTAGTCAGCCCAGCTTGCTCATGACTTGTCTTCTAGACAAATATAAAGGTAGCATGACTCATAAAGGAATGACATAATGAAGCTTGGGTATGGATTTTATCTAAGATACACCCCTGTCCACCCAAACTGGGACTCTACAGCTAATACAAGCAACCATGAGAGAGTGTTCATGCTAATGTCTCCTCCCAATCATTCTAATAAGGAAGATTGAAGTTAGTGTTTTCCTGGGTATCTTGAATTCTGATACTTTACACAAATTTTTAGGGTCCTTCACTACAGAGGAAGCAGGTCTTTGACCCACATTTATAGAGTTTTAAATACCAAAGCCATCAAGCCATACTGTAAACTCACTCAAGGCCACTGCACCATATATTTTGAACTCATGAAGTAGAGGCAAACAAAGGAACAGTTTAAGATCTTTTAGATGTTAGTTTAAACTCAGTAAATTAGAACCAGTGAGACTAAATTAGAGACTGTGTTTCAATTGTTTCCTGTTGTGATGCCTTAGTAAGATTCAGAAACTCCCTATTGGTTTAGGGACTCACTTGGTATCCATTGAGATCCAACAAAGAATATTTCCCAACAACTATAAACTGGGCTGCGGTGAAACCATATGGTTGGAAAGTTTAAGTACATTAGCTTGAAATGCAAGTAACTGAAGCGTTTATAGTACTTGTTTCACAGCCCTAGCTTGATGTTTCCTTTAAGCATTCTAGATAGCGCTCTACTGAACTGACCACTAAATGCAAGCACAGTAATTCAATGGAGAACAAGAGCTGAATACCACCCCTTTCCACCTCTAGAGGTGGAGGTATATCATAGCCTGAAAGCCTTTATTCTGCTCTCCACAAGTGCAACAACGATGAAAGTAATGAATTTCTATTGCAAGACAAGATACCTCCCCAGTTTGTGATGTAAATCACCTCATGTATACCTGAGTGAGGATCTATACATCTCATCACCAGTGGTAAATAAGGTAACTAAGGTATGTCTATGTTTACCTGGAAGCAAGCTCCTACCCTCGGTCCACAGACTCTGAAGCCTAGTGGGATGGTGAGCTTCAGAGCCCCTGTTCCAGCCCAGGCAGCAATGTCAAAGCATAGTCTACCCTGATATTTTTAGTGCCCTAGCCCAAACCCTGCTACCACAAATCTGTGGACCCAGGCTAGGAGACTCACTCCCCGATGCAGTGCAGACATCCTGAGAACCCTATGAGAATATATAACTTTATAGCTCAATTACCTTTATGATGCCATTCATATGCAGATCCAATATGGATCATCCTGAGATGACCTATCGGTCCCTCTCAGCACAACTGGGCTTGAACATTCTTCCTTTGGGAAAAAATTCTACCAGTATTTGTATTACAGTAGCACCTAGAGGTTCCAAATAAGGATCAGGGTGCACTGTGCTAGGTACTGCACAAACCCAGAAAAGAAAAATAATCCCTGCCCTAAGGAGTTGACAGTCTGTTAGTTCATCCATTTTAGAAAATGAGTTTACTGTACTGTAAAATGCACTTTTGGTTGCCAACACTGCAAGGGAATGTATATATTGAAAAAGAAATCAGTCATTTATAGAATGTTTGCATGATCTAAATGGGAGGAGAAATTTATGAGTGTGATTGTATGATGGGATTGCTTATGATGGTAGTGGGCAGGGCTCAGCAGTCCTGAGGCTCACTTCTGGTTTATATCTTATGTTTCTAAAAGCTTATGCTTCAGGTGGCCACCTGCAGGGTTCAGGACACAGTTGAAACAGCATGAGTGAAAGATTTTTTTTAAATGTCTTGTTAACAGCGCAGTTTAAAGATCTATTAAGAGGACAGTAAGTGTTATATTTTAGAAGAGTACATGCTTCCATTAACAGTTGGTTACTATTAAGCGGGGGGGACCAGAACATTTGGCAAGTATGATTGGGATTAACAAGCTGGATCATCTGACGCCTGGCTTCCTGATACGAGTTTTACAATAAAATCAGACAAATATAATGCATGAAGTTGCTTTTGGAAGCTGAAGTTCAAATGTAGAACCAATATTTACCAAAACTAGTTCAAGACTTTTAGGCTTTGTGCAACAAGAATCTATCAGCTCACTTGAAATATTTGTGTTTCAATTGTGTCACATGATTAAGGAGATTGGTTGCCCACTCGGTTGCAGCTTTCTGACAATAAGCCTGAAGAAAAACTGTTGACAGACAGAAACTTGCTGTAGAGATGCAGTCAGCAAGAGTTACTTAGACAGTGCGAAAGAGGCTTCAGAGTCTAGTGAACAGAGAACACTATTAGTCCTCAATTAAAATCCAGGGAAAATTCCGTTAGATTGCATCTGCTTACACTGCAGCAAAAAAAAAGTTAAATCTAAAAGCCATAGGCCTCTTCACATTCTGGAAAGTATGGCCCATGATGGAATGATGCCCTTCCTTATGACCAGGTTTACTCATACACAGGGAAAACTATATTCATTATGGTGGTATCTAATTAAAGGGACAGTGACTAAAGTGGAACCTTCAAAGAAGGCATCTGCTTCGCTACATTTTCTGCCTCACATGGTAGCTAAGTGGAATCTGAAGGAAAAAAAAAATCACTTATCTACAAGAGTTTATAACTAGACTTCACTATAAACAGGTCCAATCCTAATTTACATACCTAATGAGGAAGATCTAATGAGCCATGGTAGTTAAAGATTAAGTAGTACAGAAGGAAGCGGTTAACTATAGGAAAAGGAGGGACATTTCCATTATTTGGAACAGGACATTTTATTTGGTGCACTTTCCAGGTTAAGTCTGATCAGCAGTCAGCTCATAAGCTGATGAGTAATTGGCACTAAACATTTCACCTGATGCAATCAGATACAAGTCATTACAGGAACCTGCTTGGTACGAGAAATCTTCATGCTGTGTCTACATTACAAAGAGTTGCAAGGGACCTGGTTATGATATGATCACTTTTGTGGAGAACATGGCAGACATGCCCCCCCACACACAATACAAAATCATTCGACATGTAATCAGTGCTAAGATCTTGCATCTATTCTACAAAACTGAAACGACAGATTGCAATATTCTGCTTGTATTTTAGACCCTGGTTTTACCTTAGCATTCCAAAGTAGTCAAGAAAGCTGTCCAAATGCTTCAAACCTATCTACTGCTGCACTACACAACCAGATAAATGCTGCAGTTCTGGCATGGCCCAACAGTTACTGACTCTCACAGTACCCAGAAAGAGTTTTGCAGGTATATGTATTTAATAATAGTGTTCACCCATATAAGTTTCAGTGCTTTAAAGCCAAAGACTAAGCAATTGTTAGTAAGATTTACCATCTTTTGATCTTCAAATAGTAGACACATCCTCCTTCTGCCCCGGAGGATGGAAAAAAGTGTTTACTTAACATCTCTTCTCCCAATAAGTGGTACTTCTACCACTTCAGCCAGTTACACACTATGTGTTCTTTCATCTATCATGAGCTCCTAGTACAGTACATTTAGAGTACTAGGTGTTCATGGGGTTGTTCTTTTTCAAAGGATGTGGGAGGGAAAGAACATTACAAATGTCACTGACCAGCTTGGTAGCCAGAATAGGCTCAAAGGAAACTACCACTAAGTAGAGAGAGTCTATTCCCTCTCCTATCCAGTTGATATGTACAAGAAATTTTGATTCCAGTCTCCTTGTTGCTGGCATCCCATCATTTCCCCGCTTCTTCACCACTAAAGTGAGTCTTGGCTGTAAAAGACTAGAGACAGCCAGCACTAGTAATCTGGGGCTAAGAACGGACAGAGCTGAGGGCTCTGCCTGGTAGGCCAGACAGCTCCCAAAGTCAACAAGCTATCAGGATTGTGAGGTTAATCCTGTTGCTCAAAGTTTGGTTGTTCTGGACAGCTACAGAGAGGATCCTGAAGCACAGGAAAGACTAGTATTGCAGGGCCTGCCTTAAGTCTATTCAATCATTTTAAAACCTGGTTCAGCCTTCTGAAAGCAGAGAGAGCTTCACTTTGAGGACCACCACACTACCTTCCCTCCCAAAAAAAGAGCCTCTCTCCCAAACACTAACAGCTTAGTCCTGCAGATGTGCTTAGCCAACAAGACAGAGGCTAAGTTTATGGAGGAAGTGTTACTCAATTATTAGAGTGTCCTTGTTACACAGTATTAGCATGACACCAAGTTAGAGTGACATTCTTGATTAGGCAATATAACTGCCAGAACAAGAGAAAGTCAGTTACATTTACTGAGCAAGACCTAAATTCTTCAACATCTGCAAGTTGAAAACTTGGTAAATAAAGTTTCCTTTCCAACAGGTTAGTCAAATAAAACTTTGATCAGAGTGGCATGCACACAAAGAGTAAAATAGAAATACTGATCTGAGCAGAGCTTATCCTTCACAACCAGTAAACTGCAAACATAAGCTCTGAAATGCATCAAGACTGTCAAAGTGCCCAACAGTTGTATTACGCCTTGCACACACTGAGGGACAGTCTGGTCTACCAGACCTGGTGACTATGCTATCTGAAAGTCCATATATATATTTATATATTTATATTTAAAAACAGCTACAGGACAGTACTGAATCCATGAAAATGCTTTTTGGCAGAAGGGTGACGTAAGTAGTTTAAGTAGTGAGGACTATCCAAGCTTAACAGAACACAAAATGTAAAATCTGTGTGGCTGTAAAAGAATCGTACTGTTCCCACTCTTATGCAGCCAAAAAGTTGGCTTGTCTCTCTACCAAGATAAGCTTCTTAGCCAACTTACACCCAAGAATTCAGTACGTCAAGTGATTGTCATATCCACTCCAGACCAAAACTGGTTTAATGCCTCAGTTTCCCTGTAAGTGCCTTGGACTATCAGTTATGCCCTTTACTGCATGTGAACGAAAACACCAAGTCATATGCATCCTTCCCCAACTGCAGTATTGGATACCAATAGCAGAGCCAGAGGAAACACATGCAATTCAGTGGTCCAGGCAAGTCATTCAGTTTGTCTCCTGTTCAGTGACAGTCATAAGAAACTTCACACAGGAGGCCTCAGACTTATAATTGGTTCAGTGAATCCATCAGAGCACACCAACGAACCATGAAGTGATTTTCTTCAGCTATTCAGAAAGTGTATGCCCTAAAACATTCTATTAACAGGAGAAGGTATAGATTGTTGGAATCAGAATATTTTTAGCAGCTAGGAATTAGCAGCAGAGTGTAGAAATAGGAGAGGAGCGCAATGTCAGGAGCAGACCTTCATGACAGGAAAAGAAAGCAGCTTTAAGCAGTTTATGGCTGATTATCAGAAATAAAATGGAAGAAAGTGGTTGAAGGCACTCTTCACGTTATGTGGTTGTTAGTATAGTTTGCCTAGACAACATGACATGGGAAGTTGTCCTAAAACCATGTCATCAAGCTATGCTGTAAGCAGTATTATGGCTGTCAGTAGAGAGTCTGTGTACACATCAAGCAAATTATGCTACATTTGTTAGTACAGAAAGCACCATGTTGTAGCTATAGTTCTAGTGAGGCCATCTCAACCCAGCAGTCTTAGTTTTAAGGAAAGTGCATGATGGATCATCAGCTTTAGAGACAGTTATTACAGCCAGTATTTTATCCCACAAAACCCAATACACAGAATGTCAGTTTTATTCTAGTCCACTGTACTTCTATGTTCCAGTTGCATGGATGCTATATAGGATACTGTGCCAGGAACTGTAAAATGCAACAAGATTTGTAGATTATGGCTAATTACAAACCAAATTAAAGCTCAGACAAGTGGGTACCTAATCCTGCTCAAAAGTAGCTACCAACCCCTCATTACTAAATAATGGAGTTGCAATGAGGCCTGTAGGAGCAGCTGATAGGAAGCAGTGGTCTCCCTATCAGAGAGAGGAGGCATCCATTGGCCTCTGTGCAGTGCCAGCACTGCTAGCCTGCTGCAACCTCCTGTTTTGAGGGTTGGGTCTTCAGACCTGCCCTAAGGTTGCTCAAAGAGATGGCCCATCCCCCCAAAATCCACCATTCCCATACACGGAGCCAAAAGTCATCCCCTAATCACTGCCAGAAACCTCCTCCAGCCATACTCCACCCCGCCTAAAGGCTGGGAAAGGAGAGCAGCCTGTCCCAACCTCCCACCCCAACAGCCACCCAGAGACAGGCCTGCTTACACCCCGTCCAACCCAATGGGGGGCAGACCAAGGGATTTGGACTCCCTCCTACACTCTCTCTCCCCCATTAGCCCCATGGCCCAGAGAGCCCCCCGCCCCCGGCCCAATAGGAGATGGACTAAGGGACTCAGATCACTCCTACCCCCTCACCCCAGTACCCCCCACCGGGGGCAGTTCCCCGCCCCGCCCCCACGGGAGCGGGCACGAGCTCACCGCGATGACGTTGACGAAGGTGGTCTTGCCCGAGTACTGCAGCCCCACCAGGGTGAGCTCCATCTCCTCCTTCCAGAAGAGCGAGCGGAACCAGTCCAGCAGCCGGGACAGCAGCGCCAGCATCGCGGCGGCGAAGCGGGCCGGGACCCTCCGGCACTAGCGCTAGCTCCGGCCCCTCGGGGACTCGCGGCGGCGGCTGGCAGCCCCTCCGGCAGCGACTCGCGGGCTGCGGCTCCAGCCAAGGCCAACGCTGCCTTGCTCGCCGCGCCGCGGTCATATGACGGCTCGGCTCCACACACCGGCCTGGGGAGCAAGAGCGGCCCGGCCGGCAGCAGCCGCAAACCCAGCCTACGGCGCCCCCTGCCGGCTAGGTGTCCGCCCTGCGCCCGGGGAGGACTCATTCCGCGTACCTGCCCTGCCAGTGCCACCCAGCGGCCACCTGAAGGGCTGGGGTTGGGGCAGGGATAGGGACTGGGGCAAGTGCTGGGACGGAGATAAACAAGGTCAAAAGTAGGGGCAGGGATAGGGGCTGGAGCAGGAATAGGGGGATAGGGATGGGGGCAAGCATAGGGGGTTAGGGACTGAGGCAGGGGCAGGGGAAAGGGGCTGGGGCAGGGATAAGCGGATAGGAACTGGGGCTGGTGCACAAATAGGGGTTGGGACATGTGCACCCCACTGCCATCCCCTTCCCCTTCTACTCTCACCCTATCCCCCAAAAGCACCCCCAGACCTCCTCCTCCAATAGCTCTACTGCCCCCATCCCACTCCCTAATACCCCATATTGAGGATTGGATTTTTATTGGTCAATGTCAATTTCACTGTATGTGCAACAAATATTTCCATGGATAAGAGTGGAAATTTACAGATAGGCAAGGTAAGAAAAATGCTGCTTGAGAGCTTATGAGAGTTTGGTTTAAGGATATTTACTTTGGGTTTTTGACTATTAGTGTTTTGATGGCTATAAAGCTTTAACGTCTTGAATCTCGCTGTCTCTTGTCATTAAATAATTATTGTCTGACACTCCCCATTATCTGACACCTGCCCCATAATTTCCCACAACTGTGAAAATTTAAATCAATTAAAAAAAATTGAAATGCTTAAAAATAAACATTGATATTAAATGCTGAAATTCTAAGAATATAAACATTGAATTCCACCTAGCCTATTCCAAATGTTCAGAAACTTTGTCAACCCCCCCAACCTCCCAAAAATTATGCAACTGTCTTAAAAATCGTGAGATTTTGAAAAATAAATATTAATAGTAGGTTATTTTTATTTGCCTTCTGCTTTCTGCGCCTGTGGGTTGCGCTTGGGTCACATTTTCCAGCTTTTTTCCAGAATCATTAGGGTTAGAAACTTTTTTTTTTTCCAAAATGAAAGCTAAGATTTTTGCACGGTCACTTGCCTCCAGGAGCCAGGGCTTTAAACATAAAATATTGATTTATAATAAATCATGAGAATTGGCAACACTGGCCACCACTTACTATGCCACACAGCTACCCACCCAATACCCCATACTGCTTCCCCCCCATACTGTCCTGAACACCCCAAATACTTCCACTGCCTCTGATAGCCCATCACCTTCTGATATCCTGCACTGCCCCTGTCTATTATCCACTGCTACCCTGACAACTTCACTGCTAACCCACTGCCCTGTGATGCCCCCCTCTTAAACCTGCTGCACCATTAGCCCTGTGCTGCCCTTGCATCCCCCACTGCCCCACACTCTCCCAATACCTCTACTGCTCCCAACCCCACTGCTCTCTGCTCTCCCACATTGCTCCCTATATCTCCACTTTCCCTTCTCCCATCCCACCACCCTGTATTACACCCCCACTCATACAGTGAACCCTCTGATGCTACCTCTTATATCTGCTGACTTCCCCGCCCTGACTTCCCCCTTCTTCCAGCCCCCTGCCTGCTGCAACACCCCAGCCATCCACCCCTTGGAAACAGGTTGCTTATCACATTGAAATTTACTTACCCTTGGAGCCCTGTGCTAGTGCTTGAGAATGAAAAAGAGAAACTGATCAGCCTGGTTTCCCTGTCCAAAATGAGTGAAGTACATAAAGGAAGCAAATAGTGTCAATGGGGAAAAGTAGATTAACTGTTTAAAGTTAGGTTGTCTTCGGTATACAGGTCTTGGCAAAGATCAACAGTTTGACTCATAGAATTTCAATAAATATGAAAAGAACAGGGGCAAAGTGTTTTCAAGGAGGGACCTTCGGCTTTGGAACCTGCTCCCCACACCTCCCATAGATCCAAAATAGCCCATCTGTTGAACTTCGCAGTACAAAGGCATAGCTATTTATTTACTTGGGCTTTGGGGGAGGCAGGGGCTTGAAATGGGCTGAGGTTTGTAGTTCTCTGATGGGTCAAGTTTTGTTGGGGGCTGTTAGCTGCTAGTTCCAGCTGATTTGCTTTTTCTAATTTATGTTAGTTATCTAGAGTGCTAGGTAGGTACCTTTTGTGTGCCTCCATGAATAGCCATATATTTTGCATGATTTCAATACAAAACCATGAACTGACCCCAGATTAATCAAAAAGATTTGATGAATCTACTTTTTGATTCAAGACTGTGACAAAATCTCAAATGAAGGGAGTCTCTCCTGGCATTAGGATTCATTGTATTTCACAGGGTAGTTGTACCATTGCTTCCTTTTAAAATATTTGATTTTTCACAAGTTAAGCCCCATCCTGCAACTACCTCAACACAAGTGCATCCCAGGGGTCTGCCTCCATAAATGTAATTGTAGGACTGGGGTTTAAGTAATAATCATCATCATATGTTCATGTGGTATATACTATATGCTATACTGTAATAAAATATTACATAAAACACACATCTAATATACTACTAATCTTGGAGATTTCACACAATGTCCTAAAGTCATTTAAAAAAAAGAATGAAAAGGGTTTGTGAGTACAGTTAGCAGTCTCTATAATGTTGTTCTGATAATCCAAGTCTATTGCACCTAGAAGGGAGTTTAGACTAGACCTTCCTGTTGTTGTGCCAGTCTTGTAACAGATTAGGCCTGGTTCCCCTCTCGTTGGTACCACTCTACCTCCATTGCCTTCACAGGAATTAGTCCTAATTAATGTGAGTCAAAAGTCCTATTCCTAAAAGATGTACAGTATTTTATTGATTTAGCTGCTAATACAATGCGATGAATAGGAGACAGTTGCATATTACAATCTGCTCTTTCCCCATGCTCAAGGGAAATGGGCCCAATTTCATAAATTAAATAATTTTTTTAAATTAAATAAGATATCCTATCTCCTAGAACTGGAAGGGACCTTGAGTCCAACCCCTGCCTTCACTGCAGGACCAAATACTGATTTTGCCCCAGATCCCTAAGTGGTCCTCTCAAGGATTGAACTCACAGCCCTGGGTTTAGCAGGCCAATGCTCAAACCACTGAGCTATCCCTCCCCACATCCTTGATGTCACTCCACTGATCTCAGTGGATTTACACCAGGGCTGTGTGTGGCCCATAAAGTTTTAAAGTTCCCACAAGCAAAGACATTGACAAAGCAGATAGGGTCAGGGTAGGCCCCCTACCTTAAAAGAATAGCAGAAAAAGAAGCAGTCCATAATATTTTATTAAAAGCCAGCAATGACATGAGTGATTGCCAGAGATTTCCAAGCCCCAGTCACAGTGCCAATTACACAATAAGTTACACACTTTCTTTAAACAATTCAACTTTTCCCCGGGGAGACATCTTTGAGGAGCCCAATGTATTTTTCATTCCTAAAATCATCTAGAACTAGCCCTCCTTGTGCTTAAACTGTGACATTTGCTGTGCCAGACCCAGAGAGGAGGGCCATTAGCTGAACAACTGAGGATGTAAAAAAAAAAAAGAAGTGTAGACTAACAGATTAACTGTTAGTTATATGCAATTTGGTGGTTTGAAAATAATTAATATTTTGTACCTATCCTTCTTTGCAAGGGTCTCACAACACTTTATGTTTTATAAATATTTGGAGCCTGAGCCACTGTAGTATGAGGAGTGGAACTGAAAAAAATGGGTCAGATTTCCCGAGGGAACCAGTCACAATGGGGATGAAAGGCTATGAATAAACCTCACAGCACCGGAAGCCCCCTGACTCAGCCAGAATTCCTCAGGGCAGCCCATACAAAGAGGAGCGCTGGCATCTTTTGAAAGAGTGAAGCATGCATTCCCCATTGCACTGGGTCAGCTCTGTGTGGAATGGAACAGGCGAATAGCCCTGTGCTCACTCCATGCCTTCCCACGCTACCAGGAGGCTATCAGCTTTGTTAGCCTAGTGCCTGACCCTGCTCCCATCAAAAGCAATGGGGACTTCAGTAGGAGCAGGATCAACACTTGGTGGTCTTGCCTGTACACCTGACTAGATTGGGCAGATCCCTATGCAGGGGCTTCCACTGTAGAGAGAGGAAGGTTTCTTTACCCTTTTTGTCTGTTGTATCCTAAGCCAGCCACATGCAGGCCCTTAATTCATTAACACTGCTGTCATCTAGGCTGTATACCCATTGCACAGACGAAGTCACAAAGACAAAGAGAGGGTCTGTGATTGCTGTAGGTGCAAGCCATTGTACAGAACCCACATTCTGAGTTTCCCATGTGGCAGGCCAGCTCCCCACACTCCCCACTGCTCCTACCAGTGACTAAATGACACATGTTGACCATGAACATACAATGAGAATACTGTATCACATATTTCAGCCCCACACACTTCCTTTATCGACGCATTCATTCTCTGGTCTCCAATTTCTGTAAATCTTCCTCCAAGGTTTGCAGTCTCTCAACCTTTTTGGGGGGCTTCTGTCACTCCTGCATTGCTGATCCTGTCTCTCCTGCATTGCTAACTAAATACCATAGCAGTACTTGATAGAGCATTTTCATACCTGTGAATCACAAGACACTTTACAGATCTAATAGAGATACATGATTTTATTTATTTATAGAATGTTTAGCATATTCCTAATAAGATAATAATCATCATCATAATTAATAGGTCTGATCTTAAGAAGCACTAACCACCTGCAGCTCCCACTGCAATCAATGTGAATTGGGAACGCTCAGCACCTCTCAGGATCAGACAAATGATGCTTCATGTTCTAATATTGTACTCTTCATCCAAGGCTCTTGAAGCAAATAACATAGCAACTTAATTATTTATTGGTTGGCATTCTGTCCTGGATCTCAGAAGAATATACACAGCAATACCTTTCTGCTTTGTGATTTGTGTATGAACACTGAACAAGATTTCACAAGAGCCAAAAGCAACAGTACAGCCTGTGCACGCAGAAACCCACATTTTATGACATGGGGGAGCTGATCTCAGTGGTCATTTCCCTCTGTTGCTATAGATCATTACTGGGTTAATAAACAATTTCCTAAGATATATGTCTTTGTACAAGCTGAAAACAGACAAGAATACACACCATTGCACATATTTCCCTCCAAAATCACTAATGGACATTTTGTTTCTGGGAGCAAGTAAAATTTGCTAACTTAACCACTCAAGCAAAAAGAGAGTCAAAGGTACAGGGTATTTTGTACTGGAAAACAACCACATTAATACTTGGAAGAACACAAAATTCCCCTCATCTGTCTTGGAATTGTAAAAGCTTCACAAAGGCTTTCCACGTGGATAAGAAATGTCCTGTTCCATGATTTCCAGGCAATAAGCTTGGGGACTGACTACAAGATGCTTCCAGTATATGGGGTGGGGATGATACAACTTCTCTCTTAAGTTTAGTACCACAAAAGAGTACCACAGACTGCAACAGCTTCTCCAATGTCCGCGTTTGAACATTGTGAATATTTGATATATTTGAAATATTGTGAATATTTCTCTTAATAAAACTGTTGCAAAGCTTTATCTGATGGCCAACATAGCAGGATTGACCACAGTGATTTAACTCGACTATTAAAGCTCATTATATCACCTCACCAGTACATGCTAGGTATTGTTCTCAGCTTATAGTAGTGTATCCAAAAGTCTTGTGACTGCAGTAGGAAAGGCAGACCTGGACAATAACCTAGATAAACAATTTAATTGACTTTTCAACAGACTAACAGTGGTTCTTAGCTGCTTGGACCTTGAGCCCACCTTCAGACCTTTGCAATCTCAGCCCTCTACAGAAACACCCTGAAATCCCACGCATTGGTTACCATGACATGGCAGAGGTGGCCAGGGCCGGCTCCAGCATTTCTGCCGCCCCAAGCAAAAAAAGCCGCGATCGCAATCGCGATCAGCGGCAGCAATTGGAAAAAAAAAAAAGCCGTGATCGCGGCGGCAGTTCAACGGCAGGTCCTTCGCTCCTAGAGGGAGTGAGGGACCTGCCGCCCCCGAATTGCCGCAGGTGCCGCCACTCTCTCTTGGCCGCCCCAAGCACCTGCTTGTTAAGCTGATGCCTGGAGCCGGCCCTGGAGGTGGCAATGGTGCAATGGTTTGCAGGATGCTTCAGGCATCTGAGAAGGACCTGTTTCCAGGTGGCTAACTACAGCTGCTTTAAAAGGAGACAGGACATAAAGAACAGGAATAGGATCACTGCCCTTCATCTCCAGACATTTACTGCAAATTCCTTGGGAGGTCACAAAATGCAAGAGGAGAACCATTAGACTAACACAGTAATACTAACTAGGTCCAGAACAGCAGTTCTCAACTATTTCTTTCTAAGGCCCCCGCAACATGCTATAAAAACTCCACAGCCCAGCTGTACCACAACAACTGCTTTTCTTCATATAAAACCCAGGGCTAGCATTAAGGGGTAGCAAGTAGGGCAATTGCCTGAGGCCCCACACCACAGGGGGCACTGTGAAGTGAAGTTCCTCAGGTTTCAGCTTCAGCCCTGGGTGGTGGGGCTCGGGGCCCTGGGCTGCAGTCCTGCGTGGTGGGGCTTTGGCTTTCTGCCCTGGGCCCTAGCGAGTCTAACGCTGGCCATGCTTGGAGGACTCCCTGAAACCTGCTTGTGGCCCCCCAGGGGGCCTTGGATCCCTGGTTGAGAACCACTGGTCTAGAACACAGATTTGGTTTAAGTCTATTGAGCCCATTGTATTGCTAAATCCCAGTAATAATATAGCACAGGGTATTACTGTAATATTCTCAGCTTGAACATACAAGTCCATACTGCATTTGGAGACAGTAGAAAGTCCTTATTAAGGGCCAGTGCCTGAGGTCTTTATGCTGTGCTTACTCCGGGGAATACCCATTGACATCACTAGGTCAGGTAACAAAGAAGGCTAAAATTAGTATTATAGGGCCCTAGATTATTATAATCATCAGCAAATGACCAGTACATATAAAAGTGTGGGAGTGGGTGGCATTTAGGCCACCAGGTAAACAGATGGTTGCAGTAATCATTTAGAGCAAGATCTGCATTGTTTTTTCACCAGGACTCTAACCACCCTACCCTGACTCGTACCCCATACTAACACTTCTCTAGTGTTAGTCTAGGCCGGGGGTTCTCAAACTTCATTGCACCGCAACCCCCTTCTGACAAAAAAATTACTGCATGACCCTAGGAGGCTGGACTGAAGCCTGAGCCTGTCCCAGTCCCGCTGCCCCAGGTGGGGGGCAGGAAGCCCCAAAGCCAAAGCCAGAGCTCTGCTGCCCTGGGCGGGGGGAAGCTGAAGCCCAAGGGCTTCAGCCCTGAGAGGGGGCCTATAACCTGAGCCCGTCGCCCAGAGCCAAAGCCCTTGGGCTTCAGCCCTGGGCAGTGGCGTTCAGACTTAGGCTTCGGCCCTGTCAAGTCTAACGTCAGCCCTGGTGACCCAATTACAATGGGGTTGAGACCCACTTTTGGGGTCCCAACCCACAATTTGAGAACCACCGGTCTAGACTTTCATTTTAAAAAATTACCAGCCCCAGTTCCGCATCGCTTTGTTGTGGCTCAGCCAACATAAAGGGACCACAAAGCCTGCTCAATCAGACCACCAGAATACCCTAGTTTAGTGTGTGTGTGTATGGGGGGGGGAATTCTCCAGGCATCATAAGGCTGGTAGCAATGGCCAGCCAATGCTGCCATCTGCCCTCTGCGTAGTCCCAGAGAAGGGAGGGAATATGGCCAGCACTCTCTGCATTCCAGCTATTCCAGGCTGGCAGGATGGAACGTAGGGAGTTAGTCAAAGCCACCATAATTGAGGCCATGGGCCCAGAATCTGGGAGGTGCAAACGTGGCTTGCTTAGTTAAAGCCATCTTGCCATCCTCACTACTACGCAGTGGAGCTTGAGCTTTGCCTCCTGAGAGAGAGCACGCAAAATCAGGGTGTGGGTTACTAGCTCTTACAGTTGTAAATAAAATCTTCTAAGTCTGAGCACATCCAGGGCTGCCTTCCTGAGTCTACAGATATAAACAATGGGCCCAATTCCTCTCACAAATCAGTGTAAATTAGGAGTAAAGAAGCAGGAAATTACACGGGTGTGAAACCAGTGTGAAAGCACTGTCAGGCATGATAGCTCTGGATCAACTGTCCCAGTCATACTAGCAATCCCACTGATCTTGCTGAGAGTTCTGAATTAATTGGTTCCCTTCCACACACAAGGGATTATAGGCGTCACATGTAGGAAAAATGCCTGTTTCCACAAATCTTTGCTGCAGCAGTCAGGGTGAGCTGAGTTACAGTGTGGTATGTTATAAGTTATGGAAGACACCTGTTATGAAATGACACTCCCTGGTGATTGTGGAATTAGAGTTTTCATGACTCCCCAGCAGTGGAAAGGGTGGATATATACATATTTTTAATCTTGGACCATGACTTCTCTGTGGCTCAGTAAATAAAGCTAACATCCTCCCTTCAACACAGCTATAATATGACCTCAGGGCTTGCACCTTAGAAAGTCTGAATCCACTGTATGGTTCATTAACTCCGAAAATTTCATACCCAAGATTAACCATATCAAAGAGACTGAAATGACTGGCACCAATTAGCCCTAATATCACACTAAACTGTGCACAAGGTTCTGACTGCTTGGCTGTTGGATGAAATAACAGCTCTTCTCGAAACAGTATATCTGTTCACTGGTCTGTTCTTTGATTTGTCATTGGCTAAAGCCTCCTGCCACAAGCTGATGCAGAGACAAAGAAACTGACATAATTTATTCATTAAAACCTGCCATGGGACAATCATACAGTCACTTTCTTCTAACACCAAACAAGGACATCAATATTATTCCAAGAGCTGCTTCTTATGTGAACTTTGGGGACAGGGGGAGTGGATGGGCAGGGAATGTGTCATTTGTGATTCCAATCCTGCTTTGATGGGTAGTTTTGATAGGCTCCTAAATTTGTTAAGTGTCAGGTAAATTATGGTGCCCTATAAAAACTGAGGCATTCTGGCAGGCAGGCCAAGCAGAGCAGGGGAGGTACTGGCTGAGCAGTCTTTTGTGGCCACCATCCTTCTCCAGCAACAGAGAAGTGGATGACCTTCTGTGAAGCTAAATGAACAATTGTATTTGAATGTGTGATTTGTTCCTTGATGAGGGAGGTTACTTCTCATGGCCAGCAGGTGGCGTCCATATCCAAATTTGCAATTTCAATCCAGAGCTCAAAGAGCTGTCTTTTTCCTTTTGATAACAGTGGCTTACACTAGATCAGGGGTAGGCAACCTATGGCACGTGTGCCGAAAGCGGCATGCGAGCTGATTTTCAGTGGCACTCACACTGCCCGGTTCCTGGCCACCAGTCCGGGGGGGGGGGGGGGGGTTGCATTTTAATTTAATTTTAAATGAAGCTTCTTAAACATTTTAAAAACCTTATTTACTTTACATACAACAATAGTTTAGTTATATATTATAGACTTATAGAAAGAGACCTTCTAAAATGCGAAACCTTAAATTAGAGTGAATAAATGAAGACTCAGCACACCACTTCTAAAAGGTTGCTGATGCCTGCACTAGATAATGCCTTTACTACATTTTCTAATAAAGCGTTATAACTTCCACAGGGACACTGAAATGGTGAAATCGCCTACCCCCTAGGTCACAGCTCAAAACAGGGTGCAGCACCAATCTGAGCCCAACAGATGGGTGATTCCTGATCAGGCAAATCACTCCTCCACCTACAACTCCTGCAAGCCACGCTGACTTAAGCTACTACCTGGCCCCAAATTTAGGTTTCCAAATCTTTTTCCTCCTGTGATTTCATGATACTCAGATTGCCACTGGTGGCACAAGGCAAAACAAAGCCAACCATATACTTTCCCTTCCTCACTCTGCACGCATTTACTAGAGGTAGGTATTGTTCTCCTGCCTTTAGCTAGGAAGAGCCAAGAGTTTGTTTTTCTTCCCACACCGCCTCCCATCACCAAAGATGATATATAAGAGCTTAGATACTTGGAGTGGTGGACAGGGAGGAAGCAATGGTAGGATGGCACTTGAAACTAACATCACCAGTAACACCCTACTTTTCAGGGCAGGGACCATGTCTTCCTATGAGTTTGTACAGAGCCTAGTGCAACAGGGCTACTATCATCAGTAGTGACATCTAGCTACTACCACAATATAAACACACACTACCAGTAAGGACAGATGGATTTCACAGTGTTCTTCCTTAAATTCCTGTGTTTGGCAGAGTAGTTTCTCTACTGCCAAGATGTATTCCTTTGACCTTGAAACACAGGCTTTGAAAACTAGAACTCTGTAGTTCTCCTCTCAGAGATGATTGCACACAGCTAGGTACTCTTCTAAAACGGAGATGGGACTCCTGGGATTTGGGAGATTATGCCACTGTTTGTATACATATCTAGATGAAGGGGCTGGTAAAGCAGGCAGGTGCATATTGCACTGTGGGTTTTCCAATCCTAGAAAGAGACTATAGCTCTCTCACAGAGAAACCCACTTGGGAATCACCAAGTTATGACATTGAAGTAGGTGCCACACTAGACCTTCTCTAGGTGAAATTACTTCTCCTAGAATATAGGGCATGGCCTTCACCTCCTAGTCAGCTAAGAGGTTTTTATATTTGGCAAGCTTTAAGGTTAACTACCACTTGCCAGTGAGAATACAAATCAGTAAAAACCCTTGAGCATTTGGTTCAGGAGACCTTCAGCAGGCACTTTTCAATGTGACTCAATGCAGACGAGTGTCCCACAGGCCACCAGCAACACTGCTGCTTTCTTCCTAAGGCAAGGTAGTAAAATTGATGTAAAGAAAAGGTGCTCTTATTAGCATAAATAAAAAGAACTTCATCCCAAACCCGAGCTGGATTCACTAGCACAGACCTCTGTACTTGGGTAGGGCTCAAAAGAGAGAAAGGCCCTGGCTTGCAGATTTATTACAGGATCAGGGCTTTTGCCAGTTCATTTCCTTCACTGGTACTTGTAGCAGGGACACACCCAGTCCAGCTTCTAGCCCATCTAATGCCTCACTTTCCCGTCAGATGGGAAACCACCCTCTTCCCCTGCTCATCCTCCAGCCCCCAAAATAGTTAAGTCAGGGATACCTGAGTCCTACAGCTAAGTCTCAAAATCCCACCCCTTCCAGAGTTTAATTAGAGTCCTGAAGGAAACAAACCTATTCTTCTACCCCAGACTTTCACCAGGCACAGACCCTTCTCTCAGGGTTTGTTCTCTTCCTCAACAGAGTTTAACCCTTTGCTTTGGTTCAGCTTCTAACTTGCTTGTGCTCTGACCAATTCAGTGGTTCTCAACTTATTTACCAGTAGGGGTCCATGTACGAGTCTCTCTATGTATTATATCGGCCACAGCCACACAATATATATGCTACCTGTATGGCCCTGAGGATGTCACATGGGCTGCAGCTGTGTGCTGATTGGGTCACAAGCAGCCCATGGATTGAGAACCACTGGATCAATTCCTTCTTCCCCTACATGGATAGGGATGTTTGGACAACCTCCCAGGCAACAGCAGAGAGGAAAAATCTCACCCTTACTTTTTACTGGAAGTTCCCTACCCTACAACCCTAAACAGTCAGGCTATCTGTCCCATAGCCAACTGCCCTAACTTATTATTAGTTATTTATCTTACCATAGCATCTAGGAGCCCCAGTCACAGACCAGGACCCCATTGTGCTGGGCACTTACAAACAGAGCCAACAGAAAAAAAACTTGTTCCACATGGCTTCCAATCTAAATCATCCCAGGACATCTTCTTATATATCATGCCTAGGAACCCCCAACTCCTCACCCTAAAGCCTCCACTCTAATAGGCACAGGCTGCTCTTTTATCTCTCAGCAGGCCTGGTTCGTAGTCAGCTGGCTCGTGTCACATGACCATTGTATTCATTCCCTCTCCACCTGGGCAGGAGAACTAAGCCTGGCACAGGAGAAACTGAGTCCCAGCTCCCTTAAAGGGCCAGCTGACCCCTTGACAGTGTTTAAGGTTGAGTTCACTAATTAACCACTTTTGGGGAACGAGACTATATAATATATAAACTGCACATTGAATAAAGATTATTTTCATGAGGCTGATGTTTTCAGGGATTTCTCCAGTATTAATATTTTCCCATAGACAATAGGGAAATGATTTTGATTTGTTCTCTTTACATCTTTACTGCTTCCCCACTTTCTTTTCTTTGGCTAATTACTCTGTTACTCAAGTAGTTTTCTGTTTCTGCATGGGTTGTACAGCAGAGGGGGCTGCAGTTCCATCACACATGTCCACCTTCCCTCCTCACCCCCAGCTTATAAACAAACCGCCTCATCTCATCCGGAAACGTGGTTCACTCGTGACTTTGGGTCTCCTGGGCTACCAGTGCAATGTCCTGCTGCGTGATGCTGTGCCAGCATGTGCTTGAGCAAATCTTATCTTTTAATGCATATCATAAATGCAAAGCAAATTATTTGATCTACAATGAGTTGGTAACAAACGAGGAACGAATACAATGATGACATTTTGTCTACGTGTCAATTCCAACCTCCTCGGCATGACTTTTTTTTAAAAAGGTGGTGTACAAGCAGGTGGGGAGGTAACTCGAGAAAATGATTGTTGCTTTGACACAAGAGAAAGAAACAGAGGGACATTTATTCCACACACCACTAGATTTATGGTTTATATTAAGCTCTTATACAGCTCTTTTCATCAGTAGGTCTCACAATGCTTTACAAAGGCGGTTTCATTATCTTTATTTTACAGAGGAGGAAAATAAGGCTCAGAGACTTGCCTGAGGTCACTCAGCAGGCTAGTAGCAGAGCAGCTCTTCTGATTCGTAGCCCATTGCTCTAGCTGCTAGGCCACAAGATAAGGTGTTACACAACTCTGAATGCAAGGAAATGTCACTCATTGCTCGGCTGTCACAGAGGAAAGGTCTGTCTGTGTATCGAGGTATTTATAACGTCGTCTCATGCAAAGCCAAAGGTGGATTGTTGGCCTATAACCCCAATATAAATATACTGTTTATTACTGGGATGAGCCTTGCTTCAGGTGTGAGGCCCAAGGCTCAGGTGATCCCACCTGTACATAGTTTGGGAATGAAACTAATAAGGGGGAAATGTAGGCTGATCATCAAGGGAAACTTCCTGACCATGAGATGTATTACTTTCTGGACTAGCTTCTCAAGGGAAAAGCACATGGGGCTATTAAAAGTAGACAATGGACTAATGGATCCATCCCTGGGCCAGATTCTCTACTGTGATGATGCACAAAGGATCTGGATGCTAGCCCTAACTGTCCAGCAGATAATTAGCCTTGTGAAGAGGAACTCTCCATTGGCATAAACCAAGCAGAGGCAGTTACTGCACCAGCCACCATTGCGTACATAAGAGGGGGTGGTAGAGTTGATTTATACTCCAACAATCCCTGAGCTAAGGTCCCTTAGGCTGCTCCAACTGAGGGTAGGGCCAGTGACCAGCTCCCTGATGCTGCACCCCTCCACCTTGTACCACAGCCTACATTACAGATATGAACATTCTGGGCCAAAAGCCTCAGCTGTGTAAATCTGCCTAGCTCCACTGCAGTCATGGTAGTGAAGGCCATGGAGCTGCACCAAACAAAGATCTGAACCTCACACCGTGTGAACAGCGTTCTTGTAGGAACATGCCGAATATCTGAGGCTGCCCATGAAACCATTCCCTCTGGGGAACCATCTTTAGGAGGAAGTTTCTAATCTCTGATTCTTTGTGGCATATAGCCTACCAGCAGGTTCTCAGTAACTTTGTGTGCCTAGTTCTTCTTTTACAGTGGGCAGTCTTCCCAGGAAGCAAGGAGCCCCACCACACCATTTTGAACAATCCATTTTTTGGTGCAGAATTGCACCTTCACGCTAAAATCTACTTTCATGGCAAATGATTATTCCTCCATTTATACAACTCTCTTCTCCTTGGCTAAATCAACTGAGAATAGAGGCCATCTCACTGACATTCTGGGTTCTTCTTGCTGCATAGGCTGTGTCAGCACAGTGACATCGGATCTTGCTGTGTACTTACATACACAAAGAGCAGCCGTATACTTTCAGTCTGATTAATTTTTATTCTAGATTCATAAAAACAATAAAAGAAGAAAGAACAAAATTAAAGTCTCGGAGACAACATAGCGTGGACCTGCTTTATACCATGCTGCATCAATTCTCCTCACAAACTTTATCCACCAAGGTACTTATATGGCCCTAATCGCCATAGTTTCTGAGCCCCTCTCACTCATTACTAGTTTTCATTTTTCCCCAGGCTCCCATGAGATAGCAAAATGCTATCTTCATTTTACAGATAAGGAATAGGGTAGATAAAGTACTCATCCAAGGTCACACAGGAAGCCTGTAACAGAAATGGGAATTGAACCTGTGCATTGGAATCACTTGGGTTGTAAACAAGAGCACAGTTTGATCCATTATTCCTTGTTATCACAGGCTGCAAGGTAGACCCACCTATTCATAACTGCATGTGCACCTGTTTATACCTCACATGGATGCACAGTTACTATCTAATTATTGTGGTGGCACATGCAATCATAGTATTAGCACACTCCATTGCCTAGTTATTCATTGAGTTGGTTGCCTGCATGTGCAACTACTAAGATGTGGCCTGCGAAGTAGAACGATAGTTTTGGAAACACCTGGGCCACATTATTTTGTGTGGATATTTATTTATTTAGATTGGGGTCTTTAACAAATTCCATCCCTAAGGGGGCCCATCCAGAGCTCTGAATGCCTTCAGCATACATTTTAAACCACAAGCACATAGAAGGTACAAAGTAAAAATCATCCTTAGCAGCAGCATTTCTTCTCCCACTCAGCCACACATCAGCTGATCACCAGCTTAAAACCCCACCACCACACTTTCCCACCAGACACACCCTACTTTATTAGTATTTAACATAAAGGTACTAGTAAAACTGAATGTTTCCCTTCGAGTATACTTCATATAAACAACAGCAGCCTAATCCCAATACCAGAGCCACTTCCCAGTGCCTCGGCTAGTAACTCCCATCAGCAGTTCTTGATTTCCCTCTTGCCAGCTTGTAATTATGTCTTCCTTATGGGGAATGGTGAGGGGGGAGTTTCTAGGCATCTGCCAGAATTTGTCTCTATAACTCTCCTTCCACAACATGTAGTGACCCCATCTTACAGGAGGAATATATACAGCCTGGAACCTGTGTCAACAAATTAAACAGCAGACTAATTAGTACTTAGCTTTCTGAGTTAGGAAGGTTCATTTGGCTGATCTGCTCCAATCAAATACATGTCTGGTCAGTCCACTCTATCCATGCGACATTGATTAGCTACAAGGGAAAGGGGAGATTAGGCAGATCTAAATCTTTCTCATAGTTTCTTCAGCTGAAGTCTCTAGCCTGACCCACCTTTCACCCCAGGATAGCAGGGGGCAGTCCAGAAGTCTGATGAAAGAGAAAGGAAGTAAGAGGCATGAGGCAGTGTTAAGACAGCATTTAATTTGCATGAGATAAGCACCTTCCTTTCAGAGCATGTAGCAACTAGAAATCAAGAGTAATTGGCGTAAGTAAGGAGACTGGTGTCTTTTGCTACCCAAGGCATAATGCAGCTGTTTGATGGGATCAAAACAAGCCCAGCTCTACTGTTCACAAATATTGCCGACTGGAGTAACCATGTTCTACATCCTATTTCTCCGAAGGGAGGAAGGAAGGAGGGACACATGAAGTCAAAAACAGCAATAAATGACCCACACTTTTCCTGTAACCCGTCTGGCCTTACTAACAGGAACTGCAATTTTAGACTGAAAATAAGACAAGATGCCTCTTTAACTGTTGCAGAGGGGTGTTTCTAACAAAATTTCACCCTTTTTAGCCCTGTTTTTATATGCAGTGAGGCACTGCAGAAAAGCACATGGCTCTGCAACTGCTATATTTACACCTCAGTGTGTTAGAGAGACAAGGTGGATGAGCTTCTTACACAGAGCTCTTCTTCAGGTCTGGGGGGGAAGACGAAGAAGAGCTCTCTATAAGCTTTTTTCTCTCAACAACAGTAGCTAGTCCAATAAAAGATCCCTTCCTCCCCCCCACCCATGTATCTCTAATATCCTGGGACCAACAGAGCTACAACAACTCTGCACATCAGTGTGTTATCAGGGGAACTGGACTTGTCAGGGGATTTGAAATAGGATCCACTGAGCCTTTCAGCCCTTGATCACTAGTTCAGAGGTGGCTCAGGTCCATAGTGACTGAATATATTGGAAAGACATAACGAGTGGGGTCCCACAGGGATCGGTTCTGGGTCTGGTTCTGTTCAATATCTTCATCAATGATTTAGATAATGGCATAGAGAGTACACTTATAAAGTTTGCGGACGATACCAAGCTGGGAGGGGTTGCAAGTGCTTTGGAGGATAGGATTAAAATTCGAAATGATCTGGACAAACTGGAGAAATGGTCTGAAGTAAATAGGATGAAATTCAATAAGGACAAATGCAAAGTACTCCACTTAGGAAGGAACAATCAGTTGCACACGTACAAAATGGGAATGACTGCCTAGGAAGGAGTACTGTGGAAAGGGATCTGGGGGTCATAGTGGATCACAAGCTAAATATGAGTCAACAGTGTAACACTGTTGCAAAAAAAGCAAACATCATTCTGGGATGTATTAGCAGGAGTACTGTAAGCAAGACACAAGAAGTAATTCTTCCGCTCTACTCCGCACTGAATAGGCCTCATCTGGAGTATTGTGTCCAGTTCTGGGCGCCACATTTCAGGAAAGTTGTGGACAAATTGGAGAAAGTCCAGAGAAGAGGAACAAAAATGATTAAAGGTCTAGAAAACATGACCTATGCGGGAAGATTGAAAAAATTGGGTTTGTTTAGTCTGGAGAAGAGAAGACTGAGAGGGGACATGATAACAGTTTTCAAGTACAGAAAGGCTGTTACAAGGAGGAGGGAGAAAAATTGTTCTTCTTAATCTCTGAGGATAGGACAAGAAGCAATGGGCTTAAATTGCAGCAAGAGCAGTTTAGGTTGGACATTAGAAAAAACTTCCTAATTGTCAGAGTGGTTAAGCACTGGAATAAATTGCCTAGGGAGGTGATGGAATCTCCATCATTGGGGATTTTTAAGAGCAGATTGGACAAACACCTGTCAGGGATGGTCTAGATAATACTTAGTCCTGCCTTGAGTGCAGGGGACTGGACTAGATGACCTCTCAAGATCCCTTCCAATTCTATGATTCTATGTTTGCCTGTTCAATAGCCTGTATGCACTCAGCAGGTGGCCTCAGTTCAGTTCCTTCTGAACAAGTGTCTATATCATCAAAGCTGCTTGTGCAGTTGGCACCAATGCTATCCGTTCTAACCAGGTCAATGACTGAACAGGCATGAGGACTTGAACTACTCTCTCATTCTCAGAGGTCCCTCCAGAACAAGTTTGAGACACATTGCTGAAGAATGGTTGAGGAAGCACCTGCTGTATAGAGGGGAATTAATTCTGGGGATAGAGAAGATAAATTCTGGCTCCAGAGCTGTCACTTGAGGGTTTTCCTACGCTCTTTATTTTTCATCTTTTAAAAAAAAAAAAACCACCTGCTATCAAGAAAATTTCAGGGTGGTCACAGATGGTGTGTGAGTGGAGTGGAGGATAGGATGTCTTCAGAACTAGAAGGCAGAGCAGAACTAGTGATGTGGGCATGACCCCTGTCAGTGCTGCTCAACAGATGGTTCCAGGACCATCCATGTTCTATCTTGTGAGCCCAGGACAGAGAGAAAATGCTGTGCAGACGATGGGGGGTCTGGAGATGAATAATCCCTGCTTGGTTCTCTCTTAAGAAATGATCCACAGGATAAAAGAATTGGCAAACCACTGACCTATATGCTTCCGAAGTATTATGCGTGATGCTCTGCCTACAGCACCACCTTGAATTTAAATCCCTTCATTCATTCTGGGTGTAGCTGCCAAGCACTCAGCCCTGTGTATGTCACTCCACCTTGATTTAAAACTGCTTCAACTTGTGCTGGGAGTGGTTTCCAAGCATTCAGCTCACCCATATCTTATCCATGCTGGCTTCCCTTATGGGCTGCACCCAATGCAGGTCCAGAGCGCAAATGCACACCCAAACAAGAAACTTGTTAGTCCTCCCCATTCCCACCGGGCTTGTCTGGAATTGGGGTGGAGAATGAGTCAGGAGTGCTCTAAAGGAAAGTGAAATGGATCCACCCTGAGTGTAAGATAGGTGCAGGGGCAGATTGGTAGCGTTGGATCAGATTCAGGGGTCAGCATAAGTCTTTAATCTTTGCAAAGCCCTAAAGACTCCCTCCCTTTCACCCTGTCTCACATGCACACACACACGGCATGACTAACCAGCTTTGTGTGGGGATGGCAGACACTCCAGAAACTCCCTGATGGCTTTGATTTGCAAAATAAAACAATAAGGCTGCTGTCTGTTCCTTACACGTGAGAAGCTTCCTGTAGGGCGAGCACAACTGCTGGAAGCTGTCTCCGGATGCTAAGAGTGGTCTGGGGTCACACTCCAAGCCATCTAAGTGATTGCTGAGTATTTCCTTTCTGATTTTCAGCTCACACGGTCACACTGTTAAGCACTTGGTGACTTATTTTGGTAGAGTGAGGACTAAAGCAACCTCACTTCCCACTTCGTTTCTTACTCCACGTTGGCAGCATGAGTTGCCATGAAGTCACTATTTATTATTACTTGTATTTGCTAAGCACTGATGTTGTGCTTGGCACATGTAATTTAGTTACCAGAATTTCCAGTGGCATTGCCACTTATTCACCAATGGCCAGTCATCCTTTGACGGAAGCCTTGGGAGGTCTGTGGTAAGAAGGTCTGGGGGTAAGAAGGCTGAACACCTCTGTTCTTCCAACTACACTCAATAACATCTGAATAAGACCACCTAATTCAGTAGCTCCTGACTGGTGGTTGGCGGCCCCCAAAAGCAGTTAATTGGTTACGGTTGGGGAAGATGCCACAATCATGCCTTCCTTTCCTCTTTCCAATCTTCTGCTGAGGTGCTTTTGCTCAGCCACTTACAACTGACCTTACTCAGATGCCAAGAGTATCCCATAAACCACTGTGCCTGTTCCTGTAGATATTCCTTTGAAGTGCTGAGGAACCCCCTGCACCTCCTATGCATTGCCACCACTCAGCGCAAAGAATTCAGGGGGGCATGGATAAAGGCTGAGAAGCCGTGACCTAGTTTTGGTTTCATTGCTCTGGTCTCAGACTGTTAGGAGACAAGGATGTGGTTTAGTGGTCAGAGCAGAGGAGAGCGAGTGAAAAAAATCCTTTGGTCTGATCCCGACTCTACAGTCATTCTTCCTGTGCCTAATGGGGAACCACACAGGGGGAAATCCTGCCATGTCTTCCACAGTGTGCTGATGAAGAAGAGGAAGAGGGCACAGGTGGTCTTGATCATGGCTGTGCGGCGCGCCCCACTCTGGAGCAGGCTAATGGCAGAGTAGAACACAGGCTACACCCTTCCAAGGGCGGTGTAATGTGTACACTACTCCTGTGCAGCTCCAAATGGCCTCCTGTGAGGGTCTTTGCTGGCTTCGTACACAATTTTCACTCAATTCTGACTGCTGGGGAAGACTGGTTTAGAAGGACACGACACAAAAATGCTCCCTCAGCATCATTTAAGCATTAGAGGTGGTGCAATGTCACAGGCGGGACTTCAGCAAACACAATGAAAATGCCCTGTTAGATCAGAAATAGAAGGTTCATAGCAGGATTAGGCCTGGGTTTAGGTTGACTTTCAGTGGCATAATCCTATCCAAAAGGTTTCCAAGATGGAAATCTTTCAGGTTGGTTTGCATGGAAGAAAATAATCTCTATCTCTATATAACCTTTTTAGTAAAATATTTTTCAATTAGAAATTTCCCCATGTGAAGCATTAGACTGCAAGTGGTATCAGGCATCCAAATGATTTTGCTGATTATGGGCTGGTTGGTATTGCCTGATGGCTACTGGCTGTAGTAATCTTAGGAATTTATAGTCATCTTCCTTCTAACCTACTTCTGAATCTGCAAAAAAGAGCCAACTCACCTTTATGTCTTTTAAAATACCTTTGACTTAGGCAGGCCTAGGTTCAGCTTCTTTGTATACTGCAGGTATGGTTGGTTGTTCTCTAGAGTGTTGCTCTAGCTGGAAAACCCCTCTGTGGTTAATGCCTCACCAGCAAATAACAACCCTGGCTTGTAATTGTCACATGTCAAAAGTCTTTGGGTTCAGTCTGAACAAATGCACTGTTGACCACTAAAAGTCCTTTTGCAATTCCAAGCCTGAGGTTTTGTTTCCCCCTCCCCCTTTCCCAAGGCAGTCAGCCCTTTCCCACCCTGTGATTAACTCTGCCCACTCAGGGAGGCCCATGTTGTAGACCACATCCTCCCAGCCAAGGAGGAATAGGCAGGCCTCCCTTTGGGGCCTCAGTGTTGAGCAAGATTAGGCACTCCCTCCTCCTCCTCCTTCTCCTCAGGGACTGGGTGTGCTGAGTCCACAGCACTCTCTGGGCCAGGAACAAGAAACTAGAGGTCTGATTCTCCTCTCACTTACACCAGTGGGCAGTCCTCACCCTGTGTACCTCAGGGTAGCTCCACTGACTTCTCTGGAGGTCATTTTTTGTGATTTACACCAGTTTGAGAGAAGAAGCAGGCCCTAGGACTCCAGCTTGCCTCACATATGGCAGGGCAGAGCATAGTGCGCAGGAAGGAGAAAGACACAGTCCTGCAGCACAGCTGCCATCTGTCCCTCCTTGCCAGCCACACCCACGTTCGAATGTGTGCATTGGGAGGGGAGGCGGCCATGCAGAAGCAGGGTGGTGGTAGAGAGCAGTCACTCGGCACAGCAGCTATTCATAACCCTGAGGCAAATTTCTGCTTAGGTTAACACTGCTCACTGTAGCATTAACTCTCTCTCTCGGTGGCTTTTCCCACCCTCAGAGAAGGAAGCAAAGCACTGACCTGATTGGGAAGCCAACAGCAGCACTGCAGTGAGCCATCTGTGCTGCCACAAGACTGGGCAGGGTCTCCACACAGAAGTACTCTGGTGCATAGGTTTGGGGCTACCTTTCCTGTGGATCTTTGGACTCCAGGCAGTTGGACCTGACCTAACCCTCTGCTGTTGCTAGACACACTGCCAATTCCTTCCATAAGGGGTGGGGAGACAGGAGACAATACAGACCCTATACCATCAGGCTGGTGCAATTTGTGATGTACCCACCCCGCTTTCTGTGGGTTTCTGGGGCGGGGCGGGGCGGGGGGGGGGAGAATTTCCCCCAAAGTGACTATTCTCCTTCTGTAACATGTTGAACATTTCCAGACCTCGCCAAAGATATAAATGCCATCAGGTGTGTCTTTCAGCAAGCACACTGAGTGTGTAAATGCAGGTCGAAGCCCAGCTGCTCTAGCCCTCAGAGATATAGGGCTGGATTTGTAATTAAAGCCCAGGGTCGGGAGTCATGAGAGCGGGGTTTTGGTTCTGCCCGACTTCCTCTAGGACCACTTAGGCCTACATGTTAAAAAGTCATCATTAATTTTGGGTGTGTTTATTTTTGTGATGCCTAAAATAAGACCCCTGCTCTGGCGTGATTTTCAAAGCTGCTGAGTCCCTGCAATTCCCCGCTGAGTCCATGAGCGTGTCAGGTGCTCAGCACATCTGAAAATCATGCCTCAAATTGGGCATCCAAAAAATAGAGCACCCCGCCCCCAGCAGGAGTGACCACTTCTGAAAACGTTGGCCGCAGCCTCTCTATCTGCAAAAGGTCGATAATAATTGTGAGGCTTAGGTTCATTTGTGAGGCACTCTGTTTTGATAAACAAATGCATTTGTTTATTTCACTTCCTTCTAGGGATTCCCATGGTGCTCATCGCCATAGTAACTGAGTGGCTCATACTGAGTGGCTCCCTTTTCTGGATGCCCAGTGTGAGGCATGATTCTCAGATGTGCTGAGCCCCTAAAGCTCTGATTGACTCAGTGTGGAATTGCACAGATAGTTTTGACCTCACACATAACCTAGGGGTAGTGAGTGGAAGCCTGAGGGCTTGTCTTCATGAACAGCGTTACAGTGGCGCTGTAGTGCTTTAGTGAGGACATTCTTACACAGACGAGAGAGCTTCTCCCATCGGTGTAGTTCATCCACCTCCCCAAGAGGCGGTAGCTATGTCAGTGGGAGAAGCTCTCCCATCAACACAGCGCTGTCTACACAGGAGGTTAGGTTGGTATAATTGTGTCATTCAGGCGTGTGGATTTTTCACACCCCTGAGTGACATAGTTATATCGATATAGGGCTGTAGAGTAGACCTGGTCTGATTCTCGACTGCCTTCAACCTCTGTGCAATGTGGATGTGAAATGCTACCATTCTGAGCTGGTAGCACTTTGCTCTGGTGCGAACATGAAGTGCAAGGCAGCAAAGCCCCAAGCAGGCCCTCAGAAGCACTAGCAGTTACATTGGTTATGAAACATCTCATCACATGGAAGCTGAGTACCCAGCAGCTGCATTTGTTTGAAAGGGTTCGCGGGGGAATCACAGTCTCAGTAACTAATACATGAGGTGGAATTCCCTTACCTCTCTGAGCAGAGCATGCTGCACTCTTTCTCAGAGATGCATTTCAAAAGCGCCCTCGGCTCCCTAGAGACAGAAACAGTGTAATATTAGACTGTGTGACAGGGCTCCTTGCTCAAATTACCACCAAACCTCCCCTGACGCAGTTAAGCTCCTTTCAGTGCTGCTGTACCAATGCCCAATAGTCACTTCTTCTCTTGTTGTCCTAATGAAACAACATTCTGCAGCTAATAAGGTACCCATTGTTGTCATTAGATTCAGACATGATTTTAAGGGTTAAGTAGTTTTCACTATTAGAGTGGCAGTTCTCTCCTAATGGGTCCAGATTCCCCAAAGTGCTCCCAGCAGCAGGGCCGGTGCAACCCATTAGGCGACGTAGGTGGTCGCCTAGGGCACTAACATTTGGGGGGCGGCGACCACGGCGTCCGGACCTATCGGGGGCGGCATTTCGGGGGCGGGACCTTCCGCCGCCTCTGTCGGGGGCAGCATTTCGGGGGCGGGACCTTCCGCCGCCTAGGGCGGCAAAAAAGCTGGCGCCGCTCCTGCCCAGCAGTTGTCTTAAGCACCGTGCGAGGAGATCTTCAGACTTTTCCTGCAGTGGTTTAACTCAGGCATTTAGTAGCATTTTATACCCACTTTGCTCTGGTACAAGAGGTAGGGCAGGAGCCTGATTCCCCATGGCCTTTAGGTAATCAGTGAAAAGTGGGGGGCAAAATGCTACCGTTCTGATATGATCCTTTGCACAGGTGCAAATATTTACACAAGAGGCTAGATCCTCCACTGTGCTGAGCTCAGGTGCAGTGTGTGTGTGTGTGTGTGTGTGTGTGTGTGTGTGTGTGTGTGTGTGTGTGTGTGTGTGTGTGTGAGAGAGAGAGAGAGAGAGAGAGAGAGAGAGAGGGAGAGAGAGAGAGACAGACAGACAGACAGACAGACAGGACAGACAGTCAGTCACTGCTCTTTGATTCTCAGCTGCCTGGCCCTAATATAAGGGACCTGAGGGACTTTCGATCAGTGGGCAACTGTCTGCAGTGGAGACCTGTTCTGCCCTGCCCCTGTGTTTCAGCTTTTGACATCAGGCAGTGCAGTTCTGTTACAGGAGGAGATCTAGGAGGCAAAGGAGCTGCCTCTGCCAGCTTTATGCCAGTAGAGGTTCTCCCTGCCTCTTTTGGGGCAATCTCCAGCTATTATATTTGTTAGGCCAAAGACTCTGGCACAGGGTGCAAAGTAACAGAGAATCAGGGATCACAGCTTCCCTGGGCCTGATTCTGCTCATCTCACATACCAGTGAAAATCAGGAGTAACTCCCCTGAAGTAAATGAACGTTTGCTGTTATCACATTGGTGTGATAGGAGAATCAGGCCTATTGTATCCCAGAAAAGAGGACACAGTGGCATGGCTGAGGCCAATAAGAGCTCTCCCAAGGGCATTATCTTAGAAAGCTGCTCTTTGGAGTCACAGTGATTCAAGGGGAAATCTTGGAAACAGTCATCTTGCTAAGTTTCCATTTGAGTTACCACAAAGACCAGTTTTTCCATGATAGATTGTTTCAGTTCCCGAGCAGAACCCAGAGGGGTCACCGCCTTCTCTCTTCACAGTACTTCCTGAAAGAAGTCCTTGAGTCATCCTGGCTTCAGCCAGATGAAGGGTTACAGTCAGACGCCCTGGAGACAAACAATGAGAGCTGGCCTGGCTGCTGAAGTACATCAAGAGATCTCGCTAACATGAAAGGAAGAATCCAGCCAGTTCAGGCTAGACGTGACTTTTCCAGCAGCCTCCTGTGTACTAAATACTCCATACGTTGAGACTGCAAGGCGGTCTGCACTGAAATCATTCTACTTGGATTGTGGTTCGAATGCTTGTTTGATTATGGGTGAAATTCAACTCCAGCTTTAGGAAAATCACAAATCTTCCCCCTTCTGTTCCCCACTGGAAGATTCTCCTAGACTGTGAATTCTGGTCAAGATTTTCAACACTTAGGAGCTTCAAATTAGGCTCTTACATTTATATTTAGGGTCTTGAATAAGTTACTTGGATTTCAAATGTGCTGAAGTCAGTGGGTCTTGCTGGATGGATGCTCAGCACTTTTGGAAATTTGCCCATTTATTTATCCATCTAGGATCTGTCAAAGTGCTGTTACATATGCCTGTGGGTCACATCTAATACCAAATGACACTAATTTCACAATTACTTATATATTTTATACAATAATCACCTATGATGAGTGTCATTGTGGACCATTTATAGTACTCTAAATCAATATCTTAAGTAAAAGTAGACTGTCCCATTGCTAAACAATGTAGCAATTTGAAAACACCTTTAATATAAACACAACCTAATTAAGGATTAGATGTCTAGAATAAAAGAGCTAAATCTTTTTAAAGATTCTCAGATACATGTTAGCATCACGTACATTCTCAGACCAAAGTGCAAATAGCAGTCACTGATACGACAATGTAACCTAAGCACATCTGGATTCTTCGTAACAAGGATATATTTCAGCTCTCACCATCATCAGTCACTTTCAAACTAGAACAAATCTTTCTTTGTCTATATTTGGCACTCTACCAGAGCCAATGATAATTAAGTTTAAACCCTTGAACTTAGTAAAGTAGATGGTTGCAAGATCTTCAACAATGTCATATGCTGAGGCCCATTCCTAGAGGAAAGGCAAAATTGGATTGCACAGGGAATAGAATTTATTCACTGTAGTTAATAAGAGGTCAAAGGCCACAAATACTAGGCATTCTTTTTGTCACCATTTTTGCATGGAGCTGTTGTTTGGAAAATGATAAAATGTCAGGTTATGCTTCATTTACTGAATAATAAAATGGGAAGTGATGGTCAGGGAAGGTTGATCAGATTCATGGTATTAAACCTTTCCCAACAACCCAAATTCTGCAAGATTTAGGGCCTGAGTCTCCAGTGTTTTTCACCAAAGGCAGTCATTTTTATCAGTGCAAAGTGAGTGGATTCTGATGTGGTAGCCTGCTACACCCATTTTGCAGAGGTGTGTGTGATTTCAAAAAGTCCAGGGCAAACAAACAATCCTCAGACTGATCCAAATGATCCAGAAGTTCAATAGATTCTGGAGGAAAAGATAGACAGACCAGCCCTAACGTTAACAAGGCCATATTGTAAGACTCTCGGCAGCCTAGATCCTGGACAGAATGTTAGTTCACCAAGCTGATTACAGGTTATGCTGCTTTGGTTATAAATTCAAAAAGCTGCAGTATCTTTTTTAGGAAAACACTTTTAGTTGCTTATGGCAAACTAGCCCTAAAGGCCTTGCTTTTCCATCAGCCAGCCTGTGCTGCTAGGTCCTTACTAGCTTGCCTCCTTTTGCAATTCCTTTTTTAATAAAGCAGATATCTGCAAGTACTTTCCAAACACACTGTTATGTGTCAGACTTTCCAAATGTATTGTGTCTACATGTACTAACTGGCTCTGTGGAGTGACAGGAAGCAAAATGCACCCAAGAAAAGAAACAAAAACAAAAAGAACTAGTTCTCTTTGTTTTCTTAAAAGGTAAACAGGAATGTAGTGCCCCTAAAAAGTGCTGGTGTGACGGCCATAAAGACTGAAAGGCTGAATTAACCCACGGAACAGGTACTGGGTAGACAGCTGCAGTACACGCTTCCTCTCTCTGCTCTAGTCAACGTGCTTCAACCCTGAGCTCTAAGCGTGAGGGGGTTGGTCAGTCTCTACACCTGTTTGGGGATTTTACTCAGGCAGTTGTCTGTCACTGAGAATTACTCAGGCACTATGGTAAGAAGTGTGATTAAAACAACTACAGAGTGAGCTTAGCTCACCAAAGCTGGCCTGTGATGAAGGTATAAAACACAGGTGGGCTGGTAAGAGATTTCTTGGCTCCAGTCACATGACAGGAGTCAGAGTTACAAAAAGTTAATATCCTGTGTCATGTGGCTGGGGGTCCACTGGCTCCAACAGCTAGTTACATGGCCTGGGACCAACAAACTAATTTCACGTAAGTCACTCAACAGCCCAGAGATGGTGACAGCTTTCTGTCACAACTGATCAGGGCCAGAATTGAACTGGCAGTATATAATAAAAAGTCTTACACACACTCATACCTATTTCCAGGGCATTCCTCTCCCACCCCAGACGGTTAAAGTTAGAATAGCCCATCAAGAGTCTTAAGGTGAAAAAGGCTTGCTGCACGACCTACCATTCTTTCCACAATGAAACAGCTAAAGCAGAAACAGCAATTATCTGGTTCAGTCTAGTGCTGCTGGCCTGGAACATGCCATGACAACGTGCTTCTTGTTTCAAAGCCTCTTTTGTACTAGGACACAGTTCAAGGGATCTTGCAATGCCTTGCATTTGTAAACACATGCAGCGACACGCTTTACAGATGAAAGAGAGGACAAAGCAGAAGGGCACTGCAGTGTCCATGCCACAGCCTGTGCAGGAAGAGAAATCCCCCTACCCCAGTGTAAGAGAGAGACAGAGATGCTGATTCTAGGGACAAGGGGCTTGTTTACTATTCAACGTGCATATTCCTGAAAAGTCACAGCAGATCTAAAAAAAACCTGAATTCTAAGAAATCGCAGCAAAAAAATGTGTATTGTTGCAGATTATTTTAGGCTGTGGCCCATGCACAATGCGAAGTATAAGCAGCTCCCAGAGTACATGCCTCTAAAAACCATCCAGTCCCAGAGCATTCAGTTATAGTAGCTTTCCAAACAGGTGGTGAAAAGCTAAAATTATGAGGGTCTCTCAATTATCCCAGCTTGCTCTGGATTGGAATACATCTCCTTTTCAGGAAGATTACTGGTTTACCTTTACAAAAGTGTTAGGATAAAATGTTACCAGGACATTATAAAATTCTACACAATTTGCTTCTTTTTTAACACCAAAGAGATAATCCTACAGTTATGTTTATCAAAGCAGGTTCTGTATTTCTGCAGGTTCCTTCTAACACTTTAATCCTGGCTTCTTCCCTGCATTCACTTTTCATGCACTCTGATTTTATTTGATTTTTTTTTTTTTAATCCTTGTTCATGTCTTTCTGCACTTCGAGGAGTTTGCTTGGGAAGCCCTATTTATGGGTTGAAATGCTGCTGAAAGAGTTATTGCTGTGTTATTCAGCTGCTGTGCCAAGCCTGCATGAGGATCGGGTTTCTACTGAAAGGGTGCCAGGCACGTCTGTTTCCAGGAACCAGCAGCCGTATTTAGCCTCAGGCTGCACATGAAAGACTGCAGTCGGAAACGTGACATTGTGTCAACATTTGAGGCAGGTCAGAGCTGGGTGAGACCATGAAAACAAGTCAGGGGAACTCAACACACCCTGTCTGAACAGTGTGAGTGCAGAGACTTGAGCAAAGCACCCCGTCACAGTCTGGTAGCCTCAGCTGCAGTATCCCCTTGATTGCTCTAGGATTTTCTTCCATTAAGGTAGGGTTTGGGGGTTTTTTTAAATGGAAATGAAACATGATGAAATGTCTGCTCCTATCCTCCGGGCGTCTTGGATGAATGATGCAGCAAAGTGAAGGATGCAGCACATACAGGAGCTCCAAGGCAATCTAGCTTATACATTAGAATTGTAAGTTACATAACACTTTTCACATTCACAGGGTCTCCAAGCACTTGATAAACATCAGCCACGCTCAACACCACTTTTCTGAGGGAGGTCAGTATTATCACCTCCATTTTACAGACGGAGAAACGGGCACAGCTGAAGTGATTTGCCCAAGATCATATAGAAAATCAGTGGCAGGGACAGGAACTGAAGCCAGGAGACCTACCTCTAAGTCACCATTGTTATTATTATAAGAGTAGTGCCCAGAGGCCCAGATCAGGACCATGGCCCCATTGTACTAGATGCTTTACCTCCATAGAGGCAGACATAATCCCTGCCCTGACGTGCTTACAGTCTAAGGACTATCCACTAGGCCAAACTCTTGCACCTTTCACCACCAATGGAATGTCACCCCCTCAGTTTTGCTTTGTTGGCTTTGACCTGTACCAGGAGGGAAACTTCCCCACAACAGCCATGTCCTTGCTATCAAAGGGCATATCCTGCACCTATGTTTATACTCACTGTGTCCCTGTTTGCTGCAGAGAAAGTCTCTGTGGGTCCTGCTACCAGCAAAGGGTAAAGAAGGTGGGAAAGGCTAAGCTCAAAGTGACAGCCTTGAAAATAAACTGTAATTCTGCCAACAACTTGAAGTGTTGACAGTGACTACAATAGGAGCAGGATTTGTCTCTAAAATAAATAAATATGGTGGAGAGTGCGAGTTCCCCAGATAGATAAAGAGGCACCGCCATAATTTACCTACTGTTCATCTTTGGGGCCTGTACCGTTCGGGGCCCAGTTGGGGATGCTGCACGATAGGGTTGTTACACACTACCCCAGTTTGGGGCCTTCACAAATCCACCAGCCTTCCTGGTCCTCCTGCATGATAAGCACCTTAAAAATACAACACAACTGTCATTCAGTCATGAATGTCAATGCGCCAGTTCACCATTTACACACACATTCATTTCAGAGTAAATTATTAAAGGTTTCCTACAACAGTGAATGGCATGGCATACCACAAACCCATTAGAGAAATTGGGCCGGCTCATCCACCAGCGTAAATGGACACAGCACTGTTGATTGTGCCAGCTGATGGGCTAGCCCCGTTTCCAGTGTTCACAAAGCAATTAAAGACAGACAATAAATGATCTAGCCCAGGGTCCCATACTCTACATTAATACATGTACTTACCTCCTTTCAGCCATCCCTTCCCCTCCCCCCCCACTAGAACAAACCTTTAGTGCAAAGCCCATCTGCTTTCTTCAACAGTTTGCCTTTGGGAAAGGTTTGGGGTCATCTTCATTTTGCAAAAAAAACAAAACTTGTATATTATTTATTACCCATGGCTGATGTGCCATGAGATGTAAACAAAAGGTGCATGTTTTAAATAAATTTGACTGCCAAGACTTACTTGATGGTATTAGAAAATACTCATCAGATTTTTCAGCATTAGCTACAAAGCTAGTTCAAACAACAATGAAACTCTTGGCAGAATTAAGCGGGTGTCTCCTCCTTCCGGGGTTCAGATCCAGCCTGGGCCCTAGGCAAAGGAGGGCCGGGGTTATGGGTGTAGCAGCCACAAACCAAGCGTAGGCAGCCTTGGGTGAGATTTGAGCAGCCAGCCAGAATCCCTCCATAGCACACCAGCAGATACACCCAACTAATATGCTGGGGCATGCACCACAACATGAGGGAAGGACATGGAAAATGGGCAGGGCTTGCTCCCAAGCCAGCACACGTGTATACGGCCCTTAGCATGACCAAGGGACCAACCCTACACCCATTTAAGTCAAAGGAAGTTTTGCCATTGACGTCCAACAGCAGCAGGATCAGTCCCCAAGTGAGCAACTAGCACTTACCAAAAAGAGCAGCTGCCTGCCATATATGCTACATGAATAGCCCAGACACTAAAAGCTATAGTGGCTCACACCAATACTACAGAGCGCTTTTGTTTTTAACATAGGGGTCCCTTGGAGCATTAGCTTGGCCATCATGGGAAATCCCTACAGCAAAACTCCTGGTGAAGTACAAACACCAGAGTGTGTCTCTCCTTCCTCTCATGGCTTGCTATATTCTAATGAGGCTTAAGGTCCCCTACAAAGGAGTTGTTTAAAATTGGGGGTATGCCCTTTTTTGGCTTCTTGACAATAGATAAAGGTCCAAGGAGCAGTGGGGTTTTCTTGTTTAGCTTAGAAATATCACACGTGTCAAGTCTGGCCTGCCCTGGTTTTGCTGGAGGACTTCTGGTATGTCTCAGAGAGGTTTGTTGTGATATCCCACACACTAATTGAAGGGGGTGTTGAATCTTTAACAGGATCATCCTTCTCTCATGTGGTTGTTAAGGCCTAGAGCACCCCTTTCCAGCAGAAAAACCTATGTGAGGGGACTTGAGGTGAGAAATCTCCTTGAGGAGCCCCTTGCAGAGATTCTGCCCTGCATCATTCCATTGAGATGGTGGGGTTTGCCTCCTGTGGAAAAGACCACAGGGCCTGCCCCCAAACCTGATTAACTCCCCAGGGATCTGCAGAGGCCTAGAGCCATCTGCATGTAGGCCTAGTGCCTCCAGTGGCTTTAGCCCATCCCACCAGTAGGTCCCCACCCCAGAAATTCTCTGGCCTAGCAGCTCCATTGGGTGCCCCACTGGCTACAGCTACTCCTGGGATGCCAGAGGATGGAGGATAGAAAATAAAGCCCCAGACTGAATTATTTCTATTGGGCTAGAGTAGGGAAACCTATACCCATCCTCTGCCCACACTCCTGTCCCAGACAGTCCTCACCAAAGGCCGACACAATCTTTCCTTCTACGCAGACCGGAGAGATTCCTACACTGCGTCCAGGAGAGGGGCAAGGGGATCTGGAGATGTCTTAGGGCGTGTTTCAGATGGAAGGGGGAGATTCACGCACAAGATCCCCTTTGCCTGGATCTTCAATGAAGATGTGGCCATTAGCACTAGAGTTAAACGGGTGTTGAGAAAAGATGAACAAAAAGTTTTAAGCAGTCTGACTAAATATCCCATCTCAATTGCTCAGGTTTCATACTCTGGCTCTTGTGATTACAATAGCTCTCTAGCTTCCATAGAATCTTGCTAGAGTAGACAAGACCTGAATTTCTAATGGAATAACAAGCACAGGAATCCTCTTTCTTCCCCCACTTTTTTTTTTTAAATATATAAAACCCAAAGCTTTTCAGACTTTCTAGATACATCACAAAGAAACAAACCTAAATGAAGTAAAGGTACAAACCCAACATGGTCTCCCATTCTTTAAAGGTGAAAAGGTCAAGAGGTAAAAATAAAATGCAATAAATTAAACGAAAAATCCCACACTACAATAATAATGGACCACATTTTTCCCTTGGATGACTTTGGGCATTTATTCCATCAAGGCTGTACCAGGGATAACTAAGACCGTGATTCTGCAACTTCTTCCCCACAGGCAGAGTGCTAAACCCACATGGCACGCCATTTTGGTTGCTGGATTAGGTCACATGGAACGACATTGATCAAATATTTCAAAGAACAAGAGACAAAGCCTTATCTTCCACAGGAAAATAATTATTTTATTAAGTATTTTAAAAACAACTACTTAACATTTACTCAAGATAAAAATATTTACAATACCCCACCTTTGAGAAGGCTCCAAAATATAAACACTGTATCCCTCCCTAGAGAACAAAACAAAACAAAATCTCTTCAAAAAACAAAACCCCCAAATCAGGAATACATTCATATTTCTCACTTCTTTATGCTCAAGTAGTTATACAAATAATAGACCTCTGAAACGTTTTAACTTTTTAATATATTTATATAATATATATATTTTATATATACATATATATTTATAACAAGATTTTACAAATAAAGGCAACAACTGTATACCAAAAAAAAACAATAAAATAAACATGAGAACACAATCTGCAATCAAGCACAGTGCATCTTAACAACTGGTGCAATGGTAGAATGAAATGAGCATCTATGTGACATTTACTCTGGAAACAATTTCTAAAAATTAATACGGGGAAAAAAACTGACTGCTTTTTGCAGTTAGTTTCTTTTAAAGCCTAATTGGACACAGTGTTCATCACTGAAGCAACTACTGAATCTGTGGTGCACAGGCCCAAATAGTTCTAAGATTTGTTAATAGGGAAATTTTCACAAATTCTAACTCTATTTAAAATAGCAATTTGGACTAGGGTTTTCAGAGGATCCTAAGAGATTTGGGCACCCAAATCCCACTGGGATTAGGTTCCTTTGGGGAAAAAAAAAAGTTTTGAATTCTCAAAGGCACTCAAGGGGGCCAATTCAGTGGGTGCAACTCTGTTGACTTCAATTGAATTTCACCCTGTTACAAGAGATCTGGATTTGGCTCAGGAGTGAAACAGTCAGTTGCTGGCTATTCCCCCATTAATGGGGCTTTTTAACCATTTTGCTTTCAGATGCACTAGACCCAGAGACACCTATACAGTAGCAGTAAAAGAGAGGTCTAGAGTTAGGTGCAACAAGCAAAGGGATCCATGGGGATATTTTCTCTTCCCCTGCCCCAACTAGCAGCTTGAGTTATAGAAAGGGATGCATGTTAATTTATTAATTAGAAGTACACCATGTAAAGCTTCTAAGCAGCATCTACATTTTATTCATTTTGTTTTTTAAACATTCAGCAGAGGTGTGGAGAGAAACTTGTCTTCACTCTCCCTGAACCACTGACTGTGCGTTACCAACCAGTGATTGCTACTCTGAATCGTTTTAGTGGGACTAACACCAATGCTTCAACTGCTGTGCATGCGTGTATCATTTCAAATACTGGCAACTGGGTGGGGTAACAAATCTGGCGGTGGGCCATTGCTTTGAAAAGCCCTCATAAGAAGTACCATATTTTTATATTCACAGACCCTAACACCTAAATCTGCCTAATGGAATATTTTTCACAGCTTTGAAATATAATCCTCACTGACTAAGTCAGCTGTTGCTCTGTAGATGGGGAGGGTAAAGCACAAAAAAAACCTTTTTTTTTTTTCTTCCTTTTAAACTCCCCCGAATGGCTAACCTGGGTGCTTCCTTCATCCTTTCCCACGCTATCTGACAAGTCAGAGAAAAGTGGATTTTGCTTCCTACTTTCAATGAACCTTATCCCCACACCTCAGTCCAGCCGGTATATAAAACTGAAAGAGTCTCAAACTTAAAAAAAAGAAAAGAAAAAGAAAACGGTCACACTGTGCTTAGTCTTTGGTTTCCAAGTTCAAAGGAGGAATCTGCTTCAAAGCTTGAAGCAGAGCTGAGGAGTCGATAGGGGAATGGACTGGTAGTGGAGAAGGAAGTCTCTGAGGCATCAGAAGAGATGGAGAGATTTTATCTGGGTTCATTAGCCCTGAAAGTGCTGCAGCAGAGGCTGGGAGACTTGGGTACAAGACAGGCATGGAAGCCGGGTACCAACACTTCTCCAGCATAGGCAGATAGGCAGTTGCGGATGGTGGGATCAAATAAAAAGGCAGGCACAAAGGAGGCTGGTGAGGGTGAGGGCCCAAAAAACTACTTGAAGAGCCAATCAGATCACTGCTAAAATGGCCTTCGTCTTCTGAAGTTTCCATTCTGGTCCTTTTGGCTGGTGGGTCCTCAGTCTCTTGCTTAATAGAGCTTATTCTCTCTTGCATGGTATAGTTGAGTCCCGTATCCTTTGGAAAATACTGTTGATCAGCGTTTGAGTCACTTTTCTCCAGCTCTCCTCCATACCCACTGTCTGTGTCTGTGTCGCTCCCGCTCTGCTCTCCACTGGAGTGTGCAAAAGTCCTCTGTATAACAGGCACACAGTTCTTGCCATAACCCTCAGCAGTTTTGGGCAAAGAGCCAGACTTCTCCTTCAAGTCCACCGTTTTCAGGGGCGCATCTCCAGATTTTCGGCTGGCTCCGCCCTGGAGAACCTCAGAGGCCATTCGGTGCAGATGACTGACCAGCTGAGAAGATTTCAGATCCCTCGTGTTCTCATGCTTTCCCAGGTATTGCAGCACTTCCTTGGCACACATCTGGAAACCAGATCGAAACATTTCCTGGCTGGTATCAAGGTTTCTCGATGACAAGTCACCTGAGGGAACATTAACAGAAATAAATTAAAAATTAACAGAGAGCTAAATAGTTTTATTAATAGCATTAAGGTGCACTGGGGAGAGGAAGAAATTTTATCTCCATATTAAGTATCTGTTACAAAACAGCTAGACAAGTGAATTCTACTACAATACGGTCACTTTAAACACCCATTTTTACCACTTCCCTCTAACGGTGAGTCTTTAAATATGTTTTTGATCCTATACTCCTTTTACGTGGCAACTACAACAGACACTAGAGTTTAGGGAGAAAATTGCAAAAGGCAGCACAGCGAATCAACCCTGGTATCTCCTCAGAAAGACAACAGTTCCAAAGTCATCTTGCAAATCTGGCTCCTCTGCAGCTAATGAAAGTTAGGTACAAGGGGCCCAATTTATCCCTCATTAGCTGCATACACCAAGGGGGATTAGGTCTAAAGTTCGGGAAGTGACATTGGGTTTGGCTGTGTAATTCTACTGCATATCTAGTGGCTGTTAAAGCAGTAGCAGCCTTTCTAGAAAAGCTGGTTTTAGCCTGCCAGACTCAAGTAAGTGTCACAAAGAGAGGGGAAAGAGGAAACAGATGTAAAACACTGTGGGCCCTTAGACAGTCCCAGGCTGCAAAGCGTGCACTAACTGGCTTATGGAGAAACCAAAAAGAGCATGTAAGAGAGATGTTTTCATATATTAAGGGAGAAAAAAGTCAGGACCTGATCCAAACCCCATTGAAGTCAATGGAAAGACTCCCATTGGCTTTGGATCAGGCCCTCACAGCAAAACTGTACTATAAAATAAAATAACTAGAATCAGGTTGAATTTAAAACTATATTAAATTAACAGCTAGTTATAAATTAACTAAACAGAGGGATGAAAGGCATCTTTTTCATAAATCCACATGCACATAAAGCAGGGTGTGCATGCTAAATAAAAATTAAAAAAGACAAACTTACCATCCCACCTCCCAAACTAAGTGCCATAAGTAGCCAGTATTTCAAAGATATTGAAAGTAAGATCATGAGACATTCTAGGGTTCTCACATGATACAAACATGACTTGAATACTCACCAGCTTGTAAACCATTCTGTAAAGCAATTATTTTCTGTTGCTGCTGCTCAATGAGATTAGTTAGTGCTTTCACATGCTTCAAGGTAAGTTCAAGAACCACTGCCTTCTCCAAGTGACCTAAAGTCTGGAAACAAATGGGCAGGTTAGTACTTATCCTAGAGCTGGCCACGCTTCAAGGAATCTTAAAAGTTTTCTAATTCATTGTGAAATGAAAAAAGAAAAACAGTTGCAATTTGGGGAACAGGGTTAAAAATGGTGTCTTTATTCAATGAAATCGCTTTGATTGATTTTGAGCAAAAATCTTAACATTTGGAGTCTGATCCACATATTATGTAAACTAAAAAAAAATTTAAAGGGAAGGTTGCAGAGAAGGATACAGTTACATCCTATGGGTATTTTAGGACCAACTGCATAGCTCTCAGACAAGTATTTTATTTTATCTGTTCTGCTGCCCCTGCTGGCATTGCGACCTTAACACAGGGGAATCCAGTCAAAGGGTTTCTTTTGAACGGTGACAGAAGAGGGGAGTCCTGCAGGATGTCAGCCAAAGTGGCTTTCTCCAAAAACTTCTGCAGGGATTTTTTTCTTTTAATTTTAATCAAGCACCTAAGCCTTTATTCTTTTTAAAACAAGGCACCTCACACACACTAGAGAAGCAAAAGTTGTGGTCCTTAACATCTGTCGCAAAACAAGAACGCAGAGAATCCTTTCAAATACCCAAAACAGGTAGCATGGAAACAAACTCTAAAAGGACTTGACTTTCAGTTAAGTTAGGGATCAACTTATAAATGGAATCCAGTAAAACTTCAGAAAGAGCAACATGGAACTTTTTCAGTGGCTCAAATGGAAAAACCCAAATCCCTCACATTCAAATCAAGCCCACAATAATCACTTTTACATGAGGTTTCATTTTAACATTGCAGCAGTTCAATTCATATCACCCTATCACCACCAAAGATATACACCGTTTAAAAATTTACAGTATCTGGAAGGAAATCCACTGATCAAAGTGGCAAACCTGCCCAAATCGCAGCCTTTTCCACTTTGATCTGCAGTGCTCAGAGGAAACCTTTAGATGGCGCATCTACCTGCACAGAAATCCATTAACCAACACACATCCCCAAAACGAAAAGGAGTTTGGATATTAGCCAGATTTTCACTTACTGTAAGTTTGAGATGTTCTGGTAAGAGATCTTTCAGTTGGGCAATGCACTCATTAATCCTATCACGTCTCTTCTTCTCTATCAGTCTGTGGGGCAATTTATAGGTCTCCTGGAAGCCAAAGGAAAGGAGAAAATCAGACAAGACACAAGATGACTTCTAGCACCATGGATAGACACATAGGTAAAAGGTGATCTAGAAATAAAACTAGATCTCAAGCTTTTGGGTACCCAAAAAGTATTATGTGTAGCAGCTACTAACTGACTGATTTTCTGTCATAAGAATTATTAAATTAATGCAAAAATATAGTCCCCTCCCACCTTCTGAGCCTCAAATTCGGGGACAAGAGGTACAAGTGCAACAGTCTCAGAGCAAAAAAACCCCAACAACTTTGATTCAAACTGTCTGATGTTAAAACAACCCCTCCTAAACCCCACAGAAAATTTTATAACGGTTAAATCTTAGTTGAGCTTTATGCAAAAGCAGATTTAAAACAAATCAGAACAGACACAAATGCATACAACTTTTTAAATGGACAGGTGTTAACTAAGAATGCAAAGGTTCCGCAATTCCTCCATTTACCTTATTGTCTTCACTTTTTTTTAACCCTCTCCTGGGCTTGTACACTTGATACATGTGAGAAAAGGCCAGCCTGCACAAATGACATAAAAAGGCGATGGGTTATTATTATTTCCTGCACACTGAGAGACACAAACGCGTCTGACAACGATCCCAACAGGCACAGGGTGAAGGATCTGAAGCTCAAGTCAAAGCCAGCGGCCCGATTGCGCCCGTGGATTTGCTGGGGAGGGCACTGGGCGCCCTGGCCCCAAGAAACGCACCACTGAGGCGGCATCTTACCCTGGCATCTCGTTGCTCTCCAGCGCAGGCAGCTTGCCCAGGCAGGCGGGAGGGGGCTGGGCGCTGGGGATCATTTCCATTTCAGCTTGGGAGGCTTTGTAGGGGGGGGGCTCTGCTGAAACTTAGTCTCGCCGAAAGCAGCGAAATCAGTCAGCGCCGGGTGCGCGGCGAGCTCCTCGGAGAACCCCGCGGCTCTGGGAACCGCTGGCGTCGGGACCGGCTCCTGGGCTGCAGACGGACGGCTCAGGGCGCGCTGCTCATCTCCGCGCGGCCGGGGCAGGGCGCGAGCTGAGGAGTCGCTGGGAGGCGGCAGGCTGGGTTAAATGGGAGCGAGTGGGTGGCTGGCGCTACGTGTTCCACCCTGTGACTCCCGGCACGTCTGGCGGTGCCGGGGCGGGAGAGCCCTGCCTTCCCCCATCACATGAGCCTCACGTGTTGGACAACGCTCTGGCCTCCCCCCCGCCCCCCTCCTTCCTTCCTTCCTCCCTCCCCCCCCCCCCCCCCCCCCCCGCGGCTGCCAGCGGCTCCCAGCCACACACGGCAGGCGGCGGTTGCAGCCGGAACGTGATGGGGCGACACCTCCGCCCGGCCGGGCTCTCCCGCAGATGGCTGGCGCGTGTGCCCGGCAGAGAGCGCGGGGGGTGCGGGAGGGGGCTCCCCTCACGCGCATCGGGGGGGGGCTCCCCTCACGCGCACCCGGGCTGCAACATCCCCAGCGGCGCGCGGACCTGGCCCGGGATGCCCCGGAGGAGCGGGCGAAGAGGGCTCGTGCGCCGCCACCGCGCTCTCCTGCCCGCCTCTGAGGGGGGTCAGTCCGGGTCCGGCGGGGCGGGACACCACCCCCGCCCCCCCGCGCAGGGACCCTGCCTCTCCTTTCCCTCGCTCCGCTGGCCCGGCTGGGCTCGCCCCGATTGACACGGGCAGAGGAGTCAGGCGGGTTGCGTGGCCCACCCCTGGGGAATTCACAGGTCGCTGGGACCGGGCGGCGGGGGCGTCTCTCCCGAGGGAGCGGTGACTCCCAGAGGGCATGAGGGACACAAGCGGGGTGGCGTGTGGGAGGGGTTGGTGCCAGGCCGGCGCAGAACTGCAGAGAGCTCGCAGGGGAGGGTGGTATGGCTGGTCTGAGGGGAACCAGGCACTCCCATCCCTCCCAGTGGCTTTCTCTAGTCAGAAAGCAACTTACTTGGCCTCGGGCACGTCACTTCACTACTCAGCTTCGGCTTCCCTCTCTGTAAAAGGGGTGGTAATAAGGTAACCCTAAATTACCCACGTCACAGGGGTTGTTTGGATTAATTAGTTGGTACGTGTAAACGCCGTCTGAAGCGGTGTTCTTCCCAGCCGTGTGGGCAGCACTCCAGGTTCATGGAAACCAGCAGAGGCAGAGCATGCCGGCTGCACCTGACTGCAGCGTGTCTAACTGATTCTCCACCTTCAATGGGGTAAAACGGGGGAGGCAGTCATAAGACGACATGCCAAAAATGCCTCTTCTGAGTGCTTTTGACTGAAACTCCCTGCAAGCAGCAGGGAGATGACAGTCACAGGGCCCCTGCTGCCACCACAGGCAAATGCTTTGCCACCCCCTGAAAGAGGCTGGCTACTGCAGCTGAGCCATTACATAATAATGGCAGCTTTCCAGTAGGCATAGACACAGAACATGCCACATCTGTCATCAGGTAATTTAGCTGTTGTTTTTTTTAAAGGCTATAGTTTGTAGTAGTCTTGATAAAATGCAGCATAGAATCTGACAAACTGCGCTATCTTCCATGTGCGTTTCTGCAGTCAGTGGGGAATACCCAGCCCAAATGTCAAGGCTTGGGAATGCCACTGAGAGTAACTGGTATTAGGAGTGCAGGGCTTTGTGTGAACTGTAGCCATGAGCAGAGTAGCACTCAGGCATGATGTGGGCTGAGGGGACTGCAACTGAGCCAAGGGCAAAGGCAGAGTAGCCAACAACCAGATTTAGTGATGTGCCCCATTGGGGCAGTTGTTAAGGTCAGTGGCTGATTTAAGACAACTGGTAATGTGAGAGGGGACACGGGGGGCAGGGAATCAGAGTGTAAATTACAGAACTGAGGCTGCTGTAATTTAGGCCTGATCTACATTTAAAAAGTTTTACCAGCATAACTATGTATGATTTTTGTACTGACATATTTATGCCAATAAAAGCCCTAGTGTAGACCCATTGTAAGGCACTTAGCTGTGTACTTGATTTCACTTTGCTGAATCAGAATAAGCCTAGTTAAAGCAGCAACACTTTTCATCTATAGACGAGGCCTCAAACAAGGAACCAGGAATGCCCTGTACAGCCTCTGAATTCCCCAAGAGAAGGAACAGAATAACGGGGAACTAGGACCAGCTAGGTAAGAGTGGAACTGTTTTATATCTCGTAGGTGTCAAGGGAGGTTTTATTCTTTGATCTTTGTTAAGCAGTTGAGACTCTTGGCTGCCAGCTGTTCTGCAAAGGCTAAGGATGATTATAGTGAAGTGTAACTGCCAAAGCAAACCCTTTTGTTTTGGGGGTACGTGGTCATTTCCCCTGCTACATGCTGAACAAGGAGAGGCCAGATCACCAGATAGAAGGTATATTTACCTAGATAAGGTAATAACAGAACTTTAGCACCCAGGGTTTGTCAAAGATTTCTCTATCTCCTCTGAGAGTCTTGTGGCTAGGAGCCTACGGTCAGCAAGTACTTTGCTGGAGACTAGAGACGGCATTTGTTCTAGAGCAGGTGGCATGCTCATTTCCGAATACACCGTCATTTGAATGCATGTGTGGTGGCAGAAGTGCTAAAAGAGTTTAGAGTTGTAGACTTGTTACACTAGAAGGTGACTCCGTTAACGAAACTCTATCAGGACAACGTAGGCCCAAAACGGAGGTTTTGTAAAAATCTTACTTGTAAGAAAGAAAAATTACCCTGCGGTGTCTGCAGCCTAAACAGTACAGTATAGCTACTGACCGAGAACCGCAAAATGAAGCTAACTATTCTCTCACTGAGTATTGTCTCATCTGTGTTTTACAGCCCAACCCTGCAGTTTCTACCAAGCATAGCATTCACTATCCTGATCAATCCACTGATTTCAAGTGTCTGCAGGGTTGGGCCCTTCAGCCATGATCCTGCAAACTTAAGTATATGAGTAGTCCCATTGACTTCAAAGGGACTACTCATGTGCCTAAAAAGTAAAGCATGTGCATAAGCATTTGCAGGATCAGGGACTTAGATCGAAAGCTCTTCAGAGCAGGAATTGTCTTTATTAATGTTAGCTACAGTGGTACTTAAATAAATTCAATAACAATTATTACAAAAGTGAAACTAACTCTGTTGTTAATTGCTAAAGCAGAGATTTGTAAAGCAAATAAATAGTGGAAAAATAAATTAGACATTTAAAATCCTTTGTTTTAAAGCTCTAAGTTGTTGTACCACAGTTAAGGGCATTTAAAAATCATATATAGATATAGCTATATAATTTTTAGCTGCTAGCGTACTTTCATTTATTCCCCTCTCCATACTTCTCTTTATCAAACAATAGAAATAATTAGGGTTATGGTAGGGGATTGCTAATGGAACATTCTAGCTTTCTGGTTCAGGGCCAGATACTGTTCACCTCCTCTAAGTTTTAAATTTAAAGTAAAAATATATTTGAACTAGTTCATGCCCACTGGTTGTTTGACTCGTGTATGTTCTTTGAGACAGTATATTCCTGCAATGGATGGTGACCTAGAAATCCAGATCAGAGGTAATCCCCCATTATTTAGCCCTTTTACTATTGGTATGTTTGCCAAACAATGCTCCATGTCAGATTTCACTGATGACCTTAAGGGTGGTTGCCAAGGATTTTGGATTCCCCCCTAAAAAGAGAGTCCCAATGCAGTTATTACATTCTTGGGCATCAAGTTAGATTGAGGGAGAATTAAATTACACTTTCATGAGGTGCCTGGCACAGCTTTCACAGGCTGATGCAATCATTAATTTGTCACCTTGATTTTGTTTGCAGAGCCATTTCTCCATGGCAGACTTTTTTTACAATGCCCGATTGAAGCTATAATGAAATGTTAAAAGTAATGGCATTATTTTCTAGAGCTATTAAGGGAGAATCTGGCATTTCCAATGGTAGTTATAGAGCATTTGATGTCATAGGATAACAACAACTTGTGTCCAACAAGGATTTGTAGTTATTTACAGATGTGTTAGCAGGAAAGGGTTTGGCTTTTGTTTTCCCAGGTGTGCAGAGGTCTGGCTAACAGCACTGAGTTAATGGAGCTCTACCCCCGGAACATTTCCCCCCATAATTATGGCAATGGTAATTTTGGGTAAAAAGTTCTTCAAATCATTGGCACTGATATCTGATTTAAGAATATGTGGGGAGTTAACAGATGGGCAGTGGATTCAGGCCTGCGATAGAGTTACTGAGGGAGGTTTTGTTTTAAAATGTCTCTTACTTAATATACCCATGAAGGCCAGGCATGTGCCCATGGGCTGTAATCAAATAACTGACTCTCCCTCTCTCATTTCCAGCAGTCTCGTTTCAGGTTACTGGCACCGGAGGTTAAAGAACAGCCACGTCAAATACCAAAAGCCCTTTGGTAACTAAGGGTATCGAGACTAGGAGGAGGAGAATGGAAGTGGCTAGCTCTCAGCACATGATAGATCTAATCTAAGGGCCTGTATAATTAACATACATTACTTTCTGCAGGAGTAAAGGTTTATATGGGATCTGGTTAATTCTAATATAAGAGATAGTCCTGTCTGCATTACACAGGAGTGGCGGAAGCTAGGCTTATTTCCTGGCTGGTCTTTAGTTAGTAGGTGCGGCAGTTCTGTTCCCAAGGCAGGCAGGTCCCAGATCTCAGCTCCAGTGTTTGCAGTGAGAAGAATGTTAAAGGGCTAAGGGAGGCAACAGGGAGTTGTCAGGTAGACAACACAGCATCATTCATCAAGTACTGACAGCTTTACTGGAAACCAAAGACAAAATGTGCAATAGTTATGCTCCTGGGTAAACGTAGCATTCATTATGTCATTTTTAGGAGTGTTCAGGATCAGTGACTCAGTTGGTCTCTAAACGAGACCTAGGAATGTTATTTCTCAATATTGTCATGGATGAGTCTATGAGAATCCACATTTATCAGTCTACAAGATGGATGTAAAAGGTTGCAATGCATTGGTTAGCTACATAGAACATTGGATACAGTTCTTCATCTAGTTCTGCTTGGTACATCTGCAGGTACTTACCAAGGTTTGGATTTAACCCAACCAAGTATGTCACCTTTCAATTCATTTATACGTGGATCACCAACTCAGTAGCACAGCTGAGTGTGACAGAATATAGGATCAAAAGATTCATCCAAAAAGTTTGAGACATTTTATTCATATATAAAGATTACCATGGCACTGATCACTGTCATATCTAATTTGTGGTTTGGATACAATGAGATTGTTCTAGCTGTTACCACTGAGATATTTGTGTTCTTTGATAAAATACTGAAAAAATAATCCAATGAGGTTTAGATCTGTGGCTACTCTGATGTCCTAGGTCAGGATCCTTCCCCCAGAAGGACCCATGGATTGCTGCTGGTGATGCATTGGCTGGAGGATGCCAAGCTGAAATCATTTAGTAAAACACATGAAGTGGAATCAAGTGAAAGTTGTTCTTCTCTTTGTCTGAAGATGTTTGCCAGTACTGAATGTGCTAGTGGGAGGTGATATGGGAGGAAACTAATTCATAATAAGAGACTTTTGCCCACTTTGAGACTGTTTAACGAACCGTGGCCAGCCTGGTGCCAAAAAAAGGCAAATCCATATAGCAAAGAAACAATGGAGAGCCACGGAACTTGTTCTATTTAACCATTTCTTTGCTGACTGATTACTGTCTTGTGAAGTAAATTCAGTACATACACACACACACACACTTTACTGGCAGTGCTCCAACAACTGGCTTCATGCTGTAACTTCTCACGCATCACTGTCTTATTGTAGTAGAACAGGGATGGCCAAACCATGGCTCGTGAGCCACATGTGGCTCTTTTACAATTAAAGTGCAGCTCTCAGAGCCCCCCTATTCTCCACCTACCAGACTACTTGGAAGAGCTCGGGGCTTCTGCCCTGCGGTGGGGTGCTGGGGCTAGGAGCTTCTGCCCGGAAGGGAGGGGGTCTTGGGGCTTCAGCCCTGCAGAAGGCACCTGCCAGGGCTCGGGGCTTCAGCAGGAGCAGGGCTAAAGTCTCGTGCCCTAGCAGGTGCGCCCTGAGGGGCAGAAACCCTGAGACACCCCCCCACCCCCCAGCCCTGCAGGGCAGAAGCCCCGAGCACCGGCTCTCGAACTTCTGAAGATTATTGTATGCAGCTCGCAGGGTCAGTAAATTTGGCCATCCCTGTACTAGAATTACCAGAATCTGTATGTAGTATTTGGCCATCCCTGTACTAGAATTACCAGAATCTGTATGTAGTATTCATGGTGGGTTTGTGCGTAATCAAAATTATATGCAGTTTTGCTCACCATATTCCTTAGATGTGAAACTATCATTTGTAGTATTGAGATGCCCATGCAGATGTAGCTAAAATCCTGCAGTCATGTTTCCTAATACGAGAATAATCTAACTACCAACTACAGGAGAAGAGATCCATAACTAAGTAGAAATTACAACCAATTGAAACGGGGAAAAGAAAAAACATAAACCTAATACACAGTTTCCTTAAGAAAAGGACTCATGGTTGACAAGTGTCACCCATGATGCCCCCCACACTTTATGTAATGGAGTTTTAAAATAGTTTGGCCATAACTATATTAGCAGCTTTTTGAGTGGAACCCAAGGTGGAACAATCCCTGTCCCAAGGATCTTAGTGCATCTGCAATTGGTACTGATGTGCCATCTACAGAGCAAAAGTCCCCACATGAATTCTCACCTAATGCCAAAATGGAGAACAGATGTTTCATTTTACAAGTATTGAGCAAAGATGGCATCAGGTGCCTCGGGTCCCCAGATATGAAAATGATCCTTTGATTTAAGAATGTAACAATGAGCAACCAGCTGGTAAGAAACAGCTAAGGACCAATATCTAATTGAGACCATCTGGTGTCCAGGGTTTCTACGTATGAATTCAATTAGCCTCTGCGTCAGTAATTCTCTGTTCCCACCCTGTCATGGGTTTGGAATAAATACTGTACTATTCCCATGGATCTCCAGGTGCTGAGTGTGTGTCCCGTAGTTATACAGTCCTTGTCTAGTGATGGCTTTGTCTTTTTCTTTCTCTCTTTTTAAACTCTGCTTTTAGATTCTGTTCTCTGGCTTTTCATGCTTGGAGGTTACCCGTATAATTGTGAGCCAGTGAGAACACAATAAAAGTCATCATAAATTCAGGATCACATGGCATCTAGGTCTGATGTTCCTTCTTTTACCATTATTAAGACGATAATAAGCATGTTTACATTTTTATAATAATTTTGCACTATGCATAGACAGCCTAATTCTCTGTTGTGCTTAAGCCCCTTTATGTTGATCTGGTAGAATAAAGGATCCTTAAACCAGAAGGCAGCAATCACCTCCAGGGACTGCCCCCGGTGTGAGAAGATTCCCTGGCCAGCTAGAGGTGTCAGAAAGACTTACACCAAGCTCCTCCCTGGTCCCCAGTGCAGGGTGTGTGTTAGGGTACAAATGTAGGGGCCTGCATGAAAACTTCTAAGCTTATCTACCAGCTTAGCTCTGGTCCGCTGCCACCATCTTAAGAATTCCCTCCCTGGGAAGCCTTGAGAAACCTTTCACCAATTCCCTGGTGAATACATATCCAAACTCCTTGGATTTTAAACAAGGAGAAATTGACCCTTCCCCCCTCCTTCCTTTCACCAACTCCTGGTGAATACAGATCCAAACCCCCTTTGGATCTTAAAACAAGGAGAAATTAATCAGGTTTTTAAAAAGAAGGCTTTTAATTAAAGCAAAAGGTAAAAATCATCTCTGCAAAATCAGTATGGAAAATAACTTTACAGGGTAATCAAACTTAAAGAGCTCAGAGGAATCCCCTCTGTCTTAGGTTCAAAGTATAGCAAACAAGATAAGCACTTTAGTAAAAGGTACATTTACAAGTTGAGAAAACAAAGTAAATCTAGGACGCCTTGCCTGGCTTTTACTTACAATTTTGAAATAAGAGAGACTTGTTTAGAAAGATGGGGAGAACCTGGATTGATGTCTGGTCCCTCTCAGTCCCAAGAGCGAACAACCCCTTAAACAAAGGACACACACAAAAGCCTTTCCCCCCCCAAGATTTGAAAGTATCTTGTCCCCTTATTGGTCCTTGGGGTCAGGTGTCAGCCAGGTTACCCGAGCTTCTTAACCCTTTACAGGTAAAAGGATTTGGAGTCTCTGGCTAGGAGGGATTCCATAGCACTGTACACAGGAGAGCTGTCACCCTTCCCTTTATAGTTATGACAAAAGGATCCTTAAACCAGAAGGCAGCAATCACCTCCAGGGACTGCCCCCGGTGTGAGAAGATTCCCTGGCCAGCTAGAGGTGTCAGAAAGACTTACACCAAGCTCCTCCCTGGTCCCCAGTGCAGGGTGTGTGTCAGAGGGGAAGGGCTGTGCCTTTAAGGGATCATTGTTGGACCAAATATAAGTTTGAGCTGCTGAGCAGCCATCAGCCCTTCTTAAGTCAATGGGAACTTCGAGCGCTTAGTACATCTGCAAATCAGGCCACTGCATTAGAAGGAAGATTTTCAAAGGCACACATGGAAGTGAAGCACCCAGCTTCCATAGACTTTTACTGGGAGCTGGACAACTAACTGCGCTTCCTACCTTTGAAAATCTCCCTCTGGAACCAAAATATGTATTTAGGAGTCCTTTGAACAGTTTGCCTTAAATATTTGAGACTACATTTCTAACCTAGGCAAAATGCATTCTAATTTCTGCAATGCTGAATACTGGCTCCTCTTACTCACAGTGCCAAGCTTCACTGATAGTATTGCATCTGAAACCACCAACTTACAATTATGTAACAGTAGCATGGTTTTAAAAGATGCTGTCCTTGTAATAGGACACATGAGGGTGGAAATTACCATTTGTCTGACCGCTACCAAACTTTAGAGCTGACCAACAGCTGTTTTCCTGCCTAAGGAAAGTGCCCCAACCCCATACATACTTCAGCCAACACACAGACCTCTTAATGCCTGTTCCACTCTACATATACCTCAGCAACCCTCCACTGGCCCCCACTTATCCTGACACCCCCACACACACATCCTGCTCACCACAGACACAACCCCTCAGCCCCCAACATTCCTGCCCCTATCCCCACTTTCTCCCAGTGGCCCCACTTGCCCCTAACCTTCCACCCCACAGTCTTCCAACACTTCCCACTCACCCCATAGTTCACCAACTCGCCCCAGTCCCTTATCCACTACTCTCGGGACCTTCCTAGCCACTGACCAACACCCCCCTGGCTCAGAGTTCCACTCCCATCCCAGGCTAGGGCGGCTCCTCCTGACCCTGGCTGCCCAGCAGCTCTGTTCACTCCCATTACCAAGCCCACACTCACACAGCAAAGGCCAAATTTCAGTGAGTGGCATTGCCACCTCACAATGTCACTCACTCAAATTTAGCCCGGTCAAAACCCCCACAAACACTGCCCTGGGCCAAATCTGAGTGGCACTGCAATCCCACACACCAGGTCACAATGCCACTCACTCAAATTTGGCCTGGCCACCCTCCTCATGGCTTAGGAGCTGGGGGGGAAAGTAGTCGAGCCAAATTTGAATGTGTAGCATTGCTAGCTGGCACATGGGGTACCAGCACCACTCAAGTTTGGCCTGTTGCAACGCCACCCTCCCAGATCTAGTGGTCAGGGCTCCCTCTGAGATGAGGGCCCTGTGCACATTTGTTAATCTGGGCCTGCTGGCTCTTGAACACAGTCTCATTCATGACCCCTCTGCAGGGCCGGTGCTACCATTAAGGGAAACTAGGCGGTTGCCTAGGGCGCCAAGATTTGGGGGCGCCAAAAAGCAGTGCCCCCAATTTTTTTTTTACAGCGTTCCTGGGCTGGGCTGCCAGCGGCGCGCTGACACGTGCGGCTCAGACTCCCTCTCCCAGTGCAGCGGCTGCTCCATGCAATTATTGTCATTGCCGGTGGCGGCGGCGTGCTCGGGGAGGGGGCGTAGCAGAGGTGAGCTGGGGTGGGGAGCCCCCCGCGGCAGCTCCCCACCCCCCCCGGCCCAGGGAGCTGTGCGGCAGCTCCCCACCCCAGCTCACCTCTGCTCCGCCCCCTCCTCGAGCACGCCGTCGCTGCTCCACTTCTCCCGCCTCCCAGGCTTGCAGCACCAATCAGCTGTTTGGCGTGGCAAGCCTGGGAGGGGAGGAGGATTAGAGTGGGGGTGGCATGCTCGGGGAGGAGGCGGAGCAGAGGAGAACTGGGGTGGGGAGCTGCCGCACGGCTCCCCGGGGCGGGGGAGCTGCCACGGGGGGGCACCTCAGGGCAGAGGTAGGGAGCCTCAGGGCGGGGTGGAGGGTGGGGAGCTGCCACAGGGCTGGGGGGGGGGGGGCGCAAGGTGGAAGTTTCGCCTAGGGCGCGAAACTTCCTTGCACCAGCCCTGCCCCTCTGCAGTAGGCTGGGGAAGATGTGGGGTAGCTGGCTCAGAGGGTGTATTAAGTGAAACCTGTAGACCATGCTCCTTGGCACTAGACACTGACCAGAGTGCCAGAGCCATGGAGATTCTGCTGGGTGTAAATCTCTCATCCCAGAGTTGTGGGGTACGGGGACAAAGGTTGCCTTTCAGGGCTCCTCTCCCAGACAGCACTTTTTCATTGCACACCTAAGCACAGGCTAAGGTTGAGCTTTGCCTCCAAATCTTTGCATTATTTCTTTCCTTGTTCAAGAGCCAGTTAAAAAAGTTCTTTGCTTTCCATTCAGGAGAAGTGCGGGGACTTGGCTCCTGCTGGAAAGAAAGTGCAAAAAGTGAAGCTACTGCTCCCTGTGAGCTCTGCTTCCTTGCATTTGATTTCATATTTATGTTAGCAGGGAGACTCTCATTTACTGCTTGCTGCTGCTGTTTCTGGAAAGTACATGTTCCTGCTGCAGTTTCCTATGGAACGTCTTTACAAATGAAGAGACCATCAGGATCTAACTGCTGTATCTGGTAACCCTTGGGGGAGAGAGGCACATTTCTAGCTTGTCATTCTGCCTGGATGAGATTGGAGGCTCATTACCGAATTAGAAGATTATAAGCATAACAACACACAGCTAAATTTCAGGTTTCCAAAGTCATTCTTCATAACTCCCCCTCTCCACCCGCCCCCCCCCCCCACACACCCAATAGACTGCAGCCCCTTTGTCAGATAAACTTTCTAAAGAACAGCACTGAAGAGGAAGGCAGGAGGGAAGGAGCAGCAGAGTGGAGTGATTAGAAAATGGAACAGGTTCTCATTGGGGTGCAGAGCATGTACTAATCACTCGAGACATTATGGATGACAGGCATCATTTCATCCTGGATCCCACAGTGACTGTAAACTTGCTCATCTGTGCATTTGCTACAGGCCTAGAATATTTTACAGTTAAAGTTATCCTAAGCACCATTATTTCCTCCTTTTTCTCAAGAAGGCTCTGGAATGGACACCTGATCAAGAAGGCCACTGTACCCATTTTTCCTTCATGATGGAACTGCCTATTATCGCTGGCTTGAGGAATTGGTGGTGGACTACAGTGCTGTACGTCACTAGTTCAACTGTGACGCCATTCAGCATGAATAAAAATTGGTGAACGATAAGAATGGAATGGATCCGGTACCTATAGCATTTTTTTAATACTACCCTAATCACTGTGGTACCCAAACTCCTAATGACAAGAATTGCAAAAACAACCCACAGTGTGCTATTAGAGGTTGGACTGCTTAGTACCCTTATCCATTGAATGAACATAGAGACTCAGTTATCCTCCTACCCGTATGGACATTTGCTCCAGGACAGGGTTTTGGAGTAGCATGGGAGAAGCTGTTGTTGCTGATGTCCATGCCACACCCATTCCACAAATAGAGCACTTCCGTCTCCTGCATTAATTCACTTATTTTTTAAAGGAATGTTAAAGAATATGTATGTATGTATGTGTATAAATATAAATAAAATATTACCCATTTCAAGTTACTTGGAGACAGATTAGGAGTCAGCTGGCTGTAGCCAAAGTTGTGACTAGCATTTTTGGGGAAATACCTTATTGTATCAAAACAGGTCAAGTGTAACATGTGAAATGCATGGCTAGGGTGTGCAGAGATGCAGTGCAGCAGGACTGTGGGGTTTTCTCTTTTAAACCAAGTTTCTGTTATCCCTGAAGGGAGAACCAAAGTCATTTAACTTCTTAACATAAAAGAAGACACAGAAGGAAAACTTCCTTCTTTGCCTCTTTCAGGTTGTGGCATTTCTAGAAAGCTGCTGAATCACATCCTTATGATACATTGTCATGGAAATGGGCCCCCTCAGATTTCACTCATGGAAGCAGCATCCTATTTACTTACATTTCATAGATGGTTAACTCCAGAAGAGACCGTTATGATCATCTAATATGACCTCCTGCCAACACAGGCCATAACTCCTGCTTTGGAGCAAATTTATTTTCACCAGTGCTCCCTACCATAATATGAAACTAAATTATTTCTAAATCTTCCTTTAGCGTGTGTGTGTGTGTATATATATATATAAGCATGCACACTTGCATCTAACCTTCCCCCCTCCCCATTAGATTCAGGCCTGGGTGTGATGCATATGTTACTCCTGGGGGAATACTGAGTCATTGCGTGTGCACAGAATTTATGTCCCCCCACAGATTTCTTTATTTCCCAACAGAAAAATGATTTCTGACAAGGAAGCAGAGGGAAGCCACAAGAGCGGTCACGCAGCCCCTCCCTGGCAGCGCAGGCAGGTTGCAGTCAGTTGAAAATTAAATCATCACCGGTTGGGGGCGGGGGGTTGGGCAGTCATACATGGGAGAGAGAGAGAGAGAGAGAGAGACTCTGTCCCTCGCTCGCTATTGCAGCATGCTTGGCATGGAAGGGCAGGGCTTTGGGGTGTTTCTGAGGAGGTAGGCATGGGGCAGGCTCTGGCCCCTCAGGCAGAGCAGAATGTAGCACCCTGCCTGATTAGTGAGTTGTTCCCATTGTCTTTGTGAATTCCTCCAGGAGTATAAAACAGGTGTAAACGTTGTAAGGCTCCTTTACATTGCCAGAGTGGTGTAAAGGACAGTATGGCCTTATAAATGCTTATGGTGCTTTAGTGATTAGAACTGGTCTAAATGTTTGGACTGAAAATTTTCCTATCAAAATGTGCTCCATGAACTGTTTGCTACTGACCTTTGTGGAGATGGTCAGTAGCCAATATAAATTGTGAGTTTGATTCCCCAGCCCTCACTTGCTCTTCAGTTGCCTATGATGTAACACCAAGCATATGGCTGCATATATGGTTGACTAATAACTAGAAATAAAAAGGATCAAACCTTGCTACATTACCATTAGGCAAGGGGGCTTGAGGATTTCCTCCAATGCTCCGCACTCCCATTCTCCATACATTGTATTGTAGTTTAAATAAATTACCAAAATAATTGAAACCAGGAGTGATTATATTGCATTATTTTGACAAACATGCAGAATTTTAAAATATTGTGCACAGAATTTTTAAATTTTTGTGCAGAATACCCCAGGAGTATTGTGTCCAGCATAGATACAATACATGTTTAGAAAGGAATTATGCTTTCACAGCCAGACCTAAATTATATAAATAGGAATTAAATATATATAAAAATATGTTATACTGCAGTGAAACATATGTCACACTGAACCATTTATCTGCTGTAACTTACTAACTAAAATGGAACAGAGGGTCCTGTGGCACCTTTAAGACTAACAGAAGTATTGGAGCATAAGCTTTCGTGGGTGAATGCCCACTTCATCAGACGCAAGAAGCTTCCCGCCACCCCCATTGGCCTGGGACGGCGAACCACTGCCAGTGGGAGCCGCGATCAGCTGAACCTGCCAACATGGCAGGTAAACAAACTGGCCCGGCCCGCCAGGATGCTTACCCAGGCGAGCCGCATGCCAGAGGTTGCCGACCCCTGAACTACACAAATGTGGTACAAAAGGCCCCCATCCTGAAATCAGATCCACAATGGCAGACCCTTGTGCCCATGCAAATCCAATTGCAGGACTGAAGTCTGAACCATTATTTTCCATTTAGCAAAAATATGATGGCACCCTTTTTTAAAAAAAAAGAATGAGCAATAGCAGCTTACTTTACATAGCCCCAAATTTTCAAAAATGACTAATGCTTTTAGGCAGTCCTCATTTTTGGGATACTCAACTTGAGACAATTGAGAAGAGCCAGAATTTCAGAAGGTGGGTGCTCAGGACTTTCTGGAAATCAAGCCCCTATAAAGTGCCTCAGTTTGAGTCCCTAAAAACTTTTGAACTAGCCATTTTGAAAATTTAAGACATCATCCAGAAGAATCTCAAAGGTTAATTCACACCACTTTTTTTCCAGCCACTGCTGCAATGAAGCCACCCAGGCCCATATTGTGGGCGTCATTCTTCTAATCGGATCTCTCTCTAGGTCCTCACATCCCGGTTATGTCTGAATCTTGCCGATTCTTTCTGCAGAACATCCCTAAGATATGGCCTTTCCTGTTCATCCATACCACTAAAACGCTCATCCTGATTCTCATCATCTCACGTCTCGATTACTACAACAGCCTTTTCTCTGGCCTTGACAAATGCAATCTTGCCCTGCTCATACCCATTCAGAATGATGCTGCAAAGATCATTTTCCTAGCCCATCACTTTGACCAAGTCATCCCCACTCTTTACATCTCCCCACTGGCTCCCCCTTCTCTGTCACTTCAAATATAAGCTACTTGTCTTCACTTTTAAGGGCCTTCATGGCCCATCCCCACCCTACCGATCATCTCTGATTCAGTATCAAAATGTCAACTTCTACCTCAGATAGACCCATGATGCCAGCATCCATTGACCACTAGATAATTTTCAGACAAGAGCTTTTGTGCTTTCTCCCATGCTGAACCTTCACATTTGGAAGGAGCTCCCAGTGAACAGTGACAAAGCTACCTCATTATCCTCCTTAAAACTCTCCTTTGCCCTGATGCTAACCAATATTGTCTCATTGTTTTCTTGTATTCCTCCATCTGTTTGTCTGTATACATCTTTTTTGTCTCTTGTCCTAGACTTGGATTGTGAGCTCTTTGGAGCAGGCACTGGCTGCTGGCACAATGGGGTTCTGGTCCATGACTAGGGTTTCTAGGCCTTATGGTAATACAAATAAATAAATAATAATAATGATTAAATTTCTGTTAGCTACATAAATATTTTAAGTTCATGTCTTTCATTTTTTAAGGAATGCCCCTTACAATCTTCAGAGGGAAGACAAAAGTTCACTGACTTTATTAGCTATCCAAGAGGGGCAACTTTTGCTATAGCTGCCTGGAGTTTGGTTTGATCAGGATGTTCAGAGTTTTACTAACCCAGTTTTGCTGACACTAACCACTGCCAAGCTTGATATTCTGTGGTGCTATGGCCTTGCTACACGATTCCTCCCTCCCGGGATGAATACAAATAAAAGCAATTCCTGGAGTCCAGTCCATGGATGAACTTCAGCAGTGCTACCAACTAAAGAAGGGGCTGTTCTACAGATTATCTTAATTGATATTTGTTAAGGAAATGTATCTCATAGAACTAGAAGGGACCCTGAAAGGTCATTGAGCCCAGCCCCCTGCCTTCACTAGCAGGACCAAGTACTGATTTTGCCCCAGATCCCTAAATGGCCCCCTCAGGGACTGAACTCACAACCTTGGGTTTAACAGGCCAATGCTCAAACCACTGAGCGATCCCTCCCCCTAATCTACCACAGACTATCCTAGGAACACCTCAGCACAGCAGAGATTACTCCATTAGTCATTTTGGCTGCCACCCAGTAGTCCATATCAACACCAAAATTAGAGTGGTTCGAGGATAGCTTTATTTATTTATTTATTTATTAATAAGGCTGCCACATTGTGACTAGATACACTGTTGAAATTCAGCTGCCGGAACTATGGAGGTGGGAGACCTTTATTTAGCCTGATCTTCCATCATGAAACCTCCTCCAGATTTCCAGCACAACCGCTGTCACAGCATATGTCAGACTGCTGACTAATGGGGCCAGTTCAGTTGATCCCGATGACCCCTTCATTGCTATTTAGTTGCAGTTGTCACATGATCTGCTCTTACATTAGGATGTTTTATTCTGAATTAGGGATGTTGAAAAAGCCTCAGTAGAATTGCGCAAAATTCAAAATTTGTGCTTTAGAGATTCCCCCCCCCCTCCCTTTTTTTTATTTTGGGTGTGAAAAATGCATGCTGTTCTGTTTGGCACAATGTCACACATCCAAGATTTTACTCTATGTGAAATCTCTATTATCTAGCCAATCTCCATGGCTATTTGCTCCTTCAAAACACATACATTTTGCATGTTTTCAATGCAAAAGCATATTCATAACCAGAATTGATCCATATTTCACTCAGAACATTATTGTACCTTAGAGGATGTTTTAAAAACATTATTTGGCTTGTAACAAAAAGTGAAGAAACAACAACAAACACCATGATTTTGAAGTAATATTTGCATTTCCATCACAATAATTTGGACATCTGTCTCAGAAGCATCTTGAATTGTCATTTTGTTCACCATGTGGCAACATCTAAAAGTATGACATTCTACAGCACTAGAGGTTACCACACCCATTACCAAAATCACACACAACTGTCTATGCAGAAAAGGGGTTTTATATGAAAACTTCCGACATTTCACTCACGCTATTCAAAAATTCAGAATTTGGGAGGGAAATTCCGTGGCAGGAGCTTGTGTTTCTGTTTTAATAAGAAAAGTGCCAGAGGAAGTTTCATGAAAGCAACTGCACATCCTGCTTTATTATACATGGAAGTGCTGGACTAGTCCCTAAATTATACAGGTAAGACATTAAACCTGCCCCCCTTCTTTGTACCTAACCTCAGCAAATGTTAAACCCAAGATGATGGTGATGATCTTTTCCAGGTGTTTATTGCTGACCGGTCCAATTATTGTCCAATTAAAATGAATAATGTTATATTGATTGCCTGAATGATAATGCTAACGCTGCCTTTTGTCCCATTAATATAGGGTAATGGGCACTACAAAAGCTCTTTTTATGGCGTCTCTGCCATTTCCTGGTTTGTGGATGGTGGGAGAAGCTCCTACCCTCCAGCAACACAAGGGTTTTGTTTTTGACAAGGGAGAAAGATACACATACCCCTGCAGCCAAGCAGTCTAAAAGGGAAGCAGCAGGTAACAGCCCTCTGGCCAAGCCAATGCTTTCTCATATCCTGGCCTGTCAGGTTGCAGAACTGACATACCCTTTCAGCCTACCAGCCTGACAGACAGCAAGAGGACCCTCCATCCTAGATTCTCTGTTGTCAACATGGGGACAAACTCACATCTGGTGGGACAGCACCTTGGTTGCCCAACCTGGCCTCATCCACCATGGTCAGCATGTGCATGTGCAATACTCCCCAAGCCCAGAAGGAGAAGCCCTGGTTAGTCAGAGGTTCCAACTGCACCCCCAAAGCAAGAAGCAAATGAATGAAAACAGGCAGGATAGGCCCCATCTAAGCACCAGCTCTGAAGCAGAACAAAGTTCATTCCCTTGGGGTGAGTGTAGCAGCGGTTCTGTCACCTGATCTATCAGCTGAGGCCTGGGAAACATCCTGAAGCAGCCCAGGAGGCTTGAGAGGCATTTTAGCAGCTTTGTACTGATGCACACAGATTTCCTCCGAACAGCTCATCTTGCACCTAGTGCCCTCCTGTATAGAGGGAGCATGTCTGAAACATCCCCACACGCAGCTTCCCCGGCCCCTGTCCAGGGCTCCCCCTCTGACCACAGATATTTCAGCCTGTCAGAACTGATTTCAAGAACCTGATTCTGGCAGTTGCATTTGCAGTCCGCTAAATGCAATTTGCATCACGGTAACATTGAGAACTAGTCGGCAAGTTTCAACTGCTGCATGGGGTTTTCTGACCACTTCGTAACGTTGCAACACCTGGTACCAAAAGAGAAGGTAGCTAACACACATATTCACAATCTCATTTCTGAGTTGTCATTCTGGATTAAGGCGTTCACCACTGGCTATTCACACACCGCATGTTTGTTTTAGTGCTACACTCAGGAAAAAAAGCCTTGAATCATGTTACCATCATTCTCCAAAAACAGATCCGTGCTGAGCAGAATTATTTCAACATTTGCTAATTACCTTGTTTTTAAAATATTTCAATTCTTTTAGTCGGCCACATATTCAGAGAGAAGCAAACACCCATGGCTGGTTAGTCCTATAAGCTATCGGTGTCCTATTCCTGAGCAGCTTTTTCCCCTGATCCTGACAGGTGCTGAGCACTCATGACCCCCCAGCGGCTTCAGGCCCTTGGAGCGTGAAGAAGGGAGGAAAGAAAAATGAGGAGAAAAGCTAGTACTGTGAGCACAGGGATGAACAGTAGAAACTCTCACAACATACAGTTGTTTGGTATTAATTGTAGATGCCTCTAAGGGGAGATAACCTTTCTTTACTGCCTCAGAGGCTGCTGTGAGGTTGTAGGTAGTGGTAATGATGAGGGATATGCATATGCAGTAGAGATATTGACCTTCCCCTTTTAATGTCTTGCTACCAGGACCCCTATTTTTCTCCTGAACGCCAGTCATTCTGCATGTCAGAGTCTCACAGAGGAAGGTTAGCAGGTGACCGTTTAATGAGAGGAAGTGACTCACTGGCTTGGGTGGAGGAGAGTTCCCGGCCATCAGGGCAGGATGAGTGAAAGAACAAACTCTTCACCCTAACTGCGGGGAGTAGCAAAGAGAGGAAGTGAAAATTAGGGAAGTGGAGTCAACTGGCAAAGGACAATGTGATTATAAGGTCAGAGAAATGGGGCGGAGTAATTTATGTGCTTATTCTGAGATGAGACATAAAGACGAGCTCTTGTTCCCATACCCTTCTTGGCAGGAGGAGGAGTATCAGCACTGACATCTTGGCCAAATTCCAATTTGGGTAATTATATTATGCCCATCTAAATGACTCCCAATATTTCAATTGGATATGGGATTCTTCACTTCACTATTGCCTCGTACTATCAATCAGCTGTCTTGTTTCATCCTGTATTTAGTTTTTTTACATTGGCTTCAGTTGGTAAAGTGCCCTGGGACTTTTTATGAGGAAAGACACAATGTACATTTAAGATCATTATCCTCTCATGGACATTAAAATTAACACAGAGATAACGTAATCCCTTCAGTTCTGAAAGCTCAGTATGGTCCAGGGTTTAATTTTTTTTCCTGTCATTGTTCTAGTACATTCTTGCACTCCACCAAAATATCTTAACAACTGCCCTCAAGTGAATACAATGCTGTAATTTTTATTACTGTTGAACTGCTGTTGATTGATTGATGTTCAGTATTTGGAAAGAGAGAAAGAAAAAAATGCAATAAGTAGCTATTAGTTTTATTGAAAATACAGATTCTTTAAGAAGACTACATTTCCCATCGTGCCTCAAAAAATCTGATTGTTTTTTCACGAGCCTGCAATGGTTCATCAGTTAAATGTTTGATTATGGCTGGTAATGCCCTAAGCAACACAGCAATACAAAGTCAGTGCGGCTCATCAACTCCCAAACTGCCTCAGGAAAACAATTAGAAACCTTGAAAGTGAAAATCATGGGGCTGAAATTAAAAAAATAATAATCATGAGACTAAGGGCTTAACAGCCATGTGCATTTCAGATGGGCAGAATGACAAATGCCCCTAAAGCAAAAATACTGTTCAAAGCAATGACTGCACTCACAAGTCAGCAGAGGAATGAGGAGGATTTCTGTAATGCAATGAGAATAATTGGCAGGCTCTATATCGGTCTGTATGGGAAGGCCAGTGTAAAATTATGCCCAAAGCTGAAGGAAAATAGGACAGTTGCGATCAGCTACACAAATCTTACACATCAAGATGGTTGAAATTTTTCACTTGAGTTTTTATTTGATTAAATATGGCCTTTTCTTTAAAAACAAAAATTTACTGCAAATTTTTTTTCAAAATGTTCCAGTTTTTCAGCTAAAACAATGGAAATGGAAAATGCTTTTTCAGTCTGAGTATTCCCCCCCCCCACACACACACACTCTCTTTTTCCCTTTTTGCCACTGAAAAAGGGGTGGGGGGAGGCAGAGAAAGTGCAGAGGGAACAAAATTTGAAAAACCAAAAACTGACAAATTTTGGTTTCTCATTTAAAAATAACAGTTTTTTATTGGAAAATTTAAAGCTTTTTCATTAACATAAACCTCCCAAAATGCAATTTAAAAAAAAAACATTTTTATTTTCTGTGAAACACCAGCAAAACATCCAGTTCACCAAGCCACTGGGAAGTTAGTTAGTTAACCAGAGGTAAAAACACACCTTTTTTAAAAAAATCCTAAAACAAAGCCAGTCTTTATAGAATCATAGAATATCAGGGTTGGAAAGGACCTCAGGAGGTCATCTAAGGAGCCCAACCCCTTGCTCAAAGCAGGACCAATCCCAACTAAATCATCCCAGCCAGGGATTTGTCAAGTCTGACCTTAAAAACCTCTAAGGAAGGAGATTCCACCACCTCCCTAGGTAACCCATTCCAGTGCTTCACCACCCTCCTAGTGAAAAAGTTTGTCCTAATATCCAACCTAAACCTCCCCCACTGCAACTTGAGACCATTACTCCTTGTTCTGTCATCTGCTACCACTGAGAACAGTCTAGATCCATCCTCTTTGGAACCCCCTTTCAGGTAGTTGAAAGCAGCTATCAGATCCCCCCTCATTCTTCTCTTCTGCAGACTAAACAATCCCAGTTCCCTCAGCCTCTCCTCATAACTCATGTGCTCCAGCCCCCTAATCATTTTTGTTGCCCTTCACTGGACTCTTTCCAATTTTTCCACATCCTTCTTGTAGTGTGGAGCCCAAAACTGGACACAGTACTCCAGATGAAGTACTCCAATGTCGAATAGAGGGGAATGATCACATCCCTCAATCTGCTGGCAATGCCCCTACTTATACAGCCCAAAATGCCGTTAGCCTCCTTGGCAACAAGGGCACACTGTTGACTCATATCTTCTATAGGTCCTATACTGCAGAACTACTGCCTAGCCATTTGGTCCCTAGTCTGTAGCAGTGCATGGGATTCTTCCGTCCTAAGTGCAGGACTCTGCACTTGTCCTTGTTGAACCTCATCAGATTTCTTTTGGCCCAATCCTCCAATTTGTCTAGGTCCTTCTGTACTCTATCCCTACCCTCCAGCATATCTACCACTCCTCCCAGTTTAGTGTCATCTGCAAACTTGCTGAGGGTGCAGTCTACGCCATCCTTCCATCCTTTCATCACAATACCTAATTACATCAGCACCCTGCACAAACACAGTGAAGAAGGCAGCATTATCACCCCTAATCTAATGCCCATATTTTATACTCTAACTAAATGTCAACTGCATTTGAGTTTTTCACCTGTAGATTATTTAACTAAACCATTAATTCAACAAGAATTGTATAAAAAACATGCTAAGGGTGTAAGAGAGACAAGGTGGGTGAGCGAATATCTTTTATTGGACAAACTTCTGTTGGTGACAGACACAAGCTTTTGAGCCCCATAGCGTTGGTCCAATAAAAAAATACTACCTTACCCACAATTGCCTCTCTCATATCCTGGGACCAACATGGCTACAGCAACACTGCAAATGCTAAGAGTGTGATGGAAGACAGTCTTTGCTCTTCTCTAATGCCTTCTGCCTAAGGATCTCAGAATATATCACTGACATTGGGGAATTAAACCTTACAACAACCCAGATCTTCTGACTCCTTGTCCTGTGTCTTCATCACAAGACCATCTTGAAATTTATGTCTTCAAACGCCTAGCAGAACAGGCATGTTCCACTTACACCAGTGAAGCCAAATAAATTATATAACTGATGTAAGAACCAGATCAAAGTCAGTGGGGTACCCTCTTAACAACTCTGATCAGAACATGATCCACTAAGGTTTTTTTACCACCACAGTGTTAATAATTCCAACCTCCCAAAGCATGAAATCAGGCATGCAATAAACAATAAATAGGAAAATTATATATTGAGAAAGACTGGGAGCTATTTCACCATATGCAGTTTTTGTTAATTTCTCAGGAAAAAAGATAACTCCCTGGCAACTAAAGAACTTCCTGCATTCATTCTCTTTCTAAGGCAAAAACATTTTTAAGAGACCTGATCCAACTCCACTTATAGCTATTGGGAGCCCTCCTATTGATGTAAATGGGACTTGGATTTCACCTTCATTGTGTTAGTATCAATGATTAACTGTGTGTGTCTTTATGAAGTGACACGCCTGAGGTTGACCTCTCTTCTGCTCATGCTGTTTCTGCTCTCCGAGGCTGATCAAAAGCTCACTAGGATACTTTTCATTGACTACAGTGAGCTTTGACTCAGGGTCCGCATGCATAGACTGGCCACAGACATCCCTATGTGACCTTGGTCAAGTCACTTAGTTTCTTAGTGCATCAGTTCTTATCACTAAAATGGGATATCCTCACTTCCCTACCACACATGGGTGTTGTGAGACTAAATACATAAAAACTTGCCAGGATCTCAGATATGAGTGTAATGGGTGATATAGAAGAACCTTATATAGAGGTGCTCATTGCTGAGGTTTACGTTTGAGACGTTTCAATTTAAAATAAAGTGAAAGAGAAGAGAAAAACAAAGAAGCAATCATTAAGAATTTTGCTGCCCCTAATATTTTCCTCTCCGGGGCAACTGCCTGGGCGGCCTGTATTTGTATCCTTTCGGAGTGACTATCTGCCTTTGGGAACAGTATTCATATGGTGCTAATGTTTCTCACATACCCTGAAGCTTGCACCACTAAGTTCTGGTCTTAAAAATTAGCTTGACCTAGCTATGTTGCTCAGGGCTGTGAAAAATTTAGCACCCTGGGCGTTGTAGTTAGGTTGATGTAGCTCCCGTTATAGACACAGCCAGTTCGACCGAATTCTTCCGAGGACCTAGCTACCGCCTCCGGGAGAGACGGATTAACTACATCGATGGGAAACTCCCTTCTGGCGATGTAGGAAGCATCTACACTCCAGTGCCACACCGGTGCAGCTGCAGCACCATAGATGTGCCGCTGTAGTGTAGACATGGCGTAATGCTTTCATTAGTCAACTGACTTTTTCATTTACTAATCAACAATAGCTCTTTCATGAACCAGCCTAATGAGGAAGAAAAGGTGTTTAGTGAGCATGATTTTGACTGATCTGAACAGACTGGTCTTTCACAGGGAAGCAGATATGGTAGCTTTTCATTACCATTCTCTCTCTTGCTTGGCTTGACCTGTTCTTTGGGGTTTTTTTCCTTTGCCAACTGAATCAAATCCTGTAACTAACCTTTAAGGGTTTCTTAGTCTTTATTGTGTTCCTGTTAACCTTCTGTTTCTCTGGATAATTCTGCAGCCAAGAGTAGGTGTGACTCCCACGTTATAAGTCTAGCTGTGCTGTTGACTCATGTGCTGTGCTCACAAAGCCAGATCCCTTTAATGGGAATGCTTGTGCAATGTAGCAAGGTCTCCCAGAACATATGCTCTTACTAGAATTCCGAGACGTCAGTTTGTTCCCTCTGTTAATTGAGACTGAAGATGATGGGGAGCAGTATAGGAGGTGCACACTAGTGAACAAGCCTTTGCTATGTTCTGAAAAGATAAATTAATTCAAGATTCTCCCATATATCCCAGCTAAAACATACTTTAGGGCAGATTTTCCACCCTGCCCAGAAAGGAAGAACTGCAGGGAGCTGGTTGTGTTCCCTGATCCTGAGCCATCTGGGCCAGGAGCAAGCTAGAGCTGCAGAGGAGTAGCAGACGATTACACCAATGAAGAGTTGTCCTAGCTCTGGCTCTGCCCTTCTCCCTTCATCCTCCCAACCCCCAGGCCGAACTGCACAGGGGGAATTCTCCTCTGGCCACTTAATGTCCACTTTGTGCCACCTAAATGGCACAAAGAGGACTTAGACTGGAGAATCTAACCCTTCGTGTTCAAGTTCTCTAACATCTGTAGTAGTCCTTGGGGAGGGGCTAACGAACAAAACAATTATATTGTTAAGAATGTCCTATGGAATTTATATATTTTCTCTTAAATCTAGCCTTCTGTTACCAAGACATTAAACAAGAAGCAGCCATCATTTTGGTGTCAGTAACTTGACAGAAATCTGGCCAAATTCTGTCCTTATTGGCTTACACTTATACTGCAAACCCTTTTTTTTAACTTCATGTAAGTGGGAGCAGAATTCGGCCCACTGGTTGCAGAATTCCATACAGTCCTGTTCACATATCCAGTGATACGGATACACAGGGAAATAAGCAAAGGCTGGTTCTATGTGCTACCGATTCACTTCTGGAGAATGGGGATTTAGGTCCTAACCTAGGTAAGGAGTGAGGCGGTTGGGCTGCCTTATGTGCATATGAGCAGCTCCATGTGATTGGCATACAGATCCATGTGATTGGCGTGAGTTTCTGTAGAAGCTCAGGACTGCAATAGCAGGGGTTATTGAATCTCAGGATTAAGGTGTGCTGATATAGTAGAGGAAACTTTCATGATGCCTGCCTAGAGCGATTACTATCCAATCCATAAACTGACAGCATTTTATAAAAATAAATAAATAAATAAAAATAATTAGCAGTTCTGTTGTAGACCTTTCTTATCACATCTCAGATATAAAGTCCCTTATATTTTAAAGTCGGATTTCCCCCACAGCAGGCATTAAAAACCCCCAAAGAAACGGTAAGAAGAGACATTTTCAAGATGTGACTTTTCAGTGATACTGTCAACTGCACCCCTTCCTTGAGGAAAGCAAGCTGAAATATTAATCTGAGGTTCACTGAAATGCTCCCTGTGGCACTTTCCCAAATAAGATAAAACCACGCAGCTGCTGATATGAAAACCAACTGTTTGAACTGCATTGCACTTACATATGCTAATAGCATAAAGCTACTGACTCCTGCAAACGTGATGCAGGAAATGACTAAACATTTAGTGCTTGTTATTTACCAGTATTCCTGGAGACACGTAGGTGGTGTGGACAGCATGGTATGTGCATTAAAATGCAATTTAGGTCAATGATTCTTTGAAAGGATCATTCTCCCCACCAGTGGCAGACATTGTTCAAAGATTAACTCTTTGGAAAGGATAGCTGAGAAAAGTTACTGACAGCATAAAATGAAACAAATGAGAGAAGGGAAAAAAAGGTGAGACTCATCACATCTCAATAGGTACAAAAAAGTACATCACATCTCTTAAAAATTAATAATAGGAGAAAAACTTAACACTTTAGGATATTAAAGAAATTCTACATAGCCTAAGCAGTACATGGGAGGATATGCATTTGCATGCAAACAATATGAATTGCGTGCAAATGCATTAATAAATCATATTTATTAATGGGCTTTCTGTGATTCTGACTCTGCTATAAGGGAAATGCCAAACTAAAATGAAAAGGAAGCCCAGAAATGCGTCCCAAATTCAGGCTGATCAGAAGGCACTCAGCACAGTAGTTAGATTAAATTGACCTTTTTTGGAATTCTGCTTCCTCCTCTCTGTGAATTCACAGATATCCAAGCATGCACCACTGTGTGTCATTATTGGTACCATTAGTCCTATAGGTTGCATAATAGGATAATTCTTGCACCCTCTTTGGGGGATGTGGAGAGCCCACCTCACAGTGGAACAACATAGTTCTACTTTGAGTTGAAAACTTCTAACAAAAATTGGAAAATAATTCACCCCCACCCCACCCCTCACGCTACTGCTCCAGGGGAAGGAGAGTCTGTTCTGGGGATCTTGCACTGTGCACATCTGCGTACCACAGAGTGCAGAGGGTCAGCAGCAAGGGAGGGACATACAATGGTGGAGGTGTGATCAGTGCATCTATCACTGTGTTGCTCCACCCTCTCCTCAAGAAATGCCCCAGCATGCAGCACATATGCTCAAGCTATAAGATGGAGACAGAATTTGGGTCCAATTTTTCCTGAGTCTCGGGCCACTGTTTGTGTTCCAGAATCATACATCCTGTGATGTCTTTAGTGAAGCTGTGTCCAATGGAGCAGAATCATTTTTTTAAAATTATGCCTATACTGAATGCCCATCCCCCCTTCCCCAGTCTGGTTAGCGGACCCAGCCAGCACATACCTCTGGGCATCATTGAACATCCAGGTTTAGCTCCAGAATTCACTCTAACCTAAATGAGATCTCCTGATGAAAAAATACATAAGTGCTAGGTATTATCTAAGTAACACCCTACTTAACTTGCGATATTGCAGATTCCGCAAGATTAGGCTTCCACCACAATTTTGACAGTGGAAGCCCCAGCCGCCCCGGGCGGCCGACAGTGGAAAATTACGGAAAAGTAATAATGGGCCATTATTACTTTTCTGCAATTTTCCATGGCTTGTCCACAACTCATCCACAATTTTTTGACAATCATCCCACAATTCAAGTAGGGCCTTATAGCTAAGGTAATTAAATGGCCCCCATCACCACAGTATCTGAGTGCTTCACAATCTTTTTAATGCATTTTTCCTCCCAACACCCCTGGGAGGTAGGGAAGTGCTATAGCCCCATTTTGCAGATGGGTAACTGAGGGACCAAGTGACTTTCCCAGTGCCACACCAAAGTTAGTGACAGAGCAGGGAGCTGAATCTGGGTCTCAAGTTTCAAGCAAGCACCCTAACCACTAGACCATTCTCCCTCTCCAGGACAAAACCAATCCCTTCATTACATATGTATTCAAGTATGATTCTGAAAGATAAAACATTGTGTTTAGGTGAAGCAAAGAATATTCTGCATAAACGCTAAACAATTGTCTTAATTTATTATAATTAGTTTATCTAAAATATGCTGCTACTAATACTAATTACATTGAAATCAACAGGGGCTGATGGCACGCTGCCCTTCTGGGAGGCATGCAGAACCTTGCAGGATCAGGCTGGGAGGGAGAGGAGAGGGACAGGTTGCCCTAGATATGTGAGTTACTCTGGATTATACGTTACTCCTAATCCTGCACCCATTATACTGGCAAAACTCTCACTGACAGTGTTTTTGTGGTCTTCAGTAGGGGAATTTGCTACTGATGTCAATAGAAAGACTCCAGTTGGCATCAGAGTTGGATGAAGCCCTAGGATATTTACCTGAGGAGGACTTCTTGATACAGCTTTTAAAGTGCAGGTATCAGTGAAGAATCTGGACTTTTTGCTGTTGCTAAAAGAACACAGATTTTTTTTTTTTTTTGGCTCAAGCATGTGTGTGCAATATGAAGTTACAGAACAGCTCTTCGAAAAAAAGAGTGATTGTGTAGAACAGGGGTGGCCAAACTTTCTGACTCTCCGAGCCACATACGACAATTTTCAGAAGTTCGAGAGCCGGGGCGCACCTTCCGGGACTCCAGCCTCATGGCAGGTGCCTGCCAGGGCTCAGGGCTTCAGCCACTATCCTGCCGAAGCCCTGAGCCCAGCAGGTGTGCCCTGCTGGGCAGACGCCCCTACCCCACCACCCTGTTGCAAGGCAGAGGTCCTGAGCTCCCTGCCCCCAGTCTGGTAGGTGGAGAATGGGGGGAGGAGGCTAGGGGGTTCCACGAGCCACACTCAAATGGTAAAAGAGCCGCATGTGGCTCGTGAGCCACAATTTGGCCACCCCTGGTGTAGAATATCATCCACTTATCAAAGTGTCCATGTTTTCTCTCTCTGAGCAAGCTAAGCCATAATAAACTGAAGAAAGTTACTCTGTATCCATTTAAAAACACTTATTTTGTACATAGAGAGAATAAAGTTATTACTAAACACCACCCTACCCAAAGAAACAAATTTGGTATCCCACAATAGTTGTCATATCCATGGTATCTCAAAGAACTTTTGGATAAGGAGACCAATTAAATACAGAGAATGCAGTGACAGTGTAGGCAAACATGACGGCCATTACATGCTTGCCATAGCTTTCACACAAATTTGGATATTAAAGCTAGCTTTTACTCAGAGAGGGAAAGTTGTCCAGGACACCAAGTTTTCTCCTACTTTCTTCACAGAGCTTCTTGGGTTGTATAGCTGCCATCTGGACAAGCACAAAGGATGGTCATAAATGTGGTCAGTTGATTGTCTTTTCCAAAGGATAGCACCTATAACAGTCTCATGTGTTTGAATCCATAACCTTTTGATCCAAAGGGAATACTGCTACCAGCTGAATCATCTCAGCATTTAACAGTGCAAACTTGTTGGCTATTGCTAACTTTTGTTGAAACAGGAGAGGGATAACAACTACAGTTTAAGGTCTAAATAATTTGTAAAAGCCTATTACTCTTCTTTGAACGGGCTTGTAGTGTGTGTGTGTGTGCGCGCGCGCGCGCGCGTCTGTGTAACTCTCTCTCTCTTTCACACACAAACTATTTTGCAACCATTATACTTTATGCCATTAACTGCAGCCAGTCTGCGCTTCTGTATCAGCCAGTTTTAAGAGAACAAGTCTTCAAATGAGTGGAAAGCTCAGATGAACCTAGTTTGTACAGCCTCTCTGAAGGTTTATATCGCATGGGCTGTACCTACCTTGGTCAGGCAGTCATGAAGTGTCCAATCCACAGTAGCAATATTGTGCTTCTGTACCAGCCACACTTTTAACACAGCATTTCTTCAAGTGAATAGAATGTTAAGATGTATCTGCTGTGAATCTCACTGGAGAGTCCACAGTGGGCTGAAAATCAGCACTAAAATGCAGGCACCCTTAAATAAATTATATTTAGGGCCAATTTTTTGTATGTATGTTTGATATTTTCTTTTCCCTTATTTTTAAATTACTAGGGACACTTCCTGGAAATTGTCATTTTTATTTCTTAAGATTTTATTGCTCATCTGAGGTCAGAATCAGCGGTTGATGACATCACAAATTTCTCCACGGCAACTAATCGTTGTGGCAAATCGGCCAACACAATCTGATGTTCAGGGTTGTTCTGTTTCAGACACAAAGGCTTTTTAAAAAGGGAGTGAAAATGGAAATGCTCTCAGGCCTGGTGCCAGGGGAACAGGCAAATACACAAATACAGTACCATCAGGGGTGTCAGTTATTGGTCCCTTTGCTGGAAATCTCAGTGGATGAGCCAAGGATTGATGCGCCACAAAGATCAAACAATCCTCCCAAACCTAGAGAAATCCCTCACAGCAAGAGGAGAGGCTTGCGAATTAGACCCTTAAAAAAATATAAGTGACTTCAGTGCCCAGTGATGTCAGTTTCATGAGCACTGAAGACAGGCACACTGAAATCAAAGATGGATAATTTATATGGTTGTTAGCACCAACATAATACTAAAGGATGCATTCCAATAGGGGTATTTCCTCTCTTTTTTTACTTAATCCACTGAAAGGTTCTTAATGTGAAAAAACTGAGTAGGTTGGGAAGAAAAGAGGCAAATGTACAAATATTCATTTACAATCATTAAAATATGAGCAGAAACACAGTTGGAGAAGAGAATCCTCCATCACTGCTGATCCTAGAGAAGAGAGAGGGGCCATTATTAATCACTACACAGTTCCTCTCACCACAGTTCCTTGACCCAGTTTCTTCATGACAGCAAGAGAAATGTTCAGTCATTTGTTCTATAGCCATCCTGACATTTCCTGATTCGTTGTTCACTCTCTCACCTTTCAATGTCTTATACTTTTCACTTCAGACACTTTCCTTGGAGCAGCTATTACTCAGAGCACTAATTACTAGCCTCTCTCAACAAGGGACAAAGATTTCTGTCAAGCATCTAGGACCTCAATTACACAAGACACATGACAATCAGGATCCTCTTTTCACCCCTTTCTTTTCAGTCAAGATAATTCCTTGGTATGTGAACAGGGATATACACACACACACAAATAATTTTCCCTTTGGGGAACAAAGTTTTCCTTCCCCATGAAATGAAATCATACATATTTTCTTCTGCTCTTATGCCAAGAAAATATTTTGCATCCTGACTTCAACCATCAGCTGCTCAAAGTTAACAACAATGCTCAAGTCATTCTTTTGTAACACACTTATTAAGGAGTGTGTGTGTGATTATGAATAGTGCAATTTCCACGTGGGTGTGGATCTCACCCTGGATGCAATCACTGTGCCCTAAACATATTGCTAAGCAACACTATCCAACATGCATCCCACATCCTCCAGCTCCTGTTTGATGTTTGGTTCATGGACCTTCGCTTTCATCTCAGAAGCATAACAACATGGGTGGGATTTGTTTATAATGGGTGGCAGTATGGCTTAAAGCCAAACCGATAACAGTGAGAATTAGGAACTGGCAGAAAGGGCAACAGCTGGTATGATGCAAAAGTACATATTTATTCGAAGACTCTGGCTAGTAATTCATTGGCAAAATCCAGTCTGATTCATGTTTTTCACCCTTACCAGATGACATCAAGGACAACAGCACACCAGCTTCCTTCCAAAACATGGACTGAGCCCAGGTGACATATGCCAATTCCCTTCCCAGTGCATGGCTTGAATGGAGATGACAGTTAGATATGGGATCATCTTTATAAGGCCAATGACATAGGTAGTGTGTAGTTTCCCCTTCAAGAAATAAAATATACAACTTGTCTGTTGGAAAAGAAAAATTTTCTTATGCTAATATTGTTGTTATTATCATATGCATTTTTATTGTTCAATAAATATTGTTCAGCTCAATAAAGGCGTTAAAGCCCTGGTGTTACATTACAAACAACTGCTGATGGACACCCCCCAGGAAACCAGCCCAAAAGTAGCCCTCCCCTGCTTTGCGCCCACAAATTACCAGGTTCTCTAATGAACTATCTAAAATGAAGAATGAATGTTGAAGGCTGGAATGTCTGTGGTACAAACCTCTCTTATAACTTAGTTTATGACCAGGTTGAGGCCCACCTGCTGACATATGCTTTAGCCAAAAAAATAAAATAAAAAAAATAAAGCTCTCTTTGTGTGATGTTATCTGATTAAATATGACTATGTAGATCATTGTTGCTACCACTGTTATATAACTGCAACAAATCTTGTACAAAATGTGGCATGTAAGGTGTCTATGGAAAGGTTATGATTCACTGAATATGATTATGCTATTTGTATGCATGTATCATTTTTGTATTTGAAGTTATGAGTATTGGCTCTCTACCTGGATTTCAAATGTTTGCTCCTGGGGTAACGCCCACAAGGTATTTAGCCTGCACAACTTGAAGGGACTATTCAAATTAAGTGGCTCATCAAGGAACACTTAACTCACAATGGACCGTGGGAGACGCCTATCTACAGATAATGGACTTTCCAGCTATGACTAAGCGAAATTATGCATGGATGTGACTTGCCCATGTGACTCCAAAATCCATCTTTTACCTGTAATTTTCCACAGTGAGAACAATGGGATTCCCTTCACTTGAGAGGAGCTATAAAAGGTGCTGGAAACATCTTCATTTTGCCTCTTTCCTGCTCAAACTTCTGGACTATGGACTTAATCCCTTGGTTAGAATGCTCGCATTAGTATAAGGACCGTCCAATGATTTGGAAGCAACCAGAGACTTGACTTAAGACAGCAGTTTATTCCATCACTGCTGCAAGCCTGAACCAAGAACTTTGCAATTACTGTATGTATTTGATTTCTTTAACCAATTTTAATTCTCACCTTTCTCTCTTTCTTTCTTTCTATAAAAAAAAGCTTTAGATTTTAGATACTAAAGGATTGGCAACAGCATGATTTTGGGGTAAGATCTGAGTTATATATTGACCTGGGTGTGTGGCTGGTCCTTTGGGATCGGAAGAACCTTTCATTTGATTAAACTGATTGTAAAGAACCACTCATCTTAAAGTCTAGTGTTTTTGGTGGTAATACAAGGACTGGAATGCCTAAGGAAACTGCTGTTCTGACTTCTTGTTAGCCAGTGTGGTGAAACAGAAGTTTACTTTTGTTGTTGGCTTGGTACATCTTAAGGGAGAATAGCTGCCAGTTTTGGGGTGTATCTGCCCGATTTCTCAGACGTTTGTCCTGAATTTGGTATTCTGAGTTGTGACCCACAAAGGCACGGTTACATTTGGACACATCCATTAACTGCTCCAAGCAGTAAAACTAGCTAATTGACCTAGATCAGAGATTGGCAACCTTTGGCACGCGGCTCACCAGGGTAAGCACCCTGGCGGGCCGGGCCGGTTTGTTTACCTGCCGCGTCCGCAGGTTTGGCCAATCGCAGCTCCCACTGGCCACGGTTCACCGCTCTAGGCCAATGGGGGCGGTGGGAAGCGGCAGTCAGCACATCCCTCGGCCCACGCCGCTTCCCGCAGCCCCCATTGGCCTGGGACGGCGAACCGTGGCCAGTGGGAGCCGTGATCGACCGAGCCTGTGGATGTGACAGGTAAACAAACCGGGCCGGCCCGCCAGGGTGCTTACTCTGGCGGGCCGTGTGCCAAAGGTTGCCGATCCCTGACCTAGATCATCTAAACCCAAGCTTCATCTCATGCAAAAACCCCTCTTTTTACTTCTTGGACAAAATAAAATAAAATAAAATAAAAAAATCACTAGAGGGGTGTCTCTGAGACACAGAAAGCACCGCCAGAACTGGAAGCAATGCCCATCCAATCAGCCTTGTTGGAGTGTGGGCTAGTCATCCACACAGAAACCATCAGAGCTATGAGGAATGTTCACCTCATCAGCTGCAAAAGTTACCTCTGCCTCTCATGGCTGGTAAAGTCTAGCCAAGAATCCTCACAATAACTGAAATCATCAGTGCCTCCTTTAAAGAAAGCAATCTATCACCCACTGTAGAGAATGCAGCTTGGCAATCTTGAAGAAGCCCTTTGGGCCAGTGACCTCACCAATAGCTGCCCAGTTTCCAATCTCTGAGAATTTGGTGGTATTGAGACTCTTCCAGCATCTTGGATCTTTCACAGTCATATTTCATGTGAGAGCACAGCACAAAAAGAGCCCTTTGGAGTTGGACTGGGAGCATACTTTATGCTTATGTTGCTTTATCTGGCCAGGAAACTACACCCTCTCCTGTCAGATAACAACCTAGCCACTGTGAGCCATGCTGCCATCAGCCCCAGTTTAGATTGTTGCAACTCGCTCTAACTACCACATAAAGGCTTCCAGTCATGCAGCACTCAGCAGCCCACCTCATAAGTAACACAGGCTGATGTGAAAACGTCACATCACTTCATGATCTCCATTGATTCAGTGTTTGTCTCAGCAAAAAAACTCTTGGTCTTCTTAATCTACAAGGTTTTTAATAGGCTCAGAGGCTGCCTCATCACCCGCAGGCATCCACTCGCCCATAAAAATCATGTTCCTCAGGAGCAACGCAGCTAGAAAGAGACCAGGGATAAAACATTCAAGCACATGGGACAGAGATTTCTCAGCGGTGAGACCACAATTAGGAGACATCACCGGAAAGGCTGAAATGTTAAAGCACTCCTCTTTGATAAAGCCTTTCCTCATCAATGGCTCCCATTTTAAAATAGCCATATGCCCTCCCTACAGCATTGGGAAAGAAGATAGGAAAACTCTTCTTTGCACTTTGTGTTTCCGATTATATTGTATTCATATTTTTAGGCTTCATATATACTTCATATTCTTAACATTAGTCATTTTGGCATTTACGTGCCAAGGTGATAGGTGTCCTAAAAATATCATAGATTAAATTAGATTAGATGAAGAGGACAGGTTAAGCCTGAAGACACCTTCTTTTGTCACATAAAAAGTTGTTCAAAATGAGAGAATTAAAGCTATTTCCCCCAGACTTTCATAAATATACAAGATCTTCAAAACTGGGGTGATTAGGTAAATATAATCAGTAAGGTCTGTTGAAAATTTTCCAGTTATGATGCTTTCCCCCTCCACCCCCCAAAAAAGTACAAATTGTGATGAAAAAATGGGATAAAGTTTTTCTGGAAATTGTATCTTATTTTCAACTAATCAGCATTCTGATATCTCATCATCCCTATCATAAATTTTCTCCGGGTAAGTCTCCTGATTGCAGGCAACTCCATTAGGACCAAATTCTGATCCCAGTTATACCATTATAAATCCAGAGTCACTGCACTGACTTCAGTACTCCACTGACTTCATTCGCCTCCAGACCCAGCTGACTTTATTTGGGCCCTATATGTTCAGATGAGATGTTACATAACTGAGACCTTCAGTGAAAAAGGAAACCTGGATGACCTGCATTATGGTAAGCTTCTTCTGCATACATATGGTGAGCAATCCAGGTACTTTTAAAATCTTGGTATTTGTTTTGTAAAGTTAATTTGCCCATAGATAAGATAAATCAGATTCCATGAATCCACTTCCTGTCACTTGGAAGTGCACTTCTTTTATGGGTTCACTCAGGCACATTCCTGACAGTATGATTATACATTATTATGATTATTATATATGGCATTGTAGTAACTCTGCCGATACAGACATCTTAGGGGAAAGTCCGGAAGCAAGACTGCAGAAGTCAGCAGGGGTTCTACTCCTATCACTTTGGGCACTATTTGAAGGGTGAGAGTGAATGTGGGTGTACTGAAACCTTCCCCAACATACTAGAAGTGATAGTATCCGTGCATAGTTCATTTCCTTTTCATTTCTTTAATGTGTGTGGGGGCAGAGACAGGTATGAGGAGGGACCTGGTAATGGTCTTTCCATCTTCCACATAACACTACTGGGACAAACTCCTCCCCTTTGCTCCACAATGCTGATCTCGAGAGCATATACTGCTTTGTTCTATTGACATCAAGGGGAGCGCTCTGTGTGCGTGCATGTGTGTGTGTAAAATATGCAAGCGTTATGCTAAAGGCATTGTGGGCAACAGCCATACTGATCAGAGAAGAGAATTTTGCCCCAAGGTTGCATTCCTAAGCAATCCTCATTTCCTCATAGTTAGGATTTGGGTTCAGTCTAAATGGGGTCCTGGGGCTTTTGCTGCCATTTTTCTACTGTGTAGCCCTTTCTTTTCTTCTTAGTATAACAAGAGCTCTAGTCACCGTAACGTCTACAGATTTATTTATCCAGCCAGAAACTGAAGTCTGATCGTGTGCTTAACTAAACTGCACACAGTAAAAACATCAGCTGACGATCCCAGAACCTTCCAGTCCACGGAGCACAAAATAGGGTGGGACAGAGCCAAACACCAAGCCCTTCAACCAGTTAACATCTTATAACCACATTGCCCTGCCTATATTACAGAGTCTGCCAGTGCAGACTTGTATAGTCTGCTGTATAGCTAACTACCCCCCCCCCCCCGCAATAATCCTTTATAGCCATGCATATATTACTGTATAACTTGCCGATGTGAAGAGCTGCTGCTTGAACAATGATGGAGTCCCAGAGAATAAAAGAAGAGTCTCTTTCTCTTGATGATCCCAGTCCCAGTCAGCCATAGGAGTAAAAGTCCCAGTCACATGCAAACCTTGGCTTCCTGCAGTGAGCAATCAGTATTATCCCCTGGGCCTAGGCCAGTTTCTTGTGTTTTCATCACACACACACACACACACACACACACACACACACTCTCTCTCTCTCATGTTAGTGTTTTCAGTACATATACCATATGCACACAAAGGACCTGATCCAGCAAGGAGCTAAGCAATTCTTGCAAACTGCTGAGCATCCTCCTGGATTCATTGCTCCACACTACATGAGGAAGTCTTGGAGAAATAAAACTCCTCTACATCGTAAAGATCCGGGGATGTGTTAGTGGGTTATGCTAAATGATTTTTCCCAGTGGGGTGTGGTACCGTGTCCCCCATTAAATGGTACAGGAGTAGGTCCACTCCCTTTGCTCACCGGGAAACTTAGGGACGGAAATCTACCTTCCTGTGGCAGAACTCCCCTTACAGGGCAGCGGCACCCCATATTGCCCAACACAGGCTGTGTCTAAACGACACAATCCTGGATTAACGGCTAGGCAGGCAAAAACTGTTGTTCTCCCAAGCTCTAATAAGAACTACAAAAATGGCAGCAGACTTTACGCATCATAAAGACTGAGCATTATGGCACCATGGGTACCCATCTGATTCTAGTCATAATCTCCTAAGCAGCCGTGCAAGCTGATATTGCAGACTCATGCATTGCAGATTCATGCGTTGATGTTAATGGGAGTTCCACGTGCAGGACACGCGCAGAACATGCCTCCGAGTCAGTGGATGACAATGAGTTCAAGATAAATCACTGCGGGTGGGCTGCTCTCTTTCTGCAATGGTTGGGAGTGATCCCCTAAGAACGTGCTGGCTGCAGGCTAGCTCCCAAGGAGGAAATCAAACACCTGTGTACCATTCTACAGCTGCACCCTCTTCAGAACACACCATAGGGCGTTCTGACAAACTTCATCAGAAAAAGAGTCCACTGGACAATTACGAAATAAAAGGCTTTCCCTGCCTTTGTCTCCCTGCTCTTCTTTAATCTCATGTTTCTGAAGGTATTTTTTCTCTCCGGTAACTTTAAAATCTCTCCTGGCTTTGGCTCACTGTGTAGAAAAAAGCAGAGTGATCTTCCTCGGTGCACTGATTTCTTGACACTCTCACCACTCTAAGACTTGCTTACTCCAAATTGAGTTTTGCGTTTACTCATTCGGTGCTTCAGGCAAAGTAACAAATACAACCACTTTGTAACGAATGAGGTATGCAGCCACTCGGTGAAAAAGCCTGCTAGCCACTACTGCCTGCAGAGCAGTGAATGTCTCCTGCTCTGCTAGTACAGTAGCATTCTGCCTCAGGGCCAAAGGAGTGATCTCATGGATAGTGGTGCAATATCCTAGCAGATGGGGCACCTGTATTTGGGAAGAATCCCCTCACTGAGGACTGGGTTCTGCCACCTTCCTTATTTTGAATAGTGCTTATTCAACAAGCAGCCCCGCTGGGCTGGATTCTGCCACTCTTACTCCCTCGGAGTAGTACCCTTCTCTACAAGAAGCTCCACTAATTTCAGTGGGGGTACTCATGGCGTAGGTTATAAAAAGAAGCTATGAGTGAGGGTGGCAGAATATTGGCACATTCAGCCTGAATCAATGGGCCTACTTGTGCAAGAAGGTGCGACTCAATGACCCTGATTCTCCACTAGGGCCAAACTGTGCTCGGCCATAGTGAGAGCAAGTGCCACAGGGAGCTAGTAGTAGCTCTCTAATCCTCATCTGCCCTGCTCCAGTGAAAGTGACAGCACCAGGGGCTCTGTTCTAATTTCCAACACTGATGTAAGCTCCATAACAAGCTGAGGGTCCGGTATTGTCCAGCTCACACACCCTCCTACCCCAACATGCCCCTCCTTCCACTTTAAACACCCTACAGCAGGGTGGGATGGGGCAGATGATGCAGGAGGTAACTACACCGCCTCTGCCAGTTTTATGCTAGAAGAGATTCCACCTTCCAGAAGAAATTATCCTGTGGAAATCCCCAGCTGGTCTAATGTCACTTTATTGCATTGTAAAGCAGCACAGTGAACTCCGAGGACTGAAAAATCTGACCCACTGTGAATGAAGGTAACAGAATTAGGCCTTAAGGATGGGGACACTGCAGAGTTCAAATTGCCACCCTTCCTTGGTTAGCCTACTGAGCAGGTGTGTAGCCAGAAGATGTCCTCCTTCTCTAGTGCCCCACCCTCCACACAGCTGAATCCAGATCTAAGAAAGTGAGAGAATACACCACCACCAACCACTCCCATTTCCATCTTTGAGGCCATTTCATTCCTTTGTAATTATTTGGAAACCCCAAAACCAGGATTTGACATTTGTTGGGGGAGGAATTACATATCAGGGCAGCATATAAATTTGAGACACTTGCCCCAAACTCACAGGATGAAGTAATAAGCCCCAAACTCTCAAAGCAGCAACATCCTGCCACAGCCCTTTGTGCAGTTTTACAGAGATGTGGGGCTCATGTCATGGAAATACAATTAATTAACCTGGAAGTCAAGTCTCTTTACTTGCTTTTTTCTCCTGTCTCCATGTCTTCACTTTGTTTTCTCTTCTTTTGTTCTATTCCTTTGTTCTCATTTTCTTTTTACCTTTTGCTCTCTCCCTTTAATTTATTCTTATTTTTTCCCTTCATCTCTTAAAAAACCCCCAAAAGAACAACCTCTCCCTTTTTTCTAAAGGTCCATCCCCTGTCTTCGCTTTCTTTCATCCCTTTTCCTCACTGAATTTTGACCAATCTCCTACCCAAGAGTTTAGCCTGCATTCTCCTTCCACTGAGTCTTATTCCCTGCAAGGCCCAGTTGCACTTTGGCTCTTGCAGCATGCACTTCTTTCTGCTTAATTTCTAGCAGGTGATGCCAATCTGACAACAGCTGCAGGAGGCACAACAGAGATAGACACAGAACCAACTTCTGCTGTCAGTGTCACCCATAAAACTTCTACCTCATTAAACTCACAGGGATTTAGGGGTGCTGGAAAATATTTTATAGTGGGGTCATTGATGCAGAGACCATGTATTTGGGTTATTATTACTTCAAGCCAGGGGATGCAACAGCAACCCTAGTTCCAGCACCTATGGGATTGCCCACTCTCTGAAAGTTAGCTATGGAAAATCAGAGCAAGCAAGTAGGATGTAAGAGGACACTTTGCCATGGAAGGTAACATGGCAGCTCTGTTCAGACCCCTGTTTTTGCACATGATAGTAAAGACTCTAATCATGGCTCCATTGCAAGTAATTTACTCTGAAGTGACACTGCACAGTGCTTCTCCAAGGAAGTTTTCTGTACTCCCAGCTGCAAGATAAGGATTGAGTTTGTGGCTGTTGCAAGGGATCGGTAGGGTGACCAGATGTCCTGATTTTATAGGGACAGTCCTGATTTTGGGGTCTTTTTCTCACATAAGCACCTATTACCCCCCACCTCCTGTCCCGACTTTTGACACTTGCTATCTGGTCAGCCTAGGGATGGATAATGAAATAAAAAAGCCATCCAAGATTAGCTTCCTCTGCTTGTGTCTGTGCACCTGGTTTGAAATGGAAAGTTAAAGAAGCCAAGTCTTTACATAGCTTAGAAAAATGGGCTATACTAGCATCAACCTGATTAAAATGCCTCACAAACATTCTATGACTTTAGCTCAGTGATCAATGGATGGTCACGAATCTCCTTAAGCAGAGGGGATTGTGATTAAGAAATGATAGCATCAGGATAAACCTACAGTAAAGAGCATGTTCTAATTGACTCAATAGGAGCAGCAAACACTTTGGTTGAAAAACAGTTTATTTTGTCCAATGATTTTTTTAAAGATCAAACTAAACTGCAATTTAGTGTAAAATATGTCATTAGATTAAGTAAAAAAATGCAACTGAAAACACAACCATTGCAAAGCCTGTCAGACTTTTCCCTATTAAATAACCTGGCTATGATAGCATCAGCAAAAAGAGAAGTGTGGACCTTATGAATGAATGAAGATTCTTCATCCTACAGTTTATGGATTGAAAAGAGTAAAAGAAAACACCTGGATTTCACTGTTACCAACCCTGGATATTCAGTCAGTCACTCCTCACCCCAAATCATGAGCTGCCTTAAAAATCATGAGATTTTAAAAAAATAATACGTTGTGGATTCCTTGTATTTGCCTATAGGTGTTTGAGACTTTAGGGTGCACTTGGGTCATGTTTTTAACCTTTTCTCAGCAACCAGGAGGGCTAGAAACTTAGTTTATTTTCAAATGAAGGCGGAGATTGTCAAGTAATTACATAACTCTAGAAACATGGACTTTAAAAAAACAACAACACAGCAAATACTGCAAGACTCACCTGAGAAATGGCAAACTGGTGTAACAAACATTGTGTAGAGAGACACATATGCATTAAAATACCATTTGAAATTCATAACTATTAGATGAGAAATACTCATGTAAATTTCAACTTCTCTACAGTTGTGGGTGGTTTGGGTTTTTTATCTTGCAAACTGACATATTGTGACTCAGAGAAGTTTGGAATATCACTTCTTTATCAGCTTCCTCCCTTTGCACTTCTAGACACAGTCCCACTAGCTGGCTACTGGGAACCATGCACTTATCCAAGGGACCATTCAGGAGCCTTGCAAACCCCACCAACCTTGTGGCAGACTTGGATGTTTGCCAAGAACAGCAGGGAAAGATGAGGTGGAAGGAAGAGCAGACAGATGGTCTGAATACTGGATTCAAGGAGGGAAGGTGGGGGAAGACACAGAGTCTTACAGCACAAAGATCCAGGGGATGAGATCAGGCTGGGATAGTAGCTGGAACCCAAGTGCAGGCTACAGGGAGAACTGTGGCTGTTTGATTTAGCTGCCATTGAGATTCAGAGGGATTCTATCCTCAGAGCAACACTAGCATGCATGGCTCCTGCGCTTTGTTTCACAAAGTCTTTTTGCCACCGGCTCCCCAAGTTGTTGCAGGTGCACTGGCCACTACACCACACTTCCCTCAGCTGTCTGCAGAACCACACCTGTACAGTGGTGCAGAGTAAAGGTCTGTAGCATGCAGAGGAAGCAGTTCCCCCTGTGCCATTTCTCTGGACTGGATAGCATCCTCTTCCCCCAGACTGGGGTTGGTTCTTGTGTGTTCCTAACCAACGTGGTAGAATTGGGATAATTTAATATCTTCTGCTCCCTCTCAGACCCCTCCCTCTTGTCTAGTTTTTCCTCCCATGGCATCAGGTTTGAAATTAGTTTGTAAGCTCCACAGGGAAGGGATCATGTTTTTTATCTGTCTTTTGAAGCTCCTAGTGCAGTCTTAGATGCTATAAAATTATAAGTAAATAAATAATTGTATGGGGGTTTTGTTTTTATTTCTTAGTAGGAAACAAAGTACAAAAACTGCTATATTTAAATCTTATCAAGGGTCTGCCTGGAACTGAGGAAGAGCCAGGATTTGCACATTTAAGAATGAACCTGTAATTTTAGCTTGTTCCATTGCGAGGGAAGTGTGTGTGAATCAGAAATGATTGTGCGACGTTACATAACACCCTGTCTGTGCGGCAAGTCTTAGAAACATGGAGCTGAAGGGAGGATGGAGTCTGAGCCTTCCCTCTGAATTTCCGGGCATTGTCATTTCAAGACCGACCCTTTACATTATTTAAATGCAGGGTTTTTTATTTAATTAGAAACAGCAGTAGGCTGGTTATATAATGCAATTAATTGCAGTATTAGAGGTAAAAAAAAATAGGGCATACAGATCTTAGACATTCACATGCAAAGTCATGTGTGGGAGTGAAAGAGACAAGGGTGAAATGCAAGACTTATCTATTTGATTATGTACTTTTGATGGGGGCAGTGATTTATTCCCTGGGTAATTTAATCAGAGTAATGAGCAGGTAGCTGAAGAAAAAGGAAGAAAGCTAAGGAAAAAAGAGCAAACACACATCTATGAGTAGGGCTCTACCAAATTCATGGCTGTGAAAAACACATCACTGACAGTGAAATCTAATCTCCCTCATGAAATGTGGTCTCCTCCGTGAAATATGGCTAGTGTACTGCTGGGGGCTCCTAATCAAGAGTGCATAGGTGCTTGCACATCCTATCATGGAGCATTCAAAGAACTTGTCTGTCCTTCTGGGCACACAGGGAAGTTATCAAAAGACTATTAACACTCGAGTGGTTTAGCCCAGTGGTTCTCAAACTAGGACCGTTGCTTGTTCAGGGAAAGCCCTTGGCGGGCCAGGCCGGTTTGTTTACCTGCCGTGTCCGCAGGTTTGGCCGATTGCAGCTCCCACTGGACGCAGTTCGCTGCTCCAGGCCAATGGGAGCTGCAGGAAGCGGTGCGGGCCGAGGGACGTACTGGCCAGTCCCTCCGCATACATCTTACGTATTTCCAGAGCACTCCTCCCCATGGTACTGTACCTAAGCACTATATACACTTTGATCTACTTACCATTTGACCTCATCTGTCCTGATACAGAAGGCATGTATCATTTGAATACAGCTTCTTCATTATTCATAACTTAATTGTAGATACTTTCTCCATCTTTACTCAGGTAAAACTCCCATTGGAACCAGTGCAAGTTTTCCCTGAGTAAGAATTGGCCCAGAACTTGTAATCCATGCCAAAGAAAAACACATAGGATTTGTCACTTCTGTAACAATGTATATGAAAATAATTCTCATGAAATCACGGCTAAAACAATTAGGAACAAACAAAAATCAAGGGCACCTCTATTAAATCTCATTAAAAATCACCCTTTGTATCATTCCCCTTCGCAGCACCCAAAGTCTCATAAATACAGCGATCTAATGAGAGTGCAGAGAGTTTTTTTCTCCAATATTTTTCTGTTCTATACTTAGCAAATGTCATAGTTTAATTAAGGGATGTCAAAGGAACAGAAAACTGCCCTGAGATTATCACCGCCTGCTGCTAGATATATACTGAGGTGAAGACAAGTGAGCAGGTCTATCATGCAAACAAGAGACTATGGAGAGGGGGCAGAGTTCAAAAATACTGACAGAACTTTTATTTATAGGGGTGGGCTGACACAGCTCTCTGTGTCGCCCTTTGCAGATGAACTCCTCGCTCCCTGTCTCTCCTTTGCAAGTGTTCCTGGGCTCTCTGACATCTGTCATGCCTACGCTCAGTCCCATATTGTCCTTTGAAGGAAGTTCACGCCTACACACGTCTTTCTCTTACAGGCATCTCAAAGCTTCTAGCAGGCAGACTCTCCTCCAAGTCCCCGCACACAGCGTTGGCATGGTTGTCCTCTTACTGAACCAGGATGTTTATGTTAAATAATTTCTATATCATCTAATAACTAATGTACACATCCTAGGAATATTTTGACCCCTGGTTCCAGCCCCATTATGGATACCAGTCTGAATAACTGACCCTTTACAAAATGCTCACATAGGGCCTGATTTAAAGCCACTGGAAGTCAGAGGAAAGGCTTCTGCAAACTTAAATGAGCATTGGTTCAGGACCATACTGAGATTCTCCTCTTAATGTAGCCTTCCCAGCTGCACATGTGACAGTAGGCAGCTCTTTATTTGTACAATAAAAATCAGGGTTCCAGGCCCTTCCAATTTTAGTATCCTCAGTTTCTAGGACCCTGTCTGGTCCCTGCTATGTTATTTGTTTTTCTACTTAAAAAGCAATCTAATCTTATTTTATTCTCCACAATGGCTGACTAGTACTACTGATTTCTCTGCCTCCTCTCACTTGGGAGAAAGAAGCTTATGTAATTCCTCTTTTACACATTCTCATTTACAAAATGAGCCAGAGGTGTTTTCCTTTCTTTATAAAAATATAATGCCTTCAAACAGGTCTGCGCACTGCCAGATGTCCTCATCTATTATGGCAAGAACAACTGCTCTGCTGTATTTGCACTCCCCGTCTGTGCTCCCAAGAATCCACTGCAGAAGTTTACAATTACCTATTAGGATGTTATATGCTGGAGGTAGCCTATGGATTCTGCCACCAAACTTGAGATACAATTAGTCTGATTTCCCAGTCATTGTAAGGAGGTGACCCAACACAACCCATGTGGTTCTTCTGACTTTCCAAACCCCAATAATATGGTACCTCTGCAACATGCCTGCCAATGTTTTCTTTCTGTGGAAAACCCTGCAGAAGAAACTATTCATTGAACTCCTTACAGAACTTATTGTATAGCTCTCCAATGAGGGAAGTTCAGGAGACTGCAAGAGGAGCAGGGAGTGAGGCCTAGAAACTCAGTGGAGCATGAGACACTGCAGAGAAAGTAGACTTTGTTCCCATGGAACCATGATACCTTTGCAGAAATTTCATGATGCCCTTTTCAGCAAGGGTTCATCTGGTATCACTGCTTTAACCCCTGCAGGTATGGAGGCCAGAGGATTTCCACAGTTCATCCAGTAAAGTAGGATGTATCATTTTTGTCTGATGAGTCTGACGGAGCAGAGTACCCATTTTTCACTGCACTACTATTAAATAGTTCCATTTTGAATGGTCAAAGAAATAATCTTGCTGTGCATTCTATCTGACCCAGGGTTTCACTTACAAGGTTCGTAAAGGGAGAAAACATACATAGTTCTCTGAAGCAAATATTTCACAACATATTTAGCAGAAGATAATATAAAACACAGAAACTATACTGGGAGGGGGATGACATAAATGCATTCTTTCACGCTGAACATTTTGAGCAAGGGAAAAGGTTTAGAAGAAGTAGGGCTTTCCCTGGCTTTCCCCCTACAAATACATCACTGAATATTTTTATAGAGAAATGCTTCTGATAAGCTGTTTTTTAAAATCATATTACTTAATTGTTTTTATGATCAAGCTGATTGGCTGACAGATTTCTTTTGTTATATCAAACACACTAAAGAGAATGTTCTTTTTTTGTTTAAATTCACACCTGTGATTATCATTAAAATACAGACTTTTGAAGGGTACAACTTTTCCTAAAGAGAGAAAATTTCACAGCTGGACACAGAAGAGACAGAGCTGTCTATGCGATCTTAAAAGATATTGCTGTATAAACATAAGATCGAGAGTATCCAGCATACTCCAGACATGCCTCCTTCATCCTCCAACACGTATATAGAGCTGCTCAGGTGACCTGAGATAAAGCTGGAGAGGTAGATTGAGATTGGGAGGCAGTGGGGAAGGGGAACATGGATGAGGAAGGGGGCAACTGAAGGCCAAGATGGGAGAGAGAGATTCGATGAGGAGCTGGGGGTAGGGAACTGGGGCTGGCTAGGCAAGGAGACTGGGGCTGGAAGTCCAATGGACTGAGACTAGGACTTGTGAACCATGAGACTGGGATTGGGATCAGAAGCCTAAGGAGCGGAGACTGGGACTGGGTAGGTGAGGAGAATGGGGACTGAGATGATGAACTGGGGTGGGGAAGAGACAGGACTGGGATAGGGACAGAACAGAAGGCGTCACACTTGGGGGGAATGGGCAGAAGAGTGTGTAACTACTAGAGCACACTCCCCACCAAGAACCTGTAATGTAACCAAGGAATGTGGAGTCTTATCATTTCTCTTCTGTTAGCAACTATTTGTGAAACCCAATGGCAAGGCATCTCATCCCCCTCTAGTGACGGTCCATGTAGCAGATAACAATCCTACTACTGCTATTAGATATTCCATTAGCTCAAGTGACAGAGGTTTGTGTGCTGGATCCAGAGGCTCCAACCCCGCTGATAATCCATGAAGAGTATTAACATGATGGAATATGATGGAATGTTTTTTTCAGTTTGCTTTTTTAAAAATGCAAGAAGTTACACACACAAAATGTTAAAAGAACACATAAGATTGCAAAGTCAACCACTCAAAAGTTAGGAAATGCCACAGTTAAGGTTGCCCATGCAACCATAATTTGGACCGCTTGTGGTTTTATGATATAGTCTTCGATTATATGATCACATATGATTTTTATACAGGACCTCTGACTCACTTTTTTGTAGGGTTCATAGCAGAAGAGAGTTTTTAGGAGGACAGTTAGGTGGCCTTGCAGATGTTTACAGGGAACTCTTTCCATGTACATGGAGCAGTATGGGAGAAAGCGTAAAAATGCTTGTTGAGTCAAAGTGGAGAACTGTATCCAACTTAAACTATGGGTGGAATTTCATCAGGCAGAATGTTATCACGTCAAATGGAATACCGCCAGAACCCTTTATCCTGCAAAACAAATGTGGGAACTTCAATGTCTGTCACAGATGCAGAAGGTTCTCATCTGCTCTCCTCTTGTAACATCTCCACTTGCCTGAGTGACTCCATCCCAACCCACCTCCTGGTCTCCCTTGCATTCACTCCCATCCCCTTCCTTTTCTCCTTAGCTTCTCACACTTCTCTGGCTCTTTCACCTCATAGTACAACGCTGCTTTAGGTTCTCCTATCTTAAAAAAAAACAAAAAACTCAACCTTGACTCCACTTGTCTCTCCAAGTACCACCCCATCTCCTTTTCATTTCTAAGTTCACTGAACATGCAGTTTACAATAACTGTCTGGAGTTCCTCTTCTCCAGTTCCATCCATTCCAATCTGGCTTCTGCCTCTTCCATGCAACTCAAAATGCTCTTGCCAAAGTCTCTAATGACCTATTCCTAGCCAAAGCTCGGACCTAATACTCCACTTTCATACTACTTACTCTGTTCGCCACCTTTGATGTAGTTGACCATGATCTTCTTGAAACCTTGTCCTATCTTGGCTTTTGTGGCTCTGTCCTCTCCTTGTTCTCCTCCTATCTCCCTAATTTCTCCTTCAGCATGTCCTTTGGATCCTCCTCTTCCCCCTTCCCCTCCCCAACCTTCTGTCTCACAGGACTCTGTCCTTGTTCCCCTTCTCTTTTCCCGCTACACCTTATCTCTGGGCAAGCTCAACAGCAAGCACAATTCAACTACCATGACTCACAAATCTACCTTTCTTCTCCAGAACTATCTCCTTTTGTCCATATTAAAATCGTGGCTTGTCTCTCTCTGACATCTCCTCATGGATGTCCAGCCATCAGCGCTTAATCTCCTTTCTCCCAAGCCCTCTCTACTGCCACCTTTTGCAATCACTGTGGACAACATCACCATCCTGCCTGTTACTCAGGCCTGTAACCTGGATGTTATATTCAGCTCAGACCAATCTCTAGGTCCTTACATCCAGGCTACCTTTAACTCCTGCAGATTCTTTCTGCATAGCATTCCTAAACTACTGCCTTTCCTACCCATCCACGCAGCTTAAATCCTTATCTAGGTACTCATGTCAATGCCTCAATTATTGCAACCTTGTTTTCTCTGGCATTGAAAAATGTGATCTTGCCCTGCTCACACCCATTCAGACTGTTGCTACAAACACTGTTTCCTTTGACCAAGTCACCCCTTTCTTTGCATCCCTCCAATATTACAATAAACATAAGGTCCTTGTGTTCACTTTTAAGACCCATCACTGCCTAGCCTCACCCTACTTATCATCTCTCATTCACTATCAAAATGTCCACTCCTGTCTACATGCTGCCAGCCTCCATCGCCCACTAGCCAAATTTTCCAACATGTTTTCTTTGTTTTCTTCCATGCTGCCCCCTCAACACTCAGGGGGCACTCCTATATACATCCACAAAGCTACCCTTCAAATCCCACCTTAAAACTCTCTTGGCAACTGTTACACCAGCGGTGTGCTGAGACCACTGCCTACCATTCAGACCAATATTGTCTTATTGTTTCCTTGTACCCTTCTGTCTGGCACTATTCATCTCACCTCTTACATAGATTGTAAACCCTTTGGGGAAAGAACCATTTGCTTTTTGTTCTCTGTACAGGTTTTAAATGTGTTGTGGATCCTTTGTGGTGAAGAGCACTATATAAACACAATATATTAATTTACTTCAAAGCATACAAAAAAATCTACTTTAGAAGATGTGGCTGCCAGATCACTAAGCACAGAAACCCCCAATCCTGCTCACAGGGCCGGCTCCAGGCACCAGCTTAACAAGCAGGTGCTTGCGGCGGCCAAGGGAGAGGGGCGGCACGTGCGGCAATTCGGGGGCGGCAGGTCCCTCACTCCCTCTAGGAGCGAAGGACCTGCTGCAGAACTGCCGCCGCCGATCGCGGCTTCCCCCCCTCCCCCCAATTGCCGCCGCCGGTCGCGATTGCGATCGCGGCTTTTTTTTTTTTTTTTTTGCTTGGGGCGGCAGAAATGCTGGAGCCGGCCCTGCCTGCTCAGACTGTTGTCTCTGTTCATTTAAATTGTAACCTCTGTAAAACTCACTTTTCAAACACCTTGCAGTTGTAACAGCAAATAATAAGTGGCATGACCGTTTTTTTCTCAGCAGTAATCTGGTTCCCAAGGGGATGAACTAGTAGCCTGAAGGCCAAGTGGTTTGTCACGAGGGACCAGGATTACTTCTGAGAAAAACAGTGTGAGGTGACTATAAATAACACATAGCTAGAAGCCAGCCAACACAAGCCATTTCATGGCTATTAATCTTTCTGTCAAGTGGGCCATCACTAACTTTAAATGCAGAATGTGACACTGATCCAGCTGGGGGGGTTAACAGGAACATCGGCAGAGAAGAGCAAGGGCTGGATCCTGGACCCACTTGGCTGTTTTTGTTTAGTTTGTAATTTACTGCCGGTCTCTAAAGCGTGGCTGTAAATAAAATTAAAGTCAGCTAAACCCCAGCAGGCTGCACAAAGTCAGGCAGCCAGCCCAGGCCGCTGGGTGGGTGGATGGATGGATGGATGAGGAGCCAGGGCTGGCTGCAGGGTGGGTCAGGCAGCTGGGTGGATCAGCAGCCAGGGCTGGCTGGGGTCAGGCAGGCAGCGCCGGGAGCTGGAGGCTCGCCCGTGGGAAGGAAAAGCCAGACAGTTAGGTGTCTGCAGGGCCCGACGTGCCGCCCTGCTCGGCTTCCCATTGGTGCCGGAGCGAGTGGGTGACGGTGGGCCCGGGCGGGCCGGCCCTGGGTGCGCCCCCAGGGGCTTGGCGCGCTTCGCTGTCTCGTTCGCCCCCTCCCGCGCCGGCCCGGGGGGGTGGCTCGGGGCAGGGCGGGGAGCAGCCGGGGGCGAGCAGCGCAGGGAGCAGCGTGCGGCCCGGCCTGTCTGGCTGCGCCGGAGCAGAGAGGTTGGTGAGCGGGGCCGGGCGCTGCTCGGGCTCCCGCCGCTCCCGTGCGGGGGCGCCGCAGGCTCCTGCCTCTTCCAGCCGCCGGGGCTCCCAGGTCAAGGCGGGCGTGGCGCGCACGGGGCCCGGCGGGCAATTCCCGAGCCCGGCCGCCTCCCCCACGCCTGCGGGCGGGCGGCCCGGAGCCAAACCCGCCTCCCTAGGCGCAGCCCGGGGCCTGGTCTGCTGCTTCTCCCCGCCCCTTCCTGTGTGGGGGCCCGTCTCCAGGGTCCCCTCGATGCGCCCCTTCCTGTGTGGGGCCCCCGTCCGTGTCCCCCGAGTGTGTCCCCTCCACGCGCCCCTTCTTGTGGGGGGCCCCCATCCTCAGTGTGTCCCCTCCACCCGCCCCTTCCTGTGGGGGGGCCGTCTCCAGTGCCCCTCCATGCACCCCTTCCTATGTGGGGCCCCCCAGTCCATGGCCCCCCTTAGTGTGTCCCTTCCATGCGCCCCTTCCTGTGGGGGGCCCCGTGCCCTTTCCACGCACCCCTTCCTGTGTGGAGACCCCCCCCATCTCCAGTGTTCCCTCCATGCACCTCTTCCTGTGTGTGTCCTCTCCATGTGCCCCTTCACACACCCTTTCCTATGTGGGGCCCCCCAGTCCGTGTCCCCCCTGAGTGTCTCCCCTCCAGGCACCCCTTCCTGTGTGGGACCCCCATCTCCAGTGTGTCCCCTCCATGCTCCCCTTTGTGTGTCTGGGGGGCCCAGCCCAAGTATGTCTCCTGCATGTGCCTCTTTCTGTGTGGGGGCCCCCATCTCCAGTGTGTCCCCCATGTCCCACTTCCTGTGTGTGGGGCCCCCGTCTTGGCCCCCCGTGCCCTTTTCTGTTTGAGGATCTATCCATTTTCTTTCTCTCCCTCAGTGGATATGCAACTTCCCCTTTCCACTGTCCCCCCTACTCCTGTGTCTCTGTCTTTTTCCCATGCTCTCCTTCCTCAGGGTTCCCATTTCTCCCCAACCCCAGTGTGTACTTGGAACTCACCCTCCCGGATGCTGCCTGGGGATTTTCAAGGTTCCCTGAGCACCACCACCAACATGCTTTGACAGGTAAAACACCTCTCCGCATGCACTGACTCCCCTGTGTCCAACTCGAAGGCACTGAGAGCAGCTCCAGCGCAGAATTGGGCTTGCCTTTCTGGCTTCATTGAGTCATTTTTGCTGCTAGCAGACTAAGTAAACTACGGATGGCCCCCCCCCCCCCATAATCTTATGACCTCTCCCTATGAAAGAGTGGGAAAAATATGGAAAGTATGGTATGCATTATCATAATCCTAAAACTAAATGTGGATCGTCTTCTCAAGCCAATTGCGCTAGCCAGAGAGATCATGGTTGATAGCATTGAACTAAGCATTGTAGAGTGATGTTCCCAGATCGGGCTCAATCATGCAAATCCAGGATTGAGCCTAGAACAATATGGGAAACTTAAAATTGTTTTATAATTAGGAACACTGCATCTATGAAACACTGTAGGTTCTCCAGGCACAATAATTATCTCCCTTCATTGGGGTTTTTATTTTCAATGTCACTTTAAAATAAGACGGCACAAGCATTTCTGATAGCGTGCTCTTGAATTTATGTAGTACTGTATATTAAAATCCGTGTGACTCTGCCTGCTACTTTTTCTGGCAGAACACATTGACAGATACAATATGGTGGGTTCCAGTCATGCCTTCTATCCTGTTGTACAAAGTCCATGGATTTTTATTTTATTTTGAATTTTATTTTGAATAATGGAACTGTTCATTTAGTTCAATTATTGACTGGGAAAGAAACGAGTACTATGTAATAACTCTGTTGGACTCATGGTGTATGTGTGCTGTTCTCATCTGCTGCAACCTCAGGTCTTCATTCCTTGACTACTAACGTTGTCTGTTAAACTGCAGTGGGAGTTCTGAGTATGTAACCCACGCACTGTCTGAGTGTAACCCACGCACTGTCTGAGTGTGGTGTTCTGTCCCATCTACTGGTACCGAGCCCACTTAGAGTTAAATGAGTCTGTTCTACAGCCTTAGCTAAGAGCCAGTTGGCTTTTAGCTCATGCAGTAGAGGCTCATGCATTCAGCTCCAGAGGTCCCAGGTTTGATGCCGACCACCAGGGGTCTGTCAGCATTACAAGTGCACACACAACGCAAGATTGGGCCCCAAACAGTCTCTTTGGAGGTATCTGTTTAATGCATTCTTCTTGCTTCCTTATGCCTAGAGGAAAAGTCTATGTGCATTCGTTGTCCCAAACCTCACTTTTCTCTACCAGTTACTATTTTCAAAGCTTAATGCAGGAACTTACTGAAAATTCAGCGTAATAGTAGAAAAAAATAGACCACACCCAGGCACTTGCACGGTGTTGTGTAAATCAAACTTCTGTTATCTGGAAAAGGTCATAGGGCCAGCTCAAGTGTAGAGTCAGAAAAAAACAGCTGGACTGACAGCAAGTTTGTGTGTACTGTCTGTTTATCAAACAACATTTGTTGTGCCAGGATGTGGTTAGCCTTTGTAGCAAAGAATCACAAACAAATTTCAGATGGCCTCTTGCAGACTGTTTTTTGTGAGAAACTAAGCAGGTAGCTTTACATTAGAACTGACTTCTCGGGCCTCTTAAATAGGTTTTTCTATTAGCTGATCTTTTAGCATTAGTTGAAAAAAATAAAGCTGAACTTAGAATTGTACAGTGAGTTAAATGATGGAATGGCCTTACCAAAAGTGTAAAGAGGTGGAAGTGTCTGGTTGTGACTTTGTTAAACCAGCAGATCCAGCAACAAGCTCTGTGAGGGCATGTTATATACAGAATAGCAAACAAAAGTCCAGTTTTAATTCATAATATTCTGAGCACAATTGAGGGAGATGGGTTATTTTATAATGTATGGTATTCTTAAAAAAAAGTTTTAGAAGTCTTTAGGCCACCTGTTGCTAAACAAATTAATCATAAATTTTAAGAAGCACATCCGACATTTCAGGTAGACAGGCTCTTGTTCTTTCTGAATGCCCTAAGCATGCGTTTGAATAATATACAAATGTTATGACCACTATAATGACACAGACTGTCCTATTTTATTGTTCACATAAAAAAAAAGTTAAAACTCAAAAGTTGGTTATTCACACTGTAAAGTATGCAATACTTCAACAACCACCACCACCCTCAAACGTATGGAAAAAGCAATAAGGTCTTTTATTTAGGCCTCTCTCTAGCACTTCATTATATGCTGCTGCACCTACCTGGCATGCCATTGACTTCCAATGGCTTTGTACAGCACATAGCCCACTTGGGGATTTTTGTACACTACTAAAGTATAACAACAAGGGGACCAGCTTCCATTAGATACAGTCCACATTAGTTATAGATATTTGTCCCAGTTGCTGGAGTAACTTAGTTTAATAGAAATAGTCATAATTTAACATGATCAATGCCTTTTTTTTTCTTTTTGAAAGAAAAGAACAAATGCCTTTGTTTCACTGCCACAGTTCTGTAAGTATCTTGGCCATCTCAGCATTTTCCTGTAACAAAAGTCTGTTTAATCTTTTAAGTAAATACAAATAGGTACAGATCACATGATTAATTTTCCTGCAGCACTGACAGTGCAGGATAAAATAAACTTCAGTCCTAGAAACTAAAGTTATGCCTTGTATTTTAAACATGTTCTTGTTTGGTGTTTCAATAGTGAGAGAAAGGTGGTAGGCAGTATAAATCAAATGAAATAAATAGCAATCTCATTGGCCATCTCGTAACTCAAGCATATACTTTGCCAGGTCAAAAGGGGAGAGATTTCCACCCCCACCCCCGGCTTAAACAGTTTCACATGATTACCAAGTCAAGGGAGCTTGAGAGTGGGGTCATTGTCCATTTTCCCCATTCCAAATAATTATTGAGAGTTATTAAAGCTGGTTTTTGCATGGGTGGGTTTACCTTGTCAACTCAATAAAGGAAGGAACTTTGAGGGGACTGACCTTTGGGGTTCTTTCTAACGTTGTTTCATCTCTGGGAATAGCTGGCCCTGTTGTGTACTCCTTGGAGGGGCTTCTATGTGCCTGCAGAAAATGCTCCCTTCACCCCCCCCCCCGGCAGAATTTTTGTGCGTCCCTGCAGAAAATGGCAGGGAACCAAAGGGAAGCCACGTGGGGGGATGACTATGGGTGCAGTTTTGGGGGGAGATTGCCCCCCTCCAAACAGAAGTTAGGCGGGGGGAGGGGTACACTGGGTTACATGCCACTGCTGCACCACTACCCCCCCGTTTCTGCAAGCACAGAGCTGCCCAGGTGAAGGAGGCTCCCTTGTCTCTGCTTGCTTGCTAACGCCGCCTCCTGGGTCCTAGTGCCAGTTGTGCTCTGCTTGTGTGTGCTGGGAGCTTTCCTGTTTTCTGTGCAACAGTGAATGCCAGTGGTGGTGCTTGTAGGGTGACCAGATGTCCCGATTTTATAGGGACAGCCCCGATTTTTGGGTCTTTTTCTTATATAGGGTCCTATTACTCCCCACCCCCATCCCGATTTTTCACACTTGCTGTCTGGTCACCCTAGGTGCTTGGTAAAGGGAGGTTGGGGTTGGGGGGGGGGAGGGGAAGAGGCAGTGGGGAAGGAGGGGGGTGGAATAGGGCAGGGGAAGGGGAATGTCGGGGTGAGGGAAGGGGGATGAAGAAGGAAAGGGGAATCGCGGGGGGGAAGCGAGAGCTGGGCATGTGGCTTCCCATCAGCAGCAGCTGGGGCTCCCCTGCCTTGTATAAAAAACCTGTTTGTCCCATTTAAAAATACAAGAATGAATAAAGTAAATACAGCTGGTAAAGTTGCAATCAGTTTGGGTTTTACCTGTGATATTAGAGGCATTTTAAAAAGTTTTATATAATTAAGCTAGTTTAGGACGAAATGTTTTGTTTTGAATGCTTTGTCAGTGTCTAAAAACTTCAAGGCTCTTGACAATACTGAAAAAAGGAAGCTTTGTGGGGCATGAGAATTCTAACTTTAGAATTGTTTTCTTTTAAAATGTTTCAGTACAGTAGTCACATAACATCAGTGGACCTTTTTACATGAATTTAAGTTTCTTGGTATTAATTTAATTCCTCCGACAGCAACCTTCGCACATTAACTATATTTTCTCAAACTACGATTGGCAGCTTATGTGATAGCTTCTCTTCCTCTTGGGTAAACCACTAACTACATAGTTTTGCTGGAACGATTTGTTGAAATTCAACACGAGCTTTGTGTGCGCACACCTTTGTGCGAGTAACCCCCCATCATCTTCCAGATGAGTTAAAATACTAATAAAGAACAACACAAGGAAAAGTTAGAATACAAAAATTCAGTGTATGTAAAAATGCACATGATTATGAAGCTCTCTCTCTCTAGGGACTGTTGGCTTTTATAAACATTAGTTGGTTAAACCATATATAGACAGAAAGAGGATCAGCAAGATATCTGCATGGTTTGTAGGGAAATTTGTTTCTAGCACATCAGGCAGTTCCAAATAATGAAAGGGTTGAGGTGGTGATTATAATGTGGAAATATGACCAAATATCCTAGACCAGGATCATCCTTTCCCACTAAAATACATGCAGAAAGGAATCTGGATAGGGAGGAGTGGGTAATGAAAGTAGCTCCACAATTGAGTGACCATTCCAGTTTAAACAGTTTTTAAGCAACTTATATGCAAAATGTCAGACTAATGCAAATTAACACTGCTGAGTTATAGCTAGAGTGGAAAACAGTTAACTTTAAATGTGACCTGCAAATAGACATGAGAAAAAACAACAAAAACGCCCAACAGCTTTTGAATTGCATGTGGAATGTCACACACAATGCAGATGGAGGATGGCCTGTACAGGTGAGATTTTAATTTAGAAGAAAAATTTGTATATTTTTCTTATTTAAAATTTTTATTCATGGTTTCAGAAATTACTGTGACAAATATTAAGTCAAGAAAATAAATGTTATATTCATAATCACATGGCAACTTTCAAGATCTCATGAAAGTTAAAAAAAAAACCAAAAAAACACCAAACCTACAACTTTTTTAGAATTAAAGTTTCAACAAAACGTAGAGTACAAAAATCTAAACATTAGGAAAGCAAAGTAGCAAAATTTGGTAACTTATATAGAACTCCCTCCCAATTTAAAACAAGGCAGTGCTGATTTAAATTGTTCTGTTTTTCTAAAAGTTATTTTCAGTTCTATAGAGTTCATTCTTTAAAACTGAAAAGTAACATATACATTACATACATATAGGAGATAGGGTTTACCTTACTCCTTTGATCAACTCCTGAATAATAACACTTTTCATTTTTAAAGTCATTTACAAATATTAACTAATTTATCCTCACAACACCACAGACAGGCAAGTAAATATTACTTTGTTTTCCAAAAGGGGAAATGGAGACAGAGTCAAGATCATGCCTAGAGTCAGAGGTGAAAGTAAGCTGGTACGCCCCGGTACGGCGTACCGGCAAGAGCCGGTTTGCCATACCGGGGGGGCCTGGCTTCCCCAGGGGGCAATTTAAAGGGCCTGGGGCTTCAGCTGGAGCCCTGGGGTAGGGCTGCAGGACTCTGGGGGCTATTTAAAAAGTCCAGGGCTCCCGCTGCTTCTACCGCCCCGGCCCTTTAAATAGCCCCCAGAGCCCCGGGCTGCTGCTGCTACCCCGGTGGGGGGGGGGGGAGGGAGGGAGGTGCACTTACCTTACAGGGTGGGCTGGCTCTGACTCCCTCAGCCCCGCCCCTTCTGCCCTAGGCCCCGCTCCTTCCGGGGCCAGAGCTGGCCCCAGTGTACCGGTAAGTCACTGGACTTACTTTCACCCTTGCCTAGAGTGTGGGTTAGGATCAGCAATCCTGTCCTGTGCTCACGCCACTAGATCGTGCTGCTCTCAATCTGTTGTTGCAGTCAGCTTCCAAAAGAGGTGTGAAGTTGTCCTTGCTGGCCCAAAATACAGTGATCTTCACTGGCTATGGATGTCATAGGGCTCAAATGGGAGTGGGAGTTGAAGAAGTATAAGAACCTAGAGGGAAGGCCTTGTGCCATTGAATACAATGGCAGTCAATGGGAGTTCTGCCATTGTCTTCAATGGGGCCAGGATTTCACCCCTGTTTTTCAGAGATGTGCCTTCACCTCCCATTAGTTTTAATTAGAGTTGGGAGTGGTCAGCATCTCTGGAGAACCAGGTTTTAAGCTTAAACTTTTTCCTGGTTATTTTGGTGCTTTCAGCAACACACAGTTCTGAAGTTGCTGGATTTTAAGAGTATATTTTCAAATCAACTTCAACTATGCTGGTATTTCTATACCATATACTCCTCTCCGCAAGGATAGATTTTCTGACAGTTTGGTTCCCCCTCACCCTCAATTAGGAGTGCTAAGCTTTGTTGAGTTTTGACTCAGTATAGAACAAAATATTTGAAAAGGTATACCTAACAGAAGGCTAACAAGGATTTGTGACTCCATAAGTAGTAATGAGCACCAGGGAAACAATATAAGGATTGGCATTTATGTTGCACTGGTTGTGGGACTTTTTGTTGTTTCCTGTCTGTTTCTCAGTAGCATGTTTAGTAGTGGTTATAAAATGACTGGCATTTATCTGATCTAGAAGTGACACACATTACGTCATTGTCATGGGGGTCAGTGGCAATTAGTCTCCAAAGACCAGCCAAACAGTGCTCCTGGGTACAATGGTCCGGTGGCAGGCTTTACGTTGATGGGCTGTGTTCTTATAGGGGGGGCAACCTCATGAACAGCTTAGCAGCATGTTACAGCTTCACACCCTGAACAGAGCAGAAAAGGCCTTTTTCCTTTATTGGATAGAGGAATGCTCATATGCACATACCAGCATGTGTGTTAAAAGACAGTCACATGTTTCTTTAAACAGGACAAGGCTAATGACTTGCAATTGTTTCCATCTTGATTTTTAGTGGCATTTTACAAAGTATATTCCAGAGATGATGTAACATATGATCCTAATATAATTAAGCCTAGCAAGAGTCATATATATTAGTTATCCAGCAGTTATAGTACAGTAATGATGTACAAAGGTTGTTAACTATCAGTTAGGTCACCAGCTGTGTATAGCATAGCCTATTCAGCTGGAAGAGGATGCTGAATTGAACATACAAATAGAGATACTGTAGTAAACATAATGTCTTGAGGGCTGAGGAGCTGTCTTTTTCTGAGTATCGAGTAATGGTTGACCTCCATTTTGTTGGCCAACTTTGGAGAACTAGTTTTTAAATGATAGTGAGTGTTTTTGTTTTCAGGAGATGGTAATACCACCTCTGGCTCCTATTCATACCTGATGCACGTGAGACATAGGTCTTTCCTGTGGAAATCTATATAATATAACTGAATGGCCTAGAAGTAGTTAACACCAAGTTAATATTAATTTCAAATAAGATTGAGCCCAAGGGAAAGTCCAGCAGATGAGGACTTTGGACATATGGTTTCCAGTTAGTTACTGATTTATGTATTTTCAGACAGGTGGGGGTATGATACTACTGGACGCACTTTAATGTAATTCCTCACAACCATGATATCTACAGAATGGGACTTTCCGCCAAGTTGGTACCAGTTGTGCTGATTAATTTTGTCTACCTGTGTCTCTAAGCCACTGTTTCATGTATTGCATCTCCTCATTTAGAGCTGGAAAATTTAAGTTGTTGCCTATTTATTTTTCCACTTTATAACACCTATTCAGAGACCCACACAAAGATCTAATCTGTATTAACATATTGTCATTAGCGCCTCTTAAATCTGCCCCTCCACAGCTCTTGTTAGAGATGGTGTGTGATAATCCTAGTTTTCTAGTTATTTTAAAATCAGCTCATCATCTTGCATCACAATTCAGGCTACACATACTTAGGGTGAGGATGGGTGTTTAATTCAGGAGAGAGCATGTCCTTTCTGTAGAGTATTGTTATGATGAATATTTTATTTTATTTAACCAAATGGTTTGCCCAAGGGGACACAGCCTACATTGTTTTATACAAAATATTGTATTTCCACAGGGAAAAGATCTTTGATACTAGATGCTATATAGTCTAGCAGACAATTGCATAATGAGATTCAATGGCTGGAAGATGGTTAGAAAAATTCAGATGGGAAATAAGACGTACATTTTTAACAGTGAGATCAATTAACCATTGAAACAGAGTACAAAGGATTGTAGTAAATTCTCCACCAAGTGGAATTGTTAAATCAAAATTGGATATCTTTCTGAAACATATGGGATGGTTCCATTACAGGTAATCAAGCTTGATGCAGGAATCATTAGGGGACATTCTATGGCTTGTATTATGCAGAAAGTTACGCTAAATGATCATAATGGTACCTTAAAATTTATGAATTGCATGTTGATTAAATCTGTATGATGTCTAAATAAAACTACATTTATGAACTTGTCAGCCACAATAGAAACCTGAGAGAGATCATTTTCTGCAGTATGATGTGTGAGTACATTGTTACTTCTGTCATTCATACTATACATAAATAGTTTCCTATAGAGATAATGGATTATATTTCAGCAAGTCTCATCTAAAGATAGTGATGTAAAAACAAATGGGAAAACACCAAGGTTAATGGAATTCTCAACTATATTATTTCCACTACATTACTTAAGATTCACACCGCAATGTAAGCTCCAGCCACTGTACTTTGTTTAAAAAAATTAATACATAGGAGATTGGGATGGTTAGTTAACATTTGTTGCCCCATATATTTATTTATATAGCGCCACAGGTGGAAACAGACAGGAAGACAAAATCTCTGCAGCAATGAGCTAACAATCAAAGGGCCTGGATTCTGCACCCTTTCCTTAGCAGAGAGTAGCACTTTTCCCTTACAAGTGGTCCCATTGCCAATGAGTAAGTACTACTCAACATGGGGGAACAGTGCAGAATCAATCCCTCAATGAGATATAGGCACTAAACATTTTCCCCCTAAACAGAAAAAAAAATGGACCAGGTGCCAGAATGGGAGCAGATAGCATCGGAGAGATAATGGGTGATGGAACGCTAAAGAGGTAGGAGTGAATTTTAAGAAGGGATCTGACAGATGATGGCTGTTCAAATGTAAAAGCTGGTTTGAACTAAGTTCTGGTGTTCTTGCTTCTGTGTTGGTTTTTTTGGAGGGGGGAAGCATATGCTTCAGCGGAGCTTTTGCCAGCTGTCAGCTTGTTTCCACATATACAATAACTACATCCTGGGATTGTGACTGCATTTAAATTGCCTGAGACTTCCTTTGATTTGGCATAATTATTCAAGTGGTTTTAGTTTTCTTTTTCCTCACAGTGTGATGTAATTTCACTTCCAAGCATCAGTGTGTAGTCAATACTCAAGTGCTCAGATACTACAGAGAGGAGTGCCACAAGTGCCCATGAGAACATCATAAAAGTAGGATAAATAAATTAATGCAACTATTTTGTATAGTGTCCCTTATACACATCACAGTTTTAATCTTATATAACTAAGCATGTTTGCAGTGCCATTTGATTGCAGCTTTAGTATCACTTCCATACCTGACTTTCCTTTCTAAGTTTATCTCACTGTTGGTTATAAAAGTGTCTGAAAAAAGGGGGTTTATACTTCAAGTGCTGACATGATGAGTACTGTGTATAGCTACAGGGTTATGTGGCTAATGTTGTAGACTACTGTTGGAAAGATATTTGTCACTATAGATTTTGCTTGTCATATGCAGAGATGACATGCAGATCTCCCCTTTGAAAGATGGATAGTCATTCTGAGATCCATCCACCCACAAAAACCACAAACATGCTGCTTTACTCAAATCTTTACTTTAACCACTACTTTGTGATGCAAAACTGGTGGAGTTTTTGGTACTTTTTGTTTAAAATGAAATCTTTGTAGGGGTTTTCCAGCATCTTTGCTATTTGCTAAAAACAAATCAGCATTGTACTATGGCATGGGACAAGAACACAGTTCAGTTTACTTTTAGACATGTTTGACATTTATTAAATTACAATATTGAGTCTGAAGAAAGCTGGATAAGGTAGTTAAAAATATCAGACTCAAAGATCTCTCACCTCCCTGCAATATTTAGCACTTATTTCACCAATACAAATGTCAGCTTCACATTTGTGGAGTATTTGCACTATTTCTACTCTAAGAATCATCCTATCATGATTTGGTATCAGTCATATCTTTAAAAGATTAACAACATGGTTATTTCATTTGTAAATGCAAATACTTGATGTTAAGCATTAAGGTTGTACAGTTAAGCTCTTAAAAGTCAGGAAATACACAAGTTAAGGTGTATACACTGCAGAGTTTAGGAAACCAGTCCCATGATGATCAAAACAACATAGTCTCATTAAAAAAAATAAATTCAGTGTTAGAATCTTCAAAGTTTCCGTGTGTCATACTGCCGCAGCTACTTTTAATGACCATTTTGGACATTTTTGCAGGTGATACATTTTATGCATTAGTCTTTTAATGTACCATTTTAGGCATGTTAAGTGTCTGGAAAAATTAAAGAATTGTTAGTAGGACCATGGAACAGAGAAAACACAAGGCAGTGTCTTCAGATGCTTATCTTTTAAACGTAAAAGGAAAAGTACTCCAAATAAGTTTCTCTTGTTCAAAAATACAATAGGCAATTTTAAAAAAACCTATTAAGTATGTGTGTAGGAGCATTTCCCAGTCTTGGAGACAAGTTGAATTGTTATGTGGAGCTATATTATGACTTGACTGACAAAGTATCAATCAAGACTCCATTATATAACAAGGTATCCATCACACAAGCTCTATTGAGAGTCCCTGCAGTGAGCACACAGACCGTAATCCAAGTTTCTTTGTCCTGTTCTGTGCCAATTTGCTGTAAAATGATGACAAGTCTAGACTGTCTTTGTAGCAATCATAGGACCACTGCATTACAACTATATTTTCTAAACATTTTTGCATTGTCTTGATTAGCATGTCACCTGCTTCATTAGTGAAGAAAATTCTCAGCCAGCAATTCAGCCATTGATGCAAAGTGAAAAATAAGTGGAGATACCTCACCTCTATAACTTTCCATTATTAGTAAAACTAGCAGATTCTTTGTTCCTCTTCAGGAAAACATGTTCAGGTTAGCCACAGACAGTTATTTTAAGACAAATTATTATACCCCCAAACTTTAAAAGATGGGAATCTCATTTTAAAAGTCCTATGAATCTGAGAAATGTGGTGTGCAGATAGGACTGGGAGGCAGATTAGAACTTGAGAGTTCTTAATTCTTTAACTAACTACCCTCTGTAAGCAGCATCAAGTCACTTACTTTTCAGCTACGGAAAGTGAGGTAGAGAGATTAATTGCCTCTCACAGGGGTTGAGGGGAGTAGGTTGCACCTTCTTCTTGGTTTCCCCTCATTAAGTTGTTCACACCCAAACAAAATGGAACTCCTATAAAACTAGTCAAGCTATTTCTCCTATAGATTGAGTGGGGGAAGACTTTTTTTTTTATATGTTTGAAAAATATTTACGAGGTACTTAGAAAGTCTGGTGTCATCTAATGTCCTAAATTAAATATTTCTATAGCAGTTTATATATATTTTAAGTTTTAAACAGCATCTTCCTTCTCTCTTCCCCAATTACCTACCAGTCAGTGAGATGGAAACGAAGTTGTGGGGCTCATATTATTTACTCATTGAGGAAAAACATAGGCTTGGCTTTATACACATTAAGAAGGAAGGTAGAGTCTCTGTCCTTTACTTCTGTACTCACGTTAGGGCTGTGGTTTGGCAGTAGTAGTTTTGTTCCTGGAAGTTACCTTTTGCTGTTAAGTTATTCCACTAAATTAAAAAAAATTACATACCAACTCCAGACCTTTTCCAGGATTTCATATACTGGATAATGGTTCATTTCAGATCTGTCTTTAGGAAGGGTTATCATATGGTTAGAAAATTTTTTACGAGCTAGACAGTAAGTCTCATAGGTCTTCTAATGTATAGACGTGTAAGAGTCTTGAAGTTGTCACTCCCCTCTTGGATCCCAACACTGAATCCCGGATTAAAGATATGATCAAGCATCTTGGGTTAAAAGCATTGATGGCACCTGTTTTTAGAGCTGGAGGAATTTTTCCTTATCATTTACAGTCCATGATATGCAAATAGTGCTTTAGGTCTTCTCTAGTAAGTTGCACAATCAGCTTTTGTTGGATACAAAAGATTAACAGCACATAAATGTTGCACTTAAAGGTTCTCAGTTTCTCTCTTTATGAAGTTCAGGTAGACATGATCTGAAAAATTTGAATCAGGAGTTGGAATCCCCTTAAACTTGGCTGTGATTGGAGCTGGGAGGTTTTTTTGGTCCCATTTCTACTATTTATTTGTACTGCGGTAATGCCTACAAGCCCCAGTCATTGTTACGGCCAGGATCCAGCACCACTGAAGTAAATGGGAGTTTTGCCACTGACATCAAGGAGGGGACCTTTTCCCTTCTGTTTTTTTTCCCCACACGGGAGAAGTGTGAGAATAAGGAACACAAGACACAAAGAAATTCAGGAGAGGAAGACTAACTTGATTCTTTCATTGATTGATTCAGTGGCGATGTGGGGGGAGAATGACAAATATTACTGGATGGAATATCCACTAGAGCAATAAATAACCAAAGTACCAAAAGACTTGGTGCATACCAAGTGCTCATTTGCAAAACTAAACATTAAAAGAAAATAGCTGACAGTGTTTAGTCTGACAGTGTTAATTTTTTGGGGGGAGGGGAGAATGAAGGGCAGAAAGTAAAACGAAGCTGTTGGTATACTTGAGAAATTAAAAAAATTTCAAGTCATAAAAATATTTCTGGTTACAGTGGTATTAATCAGGATTCCCTCCCCCCTGTTCATTGCAAATTATGATATTTCATTATGACTTTGAGCAGTGGTTCCTACCCTTTGCAGACAACTATCTTTTTACCACATTGAGAACCTATTAATTGTACCACAGCTAGTTCCTGCTGCCTCCCAGTCAAGTGTGTGCACTCTGATCTGTAGTGATTGCTCTTGAGAGCACTGTGCTTGGGTTTGGAGTGTGTTTTAAGCTCTGTTGCAGGTTTCAGCTTGCACGGGGTGGACAGAACAATTGCTGGGACATAGGCTCCCTATCCTTGCTCTGATGAAGAGCCTCTGAGCTAAGGCATCTATCATAAAACCTTGAGAACCATCCCTAGAGAGATTTATAGAACATTGTAGCTTCCACTGTCAAAGGCCAATTATTTGCTGTTAATAAAAGATCACCCCCTCAATGGCTCATTTCAGCATTCTAAGAACATTCTTACCTTTTCAAGTATTCTAGCTACCCAATTGTGTGGTTTTCATGTAGAGGAATGTTAGCCTAATAAAAGGAACATGGATTAGGATAGCAGGTTTAACTAATACAATTCCATGGGAAGGGAACAAACTACCAGCAGTCTGTCAACCGTACAGTATTATTCTGCATGATTTATTTAAATATTTCTATTTATGCATTTACAAACTTTCGTAGCTTTCCATCCATAACTCTGCTGTTGTTTTAGACACTATTGCAGAGGAATTTTAGCTATTGTAAAAGGAGGTCCATGTACAAAACTAGGTGACAGATATAAAAAAAGAGGTTCCTTTCAGATTTTTCATACCAGGAACAAAAGTGACCAAATGGAGGGAAAACACAAACTCAATCCCAAACAAGAGGCTCTTTCATAAGTACTACCTATGTCAGTGCTCAACTACAAGTCCTAAAATAGGATAGTTCATACTTCAATGCTGCAGTGCATGTTTGTTAATACTCCTGGATGGGAATGTGCGTCTCTAATGAACAAACCAAAAAAGAAAAGGCTACATGGGGAACGTTAAGTTCAGAAACCATCATTTATGGTTTCTAAATGATATGGCACAAAACTCTAAGAAATTACACTGATTTACCAGCAGTGTATTTTCATCCCAAACTTAATTTTGCATAAAAAGTTCCCTTTAAGAAATTTGTTGAATTGTTCGAAAACTAACATTTGAGCATCTGGGCCCCTCTGAATTTAAGAAATAAATCACTTGAAACACCCCTCATAATCTGGAGGCTTCCAAAGAATATTTAAGAACCAAATTTTTTTTTTTTTTTTTTTTAATTTATACCAATTTAACAGCTCAGATTCCCTGGGAGGAAGAGGCAGCCAGATATGGCATTTCAGGATATTTACATGCATGGTACAAAAATGCCCAGGGGTATGAAACACCAGGAATACAGTTTGGCAGCACCCTCATTTACACCTGTAATTTTAAACTATTTATTACATTGTACTAACACACCAGATTCAAAGATGTGCACTCCCTTTAGGATGTTCAGGAGTTACCAGTATATTGTGATTGCATATTTAATATTGCACAATTGTATAAAAACATAAATACTAGCTATTCTCGTTTTTAAATACAAAATACAAGTCACATACTTTAGTCAACCCTTTTCAAGTGCAATTCAAGGGGTCTCTATGGTCCTTCCAATAAAAGGCAATTTTCATACTTTTGGCACAAGTATTACCCCCATCACATGCCAACAAGATCTAATTACAATACATATGCCCAGATTTTTATAGTAGCAGTCATATACATACATATAAAAACAGGGTATTTACAAAATGAACTAATCATACATAGAAGCAGCCTTAGTGGTTGAATCTGAACTCTTGTTTAGCATTATTCATGGTGTTTTGAGAGGGATATGCGACCCTTTTGATTTATGCTGGTTGCTGTGGGTTCACATTCACGGGAGGAGGATGTCCTAGGAGACCAATACGCTGTTTCTGCTTCCTCTGTTCTGTCATCTGGAAAATTAAAAAGTTTGCTCATTAGACCGAGACACTTCCTGTACGTCAGCTCACAGAATGAACCATTGGTGTATTTGTGGTTAGGTTTATTCTGAAATCCACTTTCTACAAATAATGCACTTCCGGCTGCTATGCCAAACATGAATAGATTAAAAAGGCAATCATAGCCCCTGTTTTGTGAACCTAGCAGGGATATCTGTGAACCTGCTCATGTGACTAAGTATTCAGAGATGACGGATGCTGTTTTGCAAGAAAAATGTTATATGAAGGGCCACATTACTGGCACGAAAAAACCTAGATGGTAGCTTTCAAAAACTTCTCGTGTGGATAATTCTCTGTAGACTTCCCACTATTTCCACAATCTATTTGGGGAAAGTAGGGGTACTGTATGTTGGGAGACTCCATCTCAGTCTGGAAATATCTAACTGTTTGTGGAAATTCATTTCAATACCCCAGCTCTTGGGTAACAAGAATGCAAACATCCCTCCTGATTTGCCAAAGCCCAGATGAGGCAATAATGCAAAATAAGGGACACAGGAGCAAAACTACATATTTTTCCACAAAACATTTTCTGTAACCTCAGTCCCAAAATTCTGGATGTTTGCCAATAATAATTTACATCAAATGTAATACCACCACAATTTTGAGAGGGAAGAAGGTATACGATCTAAAGAGTGACACTCCTAATAGAGAAGCATATCCCTTCATTATTATGATGCAGAGCACTGCAAAGCAGCCATCATCCATGTTTCTTTGCATTCAGCCCCTCCCAACACCTTGTTAGAAATCTGCTAAGGTCTGAAAGAATGAACACACCAATTTAATCAGTAACACTGGCATTTCTGTGGTCCCCATCATTCTAGTAGATGAGTATTTCTTGAACATTAATGAATTTAGCCTCACATCACCCCTGTGAAATAGGTAAGTATCTCCATTTTACAGAAACTGAAGCAGAAAGAGATATAGGGTGTGTTTACACGGCAATTAAAAACCCGCAGCTGGCTGTGTCAGCTGACTTGGGCTTGCAGGATTCGAGTTCAGGCCAAACGTCTACACTGCAATTAAACAGACCCCTTAGCCTGAGCCCTGCGAGCTGCCATGGGCCAGCTGTGGATTTTTAATTGCAGTGTAGACAAACTCGTAGGGCTTGATTTTCAAAGGTGCTGAGATGTAAGTGCTCAGCACTTCTGAACAGCAGGCCTGAAGAGACTTGCCCAAAGTCACACAGGATATCTTTGGCAGAGAGTAGAACTCAGGCTCCCCAACTCCAGTCGATTCTTCCTTTGATAACATAGGTACTGTTCAGCCTCCATCACATTACCATCACAATGGCTGCAAATTCCAAGACTTACATAAAAGTGCTGAGACCCAACCTTCTTACTGCTCACCCCCCATGGCATTACTTGGTCAACACACAAAAGGGCCGCAATCTTGTTCCATTTTTATTGCTTCTTCCCCTGGACTGAGCATACTGAGACTTAATACAAATAAATGGAGCCAGGCTACCATGCATCTGTCAACTTAGAATTTTTTAATCAATACTCCTTCTGTTTTGTTTTCAGAGTTACTTTACTATAATAAACATTTACATTGAATAGCAAGTTGTAAGAAACCAGTCTCTAGATATTGCTCTGACTACCAAAATTTAGCATCCGAACCAGATACAGCTTATACAATAATTTTTCATTAAAAAGTTGAGCTACAATGTGAATTTCCACCATTTTTCATATCCTATGAATTGTTATTGGCCCTTGTTTTGGCTTAGAATTCATTTGAACCAAATAGTGCTTTTTCTATCATATCTATATTCATGCAAGGACCTAAGGTTACTAATCAGTGTAATTCTTCATTTTTGGGACATTTCACTCCAAATACTGACTAACATAATTGATAGGGAGAGTAAATCAATACCAAGATAACAGATAGCCTGTTTGCATTTTCAGCTCTCTACCAGTAAACACACTTGAACAGATTTACATAAAATCTATATGTTCAGAGACTGAATAAATTCCCCCTTTCTAAGGTCAGGAATTGAATAATTAAGTTTGGAGTTTGCCATGGCAAGATGAATCAACCAGACTGGATTGCCGTGAACAATCTTCGGAATGATCCTTTTACTACCACCTTTCATTAGAGGACTGAAAAGCATTTTAAACACCATTAATTAATCTAATCACCTCCATGATGTACATATCTGTAAATATGCTCCTTTAACCAATGGGTAAAGGTCTCAATCTTACTTTCATGGAAGGACACGGATTCAAATGGAGCTGAATCATGTTGTGTCTTTCTCAACGTCACACCAAAGGAGTGGAGCAGCACCCAAGCCCTAGCTCAGTTCCCCTATTCTAACCCCTAGATTTCCTAATGCTATATGGGGTTTGAAATTTGTGTTATTTTTGAAAATATAATTAACTACTTAATACGAACGGAGAAAACCTATTGGTAGGTTTTATTTCCATTATTCTGTTATTTCCACTGGACAAATTAATAAAACATATGCTTTCAGAGGGGGCAAGGTTTTGAGTAGCAATTGGATTCAAACAATTAGATATGAAGGAGGCACACAAAATGGTAAAATAATGAGGAAAGGATAGCAGTTGACAAACAGAATGCTAAATTTTGATATAAGTTTAGTTAACAAGAGGAATTTATTTTTTTAAGAAAGCGTAAGCTGACTAAGTGCAAGTTGAAAACAAAATGATACCTAGATGCAGAATCACATTGTTCTAGTAGGGCGTTTGGAAGCGTCAAAGACCCCATGGAGCAATTTTTGTCTTGATCATCACACTTAACTGGAGAGTGAGTTACTTTTGTAGCTTGTTGCTTTAATGCCTTTTGGCTTTAAGGATATGCCTATCCTTCATACTCATTTACAGTAATGAATTAAAAATGGTCAGATTTTCAGTTGTACCTGGTGCATTTTTATTTTATTTCAAAGGCATTTTCAAAGTGGACACACAGAATTTCAGTTTTAATGACAGTTATAATCCCCAGAAACTTGTAGGATCACTCAGATCACAAAGCAAATGAATGAAAGATTTGCCCTTTATTTGATTCAGAACAATCCCTGAGCTAGCTCCTCTTCCTGGAGACGGTTCTTCCTAATATGATGGAGAGATGTACTGGTTTCGTCTCATAATTGGAGCATCCTGCAACTTAAGCAGGGTTATCTCAGTGACAGTACTTAGGGGAATTCCTAAGAGCTATCACATTAATGAAGCTGGTTTCCTCTTCTGCCTTTGCAGTGAAGTAGCTATCTAAAAGCTCATTTTCACAAAGAACAAGGGAAGGTTCTTAGTGCTTGAGCAGTGGAAAGTTGCAAGCTTTAGAAATAAATACATTTGGGGCATGATCCAAGGCCTGATTGAAATTGATGGAAAGAATCCTATTGACTGCAGTGGGTATGAGTCAGACCCTCTAACAGGAAGACTTACGTCACGTGTTTAAGATAATTGTTTCCAGGCAAAGTGGCATGACAGCTACCCAATGAGTATATTAAGGCATAGATAAGAGAGGATTTGGTTTGGAGAGAAACATTACGGAAAGTAGCAAAATCCTGGAGCTCCAGATAAGATCATTGCAATTATAGAAGCTATTTATGAAGACTTCTGCAGTGCCATAATTGGTGAAAAATTAAGCAACTGGGTCAAGTCAAAGTGTGGTGTAAGACAAGGAGGCATGGAATCACCATCACTTTTCATCATCTTCTTAAACTGGACACTAAATGTTAGACCAGTTGGAGGGCTGGAGATTGGATGATCTAGAGTTAAATTTGTAAACCTATGCAGATGATGATGTGCAACTGGCAGACACATTTGAACTGATAATATTCTTTGCTACCTTGGAAAACTGTTGCAGTCGACTTGGACTTGGACAATAAATGCTCAGACGAAAAAGTGGTTGCATCTTGGAAAAGGGATAATAAATAAAGTGTTGATAGAACAAGTAGAATCTTAGGTGTACCTAGGAAGTTTGATCAGTGCCAATGGTTCCATCAAACACAAGGTTAAAAGGAGATGTGACTTAGCTACAAAATTATGGACTGATGAAAATATACATTTGGCACCAAATGAAAATTTATTAGACTACTGTATTAAGAGTATTACTGTATGGCAATACATTCAAAAGCATCTGGCAGTCTGGATTTGACCCAGGGTCCACCTATTGACTACCCATCACCACCAGAAGAGCAGAGCAGAGAGTGGAAAAAAAGGACGACAAGCATCTCAGCCAATACCCTCTTGCAAAGACTAACTACTTTATCAATGTAAATTTACTAGCACAGAGAACACACTCATGATAGTAGATTCCTTTGCTGGGTTTTCCTATCCTGCTTGCACAGTGTTCTACTTTGAAACTACAAAGCAAGTATATAATAAAATAGTTCCGTTAAAAACCAGCAACATTTTAATTCGCTTCCTACTCTGTGCTCAGTTACATATGTTTTTCCTAGCCAGCCTGCTGGCAAGAGTATGTCCCATGCACCATAAAACCTTCAGTTGTAACTCTAGCTGCAGTACATGGAGACCTGAACAACAGGAATTTTGCCAGTTACGAAGACTGTGTAAAAGCATGGTGCAGGTTATAGATTTGTGCCAGGCAGGTAGTATATTTCCGGAAGGATAACATTCTATTTCTAATATAGATTAGGTTTGGATTATAATAGTTGCTTCCTGCAGCATGGTGCATCTCATTTAATTCAAAGTGGAACTAATCCCAGTTTAAAATGGGAATCACAATAATAGAAACATCCCTAGGAAGAGGCTCAGTGGCAACAACCAATCAGTTTAATATTGGAGAAAGTTGTCAACCATTTTACAGTAGGAAAAAATCAAAAGTTGAAGAGATAATGAGCCAAATTCAGTGACTACTTGTGGCCTGTGTAACTCCATCAACTGCTCTGGGATTCCAGGAGGTGCAAGTTAGCAAAGAATTTTACCCAATGCATACATCTATAAATTCAATTAATTACGGTGTCGGCGTGTTCTTCTGGTTCAGGTAATTTTGTGCCATATAAAATTTCAAACAAGCCACAGCATTTCTCCCTTTATCTTCAGTTGGATACTTCAAGCACACAATGGAAAAGGGCTTTGGCACTTGGGCTTTCTTGGGGAGGCCCATCTCTGAGATGAATATGGTCCAAAAGAACCTCCCCCAAGCTGCTTCTGCTGTTAATAGTAAAGAAGCACCTATGATTGACCGTACTGATCTCATGACTGCAGTGGCTCCAGGTGGTATCTCCCAAAAACATGGATTTTTTGCCATGTGGGCCAAGATCTCCCATTTGTAGGCCTACAGGAAGTGCAGCGTAAAAAGGGAAGAGACACTGTCTAAATAATTATTTAAAGGATTCTTTGAGGGTCTCTGTCCATTTAAACAGAGGAAAATGGGAATAGAGAACCAAGAACTATGTTGCTTGGGACACTCCTTCAGTTTCTCTTCACAGGGATGTTGCTGTTGAAAACCGAATAAAAGCTATTTTAGGGCAATATTCAGAAGTACAGAGTAAATTATCAGACTCTGTTTTTGGATGCCTGTGGTTAAATGCTGGAGCTGCCTTCTTTGCTGTCACACACTTATGGATAGCGTAGCCACAAGTACCTCTAGTACATAACAATAAGAGAGTGGTCACTAGGTTGCACAAGAGTTTGCGGCTATTTCCGCATATTTTGGGATTTAGCAGCATACAGACTTCCAACAAAACACACACACACCAAGACCAGAATACAATAAAATCCACTTTAGTAAAAATTTCATGAAGGGTAACTTTCTGTACAACTTGCATTTCACCTTGGGATGTCATCCGTAATAAAATATTCATTGTTTGCCAGGCCACATTACTCTTTCCTGTGATTGTGTTTCTAAAAGAAATATAACCTTAAATGTTTAAGAACCATTGCAATAACTAGGTAAAGGAAGGATCTAGAACAGGTGGGCAAACTTTTTGGCCTAAGGGCCACATCTGGGTGGGGAAATTGCATGCAGGGCCATGAATGTAGGGCTAGGGCAGGGGGTTGGGGTGCGGGAGGGAGTGTGGGAGAGAGTATGGTGCAGGAAGGGGCTCAGGGCGCAGGAAGGGTGCGGAATGTATGAGGGGGCTCAGGGCAAGGGGTTGGGGTGCAGGAGGGGGTGCAGCAGGAGGCTCACGGCAGGGGGTTGGGGTGTGGAGTGCAGCAGGGAGCTCAGGGCAGGGGGCTGGGGTGCAGGAGGGGTGCAGGGTGTACAAGGGGGCTCAGGGCAGGGGGTTGGGGGGTAGGGGGGTGTGGGCTCAGGCCCAGCGCCGCTTACCTGGAGTGGCTCCGGGGTGGCAGCATGGCTAAGACAGGCCCTGGCCCCGCGCCACTCCTGGAAGCGGCCGGCACCACGTCCCTGCAGCCCCTGGGGGAGGGAGGGCAGAGGGCTCCGTGCGCTGCCCTCCCCTGCGGGTACCTCCCCCTGAAGCTCCCATTGGCTGCGGTTCCCCATTCCCAACCAATGGGAGCTGCGGGATGCGGTGCCTGGAGGTGAGGGCAGCGTGCAGAGCCCTCTGCCCTCCGCTCCCCCAGGGGCCACAGGGACCTGGTGCCGGCCGCTTCTGGGAGCGGCATGGGGCCCATGGCGCCACGGGGATGGCATCCAAAGCCCTGATGGGCCAGATCCAGCCCACAGGCCATAGTGTGCCCACCCCTGATCTAGAACAAAAGTTAACATTCAAATCCTCGAGTTCTCACTGAAGTGTTACTGCCAATTAGAAGTCAGTGTAGTACAACAAAGTCTGCTGGGTAACACTGACGCAAAACTGAAGTTGCAGTGGGTAATCTTTACTATACAAGGCAATGGGCAGTATCGTACAAGATATTTTCATGATTTAGGGGGATTGATCTATACTCTGAGGGTAAGAAATCATTATATACACAGTTCACAATATGAATTTGATTTGTTTTGTCAGATTTTTTACTTTTCAAAAGATGGGTACATTGGAAAATGTTTAGTTCTCCACAGGCCAGTTGGCTGTATGACTGGAATTTGGATTGGTGATTCTTCTAAACTAGCTAGTTCATTGTGGCAGCAGTGAACAAAGAGTTCTGCACATTGTTTGTATAGTCAGTTAAATTGTAAACATCCAGTTCCCAACACAGATCAATCCAGATTTTACAAAACTCTTTAATCCAAAATGCCTTTCTATCCCCAGCTTTACAGCAAGTGATTGTATATTCCTCTAATTTTCCAAATGTTCTGGGAGGCTCCAGTACTCTCCATCTAACTGAAGTTTATTGGTAGCTAATCCACCTCACTGCAACTGTGTTTTGCTAGAACTTCCTTACCTGATCTTTAAGCTCCGACAGCTGGCCAGAGAGGTTGGTGACCAGCTTCATGGTAGATTCTAGCTTTTCCTGCAAGTTCCTGAGTTCATTCTGTTCTCCTTCAGAATCGCTGCTTACAAGGGACATGGCGCGCATCCTAGGGAACCAATCAAGGTTTCTTTCCTGGAATTCAGACACAAGAACATGATTATTGCTAGGACAAAACTGTGCATGTGTGGCTGTGGGTGTGAAAAATCTTCAGTCACAAGCTCTTAATAGTTCAAACTTTCAGTTTTATTTGCACCCTGTTGGGAAGTTTCTAGAACTGCCTCACCACAGAGTTTTATCACTGGAAAGACAGGACAGCACTGCAGGTTTTAATAGCTACTGAAGAGTAAGAGGGATAAAGGTTTTGTAGCCTATGTTTCTCCTTTCCTGCCAATGTACTCCTTCACCCTTAAAAGCAGGTATATTCCACCATAATATACGAGTCCTCTACTACAGTGCTTCTCAAAGTCGGGCCGCCGCTTGTTCAGGGAAGGGTGGCCAGCACGTCCCTTGGCCCGCGCCGCTTCCCGCAGCCCCCATTGGCCTGGGACGGCGAACCACGGCCAATGGGAGCCGCGATCGGCCGAACCTGCGGACGCGGCAGGTAAACAAACCGGCCCGGACCGCCAGGGGCTTTCCCTGAACAAGCGGCGGACCGGCTTTAAGAAGCACTGCTCTACTACAAACTTGCCATAGTTATTACTTGAAGATGCATTAACCACTGTTAGAAATCAGCTGTCAGAATTCTGGAGCTCACAGACATCCAGCGTCCCATCCACAGATATACAGGGGTTCTTCCTTGAACTGCTAAAACTGAGCTCTAAATTGGCTGCTTAATCCAAACCTGCATCACAAGGGAAAAATGAATTTAAATACTGCTTTGCAAAGACATCCATAGTACATCCTTTTGGCTTCCTTATTGCTACAGTCTCGCATTATGAGAGACATCTTTTCAAAGCTCACAGTCAAGATGAACATGCTAGATGTGGCCTTGAATGGTCGTGTTTGAGAATTAGGGCTGTGGAAAATGGTCAAAACTGTTTATTTGACAGGGAAAAAATGACATCACAAAGTGCTTGCTTTCTGGAGAAAACACCCAAATACTGCCCCAACTGACAATCAAAACATTTTGGTTGAAATTTTTTGCAATATAAGCAATGAGGGTGTAATTTGATCACTAGGGAAAAGGGAGGTGGTCTGCGGGATCAGAAATAGGTAGAAAAGCTGATCCAAGAGAGAGAGACAGGATGAGAGTGTTGCCAACTCTCACGATTTTATCGTAAGTCTTGTGATACTTGGTGGTTTTCTTAAAGCCCCAACTCCTGGAGGCAGGTAAACAGCAAAAGAATTTCGGGTTTCACTTACCAAAAAAAAAAAAATCTCTAGCCCTCATAATTGTGGAGAAGGACTGAAAACGTGACCTCCAGGCATCCTAATGGATCACTCAGAAAACAGACAGCAAATAAAAAGAATCCAAAATGGATCATTTTTGCAAAATATCATGAGTTTGGGGGATATGGCATTTTAACACTTGGGGTTGACGGTACTGGCATTAAGAGATACCACTGCCTGTTGTGTGACCTTGGGCAAGTCACGTCACCTCTGTGCCTCAATTTCCCCTCGATGTAAAAGGGGATAATACTATTGATTCCATTTGTACAGTGCTTTGAGATCTGTGGATGAAGCACACTATATAAGAGCCGTGTACTATTAGTAATTATGATGAAATGTTTAAAAATCTCTGCTAAGGGTTAACAGGTTATGTAGGAATTTTGTTTATGGAGGTATTTTTACCACAAGACGGTATGTACCACGTGTTGCCAATCAATTTTAGATAGCTTAATCACTTCACTGCTGCTTCATTATACACGGCTTGTATGTCTGGCCAACACTCAAAGTTTATCTGGTAACATCCCGCTGTAACTGAACTGAAACGCCCAGTCAAGTAACAAGTCTGGCTGAAGGGATGGGCAGGTATCAAGCAGGGAAGGATTAAAGGGACAAAATAATGCAGTAAAGCAGTGGTTCTCAAACTTTTGTACTGGTGATCCCTTTCGCATTGAAAGCCTCTGAGTGTGACCCCCGTTATAAATTAAAAACACTTTTTTATATATTTAACACCATTATAAATGCTGGAGGCAAAGCGGGGTTTGGGATGGAGGCTGACAGCTCGCGACCCCCCCCATGTAAGAACCTCGTGACCCGCTGAGGGGTCCCGACCCCCAGTTTGAGAACCCCTGCAGTAAAGCATAGTGATTGCAAGTTGGATGGGCCCTTTCACTTACAACCCCCCCCACCTTTTTTTAACCCAATGTAATTGTCTAGACTCCTTTACTAAAATAAAGAGCTAAAGGCATAATAGCCAATACGTGTACATACATACACAGTTATAATCCCCTCAATTCTACCTTAAGAGAAAACAGAATGAGTTTAATTTTGTTTTTAAAAACACAACCAGCACCACAAAAAGAAGCAAGGGAATAAGGACAGTTTCATCTAGAATTTTGCCCCAATTTCTTTGCTTTTCTTTTTTAAACAAAAACACTAAAATCTTAAAACTAAGACGATGAAAAATGAATCAAAAACGAAAAGGGGAATGTTAAAAGGCCATTTGCTGACAAGCCTGCTGGGTCTGTAAGTCCTGCAGTCTATCCCTGTGTCACGGATCCCAAAGCCTGTGCGTCTCCCAGCAGGATCCCGTTCGCACAGAAAAATTCTATTCAAGATTGAAGAAAAGCTTTATCGTGATGATCTAGTTTCTGTTGAACTTTAAGCAAAGCACCAAGGTCTCTTTAAAGACATAGCCTTACGTCTTTTGGTGACAAGTTTTGTTATTGTTTTAAATACACTAAGTGAGCCATAGACTTGAAGCTCCACTCCTAATCTGTTTCCCTGCCTTCACGCCCCCCACCCGTTACTACTGGCATCCTGCATACCAAAGTTGTTATGTACTGTCTGCTGTGGTCCTCCTACAAGCCGAAGCATCACGATCCTGGCTGTGCAGTCAGCTCCCTCTTCCCGTCACAGTAGCAGCTTCCTCTGTTTAAACAGACGAACTGACTAAAGCCACTGACGGAAGTTGGCTAACCACAATGCTGGGTTTCAGATTAGCTCTCTTCTAGGTAAAGTTGGAAAAGTCCCTGTAAAGCAAGTATCATTACAATCTCAGACATGGGGGCGATGTTGACCAGCCTCTTAAAATGTCCATGATTGGAAATGTAAAAAAAAAAAAAAAAAAGAGGAAGCCGTAGTGCATGATGCAGATGTAATGCATTCTGAGAAGTGGTTGCTTTTCCCTGCTTCCACTGAAAGTCTGTTCTAAGAAAGGTTTCTAACGCAACCTCAGTTAAAAACATGTCCAATGGTTAAAATGGGCAGAAAGAAGGTACCCTTTGATAAATTAAAGATGGAGTAACCATGTTCCTCAAGAATCATGTTTTCCAAAGGAAGCACGATATAGAGGCACAGAAATCTGGGTTCTAGCCTCAGGTCTGCCACTGGTGTGCCATGTGGCCTTGGGGAAGTCATTACTACTACTCTGGGCCTCTATTTACTCATCTGAATATTGGGCATAAGACCTACTCACCTCCTAGGGCTATTGTGAGGGTTAATTCAATTCAGTTTGTCAAGCAAATTGCATTACTATATCCTTCTGTCTGAAGGTTTCCAAGAAGTGCAAAAGCAGAATATCTGAATTTCTGCAGTATGCCATTTCAAAAATTATGCCCATAAAATAGATGGGTACATTGCAAAGTGCTTTGAAAATGAAAAGCATGATGCGTGTGTTTTTTGTGGGGTGAGAGGGTTTCTTTCTCCACCTCACACCAAGCTAACTTTTCCTTCAGTAATGGGCTAGATGCAACTCCCTCCACTTGGAGTTCACATTGTCTACCTTTTCAAAAATGGGAGGAATGTGCCCCCCACTTCCTTAGACTTAGCCTGTCTGTGAAAACAGACTAATGGCATTAAAAAACTAACTTTTCATTGTTCCTGTAGGTTTCTAATTAGCTACCTTTTCTGTTCACATGAAGAAAGCAACTACAGATATCTCAATATATGGACACCATTCCCAGAGGCAGAATAAGACAGCACTTGAATATAAAATAACGACCACTGCTGTATCTTCAAAACAGTCCAAAGGCTGACAATTGTGGTCACAGGTGAGATAATTTCATTACAGACAAACACTATCCAGTTCTAATAATCATGATGAAGGGCTGCTGTAAGATTGCCCAAAGGAGGTTCCCTTGTTCCTTCAGAAATTACAGCACCACCCTTTCCGTCCACCTAGTTCTAGTTGTTTCGTTGTAAATTATTTAAGTAAACCAGAACACATTATATCATGTGTAGGGGACAATTTCCTGGTGCAAGTGCTGGAGGAACCAACTAGGGGCAGAGCTCTTCTAGACCTGCTGCTCACAAACCGGTAAGAATTAGTAGGGGAAGCAAAAGTGGATGGGAACCTGGGAGGCAGTGACCATGAGATGGTCGAGTTCAGGATCCTGACACAAGGAAGAAAGGAGAGCAGCAGAATACGGACCCTGGACTTCAGAAAAGCAGACTTTGACTCCCTCAGGGAACTGATGGGCAGGATCCCCTGGGAGAATAACATGAGGGGGAAAGGAGTCCAGGAGAGCTGGCTGTATTTTGAAGAATCCTTATTGAGGTTGCAGGAAAAAACCATGCCAATGTGTAGAAAGAACAGTAGATATGGCAGGCGACCAGCTTGGCTTAACGGTGAAATCCTTGCTGACCTTAAATGCAAAAAAGAAGCTTACAAGAAGTGGAAGATTGGACAAAAGACCAGGGAGGAGTATAAAAATATTGCTCAGGCATGCAGGAGTAAAATCAGGAAGGCCAAATCACACTTGGAGTTGCAGCTAGCAAGAGATGTTAAGAGTAACAAGAAGGGTTTCTTCAGGTATGTTAGCAACAAGAAGAAAGTCAAGGAAAGTGTGGGCCCCTTACTGAATGAGGGAGGCAACCTAGTAACAGAGGATGTGGAAAAAGCTAATGTACTCAATGATTTTTTTCCCTCTGTCTTCACAAACAAGGTCAGCTCCCAGACTGCTGCACTGGGCAGCACAGTATGGGGAGAAGGTGACCAGACCTCTGTGGAGAAAGAAGTGGTTCGGGACTATTTAGAAAAACTGGACGAGCACAAGTCCATGGGGCCGGATGCGCTGCATCCGAGGGTGCTAAAGGAGTTGGCGGATGTGATTGGAGAGCCATTGGCCATTATCTTTGAAAACTCATGGCGATCGGGGGAGGTCCCGGATGACTGGAAAAAGGCTAATGTAGTGCCCATCTTTAAAAAAGGGAAGGAGGAGGATCCGGGGAACTACAGGCCAGTCAGCCTCACCTCAGTCCCTGGAAAAATCATGGAGCAGGTCCTCAAGGAATCAATTCTGAAGCACTTAGAGGAGAGGAAAGTGATCAGGAACAGTCAGCATGGATTCACCAAGGGCAAGTCATGCCTGACTAACCTAATTGCTTTCTATGATGAGATAACTGGCTCTGTGGATGAGGGGAAAGCAGTGGATGTGTTATTCCTTGACTTTAGCAAAGCTTTTGATACGGTCTCCCACAGTATTCTTGCCAGCAAGTTAAAGAAGTATGGGCTGGATGAATGGACTGTAAGGTGGATAGAAAGCTGGCTAGATCGTCGGGCTCAACGGGTAGTGATTAATGGCTCCATGTCTAGTTGGCAGCCGGTTTCAAGTGGAGTGCCCCAGGGGTCGGTCCTGGGGCCGGTTTTGTTCAATATCTTCATTAATGATCTGGAGGATGGCGTGGACTGCACTCTCAGCAAGTTTGCAGATGACACTAAACTGGGAGGAGTGGTAGATATGCTGGAGGATAGGGACAGGATACAGAGGGACCTAGAAAAATTAGAGGATTGGGCCAAAAGAAACCTGATGAGGTTCAACAAGGACAAGTGCAGAGTCCTGCACTTAGGACGGAAGAATCCCATGCACTGTTATAGACTAGGGACCGAATGGCTAGGAAGCAGTTCTGCAGAAAAGGACCTAGGGGTTACAGTGGACGAGAAGCTGGATATGAGTCAACAGTGTGCCCTTGTTGCCAAGAAGGCTAACGGCATTCTGGGCTGTATAAGTAGGGACATTGCCAGCAGATCGAGGGACGTGATCGTTCCCCTCTATTCGACATTGGTGAGGTCTCATCTGGAGTACTGTGTCCAGTTTTGGGCCCCACACTACAAGAAGGATGTGGAAAAATTGGAAAGAGTCCAGCGGAGGGCAACAAAAATGATTAGGGGGCTGGAGCACATGAGTTATGAGGAGAAGCTGAGGGAACTGGGATTGTTTAGTCTGCAGAAGAGAAGAATGAGGGGGGATTTGATAGCTGCTTTCAACTACCTGAAAGGGGGTTCCAAAGAGGATGGATCTAGACTGTTCTCAGTGGTACCTGATGACAGAACAAGGAATAATGGTCTCAAGTTGCAGTTGGGGAGGTTTAGGTTGGATATTAGGAAAAACTTTTTCACTAGGAGTGTGGTGAAGCACTGGAATGGCTTACCTAGGGAGGTTGTGGAATCTCCTTCCTTAGAGGTTTTTAAGGTCAGGCTTGACAAAGCCCTGGCTGGGATGATTTAGTTGGGAATTGGTCCTGCTTTGAGCAGGGTTTTGGACTAGATGACCTCCTGAGGTCCCTTCCAACCCTGATATTCTATGATTCTATGATTAACAGCTGGGCTGGATGGAAGAATTAATTGTTCAAAGATTGTGCAAACGGTTGCCCTTGGACGATCACGTTAGAACAATGATCATCAATGTGCTAATAGTAATGAAACCCACCTAGTTCTTGTGAAATGTATCCAGTGAGAGAGACCAGCCGGTCTCTGAAGTGATGCTGGGTCAAGTGGTATATGGTCATTTTGTGGATGGGAGGAAGCGGTATTGGTGACTCAGCAGGTTGCTCTCTAACCTCAGATTTAGGCTTGTAGGAGGAGCACTACAAATAGCAGGCCACATCCTCAGTTGGTGTGCATCCCCAGCAGAGGATCTAGCCCAATAGACTTTGAACCAGTGCCTCAATAGAGCATTAGGTACTGTGCTGCCAAATTTGTAAATGGGATATAAAACAGATATGGTCATTAAAATCCATGGCACTATTCCCAACAATAGGGATGTTAGTCCTGGAGTTCTGGACAAATTCCCAATTGGATAGCTTATTTGTCTTACCTAAATTCTCCCACTGGTTTCAAATTCAATATAACGTTATTCTTCCTCACTTTCTCCTGAGCTCTTGTTAAAACACTCACCTTTAAAGAGTTGCTGCCAACTTTCCCTGAGGTGGCTGCATTTCAGCACTAGAAGATGTTGCTCCTGTATAGAACACACACCCGGTCTGCAAAGTGCTTTGGGGTCCATCAGTGTTTGGGGTATTACACAAAAACTTAACCCTTTACATTAACTTGAATTTAGGCTCCCCCCCCCCCCCACCCCTCACATCGTTTTTCCTGTCAAAGAATGGGCACGTATTTGGCAGAGGTGAAACTCTGGGTTTATTGTTCGAGATGTTAAAGCATGACAATCTCAAATGCCTCTAACGGGCTGATTCTTGCAGTGGCACTGATTGCTGAGCCCTTCTATCCAGAAAAAGAGGACGAGAGAGTGAAAGAGGAAGCGGAGTGGAATAAAAAGGACCGACACCTGGAGAGTGAGTGGGGTGGAGGGAGAATATTGGGAGAAAATAAAACTTGCACTGATGTCTTTGTTAGGCTAAACAAAATGATCAGTAAAGGGAAGAGGATCATAGTTGCGTTTCCCCTTCACTAGGATTGCTTTGGGGATGTTTCAGAGTAGCAGCCGTGTTAGTCTGTATCCGCAAAAATAACAGGAGTACTTGTGGCACCTTAGAGACTAACAAATTTATTAGAGCCTAAGCTTTCGTGGGCTACAACCCACTTCTTCGGATGCATATGATATGCATCCGAAGAAGTGGGTTGTAGCCCACGAAAGCTTAGGCTCTAATAAATTTGTTAGTCTCTAAGGTGCCACAAGTACTCCTGTTATTTTTGGGGATGTTCTGTATTTAATAGAACAGAGCTGTAAGGAAGGCTCCCTTCTTCTAATTACCACCCCTATTCCTCCTTTGTTCCCGCCAACAAAGAAGCAGAATCACTGCAAAACTTATCCCTGTTGAAACCCAGGCCTAAATGATCGACCGCACAAAGCAGAAAAAAAATCAATTGGGATAAGCCAAGTGCTGACAAAAAAAGCCAACATGTAGTTCCATCAGAAGCACTCTGAAGGGCACATACTGTTTTTATCTCCTAGAGGGCAGGATGTATTAGTCCTCTGTGGGGATGATTAGGTCGAGCAATTGCTTCCCTACACCGCAGTTGCTGATGTGCACCCAAGCTCTTAAATTAATGATGGAACAAACAGCTTAACTAGCTAAATCCAAAGCTCAAGACCAGTGCGCCTGCAACACACTGTTTACAGCAGCCAGTGGCCTTCTGCCAAACATGTCTTTTATCTCCTCACTTCCACTGCTATTAGTTATTATCTAACAATGTAATTACATTAGCTAACTCTCTAAAGCATCTTGGGATACGTTTTGCATGGAAGACTACACCAAATAAAACTAATTCAAATGCTAGCCTTCCTCTCGTGATTGGACATCAAATTGCTACTGTAACGCTTTGCCAAACGGAGGCTCAGAACTCTGAAGTTATAGGTGAACAACTGCATCTGCATAATTTGTATGGGCAGCTTGCCCAACTGTATGTGCAAATACCTAGTTAGATGTTAGACTGGCCGTTTCTATATACAATTATGTTGATTGTCTGTGCAGCTGCATTATCTCCAGGTGGAAATTATGTATGAGCACAGTTTTAAAAGTAACATTAGTTGTTGGGTTTCAGAAAGGTAATTTCAGTCACTCACAAATGCAGGATTTAGGGAGTCAAATTCTAAATATGCTGGTCACGATTCACCGCTATATTATCTATTTTTCTTTTTTGCTCGTGTTACTTCGTTGTCTCAGTGATCGCCAGTGGAGTTATATCAGTGAAACACTGGGGTAACGCAGTGGTGACACAAGCCCATTATTGTGTAGTCACAAGATGTGTTTGATTCTGACTACCCACCTCTACGGCTGCCTCCCCCGAAGCGTATACCCTCTTCCTCAACCCAGTTTGGATATGTCTACACTTCAAGGTGGGGGTGGAATTCCCAGCAGGGGAACAAATATCCGCACTAGTTCTGATCGAGCTAGTGCCCTAATAAGAAAGTGGAACCTTAGCAGCATGACCAACAGGGGGGGCTAGCTGCCCAAGGGCAGGTTTAATGTCTCAGATGGGGACATCCTTGGGGTGGTTAGCCCCTCCTGCTGCTGTTGGTACAATATTCTTAGCATGCTGGCTTGATCACTTCTATTTGTGAAAGACTTACTTCTGGATGGACTGTACTAGGAGTCAAAAGTCCTGGTTCTACACTGCTTTGACATCTATGGATGAAAAGTGCTGTTGAAGTGATGAGCATTATTTAGAGAAGCTTTGTGGGCAAAATGGTTAAAAGGAGGCCCTTTTTAAAATAAAATGTGCATCTGTGTGTACATCTCTCTCTCTCTCACACACACACACCCACACACACACACCCACACCCACACACCCACACTTGTTCACAGTAATCAAATATGTATTTGAAGGCTTATATGCATACGTTCATTTGTGCATGGAAAAAGAGAGCAAAGGAGCACACCAAATATTTGCACATATAAGTGTCAGTGCACTGAAGTTGCACAAAGTGGTTTGTGCGCACAAAATGAAGACAGTAAAAATGAAAAGTGAAAATTTGGTTCTACATACCTCAAACTCCAGAGCAAGGCAAATTTGTACAGGCCAGTTATAAATGCCTACAAACGGCAGTTTGTGACAGTTGTTGACTGACACACAAAAGATAGCTATACTAATGGGGCTAGTATTAATGAGACTGCTAGAGTAACTGGAGGCAAAAGCAGCAACTAAACTCTCAAGACTGAGAGAATGGGTAGATAAGACAATCTGTAAGGAGTTGCACCAAGTTTGGATTAGTCATTTGTGTGTGGAATGGATGCCAATGTCTGGCCAACAGGAGAAGTGGACACTCCCTTACCCCACCCCTATTATTCAGACATCACCTGATCTTCCTTGATGACTATAATGCAATACAGTGAGTGAACTATGCCTTTGTTCCAGGGAAACACAAGGAGCACTGGACTATCTGCCTCCTAGCACAATTAGCATACTTTCCAGATAAAAATGCTTTTGAAGAGGCACTGATCTAACTTAAAAGTCTACCTTAAACAAACATCTGCAGTGATTTAGCCAGATGCACAGAAGTTAGATCCTTGGGTAGGGGGTGAAGGGGGGGGGGGGTTATAACAGCTTACAATTCAAGTCCATTTGGAGCACTGCTAACCATTTTCTCATTGTTTTATGGTAATTTCTGCACTATTAAATATTTATCCTTAAAACAATTCAAGAATGCACTCACAAGGCGGTCTGCTCCATACCATGTTTCCTTCATTGTGTGCTGACTCCTGAAGTCTATAACAAGCCTTTACTTAGGTAAAACTCTCGTCACCTTCAGTGCTCACATAATGACTTCAGGGCACCAGATGATTTATTTATACATCAAAGAGAACAAGCAATTCCATTTTTCCAGTTTGTACTTCTCCAGCAGCTCCTATCGGAGGATCTCAAAATGCTTTATAACCATTACGCTGGATCTCACAACCCCATTGCTAAGGTAGAGGATCATTATCCCCATTTTTCAGATGAGCAAACAGACAGTGAACTCACACAAGAAGTTTACACCAATGATGGGACTGGAACCCAGGTCTCCTAACACAATCCTGATTTTTAGCTACAAAACCAATCAAACTACCACACAGAATCATAGCATATGGATGAACAGCTCAGAACTCCAGCACCACTTTTTCTAAACCGGGGAATTAACAACAAATAATGGAAAAAGACCTATCTTGGAGGTTTGAACAACCTTATGAAAGCAATTACAGACTAACGTTAAAAAAATATTGCAATGAACTGGACTTCATAATCCATCAACTCACTGTGTTTGATTAAAAATTAATACGGTACATTTGATATATATTTGTGCAGGGCTGCTTATATTCTAAATCCTTTTAAATCATAGATTTGGTTTTCTAAGTATAACTGCTGACTTTTTTCTGCACATTGCGTAGTAACTGAATTAGCCTTTACACATGAAACTATGTAGTACCACATCTATTCAGTGTGTTTTATAGATTTGTTCTCAATTAGGATGTTTTTTTTGTTTTGTTTTGTTTTTTTTAAAACACTGGCTCAAATTCCTGCAGGCCACAAAAGACGTTATATAACCAAGATTTAACTCGTTGGTATCAAGTACCGTGTGTAGCATCAAAATTGCCATTCACACCTCTTTACACAGAGATTATTTTTAGTTAAGAACACATCAAGAGATGAGGTCATCCTTAAAGGAACTAAGTTGTCTGAATATACAGTAACTGGCATAAAGTCAATTATTCATGATGCTTAAATGCACTCACTGTATGTTAATGCCAACCAGCATTAGACTTAACTGAAAAGTTGGTAGCATATATAATTCCAAGGTAGTAGATTCACAACAGTATTTGTAATGTTCTGTGCACACCTATGGTGCTGTAGAAATAATAAACATACTAAATTGCAGGTACAAAATTTCAACTCTTGCTGAAAAACAAAAACTCAAGAACTGTCCAAAGCTACTCTGTTGGGACTTAGGGCAGGAGAGTGAAACATCTTTGAGGTAGATTAGCATCTGTAGTCTCAATATATTTTTGAGCATATCCCTGCTTCATGAGCATTGGCCTGCTAAACCCAGGGTTGTGAGTTCAATCCTTGAGGGGGCCATTTAGGGAACTGGGGTAAATATCTGTCTGGGGATTTGTCCTGTTTTAAGCAGGGGGTTGGACTAGATGACCTCCTGATGTCCCTTCCAACCCTGATATTCTATGATTCTAATATAGCTGAGTAAATATTTCTATTGCACATTGAAACCTATGGAAATAAAAGTGCCCAGTTTGTGTCACTACCAAAGATGTTAGAGTGCCACCTTCAGTCTGTTTACATGGAGGGGGAAAATCCCTTCTAGATCGGTCAGTGAAATTAGCAAGAGACTTTGGAAGAGCGCGTGCCTGCTGCAGACATTGAGCAATCCCAGATTGTCACCCGTTCCCAATACAAACAAAGAAAATAAAACAGCCTCTCCAACAGGATCAATTGAAACCTTGGAATCAGTGGCATGTTGTAAAGGCTTCCCCTGTGGCCACTCCTAAATTTGTTTCTGTGATGATGAAAACAAAGAAGTTTGGTGTTAAACAAAACATGCCTCCCCTCCCCCCAGTCATTCCTACATACACCTCAACTATTTCTTACTGAAATATTTAAATAAGGCTGAGGCAGCAATACATTCAGAGAGTTCCACTTTTCTTTTTTTCATGGGGGTAGGGAGGGCGGGAAGCAGCAGGGAAAGAGGACAAGGGAAGCTCTGTTCTTGCTTCTGGGCTATCAAAATGAACTTCACTACAACTGCCTTATTGCCACTACTGGTTGAGTTTAGTAAGTTTTGATTAAAAAAGCAAATCCTAGGCTTCTAAAGTGGTCCAGCTATTCCCAAACTGTACCTACTACTGCTTCTTGGGGTATGCAGGTTCCATGCATGTCAGTGCAGTACGTGTAAAACAAATCGTTGTCACCATTTTGACAACCAGAGATTAAACGCTAGAATTTTGCCAAATGATTGGTGCAGCTTCTGAGCAACTGGTGCGATCAGCTTTAAGGACTTTTTAATAATGTTAACAATCCCTAAATAATATTAACAAACTCCTTTGTGACCAGAAAAATTAAAACCAACACGGTCTTAAAGTACTAGACATTGTAGTAAGCTAAATGAAGGGAACAATATAATCAAGGCAGCCTTCTGACAGCTGCAGTGACGTGCTCTGCTATCTCACTGTGCTAATCCTCTATCAGGTGATTGCTCACAAGATTTCTTTAAGCCCTCATTACAGAGGAAGAAATCCAGAAGTAGGAGGTAGACTTCAGTGACCCTGAAGTAACATGTACCACCTCAGAGAGACCTCGGTGGGATTTATATTTAAAGGTATATTGTACCTTTATGGAAAGAGGACTGTAAAAATAAATGAGACCCCCAAGTCACACGGCACTGTCTATACACAAAAATAATTCATGAAGGTGAAAACAAGTAAAGAACTATAACGAACTGTACTCTTAGAAATCAGCAGGAGCTCTTGCTAACCAGTTAGGAGCAGGGAGACAAATCAGTAATTAGAATTTAGAGGCAGAGGGCATAGTTCCAGGGGCTCTGAACCTGCAGTTTGGCAAAGACAAGGCATTTAATTTGCTCATCTAAAGGCTGTGCAAATGAGCGGACATTAATTTTGGTTTATTACTTTAATAACTAAACTTAGAAGACAAGAAGTCTTAGAGGTCAGTTCAGGATACTTTGCTATGAGACAGGTTTTACATGCATGTTACATTACAGACAGTTCTCCCAACCTGAGGTGAAAATGTTCTCTTTTAAACTATGGTACATTAGGTTTCAGAACAGAATGGTCTTCCCTTCAACCTAGGCAACTGGTGTAAACCACAGAGACTAGGTAGACTTTACTATTTACATCGATCCACTTGGCACTCATGTGAATACTTTAGAGACTTAGAAACCACAGGTATGAAGATGCAGACTATTCTGTAACTACTGCGCTGCAGTTCACACACATCCAGAAACCCCCAAGCCTCACTGCCTGCACAATTTTAGTATTAACCATTAATTTACCATACATGGATTGAAACCTGCAATGAGGTGCAGTCAGTAGTCCATTCAGCAAAATCTTTCTTTGGAGTTAATCCTCTTACAAAAATCTCTACCTTTATCTTATGCTTCAGATATATTCTCTGATTAAGGGGACATTTCTAGAAGGTAAAATACTGCATTACGGTAGTCTGTTTTGGTAGGACAAGTCTTCTGTTCCTCAAATTCTTACACAAATATGCAGACTACATGTATTTGCTAAACAAATATAGACCATATACATTAACCTGATTTGGGGAAAGTGCTTCAATCTCACCTTGATCATTTCTGCCACGTAACTTTCTGGTCCAGTATACTCTGTTGAATCTTTTACTTTTACTAACACGATAAAGCACAAGTAGTGCCACATATTGTGCTCTTCTTTAATATGCTCTTCAAACGTGACTGTCTTGTTATCAAACTTGTCTCTTTCCAAACCTAAAAGAGAGATCGCACATCCCTATTAGGTGTTTAGCAACTCTTGCATAATGTGAGTTCTGAGTAGAAAGAAACACACAGTTTGGGGCATTTATGCATTAACAATTAAATATATTCTTGAATAAAACAGTGTCACTGGGATTAACTCCCTAGAAAGGGCATTATATAGGAAAACAATGCTCAGTAGGAATTGTACCACTTCTATTTATTACACATACTAGAAAAGTCATGGTGAAGCTAGCTAGCTATGATATGCAACAAACATCATCTCATTAAAATATCCTCTTTTTGAAATAAAGTTATGCAAAGCACAGCAACTAATTTGCAACAAACTTTTAAGTGATACTTATACATCACTATATACATTTATGTAACTTATGTATTGCCATGTAATTTAACCACTTTGGCCTCACAGTCTCAATAGTTTAACTTTTCACTTCAGTGCATTCAAAACCAGGTGCTTTACAGAAACCATCCAGCATCTTTGGAAACATGATCCATTTTAGTTTATCTAATGCTCCAACATAAAACTGTTGTCTAAAACACAGGTGAAACACGAAACAAGCCAGATGAAGTATACTTTAGAAGAGCGGTATATAAACAACATACTCCTATTCCCAATCTCTTTTCCTTATGCCAAGTTCCTCAAACTCTACAAGCAATACAAATTCTCCTCCCAATAGCAAAGACAACACAGAAGATGCTCTCAATCAGGATTCTCTACTTTCAGAAGAGATAATGATGAGCTTTCAGCAGATCCTGAAAGAGGAAGTAGGTGTAGTAGCTGAGAATGACAGCTAGTTGAAGAACGCTATGTAGGGTCTACCAGCACTGTAGGATTCCTGATTCCCAAAGCCTTATAACTTCGTGGGAAAGTTGCCTGCAGCTATCTTTGGGTTAGGATAGATCAGCTGCTAGCTCTAAAGCAAATGCTTCAAATGCTTACCACAAATAAAGCAAGTTGTTTTTAAAATTTCTTCTTTCTTCTGCTTTTCACTCCTTAAATCAGCAAAAGTGTCAATAATAACACCAAAAATCAGATTAAGGACAATAATGATCACCATGAAGAAGAACAGGAGATCGTATATCACTCTAGCAGCAAAGAGTGGTTCCTGTAAGACAAATATTTTAAAAAGTTAACCTTGACACTTACCATGACAGTTCTCTCTTTCAGCTCACCACCAATATTGTATCAATCCATCATCTCACCTCTTGAGATTCCCTACTTCAGAACACAAATCTGTGAAGTCTTCCAATGATTAAATTTAATATTTTAAATTCTCTATTATCATAAAACAAAAATCCTAAATTACTAACACGAAAAACATCAACGTCAGTGATAGGATACGATCTCCCTGGGATCAGTTCTCCCCTACCTGTTATCTGCAAGTCTCTTTTCCCTCTTCGTTATCTACCCTATACTCATCCATGTCTTGTCATTTATTCCTTCTATTCCTGATCACCTCTTGACATTCCTTTGACAGGTTGTTTTTATTATACATACTAATAACCACATATATTCTCTTAATTAGCTAAAACAAGGAACAAAGTTTTGTTAGGCTCCCCAGTGCCTGTTTTACTACTGATGAAGAGTAAAATTTTCAAAAGCATCTAAGGGTATGTCTACACTGCGGTAAAAAAAAAAAAAAAATGAAGGCACTGAATCTCAGAGGCCGGGTCCCCGCTCGCAGCGGGGTCCTGGAGCCCAGGCGCTAGCCCAAGCCTGAATGACTGCACCACCATTTTATAGCTTCGCAGCTCCAGCCTGAGGCAGCTGACCTGGGACAGTCATGGCCGTGCCATAGGTCTTTTGTTGTAGCGTAGATGTACTCTATGGGTTTGTCTACAAGGGGCCACTCAGGGAAGTTAATCCGAATTAACTGAAGGCTCAAATTGAAAGTGGGTTAGTTAAACCGCATTAAAACCTGGTGTGGTTGCTCTGGTTCAGAATTGAAGTGGCCTTAATTCAGTTTACTTTAATTCACTTGGAATTTAATTAAACTAACCTGAACTCTGACACCACCGACTATAAAAAACTTAAAGAAAACCCCACACCACAGTTTACCCAGGAATTTAAGGATATCGTCAAATCTTTCCCCAAGCAACTCCAAGAAAAACTCTGCAACCTAATCCCTTACCCCCAGGGTCCTTCTACATGCTTCCCAAGATACACAAACAGGGGAACCCAGGCAGCCTGTTGTATCTGGCTACCACACTCTTACTGAAGGAATACTGGGACTCATGGAAATCATCCTCAAACCACTCAGCACACAAAGGACCAGCAGCTTCCTCCAGGACACAATCTACTTCTTCCACAAATTCTGCAACATTAACAACCTCCCTCAGAACACTGCCCTTGCCACCATAGATGTCACTTCCCTATGCACCAATATCCCTCACAATGACAACATCACTGCCTGCCTCAAATATCTACAAGACATGGACACCACTCAGATATCCACCCCAACACATTGCCAAACTCATCCATTTCATCCTCACCAATAATAGTTTTACATTCAACAACAAGCACTTTGTCCAAACCATAGGAACATCCATGGGTATTAGGCTGGTTTCTCAGTATGCTAACCTCTTCATGGGCCACATTGAGGAAGAATTTTTGGACAAATGCACCACAAAAATCAATGATATACCTGAGATACATTAATGATATTTTCATCTCTGGACAGATGACAAACGCCTTCACAGATTTCCACCACAACTTCAACAACCATCACCCATCCATTAAACTCTTTTTAGAGCACTCCCACACCAGCATCAACTTCCTGGATACCAATAATCAGCTTCAACAATGGAATCCTACAGACAACTATATACAAGAAACCCACAGATCACCACATCTACCTTCACAAATCCAGTAACCACCCCAAACACACCAAGAAATCTGTTATCTATAGCCAAGAACTCAGATACAATGGAATTTGCTCTAAGGAGAAAGTCCAAGATATATATCTTAATACATTTCAAACCACCTTCACCAAACAAGGACACTCCACCACAGAACTAGATTGTATCATGGAATGGGCCACCCTGAGAAAACCTACTTCAATACAGAAATAAAAACCCCTCCTACTGCACAACCCTAGTTGTCACCTACCACCCCACACTGGAACTCATAAGGGTTATAATTAAACAACTACAACCCATGCTCAATGGGGACCACATCCTGAAAGAAGTCTTTCACGAACACCTCTTCTAGCCTTCAAACAGATGCCTCTCTCACATTTTAAGAACATAAGAATGGCCATATTGGGTCAGACCAAAGGTTCACCTAGCCCAGTATCCTGTCTTCTGACAGTGACCAATGCGAGGTGCTTCAGAGGGAATGAACAGAACAGGTAATCATCAAGTGATCTATCCTGTCACCCATTCTCGGCTTCTGGCAAACAGAGGCTAGGGACACCATTCCTGCCCATCCTGACCTATCCTCCATGAACTTATCTAGTTCTTTTTTGAACCCTGTTATAGTCTTGGACTTCACAACATCCTCTCGCAGAGTGTTCCACAGGTTGACTGTGTTATCTGAAGAAATACTTCCTTTTGTTTGTTTCAAACCTGCTGCCTATTAATTTTATTTGGTGACCCTTAGTTCTTGTGTTATGAGGAGTAAATAACACTTCCTTTTTAAATTTTCTCCACATCAGTCATGATTTTATAGACCTCTATCATATCCCCCCTCAGTCGTCTCTTTTCCAAGCTGAAAAGTTCCAGTCTTATTAATCTCTGCTCATATGGAAGCTGTTCCATACCCCTAATCATTTTTGTTGCCCTTTTCTGTACCTATTCCAATTCCAATATATCTTTTTTGAGATGGGGAGACCATATCTGCATGCAGTACTTATGATGTGGGCATATCATGGATTTAGAGAGAGGCAGTATGATATTTTCTGTCTTATTATCTGTCCCTTTCCTAATGATTCTCAACGTTCTGTTAGCTTTTTTGGCTGCCGCTGCACATTGAGTGGATGTTTTCAGAGAACTATCCACAATGACTCCAAGATCTTAAGTAATAACAGCTAATTTAGACTCCATCATTTTATATTATATATATTTCTTGCCCACTCACCCAGTTTTGTGAGACCCTTTTGTAACTCTTCACACTTTGGACTTCACTATCTTGAATAGTTTTGTATCATCTGAAAATTTTGCCACCTCACTGTTTACCCCTTTTCAAAAGGATTTAAATCACTTAGGAGCTTAACTTCTATTTAGGATTTACAAGGTTTTGGAAATTTTACCTGAAATCAGGCTGAATACTAGGGGATCGTTAGAAAATATGGTGTAAATAAATAGTTCTGTTCGCTGACATCTGATACAGACAAAGCAGGGACTGCTGCACTGGCGAGAGGGAGTGAAATGGGGTCCAGTTGGTGGCCACCCCTCTCCCAACACCCCCATGGGTCCAGAAAAGTACAGGAAGGCCTCTAACCCCTACCACTCTGGGGTCACTCTCTCCCCCCTATCATGTGGCTTGGAGTTTAAAACTGTAAGGAGGAACCAGCCAGAGACTCCAGCCATTAGGAACTGCTGCAAAGCAGCCAAAGCAGGGACCTTTGGAAATTCAGAGCCCTTTCTGCAGTTCTGATTGGACTTTCTGTGCCCTGTGCTGATTGGCTGTTTTTGTAAGGGCAGGAGAGGGAAAACATTAGCCTTGGAGCTCCCCTGCTTCTCTTACCTTCTTTTCTCTCTTGCTCTGTCCCATAGAATCATAGAAGATTAGGATTGGAAGAGACGTCAGGAGGTCATCTAGTCCAACCCCCAACTAAATCATCCCATAGAATCACAGAAGAGGATTCTCCTCCCTCTTCTTTCAATTTAGCTAATTGCCTCCCCCAAACAACCATGGAACATACATAACATTTCACTCTGGTTGTGGGTTCTACATTTTCCTCCTGAATCTGTCTTGTCTATTTAGACTGTAAGCTCTTCAGGGCAGGAACTTTCTGCTACTCTGTGTTTGTACTGCCCCTAGCACAATGGGGCTCCATTTTTGGTTGGTCTTTAGGCACTACCCTAAAATATGATTAATAATCATCATCATCATAATGCAAGTCAAATAGTTGGAAGCTCATTTCAGATGTGCCATTGCTTGACTTATTGGTTATTGCAGAGATTTAACCATATTAAAGGGAAAGGAACTATGGTCCCTTCTATTTAGTAACATATGCATAATATGTTTAATACACTGTACACAACATTCTCTTCAATAAAACTAGATCTCCCTTTTCCTCCCCCATGCAGTGTTAATTTTACCTCTTTGGATGGTTTCCTGAGCACATCTCCTACTCCACCCCCACTCCTGAGCCCATGACTCAATACAGTAACAATGCACATCAGCAGTGTCTCGCACGTATGCTCTTTATCCTCTTCCTCAATTTCTTCTTTAGATATCAGCTCTATTAACATAGGAAGCAAAGACAGGTTTAAAAGGCAAGAAGATGTGTTTTAAATAATTCTCTTCATTTTTTGAATTGTCTCTTGCTGGGAGTTTTCTTCTCTCCCTTTAAAAACAAACAATCATATGACTCTAACCATGTGTATCTAATAAACCATGTAGATCACCACAGCAGCACTTGTTAGCTAGGAACAGAACAGCAGCTGTTCAGCTGGTCTCCATTGTTGGCTCAGTTGTGTCTCTCCTCTTCCCACCACCAAAAATTCTGTTTCTAGTTTCATGCTGAGTTGGCTAAATTCTCTTTCCCGTTCTGTTACCATGCCCAACTTTAGCTTACCAGATACCTGTTTATATAGAATCAGGGCTTTTTGACAGCTCTGAGGGCAAAGTTTTTGTTCATACGCTATCTCCTGGTATTTGACAGAGGAATGATTGGACAGGCCTTGAGCTACGCTCTAAAAGGAAAACTTTGTCTCTTGCACTTCAAATGGCTAAGGTGCCATTACTAACTATGGAATCCGTATTTTATTTGAAAGGAACAAACGTCTTTTTCCACCAACTTTTACCAGTTTGGCTATAACTTCAGAGTTTGCTCTTTGCATTCCTAATTCATGCATTTTGATTCTGGAAGCTCCAGAACTAATTATGAGTATTCTGCAAAAATAGACTATTAAAAAACCCTCCACGTCTTTGCTATGATAATAAAAATGCATGTGCAGTTATTACAATATTAAATGTTAAAGATGGGTCTGAATCAAAATGTTGTGTCTAGACATCTCCAAACATTAGGGAGGTGATCAGAGATTTGTGCATCACATCCACCTCTGGCTGTAGACAAGCACTGATATTAACAGATATCAACCTGAACTCTGACATTATCAAGTTTCCTGTGTCTTTTTGCAAATAAAGTATGTGAAGACCACCAAAATCATCCCCTGCCTCCTACAGCCAGGAAAGAATAGAAGGAACTATTTTTGTATCTGTTCTGTTACTTAATTTATCATAGGGCACATTAGAGCAAACAGACATTTCCTCTTTAGAAGATGGGCTCTCGGCCATCATTGACCTTTGAAACATAAATACTTTATTTGAATGAAAAATTCCACCATTGTCTGCATCTCACAGCCAATACCATTAATCTCAGCAAGGAAGTAAATTTAACATGTAGAAAATAAGACAAAATATTTCACGATTCAATTTAAGGCTGATCATTGTACCATACATGATTGGACAAACATACAGCTATATTTCATGCCCAACATATTTATTTTTTCTTTTTTAACCCCCCCCCCCCACCATTTTATGTATTTATTCTGTTTATTATTTCTTAATAGTCCAAAACAATATTAAAAATGTATTCCTTCACTAAATAGTTAGAATACGGTCATCACCAATGCATTTATATTTGACTGCATCTTTCCACACTAACATTTGAAGATGCTCGTAAATTCAGAGACCAACTTCTGAGGTCAGAATTGTTGATCTGTTGTTGCAAGCTTCAGGATTTTACAAAGAGGACGAGCTGCATCACTTTTCCCCTCTCAAACTCATAAGGCAAGGCAGTTCAAAACACAACATGTTTCAATTCAGTTCAGTACTAAGCAATCCCATTGCAATGAAGTAAGTATTTCTAGTTTACACGCAGTATTTCATGTACCAAAAGATATTTACGCTAATGGGAAGGTGGGATAAATTAATCCTCCCTCAAATCAGATGCGCCCCTGATATCTTTATTCTGCCTGGTTTAATTACACAAGTTTTTTAAATTTAAGATACTTGGCAAGAACAGAGTGAAAATTAAAGCTGTGGTGTAAGAGTTCAGTACTGAAAGACACCTACCTTCTGAAGGAATGACTGAAGAACAGTTTTCCCCATTGCCTGCTCTACATACATCTGAATACAGGAACTCCCCAGTCATGGTATCACCAGCTTCTGTATGGTCTACAAAAATGCAAGTTGTGGCATCAAAAATTAACATTGCTTCACTTTTTACATAACTGATCCACAGGTGTTAACACACACTGTAATATGAACTGAGTCTGCACTAAGTAACATGCGTATATTCCTGGGAAAGATTTTTCCACTGGGATTTGAAGGTTAGAGTCCAATTAAACGCTTGCATCTAGTTATTTAACAATGTTTAAATGAAGGACAAAATAAAATGCTTTCGATTTCTGTGCACTAGGACCAAACGCCATACAATTATTGTACACAGTACTCAGCCCCAAAGTTCATGAAGTAGTTGAAATTGTTATGATACACTATGTTCAGCAGACATGGTTTCAAGGTGTCTCAAAAAGTTGCATTCATCATGCAGTGCAAGTTTATCCGGTGTTACAGATAATGAGATGTCCCTGGCATTGAGATCAACTGTGTGGAAAAGTTGAAGCAAAGTGTCATTTAGTTCTTGACCTCTAATCTGATAAATGGTAAAAAATAATGTCTGGTAGCAAGAAGATCAAGCAATGCTTTTCTGAACAGTTTAAGCTTTGGAGGAAAAAAATGAAGTGCCTTGTTAATAAGGTTATTTGCTGTTCTATCTGTACACCTCAATCACTAAGCTGCCTGTTTAATGGAAAACAACATTTTACTTGCAATGACCAAATCTTAATTCAGAAAAAAAAAAACTTGCTAAAGCAAGTTAAACCTAAAGCAAGTATTTGGTGGAGGTTAATATTCTGAATGCAAACTGAGAAAACGAATAGCGGAAAAGCATATAGCTTGAGCTCACAGGAGCACCTCCACACTCCCTTTCATTTGTATTTATTTTGTTATTGATGTTTCTATTTTGATTGTTGTAGAATTAAACCCACCATTAAAAGCAAAAATAAACTGTCCAAATCCCATAAGTTAACTTGCAGGCTCTCCCAGTATTTGAAACCAGCAACCTCACCAGTTAAAGCCTGGGAGAACGAGTGGGCTTTTGCCAAAACACATTTAGGCTCTGCCTAACCAAGGCAGGATGTAAACTTCACAGATGGAGGGATATGACAGTCGAGATAATCCAATTCAGCTAAATGTATCTTCTGCCCTGCCTCTAGTATACCTGCAATTAAGTCAGGGCAGAAGCTATGTTTAGCTGAATTGGATTATCTCGACTGTCATATCATGCACTGTAAGAAATCTCTAATGTATGCAAAAAGGAAAGTTTAAATGCTGTCTCCTTTTTTAGGGGAGACGGGTCTTGGCATTAGTTTACACAACATTAGAAACGCCATTTGCGTCAGCCAATTTCTCGTTTGGAAAGCATCTTTTACCGGAACTACATCTGTACTCAATCCTATCAGGTGTCGAGTACCCCCTGCAAGCTGTGCAGGGGCAAGCCCTTTATGCTTTTCAACCTTGCACAGTTAAAATGTCCAATACCAACCTGGCAATAACGTTTCATTAGGCAGCTTATCTACTTCCAGGATAAAGTCATCTTTGAAGAACAGGTACCCCACTATCGAGAACAGGTAAACCAAGATAAGAGCAAGAACAGCAGTCAGGATGATGGAACGTCCATTGCGAGTGACACTTTTAATGACATTCAGCAAGGTCTCTTCTCTGTACACCAAGTCAAAAAGCTGGAAAAAAGGGGCAGGTCAAGCCGTTTCACAAGTTTACTGCTAACAAAACTGATGGCATGTTACATTTTGGGGCAATGCAGAGTAAGATGTAAATAATCTAATTGCAATGTTTTAAAGTTTGCCCTTTTTTAAAGCAGATAGATAGTTAATTTAGAATTCTGGAGCATCACCTACTAACTAAATGGAATGGCACAACCACCCGACTTTTTTACATTTTACATTACCCACTCCCAATACACTTTTTTTTTTTTTTTTAATTTAAAGTAACCATCTAATTGATGATCTGTGCTTCACATTCTCTCTTTTCAGCACCAAACTGAAAAGTACAACCTACTTCAGAAGTTAAAGTTGGCAGGTCTCTTTAAACTTCAATTAAAAAAATAAAGAAAGACGACATGCTTAAACTAAGGGTTTTTGGGAAAGGCTGGATTTATGGTGGTGGGTTAATCTTTCTGGGTTTTGTCTTAGTTTCCTTATGGACATAAATACTTCCTTCACTTCCCATTCTTCTAAATCTATCCTATCGCCGACATGACATGGAACAGTCAGTTACTGAATGATGGGACAAAATAAATGTTAAAATATGAGATGGCAAAAAAAACCCTCACTCCAACTCCCGCCTTCCACCCGCTTACCCTATGCATATCCCTCCAAAGAACTCTGAAGAGAGGTCATATGAGGTCTGCAGAAAGCTACTGTCCCTTTCATACTTTTCCTTGTCATCAGATTGCAGATTTGTATGCTAGAAGAGTAAACTGTCATACACAGATGACACATTTGTGGCAATAAAACCACGTTTCCCAATTTCTCCATAAAGGAATAAAGAAAACAACTGAAAACAGATACAGAATGATGTAGCAAGCAGCAACTAAGTAGGGGCTTGTTTAGAAATTGACACCTGCCTGCTATAGACATACTTGTTCATGACACACTTTGAATAGTATTGCGTCATGCATTGTAGGCTCCGCACCTAATGGGAAGGCTTAGGCAAGGGATCCTGGTCACTCCCCAGGGCTTGGAATCATGGTCAGAGATTAAAAAAAGGCTCCCAAATATACTAAGCACCCAAACTCACTGTAAGTCACTGGTACAGCTTCTGACACTGGGGAAGCATCACTCGCCTTGCAGAACAATCTGCCTCTTGTTCCCGCCAGGATTTCTCCTGAAGTAGCTACCATTTATGTGCTATCTGTGCCAGATTTTGTACAGAGTTTTCTGATCTGGGTAGTGCCCACTGGTGACTTAGCTGAGACTTGGATACTTCACCTGGTATCAATGTTACTTTGAGGATATTTTAAGCCAATTTATTATTTAACCTTAGAACCAGAGACAAATTATATAGTCTAGGCAAGCTAAGAAATTGCACATTTAGCCAAAGGAATCTGCTTTTATCCTTTCCCCAATACTTTAGTTGTCTGGGAATGGGGCCTGAAACAGGGAAATACTTGTAAATTAGTCCTCTTTGCAATTGTACACATTCATAAATCCCACATTTTAATTACAATAAAGCAATGTGCCCTGCTTGTGTATGGTACTGGAGTAGAAGAAATTACAAGTCTTCCATTTATCTCTCAGGTAAGGAGAGCAGGAGTAGCACAGGGGCAGTGCGAGTCCCCCCAGTAAGCTCTCAAGCTAAAACTGCATGAGTTTGGTCTCCTGAAAAGGTCTAACACTAAAAAGCAACCCCACCAAGGACAGCAGCCACACTGGAAGTGGAAAACCTAGGTTCTATTTTTGGGTAGGTTGTACAGTGACACATTTATGTCTTCTAGATACTACTGCGATGGTGGCTTTAGAAAAACACAAACAGCACTTCAAAAGAGAAGATGAATACCTACCAACAAACTATAGAAAAATTCATGTACGAAGAGCCCCATAGCACAAATAAGAAGGTATAGCAGATGATAAAGGAATTCCACGTCCAGGATCATTGCCTTGTATCCTCTAGTGAATGTTCCACAGTTACCCACAAAACTCATCAGGAAAATTATTTTATTACAAACCTAAGGAGATAATTACAGTAAAGGTTAGCTATAGTGTGCAACATATGCCTGACAATTGCAGACTCTAAGTCAGTAGCAATTCAGCAACATGTTTCTATCAACAACTGCAATAAGGACTTGTAGAATGATTGAGCAATTTACACATTCAGGTCAGCCTCTGCCCTCAGTTACGTCTATCTATGCAGCCCAATCTAAATTGACCCAAGAGCAAAAAACCTGGCCCTTATAAAATGTACACACAAAATCTTTTCAATTGTGACTGAATACGTCTACATATTTGAGATTGCAAAAACAAATCACCCAGTTGGAAGAGGTAAGACTTTTTTAAAAATAGTGTAAAACTAACTTCTCACTCAAAAATGCATCGGCCTAAAACAAATAGCTCCTTAGAACAGAAGCACTTACATTTCTGAGACACTTGTTAGTGTAACTTGTTAGTAAGAAAATAATCCAGGTTCCCATCACCCAACTATTTTTAGATTGGGTATATAGTAATCAGGACACAGCAATGCCAATATCAGTGGTTCCCCAACCACAAATGGAACTGTTCAGCATTACCACAACAAATAATAATAATAATACCATTGTCGACTGGCTAACATATTGGCATATATGTGGCACTGTGAACATATTTAGATAACAAGACATGTAATTCAATTGTCTGCTTTAAGGTACTTATGTAATATATACACAAAAAGACATCCAGGAGATACAACCTTCGCACAGCTCCTATTGGCTTAGTCAAAGAGAAGCTTCCTTTTGGCTCACTTGGTAGACCCCTTCTGCCTGCAGACCACAAATGTTTGAATTTGAGTCTTACTGAAGTTCTCTCTGGTGGCTGAACTTGCATGTTTGCTCTGCAGCAAACTGCTCAATGTCCTACTTTTGACTGGCAGGTAAGCTACAAGCATTTGGGACACTTACTGTTTGATAAATCTTACAAACTCCCATCTTCTGTAGCTTAGCGACTGAACAAGAGAAGGGTTTGAGCAAACAATTTAAAGTACTGTAGGGTCACAGAGATTTCTTAACATTTCTAGCTGAGCTGGGAGCTGTCACTAGAGTGTGACAAAGCAGAGACACACGTTGGAGCTCTTAAACTTCCAACGGAAGCACAGCACAGCGATTCTATTTTTAAAGAAGAGCCCCAATCCAATTAGGGAATTACTTTTTACACCAATTACTCCACAATGTTCTGGACTGAGTATTTAGAGTCTGGTATTTTCACGAGTGGATAAGAACTTCTTATGTAAAATGCAAGAGAATTTAAATGAAAACCTACAAGATACTTACATTGAATGCACCCAGAAGAAATAAAGTAGGCTGCAAACCCACTGAAAATATTAGTCGTAATATCGTAGAAGCTATTAAAGCTCGGATACCATGGGGCTTAGGAAGAGCTATAACTATGGCCAAAGATATCAGCATAGCTGTCCAGAGTAAGCCCGACAAGTGGGGCTCTAGTGTACCTAGTATGGAAAAAATAAAAGAAGATTAAATATTCCTAACTACCAAATATAACAAAGCCAAGATTAGCCAGATAAATGCCATTTTAATGTTATTACTGTGCAATATCACTAACCCACCTGTTCAGCCATTACAGATTGATGAGTGGTGAATCTGAGTAACAGCATCCCGGGTACATTTTAATTAAGTATATTACCTGAACACGTAAAGCATTGTGTGTCAAGCATCATCATTAAAGGAGTCTTCATTTTGTTGTGCGTTACTTAGACACATTATCATTGGAAAACAGAGAAGACCGATTTTCTAATGCACTCAGTAGCTTCCCTGAATGGGAGGGGAAGAGTGACAACAGAAATCGCTGGGCCTACCCTTCCTATTACTCCTATCCTACCCTTCCATTAATTTTTTTTTCCAACTAAAAGCTTTACCAGTTTTTGCCATCTCTGGTATTTCTCGTTCTCTTTGGAGCGTCCCATGCGCCTCGCTGGTTATGTAACATCAGCCAAATACACTTCAGTTAAAAAGCCATAAAAAAAACCCTGGCCTACAACTCTAGCACTCTGTGGGGCTACTTCAAACATGAACAACCATCCCTTCATGACAAAGGCCACATAAAAATAGAGTTGCATGTTTCCAAATCATTTGTATCTCAGCAGGAACCAGATTAGAGGGAGAGATTCCCTAAACTTTGTAGCAGTCTGCAGCTCCTGTGCCAGCACTGAGGGGATTGTTCCATCTCAGTAAGCACGTCAACACATGCACAACGAAGGCTTTTTCAAACAAGACTGGGAGGGGAGTGAAGGAGAGTTATGCTCTTCCATATACAAAGAACAACCATATACTTTCATTCTGAATTACTTATTTTAGATTAATGAAAAACAACAGAAGAATGAACAAAAGCCATGTCCCCCAGAGAGAGCACAGTGTGTTCAAAAACTTCGGACAAAATGCCTGCCATGGCAGAGCCCTAAGGAACAAAGGTGCAATGCTCAAAACAGAGGCATCAGATTTGAAAGGGACATATACCACAGGAAGGGGAAAGCAGAGAGAAGGTACAAAAGACCATTTAGGAAGTGAATATCCTCGGCATTGGAATTCCAGTGAGAGGGTAGAATGCACTTTTAAAGGATCTAGCCACCTGTTTCAGTGTTAATATTCTGACAGTTATAATAAAATCTAAAACATGAATATATTCTCTCTTCAGTTTCAGCCATTCACAGCAGGCCTGCATATCTAGCTAGAATTAAAGACACCTTCAAGGTTGCCTGCAGTATGTGCTTTTGAAAGGCCACACCACAGGCTGCTCATCAGCATTAGAATAAGTGGAATGGAATGCTGTTATTAAAGGGAACTTTTAAGACTGCCCCAGCAGCATGTTCTGCTGCCTTCTCAAAGTGAGTGGTGTGGGAATAGAAAAGAGATTAGAGTTCAGGTCACAAACTCATTCCTCGCTGCCAGGGACAGTAAGGGCTGGGAGCATAGAGGAAGCAATGTTTTAGCCCCTGGAAAACAGAGTTCCAAGTTGGGAATGACCAATCTTTGGCCAAAGCTGAGTGGTTCTCAGTGAAGACATGTACACTCCTAGTCATAAGAGGTGTCAGGAGTCTGTTGCACATCTGCTGGCAGAAAGACATGTCCGTTTTCAGAAGTGCTATGCACCTTCAAAGATCAATGGAAGATTCTCGGCATCTTGGAAACCCCAGACACTTATTTAGACATGGATTTAGGTACCTAATTATAGGCATTCAAGTTTGCAAATTTTGGCCTTCAACACTGTGATAAATCTCACAGTATTATGCACTTAGCAGCTCAGAGTTCAGCTGGCCTGAACCATGTAGAGACACCATAAGAATGGCCATACTAGGTCAAAACAATGGTCCATCTAGCTCAGTATCCTGTCTCTGTGCCAGATGCTTCAGAGGGAATAAACATAATAGGGCAACTTCGAATGAACCATCCCCCGTCATCCAGTTCCAGCTTCTGGCAGTTGGAGGTTTAGGGACACTCGGAGCTTGAGGTTGCGTCCCTTACCATCTTGGCCAATAGCCATTTATGGACCTGTCCTCCGTGAACTCCTCTAATTCTTTTTTGAATCCAGTTGTACTTTTGGTCTTCACAACTTCCCATAGCAACAAGTTCCATAGGTTGACTGTGCATTGTGCGAAGAAGTACTTCCTTATGTTTGTTTTAAACCCGCTGCCTATTAATTTCATCATTGACCCCTGGTTTTTGTGTTATGTGAAGGGGTAAATAACACTTCCCTAATCACTTTCTCCACACCATTCATGATTTTGTAGACCTCTATCATATTCCCTCTTAGATATCTCTTTTCTTAGCTAAACAGTCCTAGTCATTTTTAATCTGTCCTCATATGGAAGCTGTGTTGTACCCCTAATCACTTTTGTTGCCCTTCTCTGGACCTTTTCCAATTCTAATATATCTTTTTTGAAATGAGGTGACAAGAACTGCATGCAGTATTCGAGTTGTGGGCGTACCATGGATTTATATAGCAGCATTATGATATGTTCGGTCTTTATCTATCCCTTTCCTAATGGTTTCTTGCATTCTGTTAGCTTTTTCACTGCTGCTGCTCATTGAGCAGATGTTTTCAGGGACTACCCACAATGACTCCAAGCTCTCTTTCTTGAGTGGTAACAGCTAATTTGGGGAAAATGAGTATTTTCCCCTAAATGATCCATTTTGAAAAGATTAAAGCTGTTTAACAAATCAAGAGTTTAAAATGATTTTATATAAATAACAAAGAGAGGTTTTTTAAAAGCGTTAGATGCTTCATGAGGTGTTGAGAATGTGCAAGATGAAGTCCCTAGAAGTTAAAAGGCCAAAAAAATGGTTACCTGCCTTTTCGTAACCGTTGTTCTTCAAGATGTACTACTCATGTTCATTCCATTCTAGGTGCGTGCGTGCGCACCCATGTGCACAGTTGGAGATTTCTGCCTTAGCGGTGGGCTGTAGGGTGGGCTGTAGCGCCCTCTTGAGTGCCGCGCTCGTGCGTTGGTATATTAGGCACTGAAGGTATTGCCTGAAGATACTATGTCGAGCACCCAACAGTCTGAGCTCAGCCACGACCAGGCCGACCGGAAGGGGTGCAGGCGCTTGAGGAAAGAGCAGGGGGGTGGATCCTGGGAAGTAACTGGGATGCCATCCTCGGGCGCATCCTCAAAACCCCTGCTTCTGGCTTCCTTGGCCTCTGGAAGAACCAGGATGGGAGGAAGAATGGGAAGACGAAGGGTGATGTCATTTAAATCCTTTGTCTCTCTCCTTTCTGTAGGAGTTGGACTGGGGGGCACTCCAGGACCTTGACGGAGGTGGCGGGGGATGGAAAGGCATTCTAGCCTGCTGAGGGGTGTGAAGGCCCAAGGAACGGAGGGTGGCACGGGAGTCTTTAAGGCTGTGGAGTTGTGTGTCTGTCAGCTCCAAAAAGAGCCCTGCTCCCTCAAATGGGAGGTCCTGAAGGGTAGTTTGCATCTCCTGGGACAGCCCAGAGGACTGTAACCAGGAGCTGCACCTCATGACCTCTGTGGAGGCGACTACCGTGGCCGCTGAGTCCATAGCATCGCAGGCTATTTGGAAGGTGCCTCTCGCCACCGCTTTGCCCTTGTCCACCAAGACGGCGAACTCCTGTGGGAGGCCCTCCTTAAACTTGTTGATGGAGTCCCACAGGTTGAAATTGTACCTGGCTAGCAGGGCCTGCTGGTTAAACACCCGAAATTGCAGGCTGGCTTTCATAGAATCATAGAATATCAGGGTTGGAAGGGACCTCAGGAGGTCATCTAGTCCAACCCCCTGCTCAAAGCAGGACCAATTCCCAACTAAATCATCCCAGCCAGGGCTTTGTCAAGCCGGGCCTTAAAAACCTCCAAAGAAGGAGATTCCACCACCTCCCTAGGTAACGCATTCCAGTGCTTCACCACCCTCCTAGTGAAAAAGTTTTTCCTAATATCCAACCTAGACCTCCCCCACTGCAACTTGAGACCATTGCTCCTTGTTCTGTCATCTGCCACCACTGAGAACAGCCGAGCTCCATCCTCTTTGGAACCCCCCCTCAGGTAGTTGAAAGCAGCTATCAAATCCCCCCTCATTCTTCTCTTCTGCAGACTAAACAATCCCAGTTCCCTCAGCCTCTCCTCATAAGTCATGCGCTCCAGACCCCTAATCATTTTTGTTGCCCTCCGCTGGACTCTTTCCAATTTTTCCACATCCTTCTTGTAGTGTGGGGCCCAAAACTGGACACAGTATTCCAGGTGAGGCCTCACCAATGTCGAATAAAGGGGATCGATCACGTTCCTCGATCTGCTGGCAATGCCCCTACTTATACAGCCCAAAATGCCGTTAGCCTTCTTGGCAACAAGAGCACACTATTGACTCATATCCAGCTTCTCGTCCACTGTGACCCCTAGGTCCTTTTCTGCAGAACTGCTACCCAGCCATTCGGTCCCTAGTCTGTAGCAGTGCATGGGATTCTTCCATCCTAAGTGCAGGACTCTGCACTCGTCCTTGTTGAACCTCATCAGGTTTTTTTTGGCCCAATCCTCTAATTTGTCTAGGTCCCTCTGTATCCGATCCCTACCCTCTAGTGTATCTACCACGCCTCCCAGTTTAGTGTCATCTGCAAACTTGCTGAGAGTGCAGTCCACACCATCCTCCAGATCATTAATAAAGATATTAAACAAAACCGGCCCCAGGACCGACCCTTGGGGCACTCCGCTTGAAACCGGCTGCCAACTAGACATGGAGCCATTGATCACTACCCGTTGAGCCCGACCATCTAGCCAGCTTTCTATCCACCTTACAGTCCATTCATCCAGCCCATACTTCTTTAACTTGCTGGCAAGAATACTGTGGGAGACCGTATCAAAAGCTTTGCTAAAGTCAAGGAATAACACATCCACTGCTTTCCCCTCATCCACAGAGCCAGTTATCTCATCATAGAAGGCAATTAGGTTAGTCAGGCATGACTTGCCCTTGGTGAATCCATGCTGACTGTTCCTGATCACTTTCCTCTCCTCTAAGTGTTTCATAATTGATTCCTTGAGGACCTGCTCCATGATTTTTCCAGGGACTGAGGTGAGGCTGACTGGCCTGTAGTTCCCCGGATCCTCCTTCTTCCCTTTTTTAAAGATGGGCACTACATTAGCCTTTTTCCAGTCATCCGGGACCTCCCCCGATCGCCATGAGTTTTCAAAAATAATGGCTAATGGCTCTGCAATCTCATCCGCCAACTCCTTTAGCACCCTCGGATGCAGCGCATCCGGCCCCATGGACTTGTGCACGTCCAGTTTTTCTAAATAGTCCCGAACCACTTCTTTCTCCACAGAGGGCTGGTCACCTTCTCCCCATACTGTGCTGCTCAGTGCAGTAGTCTGGGAGCTGACCTTGTTCGTGAAGACAGAGGCAAAAAAATCATTGGGTACATTAGCTTTTTCCACATCCTTGGTCACTAGGTTGCCTCCCTCATTCAGTAAGGGGCCCACACTTTCCTTGACTTTCTTCTTGTTGCTAACATACCTGAAGAAACCCTTCTTGTTACTCTTAACATCTCTTGCTAGCTGCAACTCCAAGTGTGATTTGGCCTTCCTGATTTCACTCCTGCATGCCTGAGCAATATTTTTATACTCCTCCCTGGTCATTTGTCCAATCTTCCACTTCTTGTAAGCTTCTTTTTTGCGTTTAAGATCCAATAAATTTTCCAGCCAAACAAGTCCAGAGTCTTGGCATCTTTATTTTTCGGCATGCTACTCGCCTGTCCCTGCCTGGCCCTTTTGTTGACGGGGATACTGCTCGAGGGAGAGTGACAGATACTCAAACCCCTTTGCGGGGACATAGTACTTCTCTTCTGCCTTCTTGGAGGTAGGCGGGATGGAAGAGGGGATCTGCCACACAGACTTGGCAATTTTAAGGACCCCCTGGGTGGACAGGCAACACGACCCAGGCCGGGGTGGAGGAGGGTATAACATTAAAGAGGTCAGACTCCTCCGCTAGCTCCTCAACCTCCAAGTTCAGGTTGGCAGCCAGCCACTCTTTTGAGCAGGGCCTGGTGCTCCTTGAAGTCGTTGGGGGGTCCGACGCGGGTGCCGGCTGCGCCGGGGGCAGCTTGTACAATGCAGCCAGGGAGGAATGGTGGGAGTACGTAGGTATACCCCACGGGTTCCAGTACTGCCACTGAGTGGGCCACTGCCACAGGAGCCACGGTCTCGCAGGCCGGTGGTGATTCGCTTTTTCTAGGCGAGGGGCTGAACTCTCCTTTAGGCTCGGACCACTGCCCTTCTGGTGATCAGGGCGGAGCTGTAGATGCCTGATTCTGCTGACTGACCCTTGTCGGCGACCGGTAAGGAGAGGGCGAGGACCAGCTCCTGCCCGAAGAGGAGCCAGAGACCAGTGCCATGACCAATCCCACACTGGGGGGGGAGGGGGAAATCGATGCCTGGGAGACTGTCTAGGTGATGGTGATCTGCACCGTGGCAAACTCTGGCAGGAAGCCCGACGATACCATGGGTATGGGGATTGGCGTCGCGACTCAGGTGTCCCGTGCCTTGCAGGCGGAGACCTTGGCGTCAGGGACATGCGCCTTCTAACTGGGGACCGAGGCTGCAGTGCCAGGGTCCGAGGCCACGGTGATCTGGGGACGCTCTGCTACTTTAGGGGGCGGTCCCATAACCGGCTTGCCTGGAGATGCTGGGGCCTTGGCCGGGTCCGTCGCCTGGCTTGGTGTCTATGGTGCCTTCTGAGTTCGAGGGCGAAAGTTTTTGCAGATCCTGTACTTATCCTTTCTGTGGGACTCCCCCAAACACTTTAAATAGCTCCCATGGGGGTCACTAATGGGCATCAGCCGGCTGCACAATGAACATGACTTAAAGCCTGGGGAACTTAAAGCTCCGCTCCGAGGCAAAGTCCCAGCCGGGACTCTAACTCCTAAACAACTACTCTAACACTAAACTTAAAGGTCTAACTAAGTACCCATCAATTAACAACAAAGGAGACAGAACAATGGACTGTAAGAACCACTAACGCTCTTGCAATACAAGACAAGGCGCTCTGACCAACCATCACGGGCGGTAAGAAGGAACGGAGAGGGGGTAGAGTCGGCATCACCTAATAGACCAATGCATGAGCGCAGCACTCAAGAGAGAGCTACAGCCAACCCTCCAGGTACCGCTAAGGCAAAAATCTCCGATGACACCTAGAATGGAATCGATATGAGCAAGCACTGGAAGAAGAAGGATTATTTCCTTTTCCCATCTTACTCAGAACCCTGAGTTCCTTTCCATTAGAATCAAAGGGGTGTAACTCATAATCCCATATAAACTGTTTATTAGACATTACACAAACAGCCATAAAATCAGACTTTTAAAACTTAAACTTCTGATCTTTGAAACTAGACATAGAAATTTGGGGACTGTTTGCTTGCACTTGCTAAATCTTTTCAACCACCGGTGAAACCAGTACCCAGACAATTGCACAACGTTTTACTATATCTTGTGGCAGAAGAGAGAATTCCTGCAGAAACAAGAATCCTACATTCCAGAATTTATCCCAGCTCTTCTCTCCCAAACAACTGTCTCACCAGAATGTCAGAGATCTTGGTCACATGGGACGTACTGTCTCAATGCCCTCATTGGAGAAGAGGAACATCATTTTAGATCCCCATTTAACTTATCTGTGCTGATCTGCCTCTACCCCACTGCTCCTGTAGCTCAGCATCAAATCCTAAATTGATAAATTAAGGCCCTCTAAACTGTAGTTCACCTTATTCCTTTACTATTTTTGTGGCATCCTTTCTGGTGGCTTTCATTTCACACGTAGGGCTCACTGGATTTTGGGCTTTAGTTGGGCTATGGTTGAGATGTATTCGGCTGAAGCTTTGAAACATACAACCCACCACACCACCAGTAAGAGATCTGAGGAGTGGCAAGATGGATCAGAAAGGAAAGCTCAATTGGAGAGAGTACATATCTGCATGTTACCTAGATCCATTTCATATGTACATTATGCCTTAGATATTGCAGCAGGGCCAGTGTCAGAATGATGAAAGAAAGGGAAGCAGAAGTTTGTTCATCAATCACCCTCTCCTGGATGAGGTTTTATTTCTGGGGTTCTCGTTCACCCCACTTTACAGACGTGTGGCAAAAGCCTCTAGTTGCACATTTCTTCCATGCAGTTTTACAAGCGGTGAACTCTCTATATAAAATATAAACACCCAACATGGCATCTTCAATTTCTCCATAGCTTCCAGCTGTGTGTTCTGGCTAACATGACCCCATGTGTCTCTTCCCCCTGGGGAGTAACCCACTCCTGTAAGGTGTTGAGCCCAAGTACGGTCAGCTGAATCCAATTAAGCCCCAGCTGGAAGTATCTCCCTGAACTGGCTCTGAACCCTGGCTAGAAATGATCACCCCAACCCTACGTCACTGTTTGATTCAGCAGGGACCGCACAATCCCCTCAAGATCTGCATACCTCATCACTAGCTTCTTCTATAGCAGTGATCTTAAGGACAACTTTTAAAGTTCTGTGAAGTGGGCTGAATGACAGGTTGCTGCAGACTAAGGGAGCAAGCTCTTCCTCAATCCTCTGGGCAACTTCTCAACTACAGCATGTTGAAGAGGCATCCCAGTGGATGGGGCAAAAGAATGGCATACATAAATCCTAGGCTCTAGTTCTGAATCTTCCATTGTCATATTATATGGTATTGGGCAATTCACTCCTCTGTGACTTACTTTCCCCACCTGTAAAAATGGGGATAATGTTGCTTGCCCACCTTTGTACAGTACTGAGAGCTACTGCAGGGCTATGTCGAAAGAACATTATTAAGATGTGAGCTAGAGAAAAGTAAAAAATAAATGCTCTTCATATTGTTTAGCAAAATATACAGTTATGAAATAAAACTTGAAAGCAGCACAGACACATAATTATTGCTGATTTCTTTCTTGGGTAATTTTTCCACGTAGACAGAAATCAGACCCGATATTTTGCTTGCAAACATTTCCGAAGTAGTTTGTATTAAATAGAAAACAGTGCAATTCAATCCTGTTACAACCCCCACCATTTTCCCCTTGCAAGTATTATTTAAAGCAATATTAATGGAGTAATAAAATTGTACAACAGAAAAAAAAGGATCACAATTTTAATAAATCTCCCCCGCCCTCCAAAAGCCAATTTCCACCCTCATTTACACCCAAGTATCCTCACTGAAGTTAACAGGGTTACACCACTGTAAGTAAGGGAAGAATTTGGCCTATTGCATCTAATCTGTTCAGATGTTTTTTTTTTTTTTTTTTTAAATGTCTCAAATATTATTAGTACCTCCTCGGACTCCTTTGAATGGATAGAAAAATGCTACGAGTAGATTCATAAGGACCGCAAGGTTAAATGAAATACTGCTCCAGAAGGACATGTTGCGAGAGCACCAGTACAATACAGGTTGAGCTGTGAAGGAAGAGAAAAACGTGAGTGTTTCAAAGACATCCGAGGCTTGTGGTAAGACAGCACATCTCCATCAAAGCCCTGTTTATTTACACTTTGCAGAGAAGCACAAGAGCAACTGCAGTAAAAAACAACCACTTGTTCTGAAGTTTATTTGATTGGCTTTCAGACAAAGGACCAAATGTTAAAACAGACATTAGCTTTCGGTATACAAATTACTTTAGCAGCGGCATGAGAATGACTTCAAAGAATAGGTTGTCTCCCAAGAAATCCCTGCACATAGAGAAAATAGTTAAGTTTTCCCCATTATAGTTTGCACTCACTAAATCCAAAACCCTCCAAGTGATTAGGAGCGTGAAAGTTCGTATGTGTTAGCAAGGGTGAGAGTATTCTGGCTGCATCCCTCTTTGCTGTGCAGTTCTAGCTGCTCTCATTCGCTGGCTTGTCTACACTAGACTTTCTACCATTCTTAAATGTTCCCCTCTACTGCAGCAAACTGGGTAGCAGCAACTGTAGGATTGCCTGTGTAGACTGGCTGTTGGCGTTTTAGTCACTGTGTCATCTAGCCCTGAATTAACGTACAAAATATAGGGTGTCCACATTGCAGTAAGACAAAAATTTAACCAAGATGTTAAATACATAATACAGCTTCATAGCATACCAGCAATAACACCATGGTACCCCAGAGACATGAGACAGCAGCCAATTGGGCTTCTAATTTAGTACACTACTGTAGGCCAAGGATACAAACGCTTTCTCCCAGAAACGTAGCTACATAGTACTATGCCGGTAACTAAACAGCTGCACATTTTAAAACTCTTATTTAAGAATGTGTACGAAACACTAAAAACAAACACTCCCCCCCCCCAAATAAAACAACCCCTAGTCCTAATTATAATAATCTCTACAACCAGAATTAAGGAGCACAGATCAGAGCTAAAGGACTCATTTTCTGAAATGGTCATGGACCCATTAAGATGAAAAGGAGAGCACTCTGAGAAGCTATCTTACAATAAATCCATCTGCATCGAATTAAAATCCCCTGGAATTTATCTACTGCAGGCATACTGCCTGGTGGTGGGTGCTCTGCAGAAGTCGGTAGTTCTTGCAATCTAAGAAAAATACTCTCATTAAAGGGAAACATGTCAAGCATCCTCCTGCCAAAAAGGAAAAAGTACATACATAGAGATGTCATGGTGCAGTGAAAGGAAAGGAGCTCACAGGAAAGTTGAGGGAAGAGAGTTAAAAAAAGCATAACTCATGAGTTACATATGAGAATAAAGTAATGAATGCAAAGACCCAGAGCCTCACAACATCCATCTCTCCCTAAGCCCTAACAAATCATTCTCCTTCTTAACAGGTATTCTCAATGTTATTAAGAGGCTAAAGGTGGGTAAAAAAAATTATATAATGCCTCATTATACACTGAACTGAAATGCACATAAAAGGCAAATGTGTTGATGAGCCGAATGCTAAGGAATGGCAAATACTAAGGTATGCAGTCATCATAAAAATATCAAACTTCATTGCACCTAAACCTAGACACATGCAAGACCTCACTGAAATTATATACATCAACACTTTGGGTATATGATGCATTGTTCTCCATATTCTTTTTGTTTTTAATATGCTTTAAACGGAAGGCATTTGTCACCAGCTGAAAACCTGTTTGTACGGAATTAAATTCAGTACAGAGGGTCCACACAGAGCCACAAACACTACCTTGCACCTGCATTCAGGATGTGGCACAGGCTTTCTGCCCTGTGGAGAATCTCACCCTGGTTTTGGTAGGCTTGCTTGAGTGTTTACTGAATCTAGAATGGGAGACTTGTAAAAAATGCTAGTAACTTGCTACCTGACCATAGGGGGAAAATGGATGCTTTGCCATCAATGATTTTGAAATCTATTGCAAAGCTGAATGTACTACGAGTTAATGTCCTGTAGTACCAGCTCATGTTGGAACACATCTTACTATTCCAAAAAGAGACGATCACTGAGCAGTGCCTACCCTCCCTGTACCCAACCAGCACACCTACATCTAAGATGTATATGCAAGTCTAAAAGATCAGAAGGCAGATCTAAGTCTCTCAGGCCATGTCTACACTTACCGGGATTGACGCTGCTGTGATCGATGTAGTGGGGGTCGAAAATTGACCGCACAGCGCTCTCTGGTCGACTCTGGTACTCCACCAGAACGAGAGGAGTAAGGTAAGTCGACGGGAGATGCTCTCGTCATATATACAGCGCAGTGTATATACACCGCAGTAAGTCGACCTAAGCTACGTTCACTCCGGCTACATTATTCACATAGCTGGAGTAGTGTAACTTAGGTCGACTTACCCCGGTAGTGTAGACAAAGCCTCAGAGGCCTGGAATTATAATTTTAATGAAACTCTTTAGTTGGAAACCTAGAGTTAAGTTTCAACCAGACAAGAAACAAAACACAACCAACTTTATTTGAATGATTATGTCAATAAATATAGTTGACCACTTCCCCAAAGTGTTTCATATTATGCATTGCTAACTATATTATATGTAGAGCAGTGCATTTCTTGTATGATTCTTAAGTCATTCTGGGAAGATGCTTACACAAGATTCTGATTCTATCAAAAATATAAGGCTATTGTTAATTGTGAAATAGCTAGCTGCTCCATTTAGTATTCACCAGACAGGTCAAATACATTTCAGGGGATTTGAATAAGTTTTAGACTGTATCTGATCCACACATAACTTTCATGCTTTCAAGTAATAGGATTATAGTTTATTTTTATCTGTTACAAAAATAACTTTTCTAAGTTTATCCCAGCAGCTGGAACCATATATTCAGTTTTCATTAGTCCTCTAGGGCTTAAGATGCTCAACTTTCATTGACTCCATTGGGAGCTCTGCACATAAGTCTGAGGGCAAGTTCTGGCTGTTAATGTCAAGGGAAAGTCTTGCAAAGCAATTGTTATCACATTAGTTTAACTGGCTTGGGTCTCTCTGGAGCTCCAGGCAGACCGTGATAGTTTATAGTTGTACAACTTATTCTGCAAACAATTCCACTGCCTATGCAATTCTACATTTCCTCTAGTAAGCATAGACAGCAAAGTATTTCATTTAGAGGGGCACTCTGGAGCACTCTAAGCACGTGCATTAATAACTAGAGTCCAGGAGGGCAACATTTGCCAACAGATACCACAGTTATTCCCAGCACATAGATTAGGAAATAACCGCATTCTCTCTGATACTGACAAAGTGTCATTGTTGGCAAATGCTGACTTTTTAACGGTGACAACTGTACAAGAGCCTCAGACAGAAATGCATGTTTGTTTTAGATAATCCGAATAGAAATATTAGTTTAGAATTTTAAAATATTGAGGCAGAAAACAGATTATGTTCTAGTCTTGTATGAAAAATCACACAGTAAAACTAACCTCAGTGTAACTGTGAAATATCTCTATTTGAGAATACTTGTTTTTTAACATTTTTTTTTTTAAACACTATTGAGTCGCAACATAATGTTACACTGCAGGAGAGCTGGGTATTTCAAATACAATTCAGTGTCACTACCACACTGGGGAAAGATTCGCTATGAAATCAAGATTTAGTATTCTGAAGACCTTTATTATAAAACACAACTTTTCTTCAGCCTGAGACGTTAGTATTTCCAACCTACCTCTCAATTTCTTTTGCCAGTTCATTTCATTGAAGAGGTCTTCTGATCTCAAGAAGAAATCATTGATCTTACTGCCTTGTTCATCTCTTTCTGTGGTGTAGTATATCCGTAGTTTAGATTCCTTGGTGAGGAATTCGCATATACTTGGCACAGGGAAGACTATTTGCTCCATTGTACGGTCCAATCTAACAATCTAGACAATACAGATTTTTGAGTTTGCAGAGTTGTTTTTTGTGCATTGTTTCAAAATAATGGGAATGTGGTAATGTCAGATACTTTTTAAATGTACTGAAATTCTACAATTTAAACATCAAAACCATTGGATCCGTGGTTTATTAGAACATTATGACAGTAATTTACTACTTACTTTACATTGACCTTGCATTACAATATCTTTTATACTCTTACCATGGCATTACTGTTCTAAGCTAGGATTTTTAGAAGATCTAAAGGAGCTAAGTACTCATCTCCTTTTGAATTTCAATGGAATTTGGGTATCTAACTTAGTCACCATAGAAAATACCAACACACTCACACTATACAAGCAAAATCAACTATTGTTTTATATATAGGAGCTACTTTTGATTGCTGTTATCTTATACATTACACAAGTTTTTAAAAATCACCCCATGACATCCAGTTAAGTTTTCAAAAACACTCCAGTTTGGCTTAATGTCTGTCAAATCTCATTTTGTAGGAAAAAAGTGTTATAAATATGCTCTAATTTTCCCTATGGATTCAGTGATAGTATTGGCCAAACCATATTCTCTTGATTCAAGTTGCACTTCAATTTGCAAGTAGGCTTCTCTGCAGTTCTGCCTATAAAACTGAGCCAGAGTCAGGGTATCCACTCAGACAGTTCAAAAATAGTTCCCCTGGAAGAGGCAGGAAAAAAGCCCTACACCCACACGAAGGACAGAATAATCCACACCTAGGTGGCTAGTTTAAGACAACCACCAGAATCAAAATGCACTTAACAGAGAAACTGTTTTTAAGGGGAGTCTCCTCCCAGGAAAGTGATTTTTTGCATCCTTAGGAACACCCAATCCAGCATGAACTGGCATTCATGATTTCCTTCTTTACCTCAATCTGTGCTGTGTGCTTGGCATAGAACTCCAGAGCTTCATCTCCTTCTATCTGACCTCCAGGCTTCAGCATGTTCTGCAGCTCTTTGTTATGACGAGCCAACTAAAATAAAGGAAGGCAAAGGGAGTGGAAGACGCAAGATGTCTCTCTAACATTAATTTCTAATTTTTGGTGGAAAAAAGGAACAGTACATAGTCAGCTGCTAAGAAGAGGGCAAAGTTGGTAGAAGGTTTGTTATAGTTCAAGCAGGCACCATTTAGATCTATTTTGGGAGATAGAGTGTGACTAGAGGAGTTGCCTTTTTTGTTTGATATACATGCTGTATTCCTCCCTTCACAAGTTCTCCACTATCCTGTCTGACTCGAGAAAGGTTCTTTGGGGATTCTGGTACAATGCACCCTTCCACACACGTCGTCTCTCAAGTTGTGTGCAGGTAGGACTTTAATAATTCAAGTACCTAAAGGAAGGATGGTGGAAGATTTTGCTTCTACTAATAGTAGTGGCACTAGCAGCAAGATGGTACTACAAAGCTTTAAACTCAGACCATTTTAAAAGTGGCAGAATGGTGGTTTGATCTACTCATGGGCAACACCAACAAGGAATTCCTACTGGACATATCCAGTATACTATGAGCTCTTGCTTACTCCTTCCATGGTCTTGTATTGGTGTTTGGAAAGTACAACAGGATTAACAAATGTGTTTAGACCAGGTTCCAGTAGAGTGGATGGAGACAGAGCAATACTGGATTGTACCACAGCAGAGACTAGCCGGTGTAATATTTTTAAAGAAAATAACACAAATTCAAGAACATGGCCAAATTGTGCCAACACTTCAGATATCGGTGGCTGTGGACATTAGAGGAAGGGATGGAATTCCGTTGCCTGATTTAAATACTGTATCAGTGATGAGAATTACATATGGGACATAAAACTAAAGCACTGGATGTAAATGATAAATAAGTAAGACCTATTATCCCAGTGCCTTCAAGATCTTGAAACGTGCTATTGGGAACGTCATCAGTAAGGACAAAGAATCTGGCAATTCCCCATTATAAAAGAACAAAGTCCTTAGCTGCTCCTCTCATTATTATACATGTGCAGAATTTCCATTTTTGAATGTGTTAGGGTAAAGATTAGGTTTGACTCCCATTGGAAATTATGGGGATATAGAAAGAAGAGAGAAGGATACTGTGTTGAGTTCCACCATGAACCTCTTGAAGAAGAATTCTGTCCTAACTACAAAGACATCAGTTGGGAAATTAAAGCAAATCTCAAGAAAAACTAGATTACTTACTAATCTTCACTCTTGTACACATTAGACACTGCCATAGCTATAAATGCAGTTATACCTGATGAGCTAGTATGTAAATGTTGTGCCCCACGTTCCTAGGAGATGCTGCAAGATCTTCACCATTCTCTCCATCCTCAAATTCTACCTCACCTTGCATATATGCCTTCTTTATCACTTCCACCTAGGAAGAAAAAGCGAGAAAGACACAGGCATCTGAGATTTAATAATAACTCAGATTTTCAGGTTAAATTCTGCCAATAGCTCTCCATTCAGAACTCCCACAGAAGTCAATGGAAGCTTTAATGGGCCGCAGGTTTAAAACAAATAAAAGGAAGTTCTTCTTCACACAGTGCACAGTCAACTTATGGAACTCCTTGCCTGAGGAGGTTGTGAAGGCTAGGACTATAACAGAGTTTAAAAGAGAACTAGATAAATCCATGGAGGTTAAGTCCATTAATGGCTATTAGCCAGGATGGGTAAGAAATGGTGTCCCTAGCCTCTGTTTGTCAGAGGGTGGAGATGGATGACAGGAGAGAGATCACTTGATCATTACCTGTTAGGTTCACTCCCTCTGGGGCACCTGGCATTTGCCACTCTCGGTTGACAGGATACTGGGCTGGATGGACCTTTGGTCTGACCCAATACGGCCATTCTTATGTTCAAATATACATCCGAGCACTCAGTGTACGGCCATCAAGCATAAAGCAGAAAGCCAAGACTCATGAAGCAGGAGACTGATGAACTCTGCTTCGTATCCTTAGACCCTCTCAATCTCTGAAGGGTAAATTAACTGCTCTAAAGGAATTTTAGATCTCCCCCCATTTTCATGTAATATATTCCAGTTGGTACAAGCTATACAAGATTTTTACAGCTGGCATCTGCTGTCAATTTTTTCCTACATCAGATCCATTTGACTCAATGGAAGGAAAACCAAAGTAAAGACTGAAACTTTATCCTCAACTCACCCCGTTGTTCCTGGATAATACAGTGCTTGCAGTATGTTGTGCCATGCTCTGATCTAAAAGTTTCAACTGTACTTTGAATTTTCTGGCTTGTTTTTGTCTGTTAATATATAAACAGCCCTGGGAGATGGCTAGAGTTTACTGAGCAGCTTTTATACCATCATAAAATTGTAATTCTTTGACATTCTCTCAGTCAGATGGTTTACAGCAGTAAATTTCCTGGAATAAAAGATTCATATAGTCCAGGGGTCGGCAACCTTTCAGAAGGGGGGTGCCGAGTCTTCATTTATTCACTCTAATTTAAGGTTTAGTGTGCCCGTAATACATTTTAATGTTTTTAGAAGGTCTCTTTCTATAAGTCTGTAATATATAACTAAACTATTGTGGTATGTAAAGTAAATAAGGTTTTTAAAATGTTTATGAAGCTTCATTTAAAATTAAATTAAAATGCAGAGCCCCCCGGACCGGTGGCCAGGACCCGGGCAGTGTGAGTGCCACTGAAAATCAGCTCGCGTCATGCCTTTGGCACACGTGCCATAGGTTGCCTACCCCTGATATAGTCCTTCCCTTTCATTATACACTGGCAAAGCTATTGCTCTCTCTCCAGTAGTCAGTGTTGCCTCCTTAACCACTTCTGCAAACTAAAATGGGCCTGTGAACCAATAGCTATCCTTTCCATCAAATCCTGGAAAGCTCTTCCAAATTGCTAGTGACCTATGGCACAGACCACTTGTTACTGACCTATGGTACAAGATCTAAAGTTTGCCCTGTAATCTTAATCAACCACGTGGCACTACAATGGGTTCCTGCTATGCTGCCAAGCTACTTTATGGACGTCGGATGCTTAGGAGTGGCACAAGGAACTTACCAGTTCTTTTGGTCTCATATTGTAAAGTATTCTCTCTGCGTTCTCGCTGTCATGCCTGCTCTCCATGATTGCCAACAGTAATTTGGAGGCATTGTTCTGGTGGAAGGAAAGAAGGAAAACGCCAGTCACTTCAAAAAACCTCAGCAAAAGCCATCTGAACTCTAAAATAGAGTCCTTTGAGCCCAGCATCCAGTAAGTCAACAGCACCCATACAGCTAAAACCCTGCCCAACACAGAATATTTACAGTAGTCGCTGTGAAGAGAAGTCAAATGAACTCAGTAAAGCTTTTGGCTTCAGTTTCCTAATATTTTTAGAACTGCAGAGTTGTTTTCTTTTAAAGTGACTGTAGCATTAGTAGATTTTACTACTCATGAGCACTGGGCTCGCATTTAGTCATGATGCTGTAGGTTAAGACAAAAGACAACCAGATTAAAGATTAGATCTACTTTACTGCTTTTTAACTGAAAATCATTCTGAAACCCGGTCATGCCAAGTGATACAGGGAGGAAATAAGAAAACACCACAAGGCATCAGACTACTTGAATATGAACAATAAGACTAAAATCTATCACAGTTGATATTAAAAAACAACATTGTAATAAAGGTATTTAATTTGAAAGAATAATGTAAATTGATTCTAAATTTCAAGTCTTTTTTATTTAGAAGAAGAAAACAACCCATGGTACCCATAATAATGCCATGAGTCCACAAAGAAAAGAACTAGAAATAGCATTATAAAAGAGGGGCCACAAGTAAAACAGGAAATATTGCAGAAACGTGTTGTTGAAGTAGAGCTACTGTGTATCTACAGCAGCTTTAAGGTAACTTCATAGCACACTTTGATCCAATATGAGTTGTTAATTATTTCAGCATAAAGTCTGAACTGCCTATGAATGACATTGAATAATTCTTGATCATGAGACTGTAAGTACCAATATAACTTGTAACAATAGGAACAAAGCATTAGGAACCTAAATATGTATCGGGGGAATGGCATTTTCCTTATACCTGTGGCAGTCTGACAGAAAGTTAGTATGGTATTTATCAACAGTATTGTATTTCTAATATGGGAATTAGCTTAGGCTCTCTTGACTGGGAAAACATTTTTTCAGATTTAGGGTGTTTATATTGGACGTTGCACTGGTATTACTGCAAGGGTTAAACAAACATCTGTCTCTTAAAACTCATCTTTTATATTTTTTTCATTCAGTTGTCAGGCAGAATCCCACAACTCAATTTTATAACAGTTATGACCACAGTGAGATATTAAAAAAAAACCCATCTGACTTCAGCTATAGGCTCTTGCTTCATCCCATTGGCAACGTATAGCTCACTGTAGAATATCCACTTGCCTTCAGTTCTAATACAAGGTCCATCCTCTTTTTCCCCAAAGGGTTGATGTCATTGAGAATTAATGCTGTGATGATATCAATACCGTTGGATTCATGTGTAGCAATGCAGTTCTGTGCAGAGAAAATCATCATTGTAAACCACAGTAAAAAGTAACCTAGCTAAACAACAATTTTAAACACAGGTTTACCCAACCATCCCTAACCAAAGAGAAGAGTCACCTTTTTCTCATCTCCCCTCAGACAGGTCAGATGGATGAAAGGAATTTTTCAATTCAGTAAATGGATTCAATATAAAAGGCTAAAAATCTCTAGCTTCAAATGTGACTACAATCATCTCTGTGATGACCTACCAAAAATGACTGGGCTGAGAAAAGCCCCACAGCACAGCACCTGATGAACTAACAGCCAGCAAGCACACTTTGGCATAAACGCAGAGCTTACTGCTAAGGGAGAATGCACTGTTTTAATAAAGGTATGGGAGGTTTATTTTTTTTTTAACCCCCATATGCCAAGTTCTTTTCAAACAGCTAATATATGTTTCCATAATTTCTAGGCTTGCTCTTAAAATTTTGTGCCTCTTACTCAAAGATTTTTAAACTTGGCAACCTGCTTGCTGGATTCACAATTTTGAATCTGTTTGTGTGTCTATTTCCAGTTGCAAATATGTACAAAGATAATTATTCCACCTGATATGCAGTCTGTTCTGCAGAGATATACTTTCCTATTATGATTAACTTACATGTACAACTCCATGAATGCTTTCCCATAGCTGCAATTTTGTTTTATTGTTGAATTATCCCTCAGTATGTTTTGTTTAGCTTTACTGTGAATTACATTTAAGTGCACAAAAATGATATAGTATATTATTAAAGTGACAGCCTTCCATTTAATCATGGTCAATTCAGCTTCTATTTTTAATGGCCCTTTACATATGTTAATGAAAAGAGAATAAGTAGTATCCGGTAGTACTGAACAAAAGCATATTCATTAAACTACCCCCTGCTATGGTCTCAGCATAGCTGCAATTATCCATCATCGTATGGTGTATTATTTTAATAGCATACAGTGTACAGGTTTCCTTGAAGGAAAATATTTAAAAGGCCATATCTCTTTCCTATACAGTTAGAGATGGCATATACATCCTGATGGATCATTCTGCACTGTGCATACAAGAGGCTTCAATAAGATTTAAGTTGGAAAAGGAAGCAGACATCCACATTTGTATATACAGATCTTGTTTTCTAAGCCGATTGAATCCATAGCTGGACAACTGGTCTGGTATAATATGACACCCAGCACCGTAAGTTTTGTTGGTAATGTGTATGTAACAAGCACTATTTGTTAGTGCATACTAGAGAGTTGGAGGGGTTTGAAATATTTTGCCTTCCCTGGCTAACTCAGTCAGCGTCCACCTACAGCAGCTATCCATTTAGCATGGATAAATCCAGACATTTACCCCTTATCCTGTTCACTGAAACTGTTAACAAGAACCATGTTTAGATCAGGGTGAGGGACGGGGCTGCTTTGTAGCTTGGTTTTAAAAAACAGTTGCGCCATATATAAGGATATTGAGATCCAGGTGGTAAACTGGAGCAGCAGAGCTATGAGATATATTTATCATTCACTTTTGACTACGTCACCTATCCTCCGCTCACTAATGTGTGCCCCGGAACGCATTTTATTATCTCTGTCCCTGAGTAGCTTCAAACACCTGCTATTTAAGCAAACAAAATCAAGCTACCAGAGAAATCTTTCCTCCTCCTCCTTCACCCAAAATTATCTTAACTCAGAGGCATCGGATGAGCAAGGTTTGGTCCTGGGTCACGAACATTTTTTTTTTTTTTTAAACTGTGATGGGATGACTGGGATAACTCACTTATGGCTTCACCACTCATATACAATGAGACCATTTAAAACCTCTACACCATACTACAGTTATCACATATTCCCGATTTACCATTGTTCCCTGTCCATGAGATACTGGTATTAGTCAGTACCACGTTTAAACATTCTTTCAACACAGTTTCAGAGAGTTTAGAGAGGGCTTCCCTTATCACCCTGCCAAATGCTTGTCTAGAACTTTACCTCATCTATTACCCGTGTATATATAATGTGAGTATAATGAGCCCATGTGTCAGTGAGGCAGAACCTAGGACACACATAAGCCATTAGAACCAGTAGTAGTAGCAAGCACTTATCTTCAGGCAATAGAGGGGGACACAACACATTTAGGCAGCTTGTCACACACATCTCCTGTCACAGAAAACATCTGAAGTCCACAGGAGTTCAAATCCTCAAATGGTTACTATTTCCCCAACAACTCTACTGCTCATCAGTGGGGATAAACCCAGGACTTTCAGCACCAAAGCACAAGCCTCTCCCCCACTTGTGCTGGAGGGCGCCGGCTTTCTTTCCCCACAATCTGTGACAGGTGTTTGCTACACCAGCAGCTTGGCTAGAAAAGGATTCAGGTTGCCCAGTTTGCCTAAATATCCTATATAAGGCAACACAAATCCTAATCTACTACAAGGATGCTAACTGAGTTTTATTTTTATTTTATTCCTAGGGAGAAGGAGAAAACAGTGAGTCCTGTACATAGAGAAATAAATCTTGATAAGATCATACAGTTAAATATCACCATGGTCAGGTGAGCAATATAAATGGCATCACAATGGAATTTATAGCTGATGTAATGGATTTTGGGGGCCTAAATGCAGCAGCACAAACATCACATGCGTGTGGAGGATGGGTCATTCTTTCTATGGCTGTGGCCACATTACCTGGTTTTCGTGGCACGGTCCCTGACAGTACTCGGTCAAACTTTCCAGTGTCTGGTTGATCAGTGCTACGTTTTTCTCATTTATATACAGACCAAGAAGCCCAAGTCCTCCAGTCGTGCTTCCACAGATACAGTCCAGAAACTGCAGTGTCTCACACACCAAGTTATAGTTAGTTTTGTTGTTTTGACAGCGTAGGAAGTTCTGTAGTTAAGTGTCAAAGAAGAACAACAACAACATAGAAAATGAACTTTAGAGTGTAATATTTGACTAGATTCACTGGATTTAAGTTTACACTTTGTGATGTCAATGCTAATTTTTAGTATGGTTGCATAACAGAAATGCCTCAGGGAAAAAAATATGTTTTAGGATTTAAAGAAAGCTTTATTTCTTGTACAACTGTTGTAAAACTTCTTTCACTTTCTTTGAATGCACTGCTCTCGCTCACTTTCTCTCTCATGGCCTGCTGGCAACAGAGTAATGTGTGTTATGTGCTAGAAGAGAATGCAGAATGTGGGATACACTTGATTCTATGGACCATACAGATATAAGAAAACTGGCATTCATATTCATATTTCCCCCCAACAATCAGAGAAGAATCTCTCTCCACACAAAAGACCTTCCACTAGAGTGGAGAGAAAGCAATTCTCTAGTTCTGGGTTTCATATCACCATATGCAAGTGTCAAAGAGACACCTGACTGCAACTCCTCAAATATAATTTTCTCAGTTCCACTTCTTCCAATATAATTATAGCTTGAAACTGTTGATTAGGAACAGTTCTTGCAATAACATGTCACATTTAACAGCATGGGTTAAATATGCTTGATCTTTTATGTATTCCAAGGCTTCCCCCTTGGAAATACTTGATTGAAGAGGACCAATTACTGAAAAATAATTTCCCAGTGACTCAATACTATTTGTCAGTACATTCCCAGTGGCGTTCTGTAAGAAGGAACTGACAACCCCACTGTTTTTTCCTAGAAGTTTCAGCATGACACTTCCCATCTAGCCTGCTTCTAATGAGTTATACAACACTTGACTTCAAAGGCCAATCTCCACACACCCCGCCCTTCCTCTCCTCCCCCCCCCCCAAAAAAAAAAGGTATTAGAGGAACAGAATGTATTGGACTTTGGAACAGGCAAGGTCTCTTGCCTACAAGTTTGCAGAGCACCGTTGCTAACTGACTGCTTCTAGTGATTGTCCAATGACTTTTTTCTTTTTAAGGCAAAGACTGAGATGTTGCCAGATTCAACAGAAGGCTAAGATAAAAAGGCAAGCACTGTAGATGAATGAGGATTAAAAGTGACAATGATTCAGTGTACTTCACCTGATTGCTCACTTAGTATCTTGACTTTTGATTAGTTTTCCAGGCAGTGAAAAAAGGTTGGAGGCTACAGAGATCAGAGCTTCCAAAAAAAAGCTCTGAAACAAATACTTCCACTGGCAGGAAAATCTCTCAGTGGAAAGGGATTTAAACCTTCCATTTTGTAGAAGCTGGACTATTAATAGCATTAGAATGTCTCTACAGGATTTTTAGCCCAGAGACAGCAAGAGTAATAGGAACAAAAGAGAAAACAAAATATGATTATACAGGTTGAATGCAAACTTATGGAAGACTAAACTCCTATGACCATAGTGGCATATTGCCTGGTCAAGAAATCTCAGTCAATCTATAGGCCAAGGTCTTTAACCTAGGAGCTAAAATAGGTGGCAGAATACAAGAAGTGGGGGACACAACTCTTGGGTTAGCAAAGATGTGAACAGTAACTGTCAGACAGTAAGGATGAAACTGGGCTCAAGTCCACAGGACTATGCATCTAGAAAAGACCGTGAAAGAGTCCCAGAATCATTTGCAGAACATTTAGAAAACCAAGGACAAAAAAAAAATATTCTTCTTGTCAGGCTACCTGAAGATATGGACAGCAAAGATCTGGTCTTCAGAGACATGGATCCAAACCACCTTAAAAAGTTACTCAGGAGTGGTTCTCAAACTTTTGTACTGGTGACCCCTTTCACATAGCAAGCCTCTGAGTGTGACCCCCGTTATAAATTAAAAACACTTTTTTATATATTTAACACCATTATAAATGCTGGAGGCAAAGCGGGGTTTGGGGTGGAGGCTGACAGCTCGCGACCCCCCATGTGGGTCCCGACCCCCAGTTTGAGAATCCCTGCTCATGAGCATTTAACACAGAATGAGCCCACTAGATACTTGGTCCATGGCAGGAAGCCAAAAGCAAAAATAATTAGCTCCCACAACTACTGAGGCCAGCAGGGAATGCTGCAAGCCATGTAGAAGATGAGCACCTTTAAATATTAGAAGAGGGGATTTCTGTGTTCCTTTGGGAATTCAATAGGAACGGATCTTGTTTTTTCCACCTCACCCCTCATCACTCCTCTCCTAGAACTAACCATTGAAGGCTTACCTAGTTCTACAACTGGATGCCTGGACTTCATTGATTTTATTACACATTTTATGCAGCATCATATACACCAATTTTGGAACGGATATCTACATAGAGATGGGTAGTTGCAATGTGGATTGGCTAAGCTGTGTCTGTATGGAATTGCCTCCAAACGTCTCATAAATGTATACCAGGATGTCAGAGATCTTGTCTGTAAATACAGACCTCTTAATCAAGATGGGACCTGACCTGGAGAAAGTATTAACAGTAAAAAAGCCAAGCTCAGCTATTTTCAGAGTATTGGGTTGAGAATTATTCCTGCTGAGCTAGGATGAATAAAGAGGGGTTGGGGACAGAAAAGAGCCAGGGAGAGAAGAGAAAGTGCCTTCACGCCATATGTGGCGGCCATAGACAGACTTCATTTCAGCACAGTTTTTGTCAAGCAATCCACAAAACATCCTGTTCGTTGGGATTTGAAAGAGATGAGGGCATGCATGGCTCTCTTAGGTCAACTGAGGCTGTACTGGGAAAGTGGCACAGATTAGAGAGGTTGATGTGATGGCAATGACTTAATTCTACATGCATATCTGCCTATGGTACCTGTAGATCCCGGTTGTGGTTTTCACAGAGTAGCTGTAAGAAACGGAGAATGGGCTGCATTATTGTAATCACAGCACTCATCTCCAAGTCATCTTTGTTCTTGTCTGGTGCAGACTGTGGTCCATCTGCAGCTGAATAATGGTCATCAGGATCAGCTTCCCTCCTGTATGTATTATAAGCCTTTCTTGTAGCAGCAGAGGCCTCTAGCAACTGATCTCGGACTTCCTCTGTAATTTGCGTTGTGGGCTCTTTCACTAGAATACATGAGAATGGAACATATGAAAGACCTTCCACCTGGTAATCTGAACAAAAGGATTAGGGGTGGGAAAAAAATCTATTCACACATTTCCTATTAAAGTTCTACACACAGACCAGCTCATCACCTTCATAACCTTTTCAACACGCATATTTAGTACAATGAAAGAGACTGGGTTTAGGATGATAGCATGTTACCCTTTTCAACAAATCACAGTAAAGTTTTTAATCCTTATATTAACCTGTTAGGGAACAGATCACAGGCACATAACACCATTAGGAGTTTTAGAAGAAGACCTGTTGTGTAAGAAGCTATTTCTCCAGTCCTGGGTTATTTTTAGAAAGGCACTGACCATAACCTACAGTCCAGGGCCATTACTATCGATCAGATTTAGGCAGCATCTCAGGCTAGACAAGTTGGAAGAGTCCCATCTCAAATACATTTCATCATTTCAATAGTACAATCTCACAAATGGATGGAGAGAGAATGATGCTCTTGAGATCCCAAGGCAGGATATCACTGATCTCTTAACTTTGCTCTGTGGATCACAGCATTACTGCATCAATCACAAGGAGTTCAATAAGTACAGTGCCTTGCTCCCATGTCACTTTTCAAAGCAAAGAATCGGAGATTTACCTCTTTTCCTAACTGGTGCATCTCTGTCTGAGTCCTCATCTTTCTTTTTATTTCCCAAGTCACTGGTGTTTACTGTGACTGTAGCCTTGATTTCTTGTTGTGCCACCTTCATGCGGTCATAGAAAACCTTAAAGAACTTTTCAGATTTCTTATCTTCTGTTAGTCGGCAGAAGAACGAATGCTACCAAAGAAATGGAACAAGTATATATTTTATACAGAGGCTTGAGTCAAGAAATTATTTCACCTGCCCTTATATCCAGTGAACTATGGATTGAAGGACTAAAAATTTAATTAGCTTTCAGCACAGACAGAACTCTAGAGGAACGAAGACTAGATCTTATAAATAAATATATAAATAAATAAATAATGGAGATATCCCATCTCCTTGAACTGGAAGGGACCTTGAAAGGTCATCGAGTCCAGCCCCCTGCCTTCACTAGCAGGATCAAGTACTGATTTTTGCCTCAGATCCCCAAGTGGCCCCCTCAAGGATTGAACTCACAACCCTGGGTTTAGCAGGCCAATGCTCAAACCACTGAGCTATCCCTCCCCCCCATCTTCTAGTTAAGGAGTCCAAAAATGTGTCTCAGTTACATTAGCTTTGTTATTAATATTTCCAAATATACTTTTAAAGAAGGTAGTGCAATTGATCATGTTATCCCCGGTACTTTTATATGGTACACTTCTCCTTGTACCTTCCAGGTAAGCACAATGGAATATCTTTATACATATTTGGGTCTCAGCTCATCGAAGCCAAACATTAGCAATGAAATATACAGATAACACTGTCCTTCCTGCACTCCCTGTTGAGTCAAAATGATCGTGGCTCATAGGTTTAACATTCAACACTAATCTCAGAACCCTAAAATGTACAAACAGGACAAAGATTTCCCCCCCCCCCCCCCAATTTGGAGTTTCTGTGCTTTGATCGGTCTGCTGCAGATCTATTTAAAAATATATATATAAAAAATCTTAATTGTCTCTCTAACATCGCTTTAGAAGCAACAAAAAAGCTCAAAGTATTAACCAGTTTTTAATATTTGTTGTTAATTTGTTTTTCTGTCCATACATGTAGAAAGACAATTTTTCCCCTGAGACTGAGGAGAATGCAAATCATATACAGGTCACAAGGAGCCAACACAGTAAGCAATCAGACAATTTCTTATGAAACCAATATGCCGTTACATAAATCAGGATCAGAGCTTACACACGACTGGAGGATGAACTTGTAAGTGGGTCACCTTATGCAGAGTATTATGAAATTAGTTAGCATTCTGTAGCGGCTCATGATCCAACAGCTTCCCATGATGAATAGGGACGAAGTCTGATTTATTGAAAAGACAAATTACAAAGGGGAATGGCAATATATCTTGCATGCTGCTCTGAGAAACAGACTACACAAGGCAATCCTTGGAATGTCTGTCTTTGATTACTCCCTGGCAGTTCTGGTTAGAACAGTAGCAGAGGGACTTACTTTGAAAGACTAATGTTACCTCTTTGATTACCGTGGAAGAGTGGGAGTGCTACTATTCAAACCTCATGGCTGATACCTACATGAGACCCCATGAAATTTGGAGCAGTCTCTACCAAACCAGGAAGGCCTTAATTACCTCTAGTTGGTGGGAATTAGTTGGCCAAGAAAAAAACAGAACAAAGTAATTTTAAAAATGGATAAAACAACAAAAAACCTGTACAAAATCTTAGTTTACTAGGCAGATTTTATACTCAACTATAACCAATAGGTCTGTCAAATAATTGCTAGAAGGGGACAAATAAGAAACTAAGATAATATTGACTTCATTACACTGAATTAATCTACCAGGAATACAGGACAATACAGACCATCCCACACAGAAGCAAACCTCTGGGAGAAATTGTGAACTACATTCTGAAAACCAGTTAAAACAATTGCCTCAGACAATTAACCTCAGTAACACATAGGAATGTTTTTAACCTACAGATAAAAATTTTTTCAAAAGCCATCTATAGAGAAGCTAGTCAAGGACTGAGCTGTGGTTTTCTTTTTTAAAATGCTGTCCTTGAGCACATGCATAGTATATTACAGTATATACTGGCATTAAACACCTCTGTTAGACAGGCTTTGCTTTGAAAGTATTGTTTCCCTTCTTTACCTGTGCCCGTTCAGATTTGGTGTTAAGTGCCAAGAGGCTGAATATAATATTGAACAGCTAATTAGTATCAGTATCTTTGCTGGGGATAGGGTTTAACTCACCTAAAACATGAAGGGAGGACTAGGGATGGAGACAGGAAGTGGAGAGTTGCAGAACCATCAATACAATATCTTAGGCTGAGTAACTGGACATAAACAAAGGGAAAGATGAACAGCCAACTTTAAAACTTGGGGCTGCAAATGGAGAAATCAGGTAACCACAGGGACTGGTCTTAGCTTCCATCCTATTTAAGATGTATTCCCTTTCCAGATCATTAGCAAAAAGCTCAACATGTTCATGATATAGAAGGTGTTAAGTACAAGTAAGACAGGATTAATCAACAGGCCTCTAAAGAGATTAGAAATAGGGAAAAAACTGACATTCAGCCTGGAAAAAAGCATGCTAATATCTCTTGGGGGAAAATATTAAAAGAAAGATCCTAGGTACTCAATAACAGGGAGAAACATGGAAAGCAGTAATGATGAGAAAGTCTATAAGTGATGGTGGACAGATGACGATCAGTGATGGTGATACAAATGACTATCCCACTTCTAGTATCTAGTGACATTGAGAGGTACATTGTTCCAGAGGCACTGTGATGAGCCCAGGGTCAGCATGTGAATTGTTTTGGGATCCTCTGGAATGGCGAGATTTATACATATTTTGATATTATTTCTGAATTTGCTATTTTTGATAAGAACAGCATTAATTGACACATGAACCCAAATGATATTTCCAGAATGATTCACTGACCAAAAGCCATGTATTAAATGTTAAGTTAAAGACTTTAAAGCTACCCCTTCCCTGCTCGCCATTGGACATGTACCTAGACTGTGTGTTTAAATGAAGAGGTATTAATGTAGGTAACATTAATTTTAGATTGGTTATTTTGGACTAACCAATCAGATTGGTCTGCTTGATGGGATCTGTCCAGGTAAAATGATAATCAAGACCTGCCTCACAATGATTTTTGGACTTGTCCAAGATACAAAGAATACTATACCTTTGTCTTGATTATTTGGACTGTAAACTCTTGAAGCAGGCACTGTCTCTTACTAGGTGTCTTTAGGTGTCTAGCACAGCAGAGCTTTGATCTTTGTTGGGGGTTCTACATGCTACTTTAATACAAATAAGCAAGAATCAGACCTAGAAACTACTAATGAAATTTTAAAAGCAATAAAAGTATCAGTTTTAGAAAGGGTGACTGTTGCCTACAAAATTTGTTTGAGAAACAAGAGTTTCTGCCTCTCACGCTGGTGTTTTGTGTTAGTTGATTGCATATATAAAGAACCTTCTACTTCAGAAAAAGCCTCCTCAACACGAAGGAGTGGTGAAGAAAAAGTTTTTTCTCTATAAACTGCATGAAATAAATATTTTGCACGTTGGTAATGGTTATTTGCTGACAGATTCAGAAGTGTTGCTTTTTTTGTTCGGGTGCTTTAACAGACTTTCCATTGCACGTCAGAGAAAAACTAGCCCAGTGAACATTTCCAATAAAGCATTTTTTGCATGTCATGTGTGCGTTTAATGGCTGTCACAAAATGATGGTTTCAATGTAGGTCAGAATACCCATCACCTTCACACGTGAGTCAACCCCAAGCCAGCTGAGCTACCAAGATACTGTATTTTAAGAGGTGTGATTTTGCAAGTTGTGCTGGAGCAGGTAGTAGTAGATGATAAGTACAAGAGAGAGAATCTAAAACTTCTTCACAGATATGGTCCCCAACTTATGTTAGAAAGTTAACATTGTTATGGGAACACCTCTGAAAGAAATGAAGGTTTCCGTCAGGTGATGCAGAGCACCAGCATTCTGACTTGCAGACAGGAGGACTGTGACTGTTGGCCAGGCAAATGCATTCAGGCACAATGCTCTGGGATAAGAAACAATGAATTGCCATCCTGAAGGTCATAAAAGCACCACTAGCTTTGGCTGTGATGGGATCCATCTGTGTTCTCTCCAGCCAAGGTGAGGGAAAGTTTAGCCCCATTTGCCCAACTTAGGGTCACATAGGCAACTTGCTGTGAGCTCATCTATGCATTTAATTTGCATAGATGAGAACGGACTGCACCCAACCTCATCTTTGATAGGGCTGGGCAGCACACAAACTACAGCTCCCAGCATGTAACAGTCCACCTTGGGCAGTCAGCTAGACTATTCAGAATGAGACAGGATTTTAAGTTGGGACCTGTAGACTCTTGATTGAAGAATAGGGTGGGTAGCTGTGCCCCACAGTACAGAGTTCAGTGGACTGTACTGTATTATGGCCTTTCCCATTAAAAGGGAGCATATTCCAGTAGGATATTTTGAAACTCCAGGGACAAAGTGGGGATGAGAAGCTCAGTCACAATTGGTACCCTGGAAGCTTATGTCAGGATGACCCATGTCAGCACAAGTGTAACACATGGTAGATTATTTAGGCAGTCAACACACCTGCATAAACGTGAGCTCACTGCGTCCATATCACCCCCGTCCTGTGCCCGTCACATGTCCGACTATCAAAGGGCAGACTAGCTGGCATCTGCTGGATTTCAAAACCCGTAACCATACAACTACATTAGACTTCCTTTGTGAGATTTTTCTTGCCTCATATCTACATTCGCACCCCGCCTGCGGTTTAGAAATCCCATTACAGTATCTTAGATTGGAAGGCGACTGCCTTGTAGCATTTGGCACCTAGATCTTAAGGTCATGAGCACATCTGAATGGCTGAGACAAGCAGCTGTGTCTTTGAGCTGGACCTTAGAGTGCCCCTTTCATACCCATATCAACCCACCTCTCCCGCATATTGAGAAAAGCTCCTCGTCCGGTCCCATTTTAAGATGTGCTCTGTTTGCCCCATATTTATTTCCTTCCCTTGCCACTTCCTTCTTCTCTCCATTTCTAGCAGTGGTCCCCCTCAATTGGTTGGTTTTATTTCAAATGCCAACTAGGCTTTTTTAAAAGCACGTTTGCTGTTTTTAACCATGTTGCACAAGCATCCCTAGCCCTTTAGTAGGAGGAGCTCCTTAAAAAATAAAATATTCAAGCCAAGCACGCTGCAAGAATATGCTCAGTCACAAGGATTGGGACGGTTACCAAACCTGCATATTGACACTGGATCAGCTGTCCGTTTCTGCAGAATTCAGTGATGATCAGACAGTATTCTGTTTCATAACAGTCATTTGCCGTGAAACAAGAAATATCATATGATACACGGGGGGGGAGAGGGGGTCATGTGGTTTGTTTCATGAACATTGGATTCAATAAACACAGCCTTAGAAGCAAAATTTACATCAATGAAATGCAACACATCCCCAAAATGCAGCCACTCATGGCCACACAATTAACTGAATCACGACTCCTTTCCAACACCAGGGGCAACCTGATTGTGATTAATTGCTATAGCCACAGAATGAATAAGAAACCCAACACATTTATATACTGCGTACATTTAACATCCACAACAGGAGATATTCAGCTGCACCACACAAGACAATGGAGAGACTTTCCTTTGAGCATTTGCCACAAACCATTCATAATAACTTTCAAAGTTTACTGAGCCAACTGAAAAGTTAGAGGCTGCTTCTGTTAAATGATATAGACACACACAAGGAGAAGGAAAATCCTTTTTTTCCCCCCTGTAGGGTTTGAAGCTAAAGGTTCACAAGTCCAAACTCCTGCAGTGAACTGAGGAAAATCTGCATTTCCGCAGTAGATGATTTCCATGCAGGTATCAGAGCTGAGCGAGCCACACAGAACACAGCACCTTTCAGCTGTCTCCAGGGTTTACTGCACTTTGACACATAGCAAGAGGCTGGGTTAGTTTCCAGGGGATTGGAAAGGAGAGGAATCCAGTACAGGTCACCATCCTTATTCAAAGAGAATCAGCCTGATAGATTCATCTGAAGCTAATGCAAATAGTCTATATAAAACTGTCACAGGGGAAAGTGTTCCATAAATCTTTGCTAAAAACCTGTGAAATCTTTGCTAAAAGCATAGTTTCTCCTTGCTTTTGAGAGCCACTAACCCCTCTTCTTCAAGAAGAAACAAGGAACCCACTGACCAAATAAGAACCCCACCTTCACCTTTACCCTATTAATGCAAATTATATTTGGTGAAAACAGGCTTGGATTACATAGCTACTGAACAGTTTAACACCAAATGGCTTAAAAGAACAGTGGTTTCCCCCCCCCCCCAAAACTATCTATAGAATGTTCTATCAAACATTTTGCAGGCAAAAGGGACTAAAGCCACATCCAAATGACTTAATATACTAGCACAATAGGGTCCTGGCCCATGACTACCCCTCCTAGGAGCTACTGGAGTACAAACCAGAAGGGACCATTATATCATCTAGTCTAACCACCTGTATAACACAGGCCATTACATGGGTAACTATGTGAAATGTATTAAGCCCAATAATTCGTATTTGGCTGAAGTATTACTTCCAGAAAGGAATCCAATATTGACTTGATAACAAACATCAAGAGATGGAGAATCCACCACTTCCCTTGGTAGTTTGTTTCAGTGGTTAATCACACTCACTGTTAAAAATTTGTGTCTAATTTCTAATTTGAATTTGTCTGGCTTCAGCTTACAGCAACTGGATTTTTGTTGTAGCTTTCTCTGCTCCATTAAAGAACCCTTGATACCTGGTATCTTCTCCCTAAGGAAGTACTTACACACTTTAAGTCTCCTCTCAATTTTCTTTCTGATAAACTAAACCGAGCTCTTTAGTCTTTCACTATAAAGCATTTTGTTCAACCCTCAAATAGTTTTTGTGGCTCTTTTTTGTACCCTCTCCAATTTTTTACCATTCTTTTAAAAATGTGGACACCAGAATTGAATAATAATAATAATAAATAATAAACTATCAGAATGATTCACCTAGTGTGCAACAAGCAAGCAACCAAACAAAAAACAAACAAAACCAACCCCACTCTCCTCCCCACAACTCTCACAACTTAATAGTTTAATTCAATTTCAGGCACCCTGAAGAGAGGTGAAACTTAGATGCATCTTAGTGTCTGATGGATTCTCTGGAACCTAACAATAAAAAATGCAGCTGGCCAAAATGGAAGAAGCTTGACAGATGGAATTACAGAGCTAGGGTAACTGCAATAGTGTGTACAAGTGGTTCTTAATATGTTTCATGCCTCAGCAATGGGGGATAGCAAGCAGCTTAGTTAACAATTTAAACCAACTATCTGCCCTTTGCAGACTAATGCGGAATCACATGGCAGGTTGTAAACTTTACTGACTGAGGTCTTATTTTAGAGCAAACTGAAGAATTACAGCATCACAAAGGGCAGTAAAGGCTCAGCCAACTTAAACACAATAACCTGCTTAACTACATGTGGGCCTGTGCACACTGAATCAGCACAAAGGATTGCCAAGTGGAAAAACCTAGAATGCCAGGGACCAGCTGAAGGCAGTTTGTGTCTGGTTCTCACTTTTCAAAGGCTTATCAGGTTTTGCTCACGTCTTTATGTGTATGTTTGTCACTCTTTCTGGGAACACATTAATCTATTCAGTTAACTGTTAACCAGACTTGCCCTGAAGTCACAGCTGTTCGTATTGTTAACCAAGAAACCGGAAAGATGAACATTCGTGCTTCTCACATCAAATAGCTTGGCTTCTGTTCCCAGACTTGATAATTATAGGCTCTATTATATGCTCTGTTTGCACGCTCATGTGGTAAGAAGTATTATCAAAACCTATTTAACAAACACTGTATGCAAAGTGTGTTGGTTCAAACTCACTCTCCTTTCTGAAGATTGAGATCCCAATGAGACAGTGCCTTTGGCATTAGAAGGACAGAATGTTTTCTGGACCACACCCTTAAAGCACAGTTTTGACAGACCTCCAAGTAAATTTACAAGTACAAACTCCGGGAGATCCCATTAATTAGTAGGGTGAGAAACTCTCAGGAAAACATCAGTCATGGTTTAACAACAACCAAACAGTTAATTTAAAGTAAACCTGGCAAAAACTCAAAGGCTTATGTTGAGCTGGTAGAAACTAACTCCCCCCTCCATATACAGCTAAATGTTAATCAATGAAGACTGGTTTCATGAGAAATTGTTCAATGATGAACTTGACACGCAGGGATGTTTCCAAAAGGAAAGTCCCTTCAGCTACTGAGAAAAAGATTACCTCTCTGGCCTGGAATCAGCAGATCTTTTACTCCAATGTCAGAGAGAAATGACTAAGTGGAAGTTAGCTTGTCTTGGTTATCCTGGTGGGATACCACTATGAACTATTACAAAACTTCTGTGCTAGTTTTATGAAGGTGTACTTGCAAAAAAGCTCACCCCCACCTCATCTAGCCAGACTGTACTTCAAGGCATCCGTATTTCACACTTTTAAAAATAAACTGCATAGCTAACATAAGCACTGAGTCAAGTACAGAAACAAACCCTTTATGTTCTCCCTAGCCAGGCTGTAAGGGCTTTCAGCACAGAATAAAGTAAAATTTTTTTTTTTTTTTTAAACAAACAACTCTTTCTGATACTTCTAAGAAATCCTTTGGTATTTCCTTGTCTGCTAAAAATCCATCATTCTGTGTCCTTAGTAATACCATTAGTCCCATGGAACCTAACATTTGTTAATTAAAATATTTCTGGGTTGAATGTGTTCTGTAGTCTGAATTAAGCCCATAAGGAATATCTGCTGAATGCCCAACTAGCCATTTTTCAGCATAGCTTTACACTTCACCTTTAACCACTGCAAGTGCAGAGGGAACACCATCACAGTAGCAATCCCAGCTACATATTCTGCAAACACACACACACACACACACACACACACGGAGAGCACACTTATGTTACTGATGCTCCCCTGCAGGGCTATACTCTGAACTGGAAACACTGTGCCCCTAACAACAAATCTGATTAAGGAGACTCTCGGGGAGGGACCTAATTGTTTAGTAACAGATCCACTTATGGTATTTTCCCCCCACAAACAATACAATGAAATCAGGTGGGAGAGCTAAGCCACTTGTTTCTGGAAGACCCCTTGTATTAGACACGCAGTCCCAAATGCGGCATTTAAAAGCTTGACAATCTCCAATTTAAACAGGCAAATAATTCACACGAGACACTAAAGGTAAAAAAGAAGCACAGGGGCAATGAGGTGAACTGAGATGACGGGGAAGTCAACATGGCAACAATGGTGACTCATCAGTAGGCATGTGCCTGTTCAGTTTGGGGGTTAAAATTCCTGCAAACATGGAGCAGATGGCTCTAAAAGCGTGGGAGACTTGGGGCTCTGACTTACTTTCGACACGGGGCTTTTATTTGAGTTCCTCTCCACAGGCATAAGAGCGTTCACCCATGCACACAACAGGTCACATATGTGATCCATGTAACGCTCTTATATGGAAACGCATGTATCCCGCTTCCTTAGAGAGCCATGAGGAGGTGTGAGAAACACGGAAGTCTACGGACTCCAAAGAAGGTGTAAGATCTTCTTGAGAGACAGGGGAATTAAAGAAAACCATAGCAACAAGTCAGTCCACCTACCCAAACCACCCACCCACCACCAGTTTCATTTGCTGACGCACTTCAAAAACAAGCTGGCTCCTACCAGCTCTGGAAGGTGAGCAAGCCCTGAGAGCTCATTAAATTCCCTTCTCAGCTACTCTTGTATGCCTGCAGCTAGTGAGCAAGTAGGATATAAATAGAAGTTATATAACATCTCTTTGTTGATTCCTGTGCTTACCAAAAAAAAAAAAACCAACACACACACACACAACCCTGCAGCATGACCTTGTTTTTCTGAATAGCTTGCCTCTGCCTGCTTGCTGAGGACTTTAATCCTGTTAGGGATCATCTTAAAAGTTTAAACAACAGGATATAGATTTCACAGACAGGGGAATACAGGCAATATATTAAGCATTAGCGAGTTACTTTCTCGATTCCTTATAATTTTAGAATGACATCTACTGATTGTTGAACTGACCCAGAGCGTCTCCAAGATAGATATATGAGACCATGCAGTTCTAAATAATACACTATATAGGTCTACAGAGATCATACCATGGTGAGGAGATTTAACATTCAGGCTCTGATATAGTTCCCCATCCTCATTTTTCACCCACATAAATGCTATATTACAAAGGGCAGAGTCAGTGATGCTAGGCTCCAGGAAGCTGCTGTCTTGATTATGGATGCTTGATTACTTGCAAAACGCAATACATCAATAACAGAGTGGAAAGCGTCCACAAGTTCAATACCCTCTTCCATTACTATACTGCCTTCTTACCCACCCCGTTCACAAGCTGAGCACTCCTATCTGGTAGCTTTATCTCGTCCAGCGATAAAGAAATTCTTTTAATCAAACAAGAGCAGGAATGATTTCGTAGCAGCTATTCAATCTTCAGTTCCCAGTGCAGTAATGTTATCAGTTATCATTTATACTATAGTGGTGTCTAAAGGCCCAGTGTGATAGATAGTATGTGTATGCACACGCGTACATACTTATACATATATGACAGTCCCTGCCCCAGACAGCTTGCAGTGTAAAATCTCCTTGCCCACATGATAATCAGGGATATGGTGCAACATGTGTTGACTTAATGATGATTTACAGTGTGACCAGATCAATTGGGATACATCCTGCAACATTTACACAATACATAGATCATTGATATAGTACCCACTGGCATAAGAGACGAATTATAGACAAAGAAGAGGACAAGACTGCTGCTCTAAGGAGATTACAATTGATGGCATGGATGTTTGCTGAGAATTATGCTACCTCTCTTTGTAGGGAAAGTTTTGAAGCAGCAGTTTTGTTTGGAGTGTCACCAAAGCCAACAGTGACATTCTTTGGAGTACTGTACCTGGAAAAAGTTTCTAATAATTTCATGATGAAAGATGTAGATGACCAGCTCGTATGGACAACACGGGATGATAGTATTAGTTTTCTAAACAGAAGTTGCATCTGTCTTGATAATATTATTTTTCAGATTTAACCCTATACCAAAAAAAATTGGTTATTGATTTATATAAATACCCCCGCACGCACATTTTATTTACACGCACACAAACGCGAAGACAAATGTATACTACACATATGAAGAAAGAAAACAACCAGTTTTTCTACAGTTAAAGCATTAGTGATCCTGAACCGTTGGTCAGAAAGAAAAATCTGACAATTCCTACTTGCAAGAGTTTAGTGGTCCAGAAAGCATTTGTAATGGTCCACCAACATACTTCATTTGACAACTTTCAAGACACTGGACCACAAAGCAGTTGGTATCACCTAGATATTTCGTGTGTGCACATGCAATTGAATGTTGAGTAGTTTTGTAATAGTAGCTTTTAAACACACAAAATACATCTTCCATATTTTAATAAACTGGACAATGCCCATTTTAAAAAAATCCACATCACTCTGATCAGTACTCCTTAGTCAGAAGGTACAGAACAGGTGGCTGCTTAGAGTAGCAAAATATTAGGAGCAGCAAACCAGTCACTGTGGACTGGGAAGGGATGGCAGTTTGCTTAGGGCACTAGAATCCCTAGAAAGGTCCTGATTTTGCATATCCCTTCACTGCCTGAACTCTGACCAATTTTCAGGGTTAATTTCAAATCACCTGGTGTGCACTCTGAAGCCAGGTTGACCTAAATTCTGCAAGCAAGGCCTCTGGCTCCTGCAGCATTCCAGTGCAGCTGTCTAGAGATTCTACCTCTGCTTCAAGTACATTTAGAGGATGGAATTTTTCATTGAAGTATATATGAAAGATTAATCTTATAAATATGTTACTAATCTCAACTTTGCACTACCACTTGATTTTGTACATTTCAACGTGCTGCAGAATTTTATATGGAAAATAAATAGCAATTATGATGGCTGTGAAGCTGAGGGTTTTGGCAGTTGGGTAGGACACAGTTGGAGGTTCTGGCACTAAGGAACGTGAGGGGAGTGGTTTAGTAGCATAGAGTAAGTAGATTTCTGACATTTCATTTCAAAGTTATTCATCCCAGTGGGATGAATGGTGCAGTTCACATCTCTCAGAGTTACTGTTTCAGGTTGTCTGCAGACTCAGGGACCACATCTGTTTACATCTGCAAGGGGCACTGCCAATATCTCACAGACAACTAGATCTGAAAAGAGCTATGACTCTCCACCCAACAAATGCTATTGATAGCTGGGATGCCCATATCCTTTTGGGTGTAGATTTACTAGTCCTGGTTGGCTGCTGGCCTGAGAAGTCAGGTTAGAACTGAAGGAGCAATAGATTGGAAAGGCAATGTAGTAGGTCAGAATGGTGTGTTTTTAAAATGGTATGCCACCTACCATGTCTAGATACTGATGTTTTGAACTCCTGGGTAATTACAACATCAGATGACTTTTGAATTTGGCACCTGTGATTTTTCAAGGTTACCACTGGTTCTTTTTAGCACTGATCCAGGTCATGAAAAGTTTTTCTTCTCTTAATACCAACTATGTCAAAATGGCACCTTTTTACTTAGCAGATCTGCTCCCCTTGTGCATTCAAAGTCCTTGCGACTTTAATGTCACCAACATTTCCTCTTTAAATGTTTTTTTTACACCTGTGCACTGCCAACACAGCTGAGAAAGAATGATCTCAACTACTCCTTCTTGTGCATCGACTGCACAATTTTTTTACTGAGCTCCTCTCCATTGCCTTTGAAGGCAATGGGGCACACCATGGTCCCAAACCATAATCTGCCCTGAAGGATCTTTCTTACTGGTGTGGATACATAAGAAGGAAAGAAGCCAACACGTCTCTCAGGTCCCAGATAATTTTGCAGGGCTGGCACGTATAACGAGCTGATGTGATATGGAAATTAAGACACAAATATGGAACACCACAATGCCATTTTTACAGTCACATTTCAGAGAAGAATCACAATTACGCTGTAAGCGCCAGACCTTAGCCCAGAGCAGTTTTTTATTCTTGCTGCTTCATTAACTTTTGCCTGCATGCTGTAATCATAACTGTGGCACCAGCTCCCAGGGCTAGTAGTATGGCGCTACAGCACATGCTCTTCAGGGTGCTGTTGCTAGAGGATATTCCCTGCTCGTCTCTTCCCAGATCTGTCTCTCACATCTCCACCATAGAGTTCCACACAGAGTTCCGCTGCAAGATGACTTCTTAGCCCCTGAAAGCAGTTCCATACGTGACAGGGACGTAGAAGAACCCTCTTTCCCCTCTCCTAAGCAGCCTCAGTTCCACCCCTTCCTATTCCAAACGCAAGCAGTCACTGAGAAATGAGTAGTAGGGGGCAGGGACTAATGGAAATTAAAAGTAATATTCAGAGTGCGATCATTAATGCATGTGGGGAATCAACTTCTCATCTGCATATAATGAACTTTGGTTTGATTATCAATCCCCTTTGCCATGTAATTTCTATTTGCATCCTTATCAGGAGTGGGGAAAGAAGAATTATGGCTTGGGGTTGTTTCACCTGTAAGAGTATATGCAATAAAACAGATATACTAGTCCCGAGGACTGGTACCATATTAAGCTCTTGTGGGATTTTAGTACATACTTCACCAAAAGGAAGTCAGTCTCATCACTTTATTTGATCTTGACAACGCTACTTGGGAGTGGCCGTGGGAAACCTATTTTTCATGTAATCTAACTTTTGAGAAGATCCCTAATTAAGTGAGCTGACCAAAATTGCCATGGAGAAGAGGAAGTTATGTAAGGGAGTTTACTCATCATTAACTTTCACAGATCCAGGAAACCTGAAACTCCAGGAGGTGAAACAGCATATATGGGGCACATAATTTTTATTTGGCAGACGAGAGACGTCCTATAGAAGAAGTCTTTAGCAATTTCCTCCACTGTCATTCACTTGCCGAGTTTACGTTAACTGAAGCAAATTCACAGTGTTGAAGTTTATATATGCAATAGACTACCCTCTGATCTGCTCTAAAGGAGAGAAGTATGCTCTAAATTAAGCTTGCCTACAAGCAAAAATCACAAAGCAAAATTGTGCAAAGCAAGCCAAAGAAAACAATGTATGTAGCAACAGGTGCCACACACAGGCCAGCAGCACTACAGAAAGAGTGTGTATGAACCTTCTTTTACATAACACAGCTCTGAAGGTGATTTCTGAAACAGCACCTATCCACGCATTTCTCAGGAGTTTTTGCCATCTCTCGGAAAGCACCGGGGGAGAATGACTGGTTCCAGCTTTCTGTGGGTAGACACACTAGGAGTTACATAAAATATAAGGGAGCTTATATAATTTTCAGTTCAGTGAGCAATAACATTTGTCAAGTTAATTTATTGCCTTTTCTGACCTTCGATTCAAACTCGTCTGTGCTATTATAAATTGCCAGGGTGCTAAATCAGGGGTGAGCTTCCATAGCAAATTTGATCTCTCACTCCAATAGGAACAATAAGCTAATTTAAAAAATAAACAGTTTCTTAGAAATTTCTATTAGCTTGCTCGGCAGTAGAAATACTGAAAATGCTCACGTGTATTCTAGAAATCAGAACTAACCTAATCTGGATTAGGAAAATCCATCTTGATCGTTTAATGCTTCAATGAAGCAGAAAGTCATTTCCACAGTTAAAACAACCTTTCTATTAGAATAATAATGAAATAATTAACACTCATTCATCACCATTATAAAACATGCAGCAACACTGAAGCCAGTGTGCTCAAATATCTACTAACAAAGAGTTAGCAGCAACAACTATTTAAGTTATCCTTGTCCAATAACACAGTGCTCTCTTCTCCCATTAAGGCACATGGGAGTTACCCGGGAACTCCCATTATTAACTTTAACAGGAGCATCATCACATGTTAAGCCGCTGTGTGTCAGTGGAAACTTTTTGCTTCAGTGCACTCTGTGCTCATTTCCCATGTAAAAACCTATGGTAAGAAAACACCATGCAAGAACGAAGCATTTCAGATCTCATTGCCAAGAAAGTCATTTTGCGTAACCCATTTTGCCAGTATCCCAATAGTTTCCTCATTCTCAATTTGAATGCAGTAAAAACATCTACAGAGTGTAGTGTGAGCTTGTTGAGAATACCATAGTTAAATAAGAGCTGCTAATAATAAATATACATTTGTCATGAATGAAGATAATCAATTTGTGTAGAATTGCAAGGCAAAGAATTTTGGTAGGTGGAGTTTCTGAAAGTTAAAATTAGAAGTACATGTGCACCGATAGTCTGTGATACAAGATTAACAAAGCTCAGAGTCACTATTCTAATGGCAGTTTGTTAAAATTACAGTAGGATCTCCGTAAATCCACACTAAAGACTGGGACACCTATTATGAAGTTCTCACTAAATTTGCAAAATTGAAGAAGTGAATAAAAAAGCAGAGGGCGGCAAAGATAGCGCACCGCCAAATGTACTTTGTTCATTTTGACAAGTGTATCTGGGTTTTCATAATACCTCATAATAGACTAGTAATGTTCTGCAGCATGTTTTGTACAAGTAATGAAGTCTTAGCAATAGGAAACGTCACACTGCCGTACTCTGCTATTAAATCTTTCCTATGCAGAAGGGAGAGATTCTTTTTAAAAATGTGAATTGAAAGCAGTGTGGATGAATGGACTACCAAATGCAGACCTTCTGTAACAAAGTCTCAAGCAGCTTCGTTTCACCTGCTCACCACCTTAACCTTCTAGTTTTCTCAGCAACTAGATACAACATTGTCCCCAGGTGTGAAGGGGAAGCATGGTTATACTAACCTCACCCAGAAAGGAGACCAATTTAACTGAGTCATATTTTAGTAATTACTTTGTGGGAGGGAGAAGTGAAATCATGATTTTACTACATCAACCTTCAAGTTCATTTTGATTTGTAAATTCTGAGCCAGCTGTTCTCCCAGAAATTAAGCTCAGTCGTCGGCATTTTTCTACATTAAATTTTGATGCTTTAATGACTCAGGTAGTGCTGAAAGATTAGAAAGAGCTGAAGTACAGATGTTCTTTATTTATACTGAAGCGGCACCTTGAGGCCCTGATCAGAGAGCCCCATTGTGCGAGGCACTGAGCAAAGCAAGAACACTCCCTGCTCCACAGAGCTCACAATCTAAACTAACAAGTGGGGGTGGGAGGGAACTGCCAAGATGGGGACCTTTGCATACGTTGCCACATTTTTCACTTTGGCACTCTGCCTTTTGGGCTGTGGGAATCCTTGGCGAGTAGTTCATCTGTGGCACAACTACTTCACAGGGTACTTTCAGCATAGTCCCATTCGTAGTTTGGGGCATGAGTAATAGCTCCTGGGCGTGCCTGTGTCCTTGTATTCTGTACAGCACTAGCTGTAGGTTTCAGTGAATGATGTGGTGCATAAAACCTCGTGTAATTCTGTACATAGAATCAATTCATCTGAACTAAAAAAAAACCCAAAAGCCAAACCGCACCCCCACTAAGAGGAGATATTTTCTACGGTTGCATTGGTGCACGTAGACACACGTATGCTCTCTCTCTGAACTGCTGTTGGCTACACAGATCATTTTCTTAAAGGTAGGGACACTCCCTGAGCACTTACCCGTAGAGCTGGAGAAGATGGAAAAAGTTAGTCTAATTTGCTGGAAGTAGCATCTTAAAAGGCAAGATCATGACAGAAATTGGCAGAGTTATAAGGTACGGATGTGAAAGTGTTAGGAGGTTTTACTAAAACTGCTCCACGCCAACAATTTCTTCCTCAGCAAATACTTAATTTACAATCCCCGCACATGTGCAGTGATACACATCAAGTGGAAACTAGGGAGTCTTCCTTTTTGGTTAAAAATGTCTCCTTGGAGATGGATGGAAGATTTCCCTACTATATGTAAATCAGAGTTAGAAAGGGATCCCTTGGATCATCTAGTCAAAATAAACTGGGAGGTGGCCCTATTCAGTCCATAGGCTTCAATTTCCAGAATAAGCTAAGGAATATAGATTTATCCTTGCTGGACTGGAACAAAATTTGATTTACCCACCAATATGACATGGGAAGATACCTGTGCATTGCTAGGAAGATGAAGGCTCAGATTTAACACTTGAGAAGATAAATTTCACCCTGCAATAGTATTGCTGTTATTAAAAATTTAAGTTGGTGTGGGGCTCTTTATCCTTTGTCTCAGGCAGAGTAAGCTAAATGTTGATGAACGAGCGCATTCCATGTCCTCTTGCTCATACATATAGCAACAGAGTGCGGAGTGCGGAGTCTGAAATTTGGAAGGAGCCACGCAGGTTCTCCCCATACTACTAGAATATACCATATTAGAAGGTTGACGTTGCACAGTGACGTTGTGTATAACGATGCTGGCTGAGTATCACGTAGTGAGGTAACATCACAAAGCAACATCAGTTCGTCACACTGAGTTGTGGGTCTCTGACTCCATACAATGATGGATATAACTATTAGTTCTTCAGGATTTAATACAACTGCTAACTCCCAGACACCAGTGCCCTTTAGAGTCCTTTATTCTATTTCTTTTCCTGCCAGAGCACATGGTGTAACAAGTGCATATTCTTTTTGTTAATAATAATGGAAATAAACACTTTTAGATAATCTGGTCATAGAAAGTCTGATGTCTTCTGCACAGCTTGAGAGCTTGTGGCTTTTAGCAAAGCCTGGCATTCTCCCCCTCCACTTGCAAAAATCTGAGCTAAATTCATCTTGATATAATTCCATTGATTTCAAATGAATGATATGAAAACTTGTGTGTGAATTATAACAAGTCAGCTTGTCTATCATCATCATCAAGCATTAGTTAAAGAAGTGCTGAAAGGGACCAATCAGAATCAGGGCCCCATTGTGCTGGGCGCTGTGCAAACACACAGAAAAAATATTCCCTGTCCTGGAAATCTCACAATCTATAAGGCAGACAAACAAAACATTGGGGGAGTGGATGTAACATTCTGGAGATAATATTTCTAAAATTCATGCACTACAGCTGTGACATTAAGCTAGAAACCTAAACATGTCAATTACCGTAAGTGTTGAGAAATACTTAATTGATATTTAATTCTCTAAAAGAAAAAAAAGTATATTGTTTAAAAATAACTGCACTATCAAGTTACTGATAATTTTATTCAGACACAGAATAGAAAGAAATTAAATTATTGTACATATTGGGAAAAACCCATTCTGGACTATTTATACAATATACACACATACCAACATTTCTCAAAAAACTCTGCACTTTCCAAGCAATTTTCAGAAGCCCAAATACAGGTGCATTAAGTCCTATACAGACTGATCCTGCTTAAAACGTAGAGTCAATGATAAGGCATCACATATTCTGTGATAGCCTTTGCAGGCTCGTTTAGCCACAGCAATGCATTGGTTCATGTGTGGAAGAACAAAAGTAATTGTGGTTTTGACACATGGCTTTTTTATTGTATGCCCATCAAACCGCAAACAAACCCTAAACTGGTAGGTCTAGACAGCTGGCACAAACTTCTAATTCAGTCAATAAAAGCAAACTAAATTTAAAGACATGTAAGCCAATGACAGCAACGCTGTCAGGGAATTAACTACAACCTGGGGCTTATCGCAAAGTAAAGTGTCTTCCAATTTTAAGCCAGATAAAAACAAAAGCTTAGTCCTGAAAACTCTTACACACTTGCTTAATTTTACTCATGCAAGTAGTCCCACTGACTATATTATACTGCCTATACTGCCTTAATAACCTCAAATCCGAGCTTCCACACAAAGCCAACGTTTAGACGTCAGTGATACCTAGCTACTTTTAAGTTAAAGTACCTGGGTAAAGACATATTACCTTGAAATATTGCAATACTCAAAAATACACAATATACAGAGAGCACTGACACTTCCCAGTACTTCAGGTCTAAGATTATCTAGTCACAGCTCAAAGCAACAGTCAATTTCTTGGGATTTTAGAAAAGGAATTTCAAATGATGATGTTTTTAGTAATCAGCTCATTGTTATCCATTTCCTTACCTGTATAGTAGTGTTGCCACCTTCCAGAAGGGCAATGGCTAGCAGAATACTTTCATGAAAAACTCTATCACTGGTGGCATTCATGATGAGGTCTATGACGAGGTTGGATGCACCTTCCTTATCCAAATGACACTGGACATCGGCCAAACTCATTTCACCTCGACTCATTGAACTGGATCCGGAGCTCCCTCCTATAAAGGTAAATCACAATGAATAGCTTGACACTCACTCACCCCTTGGTAGAACTCATTCTCCAATAAAGAAGAGTAAAATGTTATAGCCTAATAAATTAACACCATGAAAAATTTAAAGTGCCAATCAGGTGTTTAACTCTGTACAAAAGACAATGACAAGTTCTCTCATGAAGAGCTTATACAGTCTAGAAAGGGGGTTCTCAAACTGTGGGTTGGGACCCCAAAGTGGGTCCCAACCCCGTTTTAATGGGGTCACCACGGCTGGCGTTAGACTTGCTGGGACCCGGGGCCGAAGCCCGGGGCCCACGCCCCACCGCCCAGGGCCCACGCCCCACCGCCCGGGGCCCATAAGTTAGGCTACTCTCAGCTCAGAAAAAAGTTAAGTTCATTTATACATTTAATTTTAGTGTATTCTCTTTCAACAACAGCATTTGTTTTTGTAGATTAGAAGTTTGCTGACTTCTCCTAGAGTCCATATGAATGTGAAGTGAGAACAATCCAGAGGAGCTAAAAAAAAAAAAAAAAATTAGGATGGTTTCTGAAACCAACATTATATCATCAAAGAGCAAACGGGTAGAACTCCTTCCCAATCCTATTATGAAGGAATAGAAATAAGTTGCCCTTTTCTATGCAACTCACCGAAAGTCAAGGGGGTGGGTGGGTGGGTGGGGAATCTCAAAGGGAAAAAAATAAAATAAAAAAAGCGACTTCACCTGTAAAATGTTCAGTTTGTTATGCGGAAACAAGCACAGACAATATGGCAGGCTAGAGTCATACAAATCACTAATTAGAAGGCAGCACATCCTACCTCCTCCCCCAACTTTGCAAGTGCCTCCAGGAGACAACGGGCCATTGCCAAAGCTTGTAAGGCTCTCTCTTCTTCCTGCAGGTCTGACGTTGCCATAGTAACGGTTGACCAACACTTGCCTGAGTGCTTCACCCTTAATTCAAACAGGGTAATGAAATCAGTATTTGAGTTTAATGCATAAATGAACGAACAACAATCAAGAGAACCAGGAGTGGTCTTATAATTGGCCTAGTTTCACCAGAGGTGGTGGGGGAAGGAAGGACTGAAACCGTGAATGTTTCAAAACAAAACTTCATTGAACATCCTACGATATTTTCAGACCAGCCTAGTCACTATATATCCATCCCACAAGCCTCGCCTGAGGTCACGGGTACCAAATACCAGCAATAGCTAAAGTTCACATGCCACGCTAAAAAATTCTAGCTTGTGTAATATTGAGATTTTATTCCAAAGGTGCATTTTTACTGGTGTCCATTAAAAAGGACCCAGGGCTCAACTTTAAAATCAGACATGGAATTTGAGTAACACCAAAAAAAAAACCCTACACAAAGTGGGGATTTGATAAGGGGACTGTTAGAACTCTGGCAAAGGGCACGAAGAGAGAGAAAGAGAATGAAATCATGGTTTAAGATAACATGTTATGAGAATAATCCCACCTCTTTAGACTCCATTTTGTGAACATTAAAGAGCTGAAACACCCTCCCATCCCCAAATAATTCAAGTTAGTTGACACTACCCATCTGTGTATAATCTCAGTTCCATTAATAGTTTACTGCTTTCCAACTCTTTAGTAAATAAAAAGCACAGCATCTTCCCTGCAGCAAATACAGATGGGTCATTTTGATCAGCCAGCATCCTAGCACATGAGATCTTACATGTTCCAGGACACCAATCCTCCAATAATCTGTAGCCGCTCAACTATATTCAAAGTTAGAAGGCCACAAGCAACATTCTACTCTGGGTAAGAAGCCCTGAACACATGCAGCTCATCAGTGGAAGTTGAGAGCCTGCGATACCTCTCAGAATCTGAACCACCATTAATAGGCCCAAGACTGCTCCTACTGATGTCATTAAGAACACAGCCGGGACCACAATTGAGCACTATGTCTGCAAGCTGCATGGTTATTTTGGTAACACAAAAGAGTTGGTAGCATGCCCAGCAATGAACAAGTACACCAGGTATTTTGAGAGTCTTTTAAGACCTTTATAGGTAAAGACAGAGACAAGTAACTGTAAAATTATGGGTCAGGGACTATATTTCAATTAAAAATACATGGGGTTTTGAGGAGACTTAAGTAAAAAATGATTTTAGGAAGAGAGGAAAAAAATCCAAGCTGGAACAAAACAAAGTATCTTAATGACCTTGAGCTCTACTGGCAAAATTCACCCTGCACATTGTATTATAGTTTACAAGCCAAGTAATGTAGTTTGCCAGAGCCATCCAAAATGTCCCTAACAACGTAGCTTGACATCATCTGCTGTACAAGTTAAGCTTTTGTTTAAAAACTTCCGAAGTGATTTTTAAAACACAGATGAAAAAGAATGAAATAGACCCATTAAAATACAGAGTGTAAAAAGAGGAGTGATTTGTACTTCGGATGAGAAACACTTTAAATTGGGCTCTCTTCAACAAGCGATGGGGGCAGCTTACCTGAAAGTTAAAAATCCTGTAACATCTTTTGGAAAGTTATAGGCTATCCCCGGTGTGCTGGAGAACAGTGCCTCCTTTCCTAAGAGAATTCCTATGTTGAATGCATAATGGCTATACCCTTTGCCTTAGTCATTGTGCATCTAGCATCAGACTTCAAAATTATTCCCACATACTATTAGTAGGGCCCTACCAAATTCATGGTCCATTTTGGTAAATTTTACCGTCATAGGATTTAAAACATCTTACATTTCATGGATTCAGAAATTTATATCTTAAATTTAATGGTGGTGTAACCGTGGGGGTCCCAACCCAAAAGGCAGATTGGGGGAGGGGGGGTCACTAGGCTATGATAGGGAGTAGTTGTGGTATTGTCACCCTTTCTCCTGCGTTGCTGCTGGTGGTAGCACTGCCTTCAGAGCTGGGCGACCAGAGAGTGGCCGCTGCTAGCAGCAGTGCAGAAGGCAGGGTGGCAATACCATACCATGCCACCCTCACTTCTGCGCTGCTGCTGGCAGTGGTGCTGTCTTCAGAGCTGGCTGCACAGCCAACAGCTGCGGAGCTTCCTGCAACTGGGGGAGGTTCCCGGAGGTGGGTCTGACCCAGCCCAGGAGCAGCCTGTGCAGGGGAAGAGGTAGTCCTGTCTCTCCCCAGCCCGGCTGGGACTAGCAGCTGGAGCCCGGCACATGGTAGGAACCCCCAGCTGGGATGCTTCCAGCCCTGCTGCTCCCCAGCTCCAGGCCCAGTGCTCGGAGGTTAAAGGGCCTTGGGCTGGCTGTGTGTGTGTGGGGGGGGGGGGGGGACCACAGAACCCCCCTGAGCACAGCACCCTGGGCAGTCACCAACGTTGCCCACATGTAAGGCTGGACCTGCCCCCACAAAAGTGATGACCCCTCCCATACCATGCCACCATCACTTCTGCACTCCTGCTAGCAGTGGTGCTGGTTTCACCGCTGGGCACCTGGCCAGAAGCTGCCACTCTCCAGCTTCCCAGCTCTGAAGGCAGCGCAGAAGTAAGGGTGGCAATACCGTGACCCCCCACTCCCCCACAACAACCAAATTTCACAAGGGAGACCAGATTTCACGGTCCCTGATGCATTTTTCACAGCTGTGAATTTGGTAGGGCCCTAACTATTAACATGAAAGATGCTAGGTAGGATCCGTATTTTATTCTTCTGCAATCAGCTTCATATGAGGGGTAAGATTCAAAATAAACCTTAAAAGAAGGCCTTGCCAGCAACGTGCTCCCAAAATTATTACAAAAGGCTCACGGGGTACTCCTCCCACAAAGTACTTAGCAAAATGATACTAGGAAAAGATCATTACTTCCAAGGTGCCTGTGTTTTTGATCATTGATTGGGATGGTCTGTGAAAATATAAGAGAGGCGGGGACTAGTTCTAACCCCTCCCCCCCCTACAAAACCCCCCACACTGTGTGTGAGCTGTTTTGACGGACAATGACAAGATACTGTACTAGTACATGCTGCAGTGATTTACACCACTCCCGCTGCTCTCAGTTTTGCAGGCGATGAAGGGTGCATGACAGGACAAGGTCAAATCAGGCGAAAAAACAAACTATGCTGTCTTCTACATGTGTACTCATTAGAAGGGAAACTTGACATTTATACACCCTTTATGCCAAAATTAAGTTACAATGGGGTTTTCACATTACCATTTTCTCTTCTGTTAAATTAACTAGCAGTTGCCACAGCAACTGGCATTTAAAATGGTACTTTTTACTACCTACGAAAGATCTTTAAACATATTCACTATGAATATCATTGTTCAATAAACTTCTCCCCACCCTGCCATCTTCTAAAGGTTAACGGTTGTTCTTTGGATTATAGGTAGTTTGCCTTTATTTCTACTCGATAGGGAAAAAAAAAATCTGATGACTAAAGTTTAGTGGTCAAAATATTTCAGGCAAGAGAAAAGCTCAAGTGGAATTTCTGAGTATGCCTGTTGTGGTATCACCATCTTCTTGCTATTGTTGGACTACATCTAAAATAGTGACACTCATAAAAGAGTAGGACAGCAAGCGAAAGCAGATGAGATCATATGTCAAGTGATTCCAATTTCTGGTAAAATGCTCATCCAGAGTTGCACAAGCTTGGAGATGTGTTTTCATTTTCAATACCACTTGGAGCTGCAGTTCAAGAACACTGGGAAGGAAAACCTCATCATTTGCTTGATGTAATTATTAAAAAGCACTGACAAGCACATGAGAATGTAATCTGAATAAAAGAGGAGAGAAAATATTTTCCCAAATACTGTCATTAATGCAGGTGTAACAATGGGCTTGAGAACACTTCTCTAACTATAATGTTAATATTATACAGCACTTCAATGCTTATAATATGCAAACAAATATCAGATGTTTGGCTGTATTAAGAAATATGAAACATACTACCTAGAAAAGTTCAATGACATTTAGTCTCCTCTGTATTTTAGCATCCAGTTAGGCTATTGGTAAGCAGTAGATAAGTGGTATGCAAATATTATTGTAGTCAATGGCATAGTACAGATGAATTGGGTATTGTGTGTATATTAGAAAGTGTTTGCTATTGGATGAAAACCTTTAGGCAGTCAGACATTGTGCATTTACATACACCCTTCAATTAAAATGCAAGATTAAGGCAGTAATACAGTTAAGAAGCAAGTACCACAATAACAGCAGCTTAACTAGAGGAGCAGGCAAAAGTGGGAAGCACCACAATGAACTACTTGCAGTGCTGATTTTGAAGATTGCTTAGCTTTTATAACTAAGAGGCACTTTTTGGCCAGGCAAGTCAACTCTGTGGGCCTGATTATCCTTTCACATTGGCTTTACAATGGTGTGACATCATCAGTTTCAAAGGAGTTCCTCCCAAATTACAGTAGTGTGAAAGAAAAAACACACCAGCCCTTGCAGTGGAGATTTCCAAAGCAACCGAGGAAGCATACACACACATTTTCCATTTAATTTTAATTGAAGACATGTCTTACATGCCTTCAACTACTTTATAGTTGAAACTGGTAGAAATACCAGTTTGAGATTTTCAAAGACATGGACAATAAGTTCCCTTTTAAAAACAGCCACAAATTTCTCACCCGAACTTTTCTGCCTGCATATACTGTTTAAGAAAAAAGGAGAGGTGGAAGGAAGTGTAACGGTAATTAGCAGTAAATATACCAGACTACTATACATACCCTTTTATGATCTTCCAGCTGCCTCTGTAGTAGACTTTGATCAAGCTCCTGCTGAGCATGCAGAAATTCTGTTGTAAAGTATAATACTAAAGAGACACTAATATCTTCAGCATCAATAACTAAACAGTAGAAAAATTCAAGAAAGTCATACAACTGAGAGCAATGGGGGAGGGAAGGTAGGTCGACTGACAAACTTATTAAAGAGTTTCAGGGCTTATCTACACCTTTGATGCTCTCCATCAAACTACACGGGGCATGCACATTTGCTAGATGTTTGTACATATTTTAAAAGTAAAAGTAACACACAAAGTTTCCATCTAGTTTCACAGTAACTCATAATACAAAACAGAAAGAAAAAAAGAAAAAAAAAGGCCAGGTTCTTGGCAACTCATATATGCATTACATCCATGCATACACACTTATACACACACAAACACACACCATTTCTGGAGGAAATGTCATTATTTTGACACACCTCACTCTGGCCAATTAGGAAGTCCAGTCTCTTGCGAATGTGGAAGACATTTGGCATATAATGCCAATGTCAATGCCTCAGTTCTGTTTGGGGCTTTCGATGTATTTTTCGTCTGCTGTGCAGAATAAATACTATGGCAGGTATAATGGTGAAAGCCAAATGGCTCTTCTCTTTGAACAAGGCAGATTTTTAGAACAGAACAATGTCTCATACTGTTGATGGCTTCGAAAGCATTTGGATCATTCATGACAATCATTTTTCAGGGACTGATTTAACACTAAGAGGCTATTTCCCACATGTCTCATTGAATTCATTCTGTAACGACTGAGCACTTAAGACAGACATTCAAACACTACTCCACAAACGCTACTTATAATAAAGTTCCAAAGTACTGAAAACTGCATTTTTCTCTTCATCACTTACAACAAATCCATAATACTGCTTAGCCACATAAAATTCTTTACATAGCCTAGGCAATTGAAAAGAAGCTAGACTTAAGCTTCCATATAGCTTTAATCAAGAGTAAAACTGATCTGGTAGGCAGTGGTAGACTCTGTGCCAACCGCATCATTAGTTGCTTCATTAGTTTCAAAAGAATTCAAGCTTTCATAAATTCATAAATAAAAGTGCTAGTCCTAAACGTTTTCGGTGGATAAATTGTTGAATATGAACTGATTCATCCTAATGGGTGTTAACCCTGTAGTTTAATGATGACAACTGAAAGGTCAACTTTACTATTTCACTGAATCTTTTTAAAAACAGGAATATTCAACTATTCTGGATTTGTTGAACTTGGGTAAAGTTCCACTATTTTCTCACCCCTCCCCACCACTCACCTCCAAACCTCTTGTTTTTAACATGCAAGGATAAAATGATTCCGGATCTGTGATTTCCCCTAGAAGTGAGAGGAATGAAGCCTAGTTCTTTAACACACGGGATCTGAGCTGAGACTTTCAATGTAGTGCCTCCATTAAAGATGGTTGGCTGAATTACCTGCACCGCTTTGAAAGTTTCAATCTTTGCTCCTTTGGGGGTCTTAATGGTACTATATGAGAACAAGTTTTGAATTGGTAAGAGACCTATTTTTTTTTTCCCATTGGCAAGAATATTTTTATACTGGATTGAACCATTTCAGCAAGGCTGCATACATCCCTCTGCCTACATCATTCAATAAAACACAATAACACAGATTTGACCAACGAGAAAGACATTTAAGCATGATTACTTAAAACACCAATATTTGTGTGTTTTACAAATATAGGTGGGCGACACACCTCTACAGAGCTTTCCGTTTCTGGAGGTTGCGGCAGCTAGTTGAAAGTAAAATGCAGATAATTAGTCATAGTTCAGGAATGTTTCATCTAAACAGAAATCTAATGGTCAACACTTAGGGAGAGGGGAATTTAAAAACCAACCAAAACAAAAACACAAAAAACTTTCCATGGATTTTCTGCCACTCATTTGACCTTAGCTGCATCATCTTGCTGAATTATGGCATAATTTTGGTTTCTACACATACTGAAAGAAGTTTACTGTTTACATGTATATTGCTGATAAGGGACCAAGTTTTCCAAAGTGCACCTGCTAAAGTTGCATGTCCCCAACTTGCTCACATGAACTACCAATGCAGAAGAACACACCCTGATTTACAGGTGCATGTGGTTTCATGCCTGCATTACCACACATGCAACTTGGAGATGCACAAACACGGCCTTTCCAAAATCTGCCCCCAAAACATACACTGACATATATGGTGAATTATACTACACGTTTTAGTATAGTGGCTTAATCCCCAATGGGGGTAAATCACTGTCTGAATACAACTGGCAGCAGACATCTGTTTTAGGATATGGATTCTGAAAGGGCATTTTCAGTGGATTGTCATTTATAAGATAAATATTCTTTTTCTGAAATTACAGTATTAGACATCAGCAACCAAGTAGGAAGCTAAAGGGGGATGAATAGATTTTCCATTTAAAATGTGATGCAACATGTTAACACAAATTAAGATGAGTCTACCCGAGTCACCTAGTAAAATTTACAGACATTCGACACAGACATACGAGACCTATAAAGCCTTTTTAACATGGGTAATTAATTTATTTTCTCTGAAGCAGACACACTAAGAACTAATTATGACTATTTATGAAATAGGAGTATTTAGAGATGCCGAACAAGGTCAGCAACCTGCTATGCTAGGTGCTGTACACACTCGTAATAGTCAATCCCTGCCCCAAAGAGTTTACAACCTAAATCGACAAATGAGACAATGGGTAGAAGAAAAGAGGCATCACTCTAATTTTAAAGATGAAAAACAGGCACAAGCAGATTAAGTGACTTGCCTAAGGTCAGACTGGATACCTAGGACCAGGATTTGAACCCAGATCTTCCAAGGGCCAGTCCAGAGCCTTAACCGCAAGACCACACAAACACGCTTTCAGTCTGCGACCTTGTAGTAGAGTGACTGTGGTGAATCAGTTTTCAGAATATCAGCTCAACATCAGCAATAGAGTAGGGCAAAACAGGCAGGAAAATAGAGGAAGGCAACCAAGCTGAGGAAGTCTAAGGTGGAGAGGTTCCACTGCTCAGGAAAGAGGCAGAGGAACTGACATTTTCCACCTTGGCATTCAGTGGAGAGGGATTCCATGATCAGGAAAAGCCATTCTCCTTATTTCTTCTAATCAACGTTCCTCCTGGCTGATTCACATGCCTCTCGGGTACATTATTTCCTTGCATTGTCATTACTATGTATTCTGGAAATTTAACAAGCATATAGGCCACTGAAGTCTTGGTCAAATGGGAGTTTAGGCTAGGAGAACAAAAGTTAAACAGGAAGAACCTAATTTATGCAGGAACTTTTTCTTCATCTACCTAGTAAGCATTACCAAGCACACTCTAGTTGCTCAACAAATAATATTGGAATTGCCATTCCAGACCATTAGTCAGTCTGAACCCTTTATCCAGACCACACCAGCAGCCAGTACGTAACTTGCTTCAGAGCAAAGTGAAAAAGCCCTCTTATTAATAAAGTACTAATCAATCTCCTTACCGATAACACAAGCTCAACTGCACACACCTCTGTTGAGGGAATTAAGCGTGGTCTTCTTTTCAAAGACTGAGAAACTGAACCAGAAAGGTGAAGGTCCCAATCCAGGGTACGGAGGGTGTCAGAGTCTGAACTAGAACACCCTGGTCTTGTGCTCTTACCACACACTAACCAAGCAGATATGTGCATGTTTTAGGACTGAAATTTGCCAGAGCTATAAAGAATCCAAAAGAAGCTCTATGGGATCAAATTAACAAAGTGATTTACAGGAATTAGGAAGAGTAAGTATTTGAGACAGAAAAGTCCCATGTCTTCCAAATTAAACAGGAAAAGGGATATAGGGCTTTAGGGCCCAATCTTATAAAGTGAACTGGTTGGGGAAACCTTGCTCCCAGAAAGAGTTCAGCAACTTCAAACGATGGGAGCTTCATGCAGTCCTGAGGATCAGCTCACCTGTAACACTGCAACTTTAACAGGGCTTTAGCAATCAGTCAGTAAGACTAAAAAACTGAATAGTGAGATTGACTGGATTGTTTTCATCAGAACTGACTAAAAGTAGCAAAGAAATGTTGAGTTAGGGGTGTCATGCTATCCTTAGCAGTGTTTAGCAGGGTAAACAAAATATTAGCATAGGCTTTAGAGAAGGATGGTCCAATGGTTAAAGTGTTAACCTGGGAGCCAGCTGTAATCCCCTGCTCTGCCATAGATTTCCTGTATGACCTTGGATTATGACAATCTCGCTTTGCCTCAGGTTCTCTCATCCATAGGCGCCAACTTCATGGGTGATCCAGGGCTAGAGCACCCCTGGGGAAAAAATTAGCGGGTGCTCTGCACCCACCGGCAGCCAAGCTCCCTCCTCCTCGCTTCCTCCCCCCTCCCCCCCCCGAGCATGCCACGTCCCGGCTCCTTCCCCTCCCAGCACTTCCCACCTCCCCGCCGCCTAACAGCTGTTTGGCAGTGCTTAGGAGTTTCCGGGAGGGAGAGGGAGGAGCGGGGATGTGGCGCGCTCAGGGGAGGAGGCGGAGAAGAGGTGGGGCAGGGACGGAGCTGGGGTGGGAAAAGGTGGGGGTGGGGCGGGGACTTTGGGGAAGGAGTGGAATGGGGGTGGGGCGAGGGCGGTGCAGGGGCAGGAAGAGGTGGGGCCAGGGGCGGGGGAGAGCACCCACCGGGCAGAGGGGAAGTCAGCGCCTATGCTCTCATCTATAAAATGGAGAAAACATTGAGGATAAGTGCATTCCAGATTATAAGATACTAAGATATTGCAGTACTGGGTGCCATATAAACACCAGAGATAAAGCATTCAGCTTCAAAATGTTAAACTAAAATGGAATGGATGGCAAGGTCGGAGAGGAGCGTAGAAAATTTCCTTTCTACTAACAATAAGGAAAGTGCCATTCAACTTACTGTACAAGAAGAGGCTACTTTGAAGCTGCCCCTGCCTACAAGTTTGGCAAATAAACCTTTGTTATTAGCCATACCAGAATTATTATTATTTTGACCTATTGTTGACCTGAATGTTTCTAACAGCGACTTCTCATTTGTTATGGAATAGGTATCTCCCCAAAAGCAACTCATCTGACTCAAGAGTGAATGTACCCATTTCAGCGGTTGGTACAATCAATTAACTGAGTAAGCGTATACTTATTACATCACTTCACAGCTGACCTAAAAGGGAAAAGTTTGACTTTTTGATCCTCTTTTGCCTTTATGTTTTATGCAGAAGGCCTGAAAGTTTAAGGTTTTTATCAGATTGATTTTTTACATGAGAAGTTGAGAATTTGCCTATTCTGTTTTTCCTGAAGACTACAGTCACCAGGGGAAACTAGCAAGTGATTGATATTGCAGATAAAAATGAAGATAAAAATTGCACAACAGAAGAAAATATTTTTTTTCAGACTTGAAAACTCTGGAATTCTTTACTTTTTTGCTATGTTATTTAGCTCAAATGCCTAGCAAACAGCTAGAACAAAAGATCTCTGTTAAAGATTTGTAACTCTTTCAAACAAAGTACTGAGAGAGCTTCCAATTCATTTCACTGGGTCCTGAAATGAATCCCCTCAGCAAAATAGGGGAGAGAAGACCTGATATTCTTGACATTTCTAAGGTAGAAAAATAACAGGTGAAAAACATCTTTTTTTTTTTTTTTTAAATGAGAGAGTATGTGTGAAAAAGAGACAACATTATTTCAGGCTTTTGCTATGAAAAGAAATGAGACATATTTAATAAAAATTTGATCCTTTCCCCTCTCTCCACCCTCACTGAATTTTGACATTCTGATGAAAAAGTCAAAATTACAAGTTTCAAAAATGTTCTGTCTTGGTTACTGAGAAGCAAAAATAAGGCCAAATCCATTTTGTCCTCCTCAGGTCACCTTTGATCATCCAGGTTTCAGAGTGGTAGCCATGTTAGTCTGTATCAGCAAAAACAATGAGGAGTCCTTGTGGCACCTTAGAGACTAACAAATGTATTTGGGCATAAGCTTTGAAGTGGGTTTTAGCCCACGAAGGTGCCACAAGGACTCCTCGTTGTTTTTGATCATACAGTACATTCAGAAGATGGTGTAACCTGGCTGATACACTTCTTGGTGTTCAGCTTCCCCATGCCTATACTGGCTTATTCCAGCTTCTTCACAACACTATTTAGCCAGAGGATTACAACCTTTTTCACTCCTGACACAATACCCAAAGATTTCCACAATCCTGCTTCCATCTCCCTAAAGTCAGTTCCATGTGCACGTCTCTGAGGAGTCTCCAATGAACCCGCTTAAAAAACAGACCAGAAACCAGAGACTTAATTTCTTCTACTTGAGATATAATTCAAATGCTGTTTAAGTACAAAATACACAACAGCAATGATTGTGGCATGAGATCTCTCTATGAGGGATATAATTTCATCTTTAAAAGTGCATCTAACTAGCATTTATCATGTTAATTGATCTCCCATCTTAGATCTGGAAAACACAACATTCTGAACTTCATCCAGCTGTGGCAACGTAGTTTTACAGCTTATCATTGATACACATCACTGCAAAGATTATTGCAGCCAATCCCTTTTCATCAAGGATTTCAGTTCCCTTTTCACCTACTTGAAACCTCGAAAACCAAAAAAAGCCCCCACCCACATTGAATGGGTTTGCTGGTATATTTCTCTGGAGCTTGCTTATCAACCACAAAGAGAACAAATCCTTCTTTTTATTGAACTGAAGTCAACATTTTACTAGAAGTTACTTTAATTCACCCGCTTAATGCCTTCAATACCCGTTAACGTCAAGGCAAGTTGAGGGTGCTTAGCGGTTTGTTAGATCTGATCCCTTTCTGCTTTGCTAACTATATGCAAGGAAAGAGTGGCTGGGGATGCGTGTTGAATACTCTTGGACATATAAACAATACTCTTGGACATATAATGCAAATACTCTTGGACATATAAACATTAGCTTTACTAATCAATGATAGAGAAATTCACAGAACTCTGCTGAACCTCTTTCAAATACACAGCCTACCTGAATAATAAGATACTAGATCTAATCATTCTGGAGCAACGTTACTGTAAAAAGAAATAGCAACTGTATAGCTGCTGCAACTGCTTCTGTAGCCTCGGACACTGGCAGACACAGTGCAGACTGAACTAACAGTAAACAGTTCCACCACATTTATTGGCAATTACTGCTGAAGGTCACACATCAGCAACGAGCACGAATTCCAGGAAAAAAAGCTGCTCTTATGTAACTGCTGCTTGAATGTTGGCAGGTGCCCAATGGAGCAGTTCACCGCAATATGGGAGGAAAGAAAAAAAAAAAAAGAAAAGAAAAGTAGGACATCTCTCCGTTACATTCAGCATCATCAGATCGCCCCCTTAAGGTGAAGTTTAACAGTTCTCTCCCTCTTTAATGCTCTTCTCCTTCCATACATATTAATTTGTTCTGGGATTTATAAATCCCTTACCCAGTATCTCACTACTTTCATTGCAGCTCTTATCTTCACCTAGCAAGGCAGGTTGCTTTGTCTCTAGCACCTGTTAAAATCCAGTGACAGACTGCAATAGGGGTTTGAAATTAAACAGCTTCTGAAAGCACTTTGCCAATACATTAATGCTCCTTAATCACAGTGAACCCAAAATTCAAGCATTCACCCAGACCTACATTTTCAGCGTAGCAGCTCTGATCATGTATGGTACCTGGACTACAATGAGAGGGGGGGAGGAATTTAGCTTAAAAAACCCAAAGTATTTCATACTTTTTTCACTGAACTACTGCAGTGGGTTTAGTACTGTCACAAGAGGTAAGATTTCCTTGATGCCTCATGAATAACTGTAGACAGAAGACCAAATTCTCTTCTCATGCTGGTGCAAATTGGGAGCAACTCCACTTAAACCAATGGAGTTACACCAATGCAAGACAGTGCAAGTACTGTAAATGGTAAGAGTCATGCCCACAGCAGCTTCTAGGGAGAACTCTTGTCCATGTCTCATGTCAGGGTTTTCCATTTTCTTTACTATTAGAAACATTTGCATAGGGCCCATGTTAAAAAGTTCATATTTGTCAGTATATTCTCCACCTAGAAAGTCATAACCTTCAACTCATGACAATAATCTGGTGCTGTGTAAAGGATTGCAAAGATCAACAACTACTTCAAGAAGGCACCAAAGAGCAATAACAGAAACTCTGAACAGATCTGTGAACTAACTCGTATTACTACTACTAGTAGTAGCAGTACACGTACTTTTTTTTTTTTTTTTGTTAAAAGGGAAACAAAACAAGAAATGACATGGACTATAGCTCTCTTTAGAAATAAGTCTTTCCCTCAATCTTTCAAGACACGTCTGCTAGTCTTCATTTACATTTTGGGTCTATAAGAACTCCCTCCAAATGGACACCCATTCAAAACTCTGGGCACCCTCAACATACAGAAGAGCATAGGGAGACACAATGTAAAAGTTGACCATAGCAACATACAATGTGTCCGTGTCATAACTGTCGGGCATAGCCGGAACGGTTATGACCACACAATTATGGCCCTTTATAATTCTTCCTGTTATGCAGGGGATTTCCTACTCAACAGGGTGAATTCCAGCACTGTTCACTGAGTAACAGACACTCCCTTTCCACAGGACAGAAAGGATTTTAAGAGAGACTCCACCGTCTTTGGTTTAGAGTTTCCTCATTACTGAAAGTGTAAGTAATAAATAATGGTGTGACTGTGGCATTTAGGGTTCCCCTTTAAAAACAAACAAACAAACAAACAAAACAATTAAAGGCAAGATTTTGAACCTATCCTTTTCCAAAAGTATCTTACAATAGCTACTTAGAATGCCAGAAAGACTGTGAAATTAGCTCTGAATTATGTCATAATACAATAACAATATTACCTCGCCAACAGAAGGTCTACTCTGAGGGGCAGGAGTGAGTGGAAAACCATTTCAGCCATTTAGAAAAACTAGACTGTTCAGAGCTTAGCAGCTGGAGAAACTAAAAATAAGGAGTTCTGTTTTCTTTGACCCCAACTTTTACAGTTGCCAGCAGAAGCTATGATGGGAAATATCACAGCTTCCTTTGAGAATTCTCAAAAAATCCTAACCACTGCCAGCATCTCTCTTCATAAACAGACACTGTTCATTTCCTGTGTGTTTATAAACACACCTGCTCCATCCATGGAATTGTTCCATAAGGGAGCAATAAAGCTCTTATTTGCAGCCAGAAGCCTAAGTTCTAAATTGGGTCTGCACTCTCTAACTGATTTATTGAGGAATGAGATGGAACATTATGGCCAGAGACTCAGAGGAAAGAAAGAGGGAGTTTCATTTTATGACTTTAATTTGCAATTAAACAAACTCAAGTTCTGTCTGAAGTTTCTCCAAGATAAATTATACATACCATTTGGGGAAGCTGCACCCCCACAGAAGCTAAAGGGTCTAGTACCCGATTGAAATGTTAATGTGTTATAAATTAACTTCTCAAAAACAGAGCCCATTTCCAGTGGAGCAGTCTAGGTTAGAGAGAAATCTTAATTAGTAAGAAAAAACAAATCACATCCAAGGTTTGACATTAAACTCTGCCTCCAACTATTTTAAGCTCTCCTCTGAAGCCTGGAAAGATACAGTGCCTGAGTCTCCTCATATTAGTGTAAGGTGAGGAGTAACTCTACTGGAGTAAAGGGACTTTAAATAGTGTGAAATGAGTAACAGGAAAATCAGCCTCATTCTCTAAATATATCATACACAGTTTCCATTAATATATGCACTAAGTAAATATAACTGCACACAAACAAAGACAGCTCAGTTCAAGATTGAGCATGATGAGATGGGCAGGTAGGATTCCAAATCCATTTTGGCAGACAGGTTCCCAAAATATTATAATTTATTCCTCAAAACAATGGATGTTCCAAAAAAATAATAACTGAGATCATTGCTAGATTAAGGTTAAAGGAAAAAGTTTCAGAGGAAGCCAGTTTAGAATATTTTTTAATTTGAAAAAATAGCTAGTATATTTCTCTGTGTTTTGCATTTTAAAGGGATCCGTTTTGCCCCAGACAGAAGGCTGGAACAGCACAGAGGAAACAAAGCAAGGGCAGAAGAACTTTTGTAATGAAGATGTTAAATAAGTAAAATACTTGCTGGGCAACAGATATACTGTACAAATATACAGAAAAACGATCAGTCTCTGAATTTGTGCCCACATTTTTTGGGCATACAGGATGGTTGTTGCATATAAAAGTGACAGCATTTGGACATTTAGCTACCTCAGCTGGAAGATCTCACTCAAACATGGCCCTTTGCCTTTAACGTAGGCGTGCTGCATTCAGTGTAAACACCCTATTTTAGGCTGCTGCTTTGCCAGGCATAGATTTACCACCAGGTAGCTTTCACAATATACCCCTACGTTTTCCCACATATTCACAGGCCAAACCCGAATAGGAAGAAACAGTGACCACACCTATATATCCTGCTGAACTCAACAGTCATCAAGTTACTTTCTTTATAGGAAAGAATATCACACAGATCCTATGCAAGGGCCCATCCTCTTCTATTGTCTCAGTTGTGCTATACAAATACATTGTTATGAGCAATCACTCTCATTAGTTAGTAAGTACAGACAGTTCATTTAGGGTCTCCTCCAATTGGCTTCTCATATTCTTTCCGATCAAGTATAAATGGGTGCCATTAAAACTTAGTATTAACCTTTCCAGATATTTAGGTTAACCACCCTATCTTCCAAATTGTAAGTTAGGCAATACAGTGGTACTATAATTACTGTGGAGTGATAAATGCTAATGTTTTAATGGTACTCACTGCAGCTAGTATTCTAAGAGCACTCAGCTCTGAACCTAAGCAGTATGCATACTATTATACCACCAGATGATTGCAGCTTGCCAAAACTACAACTACATTTGGGATAATACTTGGGGATAATGACAGACAGAATTAGTTATGGTAACTACCAATGTAGACGCATGGCAGACTAAACTCAACTAATTCACTAACAGGTGCAGGAGTCAGAACGCTCAAACACTGGAAAGACAGCATGACAGATCACATTGCTACTCATAAAACAAACATCATGGAAACACTGCCATAGAAGAAAAATACAATTAAGACCTCAGCATTATCCAATTCATCAATGGTGATCAACTGGAAAAGAAAAAAGGAGAGAAGAAGAGAGGTTGAAAGCACACATTAGTAAGCGAAATTACAAATAAATCCTGCATTAGGAACTTTGATATTATTTACCATTTCAGTTCTAGTTTGGTATTCTAAAATATCACGAGAGGCATTAAAGGCTAGAGCAAGGCTCTATGATACGGTCATCTTAGCTGACATCTGCTCTACTGGAAATATTCTGCCACGGAACTGAACAGACAGGATGCACTCATGCTTTATTCACCTACCAACTGTCAATCCATACAGATTGGCTACACAAGCACCAAGAACTTCACCCTTGGGCATAATAGTAGGCCCCAGCGTGTGAGTGGTCAGCAACACAAGATACCCATCTTAGAATCTTTACAGAGAGTTGGGGAGAATGGCAGCAAGAAGACAGAGAAGCTGAATTCCAGGTTAAGTCTCAAAATCTGGGTTACCGGAGTTTGTACAACTGGCCCTAATAAACCTGCTGCCACTCATGCAGAAAACATCTGTACGAGGGAGGTGTTTCAGTGAAAGTCCAAGTCTGGGCCTATTTGACGCTACTAACGTAGTATGGCTTTCAGCTCATTAGGAATACCACAGCCTATTACTGATCACTGAGAAAGCTGCTCAAATGCCAAGATTTAAGGACTGTAGTAGCTGTGTCAGTCCCAGGATATTAGAGAGATAAGGTGGGTGAGGTAATATCTTTTATTGGATCAACTTCTGTTGATGAGAGAGAGTGAGAGCTTGTCTCTCTCACCCACAGAAGTTGGTCCAATAAAAGATAATACCTCACCCACCTTATCTCTCTAAGAAATCTCTTCAGCCATATGTAAAGTTTCAAGCATTCCACAAATGTACAACTGATTTTTTTTATTTTTTTTAAAATTCAGATCATGGGAAAATCCAGGAAGTAACATGGGATAACTATGAAATGATGGGAAAGAGAGTGGGAGGAGTGTGTGCACAGCTCTACATGCTAATTTATAGCACAATAAAAAGGTCAGCCTTTGAAGTGAAAAACCATAACTCTTGTAACAAATACTTTATGGCATGGGAGGAGGAAGAATCACAGACATTCTGCATTACACTGTGGCCACTCCCACAGTCAAACGGTAGCACAACAGGCTAGCATCTGGGAAAAAGCATTGAGTAGTGAGCTTGGATCTTCAGTCCACCGGCCAGCAGCCAACATTTCTCCCACTGCATCTTAGTAGTAGCAGCATCTGGGCTCTAATCAAGTCCTTTGCATGTTGCACAGAATCACAGCAGTACTGTGGGCAGTCTGGGATGGAACAGAAGTCACGTACAGCCTTTGACAAAGGCCTTGGCTGTTGGAGCCAGACAATCTTGTATTTTCTCTAGATGTCCCTTTGGTGGGAGGGAGACTGAGTGAAAATACAAGTCCACAGGAAATACAATGCTGGTGTGTCTGGTTTATAGTGGGGGGAGAGGAGGTCAGGCATGTTTATAGAGAGGGCAATGCCTCTAAAAAACAGATTGGTTGTCTATTACTAGACTCACTGGTCTCAACTAGTATGCAGTATACAATATAACAAGATCAGACACTAGACGGAAACTTTCCTTACACTTCTTTTGCTAAATTCTACTTCAGGTCTGACCTGCAGCTCTCAATTCCACAATAGACAACTACCAGATCTAGTAGATTATAATGGCAAGAGAGGTAAACAAATGCCTACTAGGGATTAAGATAACAGTAATTCAAAGTTATTTGGAATGGAGGTCTCCAAATGCCATAGGAGATGACAAATCACATGGTTAAAGTGGGGATGAGCATTGGGGATAGGGCAGAGGGGAGAGGACTAGACTTTTGCTGAATAGCATAAGTGAAGTCCTACCCATAACTGAACTAAAAAGAACTTTGGCTCTGCCAAATAAACTTTTCTCATACTTGAACAGAGCAAAAGCTGAGGTAAAGTTTTACAACAGAGTGGGGGGAAATGAACAGGCACTCATAACTGTACATGCATGCAGAAGTCAGGGCCCTAAACTTTGTCATAACCATTTTAAATTTATTTCAATCATAACCTGACATAGAGCTACTGATTTAGCAAGTTCAGAGATAGTTTATGAAAATGGGGTATGAAGTCTTTAACCATATTTAAGAAAGGGAAGTAGAAGTGGTGCTCTAAGCAGAGTGCTCTAAGCAGCCTCTCTTTGTTGCTAAAATTTCTTACAATATGTAGAAGTATCAAGGAGAAAATAAGTAGCTATTAGCATTCACAATATATTCTAGTATAAATTATTTGAATGCCCTTATCTGCAACAGTACTGCTCATACTTCTCAGATTGGTTTACAATAAATTAGGAGTTCTCCTGAACAGATGCAACCCTTTCTACCTTGAGTATCTTCAAGAACCCTAAATTTAACAAGGGTAGCACAAGATTATTTTTACTTCAGAATAGCTTTTAAAGAAATGCGTGTTGCCTTTAAGTGGTGAATAAATGCAGTTAGGAGTAGTCACCAGGTAAAAAAATGAATCGTTCTACTTCTTGTGGCCAGACAGTCAAAGTTTATCTATAACTAGCAGCTGATAGTTGGCAAACAGCTTTTCCCCTTACTGAAATCTGCTTCATGGGCTATTCTATTCTTGTACTGCATGTATTATGTAACTGATCAACTATGGTAGAAGTTGATACGTTTCATCTCTGCTTATCTTTAACTTGGAAGATGTTTAGAATTTTGTAGAGCTTTACAGGCCATTTGTGGAGACAACATCATTTAATTTGGTATCAGTGTTTTAAAATTATTTTCATTATGTTCTCTGGCAATATCTGCAGTTCCAATTTTACCAAAACCCTGGCAAAGCTCTGATAAATGAAGTTTGCTTGAAGCAAAATTTCCAGTGGTATCAGTATCACTACATACAATAGATAAAAAAAAAAAAAAAAAAGTCTGTTTCAAGACCAGGTTGGTTCCGTTGATTTCAAGATATGCCACACCCAATCTCATTTTACATTCCTTAGGCTGGACATGATTGGTGATGTCCTTACGCTGGTTTTAATGGAAAAAACTCGGGATGAACATGCTCCAAAGAGTTTAGTAGCCAACTGTAAAAACCCTGAGGTATCAGTAGTTTATTTGCAATGCCAAGTACACTACAAGCTGGCTCTTGAGTAGTGGCAGATATCACCTTTCAGTCATGAAGTCAACATTTATGTTAATCAGAGATGTGATTGTGGCTTGGGTGGGCATACCTTGCTAGCTTTAATCTAGCTAGCACAGTTAAAAATAGTGACTACACCGTGGCACAAATCCCAGCATGGTCTAGCAATACAAGTAGGTACCTAATTCAGGGTCCAAATGGGCTTGTACAGCCCATGCTCCCACATCTTTCCTGCTATTTTCAGCTGTGCTAACTTAATTAAAGCTAGGTTTCATAGGGGTAGCCGTGTTAGTCTGTATCAGCAAAAACAACGCGGAGTCCTTGTGGCACCTTAGAGACTAACAAATTTATTTGGGCATAAGCTTTCGTGGGCTACAATCCACTTCATCAGATGCATGGAGTGGAAAATACAGTAAGCAGGTATAAATATACAGCACATGAAAAGATGGGAGTTGCCTTACCAAGTGGGGGATCAGTGCTAACGAGGCCAATTCAATCAGGGTGGATGTGGCCCATTCCCAACAGTTGACAAGAAGGGGTGAATATCAACAGAGGGAAAATTACTCATTGTAGTGCTAACAGGGCCAATTCAATCAGGGTGGATGTGGCCCATTTCCAAACTAGTGCAGGTATGCCTATCTGAGCTGCAATCACATCTCCAACTGCAGTGTAGACGCATCCTCAGAAATGAGCCATGGCTACAAAGGACCATCTAAGCCCTTTGCTAAAGCAGCAGCATCTCTTTTACAGGTTTTGCCTAGTTGACTTCCATATGAGGCTAGAAAGCAGGTAAAAAGTAAATAAACTACAGCCAGACAGAGAGAAGTTGAAGGCTCCCAAACAGCAGTGGATTAGAGTGATATTCAGCGCAAATTACTGTCGGCTTGTCAAGACTGGAAAGCAGGTTTAAAACATATACATGCAGGATGTTGCCAACACCCCAATCCTACTTGCAGGGAGTTAGGGCATTCCACACAGTTATTGTTACTTTATTTAAAAGAATGATTACTGCTGCTTGCAAGCAAGGCTTAAAAGCAAGCAACTTCACAGAGCTATGCAAAAGGTGCTGAGTTGGGCTGGATCACTGACAGGGGAGGAAGTTGTGACACAGAGAAGCGGGAAGCAGCATTCCCAGATCAGACAGGGAGTGTAGCATTGCCCATCCCCACCTCCAGGGTATTTTCCTGGGAGTCTCCTGCTCATTTACGGTATTGCGTGGGTGCACGGCAGGGGCATGTGGCCGGCAATAGCCAACATGCTCATGGCATATTGGAGAAGGATCCTCATCGCTTTGCCTGGTTTATCTTCGAGACTGTTGCACTTGTGGGTTTCGCAAGCCTGCTGTTTGCCAAGTGGGGTGTGACATGCCTCATATCCGACTAACCTTGGAGTGGGCTGAGGCTGCCTGCATCACCCTCAGATTGGCAAACTTCAACTAGCTCATCTTAGTGGTTTCTCTACTTTCCACTGCCTACATCAAACAGCACTCCTCATCCTCCCCTGAAGGGACAGCCTTAGACAAGGGTCTGTAAAGAAGCTGTCCAATCTCTAACTTTTTGCCTCAAACTAATGGGTTACCATCATCTAAGACTGACCAACTTAGCACTTTGTCATGACTTCAAACCCAGCTTGCAATTAACTTCTAATTAGAGAGCCTCATTTGTATCACTTAGTAAAACTATTCAATTGTCCATCTGCATAAAAGTACTCTAAGCAAACTGCTCACAGAGATTACCTTTTCTAACAACTCAGTTCAACCACTCAATTGCTTCCTTCCCTGCTTTGTAATTATTGCCTCTCAAGTGCTCATGGGCAGTTGTTTCTGTGGGCTACAGAGCTATGATTCGGTTTCTTGTGTACTGCAGCTTTTAAGTGTAAGAGTCCCACCTGTCTACGAGAGGGCAAGACCACGAGGCATTTCACGCTGGAGACTCTCAAGTTAGAGACACTCTACTTTCTGTCACACAGATTTTAATCTTTGCTCTTTCTTTGCTTGCTGTTTTCCTGAATTTAAAATGAAAGCCATCTAGATTCAAAGCACATTTGAGTCTGTGTATGGAAAACATAATGGTTCTTCTCTTTGTAGCTGTCCCTCAGATGTACGGTACCTGTTCAACTCCTTTCATCCATCAAAGGTCATGCTCTAATCTTTTCATCGCTTGTCACCCTGCTTTGGGTTCTTTTATTTTCCATGTCTTCATAGAGAGACAATAGAAGCAGAGCTCCAAAGATGGGATATCTATCCCAGTGTGTCAATACAGCTAAATCAAATTGAAATATGCATCAATATATTTAAAAGTATGGGACTGGGTGTGTAAGTGTGAGAGATAAGCACATTATTCAGACACAGAGGAGAGATCTATAGCTCCAGAAAGAGAAAGACTCCCTCTTGATGGGAAAAAGGAATAGTATTTTAATGGAAAACTATTAAGGTTGTATACCAACCAATCTAGAATTCAAATTCCTCAGTACCACAATAGAGAGAAGCTAACTCAGCTACATATAAGTCAAAATAAAGCTATCAAAAGAATCCTCTTATTGACAGGTCACATGACTGCATGGACAAGTCTCCTATAAGCAGCTATAGCATATGGTTATCTTCTATAATGACAACCAAAGGGAACAGATTCTACATTGCTGATCAGGATGCAAACTATTGCAGAAATTAGACAAACCTGATATTCTAAAATAAGAAGCCAGAGTAATTAACTAACTTTCAATTTAATGTCATGATCTTGAAAGCAATTAGTTGACTAGAAAGGTTTTATCCTTAACCCGAGGTATAAATACAAATTTAAAGGCTTAGTACTGTATTTTCTCTCTCTGAATAGTAAAGACAGTGTTGAACAAAAGCAAAATGATAAACTGTAAATTAAGTACCTTCTCTCCATAGCCTCTATCTTTGGTCATCATTTCCCTGAGTGTCTGTAATACTTTAATACATAGTTTCTCCTCATTCTCCTCCAGCAGCTGTTTAGTGTGTTTTATTAACCTGAAAACAACCAATTGATCATAGTTTGTTTTAGTACTAAATTTTCTAAAAATTAGGACAGGCATTTGTGGCTATCTTATCTCAATGGTCAAAGCTACAACCATGAAGTTAATTAAAATGTGGTTTTGTTAAGGACCAGTATATAGTAAGCTGGTGAGTACCCCCTTAATAGTAACACTTGCTGAGTTATCATGAATACCAGTGAAGCTATGAAGGGAACTCAAACATTCCCACCTGAACAACAGCCAGGCAAAAATAAATCTATATATAGGGATCAAGGAATTATATAGGAGAGGGGGAAATTAAAAATTGAAGGTCCACTATGAAAAACCAGTAACATTAACAAGACACTAAATACTGCATCTATTTCCTCATTAAAGAAAAAAAGAACGTGGACCTTGGATAAGGCAACTGGAAACCATACGATGACACAGACTTCGACTTTGACTCACTACCCCAATGGTAAGAGGTATAAAGGCAAGTGTTTTGTCGACACACTCTTGGGACTAGAGTCAACTGGCCCCAATCTCACTAATAAGGAATAACTTTAAAAATGTGTGTAGTCATTTGTATTACAGTACACCACGGCCAAACACTGCTCCAGAATTTGCAAGCATCACCTGCAAGGACAGATTGACCAATATGGACAGCTGTTGTCAACTCCTTCCTCATAAACAAATGAGTTTATTTTCCTGAAGACAAGTCGTGTTTAATACAACACAACACAGGGGACTGCTCTGCAAGGAAACACTCTTGCACAGAGCATAAGGAAACAACTTACTTGCAAATGAAGCCTCCACTTTCACATTTTCTCCTTGCATCTGTGTTCTCTGGGAAGAGCAGCTCTGGCCTATGAAGAACATCTACCAGCACTGACAATTCAGCCTGCACTAGGGGGCGTAAGCGATCTTCCAATGCGGATACTATATCCTAGGAAACAACAACATTCAGGTTTTGTCAATCCCAAGCAATATCTTTGGGGACCATATTTTATAAAGTTTATGAATGGTTTATGTATCACTGCGTGCCAGGGACTGTATACAACTCCAGAGGGAAGGAGTATCACAGCTCCTCCAAGAACCAAAAACAGTGTGGGGGGGTGGGGGTGGGGGGGGAGAGAGGGGGAGATGCAGTGATTAAAGTGAGTCACTTAGGGTACATCTTCACTACCCGCCGGATCGGCGGGTAGTAATCGATCTATCGGGGATCGATTTATCGCATCTCATCTAGACGTGATAAATCAATCCCCGAACGCACTCCCCATCGACTCCGCAACTCCACCAGAGCGAGAGGCGGTAGCGGAGTCGACAGGGGAGCCGCAACTGTCGATCCCGCGCCATGAGGACCCGAGGTAAATCGATCTAAGATACGTCGACTTCAGCTACGTTATTCACGTAGCTGAAGTTGCGTATCTTAGATCGATCCCCCCCTCCCCCAGTGTAGACCAGCCCTTAGGTTGTAAACATCTCCAGGAGAGACATCAGCCCCAGGAAGGCTTGCATATACTGGTTCAAACTACGTTCCCAGAGACCAATACATAAAGAAATGGCTTTGGATATAAAAAAGGCTGGGCTTAAAGGGACTCAGGGCCTTCATTCGGATGCAGCAAATGGACAGAACCTTCTGTCCAAGAGGAACCCCAATCCTTGAAGAAGGGTTGGAAAGATTTCAGCCTATTAGGGTCTCAGTAAGACTGATGAGTGACTCCTGGAATGTTTAGTGTATGTTTAAATCTGTTTATTGTTTTTACTCTGTTTTCTCTGTAATGCTTTTTTCTGTAAGAATAAAGCTTAGAGAGGGTAATATAGTAACTTGTAACCTGACAGCAATATGCTGTGCATCGCCCTCTGACAGAAAACAACACACAAGTGCTTGCTATTACAATGTGATATCCCCCAACAAGCCAGTCTGTCTAAGGCAAGGGACGGTGGTACCTTCAAACCCTGGCCCAAAGAAAGTGGGTCAAGGATCCCTACTCAGAGGCAGGTGATGGCTGGAGACCGTGAAATCTGACCGCGCACTCCTGGAGTGGACCATGGGGGGGGGGGGAGATACAGGTGCAATTTCCATGAAACTGTCACAACTGTATCCTAGAAAACAACATTCAGAAGTTATACTCAAATCTGAAATATTTTGACAGACTAGTGAAGACGTACGTCCCTGTTTAAAAACCCCACCAGATTACTAAACATTAGCATTTGCCTAACAAGATCCCCATTTGATTGGCCACTGAATGTTACAACTAGTGCCATCATTTTCAGCGACTCCTGAGATTGCTTGGTATTTTCCCATTTCTGTTGGTGGCTCTTGCCTATAAGGAGTAAAAAGCCAATGAAAATGCAGATTCTCTGTTATACTGCAAATTTCTGCAATAATGATCAGAAAACACTACGCTTCATAATTATTTGGACCAACAAATTAATACAACTGGTTGAAATCAGGCAAAAAAAAAAATAATTTTTCCCCCTTTTCATCCATTCTTACAAATGAATATTCTGCAGAAAATATATTCTAGAGAGATTCACCCCAATCTCATTGAGCAGAAGTTACAGAACTGCAGAAAAAGTTACTGAGAGGATGTTTAGTCAAATTGACATGCCTAAGTGGACAGAAAACAGATGAACAGTAGGGGACTACAGGAATTAGACTACCTTTATTGGACAGTATTGACTTAGATCCAATTTAGGCACAAGCAATTTAAATCAAGACTGCACTCCAGGAAAACATTTTCCCCCACAGAACCAATCTTTACAGATAAAGATATAATCTAAAGCACTGAATTTTATTCAGTATAAAAAGTAAAGTGCCTTATTACTGAATATTTAATCATCCTCAGGTCTTGATATTAGTACCGAATAAAGACGTAATTAATGTATTTCCAGTATAAACCCTGACCTGACCTGGTCTGCCAGCATCACAAGTAGTCAGAGTGTATTGTTTAAATTTTCTTTTGAGTAGAAATCAGTATGAAATTGTACAAGTAGTACCGCTTCAGACAGATTATTTTGTTCATCTGAGGAAGCAACAACTTTGGGGTCATTAAGAGTCAATCTATCAAACAAACAGTAACCTTTACAACAATTCCCAGACTGTGGTCTATGGAGCCTTTTATCACATTAAATGTTTCGATAACCAAGTAGTGAAGTACTGGAGGGACTTGGAAGTATGCAACAAATTAGAGGATCCCTCTCTCTCTCAAGGAGCAGTTGAAATGAAACCACTGGTACTGGCAGAATGAAAATGTTGGGAGAACCACAGAACTGGACAAACGTGTTTTGAAGTAACTTCTTCTCCAAGGGCCATAAAACTTCCACAAGCTTTAGCTGTGCATGCAGGGTCGCCCAGAGAGAGGGACAAGTGGGGCAATTTGCCCCAGGCCCCGGGCCCCGCGAGCCCTGGCCTGGGTCTTCGGCGGCATTTCAGCAGCATGGGGGCCCTTCAGCGGCAGGTCCTTCAGTGCTGCCGAAGACCCGGAGCGACTGAAGGGCCCCCCGCCGCCAAAATGCCGCCGAAGACCCGGACCGCCGCCGGGTGAGTACAAGCACCGCAGCTCCCCCGCTTTGCCCCAGGCCCCCTGAATCCTCTGGGCGACCCTGTGTGCATGTTCCATTACCTGTTTCAATAAATGGTTTACATTTGATTTTACATACAGTATTACATTAGCTTTGGCTGTGGTTATCACATGTGGCATTTTTACTTTGACTCAGAACTCCCAAACTGAAGTAGTAAGTTTGCCTTTTTGTGCCGACATGCAAATATGTGGCTACTAAGATGGCAGAAGTAAGTTGTTAATGCAGCACTCTGTATTCACCTGCAATCTTTCAATGATGTTTCGATAGTCTCTGGAAGCAGCTAGCACTGAGTCTCTACGGGCAGCATTCCTTGCAGTCATTCTCCAGTTCATTGCAGTTTTCTGTACTATGTTGTGTGATTTTAGGAAGAGGTTGTTGACCTGGCTGTCCAAATCCACAGGTATTGCAATTGCTCGACTTTTCGCTTCAACAGACAAAAGGTAATAAGAATGGACTCCTTTAGCCCCTACATGCAATCAATAAAGGAACAAGGGGGGATCCCAAGCTGTGCTTCTTTCATACTCTTTTCTGTATATTTTAAATACATTTTGTATGATGCTGTTTTCAATCCACAGTGTAATGAATCTGATGCCCTTGGGGCAGACATAATACCTTAAGTTTAATACAGCCTTTTTCATACTCAAAGCTTTTTCCTAACTTCACAATGTATGAGCAAGACCATGCCCTCACATACATCTTCATAACTCCCATTAAGGTTAATAGGATGTGCACATCCATCTTATGGAACAATTTGGCCCTATGTCTTATGTCCACAAGGCTTACTGTCCTTGCAACCAATATGCAGCAACTTCTGGGAAGGAACGCGGCAGCCATCTAACAGCACAAATCAGCAGTTCATTGTTTAAAATTGGAGTATGACAGTCATATTCAACAGAAACCACAGAGTGAATTTAGGTCAGTAAAAACCCATCGTTTCAGATGCCAAGATGTACTTTCAGAACTTCTGCCCCTAGTTAATCAAACAGTTTACAGTTTCACCGCACATTTACATGGAAAACATTTGTTGTGCAACCACCGAACAGACTTTAGCTACGAAGGACATGCTCGATTTGCTCCATGCCTTAGCTCTGAGTTAGCTACATCCCACCATCGGCTGGAAGTAGAATACATCTTGCTTTTGGGATATAAGGGTGAAACATTGGACGGAAGTATTTTGTGCATGTTAAATCTATCTTCTTACCTACATCAGAGAGCACCCTAATGCAGCTCTCCACCGACGCTTTTTGGCTTGGCATTAGCCAGTTGCAGTGGTATACCCTGAACACTCCTTGCAACAGTTGTACAAACACAGGCTGGCGAGTCTAGAACACATGAAAAGAACCAGATCAAAAACATCATCTCATGTTTGAGATTAGGTTGTCTGCTACTTCGATACTACATCAGCCATTATTCTTTGCAGACTGACAGCATGTTACCAGTCCACATCCACTTGTAAGGCAACATTTATATTCTGGGCACCACGTCGACTACACAAGCAGCAGTTTAACAGAAGAGGGACTATCAGGGCAGATAGGGAAGTGTCAACTAGACGGCTCCTAGGGCATGAAGTCCCACTAAATGCACTATCACTAAGCATAGGAAATAGGCAGTAATCTTTAGTTTGTATGAGGGAGGGTTTTCAGCAGCCTAAAATACAGAGATTGCTCATTTGGGATTGACCAGAGGGTGGCTCGGCACTCAATAGGAAAATGGGGCTTTGCTCTTGCTAAACTACAACTCAGCTCCATAATTATCAACTGGTCCTTTTCTGAAGTTTGTTGGCTTCTAATTTACAGATACGGGTTTTGAACAGCTGTAATTTTGAACATGGGTCACAGTTCGTTTATAAATGCTGCAGCTGCCATGGATGAGTCAAAAAAGTCAACTATATGGCCCTTTGCAAGATTTTCCACTATAGATAAGCCAACATCCCCACCTCAAAGAGGCAAAATACTCACACATGAGTACTCTGCTATCTCTGCAAATACATCCAAACAGTTTCAAAACCAAATCACTGTTTTGCTTTATGTAAGCAGTTTTTAAGTGTATTTATTTTTTTTAAATTGTGGATTGACAGTATTTTTTTTAAACTGTCCTGACAAACTTGTTTCAACACTAAAAAGCCTGCCTATAGTGAGAGGCAACACCCATGTGTCTGTTTCTATTCGGTACATAATGCTTAGTTTAAGTCAACCACACCTCAGTGCAAAACCCACAGTTTTAGGAACTACTGGAAAATACCTCTGTTAGTCTTGTCAAGACTGATGTCTGTTATAAGAAAAAAAAAGCTGGAATTAGAGAAAAGGAAATATTTTTTCCTTAATATTTTCCCCTCAAATTGTGAAATAACTCCATGTGTTGGCAAAGGGGAACAGAGTTTACTTAGAGTAGCACAATAGCAAATGCCCATCAGCCTTTCCAGCAACACAGCCAAATGTCAAAATATTGCAGACGCTGGTCTAAATACATTGAAACTACCTATGTTTCTGGACTCTAGCCACTCACACATTCCTTATAGAACATGTTTAAAGATTTAGCGGTCTGAAAACTTCAGCGATGTTCCACTTGCTTAAATGAGGTCAATAAATCAAAACCACTCTAAACTTTGTAAAATAAGGTTTGGGTCAGTAGTGCCCATAGGAGGGAAGAAAGCCAAGATAAATACAGTGAAGAGGCAGTTATTTGGGAAGTTTTTGTTTGGAAAGGAATCTGTACATTACCCTAAGATTAACGGGTGACTTGATTAGTCTGTAAGGACCTAGATGGGGAACAAATATTTGATAATGGACTCTTCAGTCTCACAGAGAAAGATGCAAGATGGCTACAAGTTGATGCTAGAGAAATTCAGACTGGAAAAAAAGACAAAAATTTTAACTGAGAGAGTTATTAACCATTGGAACAATTTACCAAGAGGCATGGTAGATTCACCACCACTGGCAATTTTAAAATCACAATTGGATGTTTTTCTAAAAGATAGAGTCTAGGACAGGGGGCGGCAACCTTTCAGAAGTGGTGTGCTGAATCTTCATTTATTCACTCTGATTTTAACGTTTTTAGAAGGTCTCTTTCTCTACGTCTATAATATATAACTAAACTATTGTTGTCTGTAAAGTAAATAAGGTTTTTAAAATGTTTAAGAAGCTTCATTTAAAATTAAATTAAAATGCAGAGCCCCCCAGACCGGTGACCAGGACCCGGGCAGTGTGAGTGCCACTGAAATCAGCTCGCGTGCCATAGGTTGCCTACCCATGGTCTACGAGTTTTAGGGGGAGGGAAGTTCTATGGGCTGTGTTACACAGCAGGTCAGTCTAGATGATCACAATGGTCCCTTTTGGCATTGGAATCTATTAATCTAATTTTGTATTATGTACATGGTCACACAAGGCAGGGACCTGCCCCAGGGGAAGTACAATGTAAGTCATGACACAGGAGGAGAGGACATCAGGGAAGGAGTGGGCTGAAGTTTACACAGTGCAAGTGTAGGAGAAAGCATGGAGACATTAGGGGGAGAACACAGAACAGAGTGGAGAAGCAAGGCAAGGCATATGGGCCTCAGAGGGGTAGCGGTGGGAGATTAGATGTAGGAAGCCACAGAGTTCTGTAGAGCACTGAAAGTGAAGACAAAACCTGAGTTTGATGCAAGAGATGTAAAGGCAGTGAAGAGGTAGCAGTGTGTGTTTGGGGGGGACAGGGGGAGGAGGGGTGCACATGCCATCAGAGACTTGAATCATTTTCACAGCAGCAATTTGCATAGGCTGGAGGGGTGCAAAGCAGGAATTAGGTCAGCCAAAGAGAGGCTACAAGTTACTTAAGGTGGAAGAGTCTGAGGATATGGACAAGGGTTTCAACAGACGGAACAGATAGATAGTGGAGATGAGGCAGAGGAAGAAAGAAGATCTGGCAACAGAGTGGATGTGAGGGGCTGAGGAGAGAGGAGTCTAGGACAACCCAGAGGATTGTGGAACCATCACCCCCATGATGGAGAAGGGAGGATGAAATGAGATGCTTTGTCTCGCTATGTTTAGACAGACTTTGAGATGCTGGAAGGAGAACTGCAGATGCATGAATTAGCAGATAGGTAAAGTCTTGAGGTAAAGAAGTAGATTTAAAAGTTGCTGGCACAGAGAGGGCAATTACAGGCATGACAAGCACTGAGGTCACACAGTGATAAGGTACAGAAGGAACTGAAGACAGGACAAAGGACAGAGCCATTCAGGACAGGGTAAATTAGTCATGACTTTTATTTTGCACAATACGTTTTGACAAATTTGCATGCAAACTGGTATTAAACTAACAACTTTCACTTCAAAGTCACACGAGAAGCAGATAAAACAGTATTAGGCAGTGAACATTAGCGTTTACAGCTGATTACTCAATCCTGTGCTTATGCGGGTTAAGGTTCAGGCCCCTAATCAGGCCACTTACAGTGCAGATAGCTGCCACAGTTACCTCATAGGCAATACACACAGATGGCAAGTTCGCCCTATCTGAACTGATCCTTCAAGCCCTTTAACTCATGAGAGTATCCTCAGTATGACTACTTACTTGCCTGAATAAGGATTGCTTGCCTCAGTAAGCATTACAGGAGCAAGTCCATTGTTTAATATAGACTCAGGTCCACAACTGGTCTTTCTTCCAGACTCAAGGAGGGCAGGCTCCCTCCTAATGAGAGAAATGTGGATAGAGCTGATCTAACCCAGAAGTGTGTGAGGGCTACTGCTCAGGGAAAAGGGGGAACCAATTGAACTGCTCAAAATTTTAATTCTTTACCGATTGCAAGGTCAGGCTGCGGGCTGTTTTACATAAACTTTCCTTGGAGTGGGACATGCTATAGCAAGCCAGTTAGTACACCACAATGGTTAGTATAAGTTCCCTGAAGAGGGGCTGAAAAGGCAAATTCCCAGATGCCCTTTATTGCCACAGTTGGAAATCAGCTGCTTCTTAACCTGCTGCCAGTTGTGTTCAATTACACACAATTGTTTTTCCTGCTTACCTGAGTTTGCACCAGGTTTCAATGAAAATCATATCCAAGCTCCTGACGACACATTCAGACCCCTGACCATCCCTCCCACACGTACCCAAAAGGCTATTTAAAACTTTCATAAAGAATGATTATTATTTAAGAGGCTGCCTCCACTATCACGGTGTCACTGCAGCAGTGATCCAGGTATTATCCTGGCAGGCGTCTTGGCACTGCTGTTAGTGCTGTTGTCATGCTACTTTTGCCTCGTGTCCTGTAAGGAAGAGACTGGGAGAACCTGGGAATGGAAGAGGAGAACAGCCGTCTCCTTTTCACTTTACAAAGGCATTGAGTCTCATGCTCCAACTTTCCCCAAGTCCACACAGGTCCAGAGATTTAATCGGGATGACAAAAGAAAAGAGGTGGCAGCATTTTTAAAATGTGTGATTCGTTTTAGAGAAATGAAACCAAAGTGTCCTTAAAATGCAGTTTGTCTGAAGCAAGGTTTGAATCCAACTGGCCCATGATGCTGGCTTTTATCATCCATCTATTAAAGTTTCAGACATGCACCTTTGTGCTTTCTCCCATAAACACCTACAAAGCCTCCTCATTGTACCTTTCAACGCCCTTCTCAGAACTCTTTTACTGTGATGCTTGCAAAATACTAGACAATGGTTAGGGTGCTGTTGTGTTGAGACCACGGGCTATCATCTGACCAATGCTATCTGATTGTTCCCTTGTACTATGTCTTTCTCCATCTGTTGTCTCATCTCATTCCAGAAGACTGGAAAAGGGCAAATATAGTGCCCATCTATAAAAAGGGAAATAAAAACAACCCAGGAAACTACAGACCAGTTAGTTTAACTTCTGTGCCAGGGAAGATAATGGAGCAAGTAATTAAGGAAATCATCTGCAAACACTTGGAAGGTGGTAAGGTGATAGGGAACAGCCAGCATGGATTTGTAAAGAACAAACCATGTCAAACCAATCTGATAGCTTTCTTCGATAGGATAACGAGTCTTGTGGATAAGGGAGAAGCTGTGGATGTGGTATACCTAGACTTTAGTAAGGCATTTGATACGGTCTCGCATGATATTCTTATCGATAAACTAGGCAAATACAATTTAGATGGGGCTACTATAAGGTGGGTGCATAACTGGCTGGATAACCGTACTCAGAGAGTTGTTATTAATGGTTCCCAATCCTGCTGGAAAGGCATAACGCGTGGGGTTCCGCAGGGGTCTGTTTTGGGACCGGCTCTGTTCAATATCTTCATCAACGACTTAGATATTGGCATAGAAAGTACGCTTATTAAGTTTGCGGATGATACCAAACTGGGAGGGATTGCAACTGCTTTGGAGGACAGGGTCATAATTCAAAATGTTCTGGACAAATTGGAGAAATGGTCTGAGTTAAACAGGATGAAGTTTAACAAAGACAAATGCAAAGTGCTCCACTTAGGAAGAAAAAATCAGTTTCACACATACAGAATGGGAAGAGACTGTCTAGGAAGGAGTACGGCAGAAAGGGATCTAGGGGTTATAGTGGACCACAAGCTAAATATGAGTCAACAGTGTGATGCTGTTGCAAAAAAAGCAAACATGATTCTGGGATGTATTAACAGGTGTGTTGTGAGCAAGACACGAGAAGTCATTCTTCCGCTCTACTCTGCTCTGGTTAGGCCTCAGCTGGAGTATTGTGTCCAGTTTTGGGCACCGCATTTCAAGAAAGATGTGGAGAAATTGGAAAGGGTCCAGAGAAGAGCAACAAGAATGATTAAAGGTCTTGAGAACATGACCTATGAAGGAAAGCTGAAAGAATTGGGTTTGTTTAGTTTGGAAAAGAGAAGACTGAGAGGGGACATGATAGCAGTTTTCAGGTATCTAAAAGGGTGTCATAAGGAGGAGGGAGAAAACTTGTTCACCTTAGCCTCTAAGGATAGAACAAGAAGCAATGGGCTTAAACTGCAGCAAGGGAGGTCTAGGTTGGACATTAGGAAAAAGTTCCTAACTGTCAGGGTGGTTAAACACTGGAATAAATTGCCTAGGGAGGTTGTGGAATCTCCATCTCTGGAGATATTTAAGAGTAGGTTAGATAAATGTCTATCAGGGATGGTCTAGACAGTATTTGGTCCTGCCATGCGGGCAGGGGACTGGACTCGATGACCTCTCGAGGTCCCTTCCAGTCCTAGAATCTATGAATCTTATACTTAGTAGTATATGCAGTAGGTGTCTTCATGAACCAACCCCCAACCCCCGCCACCATCTCTCTACTTGCAGCGTAGCTACACTCTGCCAGAGCCACAGCAATGCTGTTTATCATTTCCCTTAAGAAAGCCGAACTTGGAGAGACAGGAACAGCACTGAGCACCAATACCATCCAGTTAGTGTCATTTTACAATTAAGTTTCTATAGAACCTGTTGAAAAGAATTCTGTACATGTAATAGAGCACAGAGTCCCTTCTACAGGAAAGGGAGTGTTCAACTGTAATGTACCAGGAGGAAATATTTATACTTCTGTGCTATTTTGAATATTTATTCTCTCTCTCTTACCCTCCCCCCCAACCTCCCACCTCTGACTTGTTTCTTTTTATCCTGTCGGATTACTGTGGTTTCATGAATAAAGCAGCTTATTTCCTTAACCTGTTGTACTGTCTCCTACCTGCAGAGTGGTGCTCTGATCAGAGAATGGGGAGCTGAAGAAGGTGGTGACTATACTCATCACGATTTCTGTGACATATTTCTCCAGGATGGAGTCAGCGTGCTTTCGGTCACTGGTGTTGTTACATGTCTACAAAATAATTATTTCTTTTAGAACACATCTTAAACTGATAAATATGAACATTTAATTGCTGTGATTTGGAGCATTAGTTCTGAATGGACTATCCGCCACAGTATTCTGTGTAAACCAAAATTACTCATATAGCTAGGGCACACAAAGCCAAAAGCCTTATACCGTCATTTTTAATGTGCATCATATAGTATATATAGGAGAGGAAAAATTGGATACCTCAGAGCAAAGAATGCAGTATTATAGGTAGGAATGAGATGCAATGTTTTTCTATGGGGAACTACTTGGTATCCCAGGCACAAAGCCATTTGGAAAAATAAATGCCAAGTGCAGGAAAATTGCTCTAAACCTGCTAAAATATATCAAATACAGTTGGGGAAGGATCCACATGACCTGGCCAGAGTGAACAAGCCAGTGGCAGAATAGAAAAAGACATACAATGCAGAAACAAGGGATTTTGTTTGTTTGTTTTATTTTAAGGGGGGGGGGGGGGAAAGAAGAAGATCAACATGTTCCATGGAACATAACTAAAAGTCCACAATCACCTAAATGGAAAAGCAGGCAAATATAAATTTGAAATGAGAGGAGCCAGTAAAGAGCTTCCTGACTTGTGCTTTAAGATACACTGTTCCAAACCTCTGCTAATGCTCACCACAACTACGTCCGTTTGCTCTTTTAGATTTAGGTATAGGTACAGAAATCCTTACCCGACAGATGTCAACCAGGAAGTTCTCAAACAGTTTCCACATGTGATTACTGGTGTAAATCTCTTTCATTTCCACTTCTGTGTCCACATAGCAATGATTTAGGAAGTTGATATAGGCAATTTTAACCTACAAATGGAGAAATCAAAATGGTTAATTAAAAAAAAAAAAAAAAAAAACTAAATGGGCATTTTTAGTCAATGCAAGGTCATCACATTAAAACTGCTTTAAAAATTTGTAGCTGAATTTACAGAAACTATTATTTTCATTTAAATATTGGTGAAATCCAATCCCATAAATAGCAAGACATCTGCAATGAAAAGGAAAAAGCCAGAAATACTGCAGCCACAATTCAGCATAATGTTAATAATTTGCACTTCTATTCAAGATTGGCAATGTACCTTACATATATCAATGTGCTCAGCCTCAAACACTCCTGGGGAGTAACCATCCCCATTTTAAAAATGAGGATTGGGGGGGGGGGGGAATTTACACACACACACACACACACACACACACACACACACACACACACACACACACACACACACACACACTTCTCCCAGCTCATAGAAGATGAAGATTAAGATTAATGGAGATATCCTATCTCCTAGAACTGGAAGAGACCTTGAAAGGTCATCGAGTCCAGCCCCCTGCCTTCACTAGCAGGACCAAGTACTGGTTTTAGCCCCAGATCCCTAAGTGGCCCCCTCAAGGATTGAACTCACAACCCTGGGTCTAGCAGGCCAATGCTCAAACCACTGAGCTATCCCTCCCCCCCAATCCTCCTCCCCATAGTCTTGTTGCTTACCCACAGGCCATTCTTTCCAGGCCAAAACAGGCCATTCTTTCCAGGCCAAAACAGAGTGATTAAAAACAAACCTCACTCCACTAACTTTAATACATTACACATGCAGGTAGGCAATGTTTAATATCAGACCTCACCTCAGGTATGCAATCCTCATGAGTTACTACTCTAACAATGTCATCTAATGGGAGGAGGGAGTTGCACTTGATTTCTGTGTAGACATTTTTGCCCTCTGTGCATACAGCAAGCAGTTCTACTAAATGGATATGGTACATCAGAGGGCTGTTTTCATCCATCCTGTCCCGCTCTGATCTCATCATTTGGACCAAGGTCTGGAAAGATGCTCTGTCGTTGTAGAACACAAGGACGTCTTCTCCCGCATTGACTAGCTATAAAAAAAGAACAGCTTTCTTTTGGGTTCCATTCTGTTATGTCTCCACTTAAGAGATTCTACCAGAATCAGACCATTTCTAGTACACACACATGCATGCGTACCTTCCACTTACCCAGCCCTTTTCTTCAGAGGACCTCAAACCTCATCCTCTAAACATTTCACTAACAGGCTGAAGGGTCCCCCCTTTAATCTAAAGCTATATATTATCTGTGTACTGGAATGTTACGCCCTTTTGCAATTACTTGTGAGTTCAATAAAACTGCAGCCCGCCAGATCCATCTGAGGCTCTGTACCTTGCACTCTCTTTCCATAGTTATAAATGATCTCTCTGAAGTATGACATCTTCCCCTAGTCCTCTGTTCTAAGTATGTTATGCCCTAGAACTCTATCACTTTTAAAATCTTTAACATCAATGTCAGTTCAACTGGCTCCTCATCAGTTAGATAAAAGTTCTTTCAAGAAGCTTCTGACTTTTCTGTAGTTATGTCATGAAGATTGCCTCAGCTGATCTGTCTGTAGCGTTAGCTTGGGGCACATGATTCTGTTCAGAGCAAAGTCCTTCGAGACCTCTGGGTGGTAGGACCTCAAGGCTGGGTAATTCCCCATTCCTTACACAATGATTTTCAACAAGCAGATAGAGGCATAATTAAGTCCCACGAGGCAGACTTCATCAACTTTACATTACTTCAGGAGGAGGGGGGAGGCACATTTTCAGAACAGCTCAGCACTCCACCAGCCTCTATCGAGAACAGTAGGATGGATAGCAACCGAAAAGAAAGGGAGCTGCTGAGCACTGTTAAAAATCTGCCCTACAGATTTCAGACACATCCAGGCATCTATCACAAACACAATGCACAGAGCAAAATTCACATGCAAAGCCATACTTCACAGGGCTGGACTCCGCAACGGGCCGAACTCCCTCAACTCACTGACTTCAACAGGAAAGAGGGTTGCTCAGCACTTCACAGGACTAAGTCCACACTGCACAGCTGACACTCTGCTTTAAGTTTAACTACAGCATGTGGAACAACATCCAGAGTCAAAAGTCCCAGTGAAATTGATGCATTAAGGCCAGAAGCTTAAAACAAAACAAAACACCCCACACTTCGGATCCCAAGGCTCCTCCAGAGGAGGAGGAGGCTAATTAACATCCTATTATCAAATAGGCAAATGCACTTTTGAACAGATGGATCCTTTGCAACCGAAATTAAAGGGAATTTGTTCCATCATTTCTCACACCTCCCCACCCTTCCCTCCCACCTCCCTGAGTTCACTATGGCCCCAACAAATTGCTGTGGACACACAATCTTCTCCTACTTTAAACACCCATCGAGGCACCAACCCTTTCAGCTGGTTAAGGCCAGAAGAGACTCCCCATCTGAGTAAGTCCCACATCAGGCTGAACGGGAAAAGTTTAACAAAAGGGAAGGATTTTCCTCCCCTCCGCCACCCATTTTCTTGAAGTGATTTTACTGGAGAAAGACAGTCCTTCCCTTGACTCAAACCCATTTGTGACAGGTTGGGGAATCTATGTACGACTTATTAATTCCGTTTGGTTTTATGAATTTGCTGCATCACTGAATGCCTCAGTGTACGTGGAATCTCCCATCAGGGCTGGTAACCTGTCTCTCCCAAACCAGGGACAATGGAGAATTATTAACCTGAATGGCTCTCATTCGAATGGGAACACCTTCAAACAGTGGGATGGCTGAGCCCTAGGAGACCCAGTTCAACCCAGCTTGGCTGTAGGGAATGAGAAGAGGAGCAACGGAATTCCCCTAAAAGGGGAACAAAGAGACAGAGGTGTTGGTACAGCCCTTTCAAAACACAGAGGGACTCAGAGAGAGGGGAACAAAAAGGGACAGGCTTTAGGAAGGAGATGGGACCTATGGATTGTGGGACCAGACAAAGCTGAAGGAAGCTGATTGCACAAGTCAGAGAGAATCAACGATTCACAGACGCAGCCATAAGCTGCAGAAGTCCAGCCCAGCAGAGGGACTTAGAACCCTGAAAGGACATGGACCCAAATCCCAAAGAAGATTCAGGAGTGGTGACGTAACTGAAGCAGGGAATATCATCTAAGTGTTTCTTGAAGATGTCTGTATATGTCGTGCCCTCTAAAGTAAAGAGTGACTGTCCTTAGAAATCCTTCTGTAAAGTCTATTTCTATTTGCTTCAAGTATCACGTGTCCCTAAAGGGATAAACTATAAATCAGAGTGCCCAGGAATACTGGGAAATAGTTTACTTAAGCTACTGAAGTGTTTTGGGGGTCAGCACTGGTCCTGGGGACTTAGGGCAACTGAGCTACAGGGTCCCTCTTTCAGACAAAAATTCTGTGCCCAAAAGTTTTGCATTGAGACCGTGGCCAGAGACCATGCTGGAGCCTATCCAGACCAAGGGACGTGTAAAAGCACATGGGCCCATCTTGAGGTTGCAAACACAGCAGCCTGTTGAGTGTGCAGCACTGGGAGCTTGACTAGGGCTGTGGCACAAGTGTACTTTTTTTGTGGCACTAGGGAGGATAACTTTTGAGATACACTAAATGTATCCTTCCCATCCAAGGGCAAGGAGCATGATGAAGCAGCCTGAGCCCGTAATAAAGCCTTGTGCGCTGTGTGATAGCCGCACATCACTTGTACATTGTCCCAGTTGAGAACGTCACTTTCTCGGCATCCTCACCAGCAAGAGGATAAATATGTCACTTTCTACTGAATGCCAGTTGTGTTTTTTGCCCAGGAGCTTACAGAAATATGCATCTCTCACCTCAGCCATAACCATATCTTGGCACTTCTTAATGAACTTTCCTTCCGCCTTCACAATTGTCTGCAGGAACTTTATGTACTGGACATTTCTGCCATGAGTTTCAATACAGTGGACAAAGTGCTGAACGACTCGCTCATTAATCTCACTGCAAAGCTGGAAATTGTTCATGAAAATATGTTGCATTGTTACTGCCTCCAGGATCTAATGAGGGGGAAGAAAAGAAAAGAAAAAAAATAAACAGTCACACATACAAGTCAGGACAACTTCAATGAATTTGCAGGGAACATGACAATACAAAGAAGGAACTTCTCAGAGGAATCAACATTTCAGTACAGAGACTTGTATCCATCAGGGATACTCTTCTCCATCCACCTCCACCTCTTGCAATATAACTGAGTGCACTAACCAGATGCTGCTCCTGCCAACATTAATGAGAACAAAGTGCTATCCATTTAACTAGTCTTGCATAAGAACTGGCCCAGAGGCCATGACAGAGGTCAGGTTGTTCCACTTTCTCACTACAAAAAAACATGGTATTAAGTTAATCACTTCTTACCCCTGGGTTAAGGAACAGGTTTATATGCTTGTGCAGCAATGCTTGGTTCTGTTGGTTCCCAGCACAGAAATTCTGTAAAAACGCATGTGCAAGTTTCATTATCTCCTGCATCCTTGTATCTTCTGCCTGTGATTGCATGACACAAATAAGATGGGATTAAAAAACAACCTAAAAGTTCACTTTCAGGTGAGCTTTGGGTGGAGCACAATACCACCTGTTCCACAGAATTTTCAGAGTCACATCTCTCTCAGTAGAAAAACAAACCTCTCTCCACTATAGACCTCCAACCAAATTAATCCACTGATATCAGATAAGAACTTGGCCCCCTTTATGATTTTAAAAGTTGTGGAGTACAAAACACAATATAAATAAGTTATGTCTTTCAGATCTGAATACGCAACATTCAAGCTTGCCAATAATGCACGTTAACCCCTTGAATGTTAACCAAACATACCTAGTACATAGGGCAAACCACACATCAGGTTCTTTCCCATACCTTTGGACTTCATAGGAAGACTGCCATGAGGTCCATTACAATGGAATTCAGTATTGAGGAGCTTGAAGATGATGGTGAAGAAGAGATAGGAAGATATTGATGCAATAACAAAATTCAGCTTCTGTTCACAGGAGTAAGTACTCTCTATGTCTGTGACTTAAGTCCAAGCAGCAGAATAGTTGAGAAGGTGCAACCATGTCTCTGACTTAACTGACACATAAATGCATCTCAGCTGGGAGTAACAGATAGTCAATGCAATAAAATGAGCCATATTTCTTTGATAAAAGCATTTGGCACCCAACAGTTGGTCAGCGCCCTGATTGAAATGTTTGTGGTTTGAGGTCATGCTGGAGTTCATCTCAAAAATCCAATCAGCATAAACGGCAGGCTCAGCAGAGAGGCCAAGGAGACCAACTTACTTCCACAGCCAGGTTGAGCACTAGTACATTTCTATGGTTCTATGACAGTAGGGAAAGTTACAATGCAAGTGCTCATGCTGCTTCTGAGTATAGGGGATTTCATCCCCTATGTGTTTCATTCTCCAGCATATTTCACAATTAACACAGTTAATGCTCAATTTATTTTTCCAAGGCAAAATGTTAAAAAACAACACCCCCTCCAAATCAAACCAATTTGGGGCTTCACACTAGATAATCTGTTCTGTTTTCAAACTGGGCAAGATTTTCAAGATCGCGTCCGTTCTATATCTCCCGTCTCTCTGAGGCCATTCACCTCACTCTCTGGCAACCTACTATCCTCCAATACCAAGAATGCCTAAAACCATGGCATTAATTTCTGTCATACCTACAGTCACCAGGGGGAGGCAGGAAAAAGATTCTAGCCAGCAGTTGAGTGGAGTGGCTGCATGTGATGGAAAGTCACAGTATTAATGAGGCTAAGAACGCTGTGAATAAAACTCCAGTCACCTGCTCGATAGTGCAGAGCACTCCCCGAGAGCTAAGCTGTCTCTATACTCAGTCACTGTTTCGCTAGAAAGCTGATATTTATCATGTGTGCTTAAAATATTTGTACTGTCTTAGGGAATAGTTTACAATTCTGAGGCTATGCCTTTATTACTAAAAAGGTATTTGTTTTTTTACCATGGGATAACTACTTTTTGTTAGCTATTCTGCTGTAAATCTTGTTGGAGAGAAGTTGCTGTCATTTTTACTGCAGAGTAGCTAGGTGAGATCAACACTATACATAAGAACGGCCATACTGGGTCAGACCAAAGGTCCATCTAACCCATATCCTGTCTTCCAACAGTGGCCAATGCGAGGGAATGAACATAACCGATGACCATCAAGTCATCCCCTGTCACCCATTCCCAGCTTCTGGCAAACTATGGGGGACAGTGGGAATCTAATGCATGTTAAAAGCAACAGAGGGTCCTGTGGCACCTTTAAGACTAACAGAAGTATTGGGAGCATAAGCTTTCGTGGGTAAGAACCTCACTTCTTCAGATGCAAGTGAATGCATGTTAGTTATCCTGCAGTAAACACATACCTGGTTTTGGCAATGAGGTCAAAGCTTCAGGGCTTGGCTATCCGGGGACACTAAGGAAAATTAAGCCAAATTAGCTGAAGGTGTGAATTCAAAGTGAATTAGTTAAACTGCATTAACTCCTCATTCAGAATTAAAGATAAACTGAATTAAGACCACTTTAATTCTGAATGAGTGTGTCCACACAAGGGTTTAATGCATTTTAACTAATCCACTTTTAATTCACACCTTTAGTTAGTTTGAATGAACTTTCTTGAGTGCCCAGTACAGACAAGCTCTTGATCTGATTAACTGCAATGGACCAAGTTGGTGCTTCAGCAATTAGCTTAGGCTAGATCTACACTACAGCGGGGGGTCAACCTAAGATACGCAACTTCAGCTACGTGAATAGCGTAGCTGAAGTGGCGTATTTTAGGTCGACTTACCTGGCTGTGAGGACGGCGGCAAGTCGACCGCTGCCGCACCGCCGTCAACTCCACTACCGCCTCTTGCCGCGGTGGATTTCTGGAGTCGACGGCAGAGCCATCAGGGATCGATTTTATCGCGTCTTCACTAGATGCGATAAGTCAATCCCCGATAGACCGATTGCTACCTGCCGATCCGGCGGGTAGTGAAGACGTGCCCTTAGAATCTTTTCTGTTGTCATCAGAAGTTTCACACTTAACCAAATACTTATATAAACCATGAGTTATTCCTAAAGAGGCATGAATATTTACAATAGCTTCTTTGATGCCAAAGGTAACTGAAAGAACTAAGGTTTAAGGAGATCTCAGGGAGCTCTTAATATTAGTCAGCAAAACTATAAAGTAAGGAAATAGTTGTGTGAAATACCCACCTTCTCATATGGAATCTGCAGCAGCTCCAGCACCACCGTGTGAGCTCCCATGTTCCGCAGCAATCTCTGCTGCTGTTTCCGGCTTTTCCTGACCGAAGCACTTTCCTGAACACAGAGTTTGCTAAGCCGAAGCAAAATCTGGGAGAAGAAATTTGCTTTAGAACTTGGAATTTTTTGTTTTGGTTTAAATTACGTTAAGATGGAAACTTCCCTGACCTGAGCAACTCACAGTCTAATGACAGACAAGCAGACAGACACTGGGTGAATGGGAAAAGGACATGAAAAAATCCATTTAAAACTAATTCAGGTATTTGCCAGCCAGGAGTCGAACCTAGAAACTTCTAACACTTACAAGCTACCACACACGGGCCTCTCGTTGTACATTAGTTTTAAAAGTATTAGACGATACAATGGAGCACAAGTTCCTAAAGAAAGAGGGCAGATTTAAATGAGCTTCCAGACTTTCCTGCTTCTTTTATATCCTTTATAATCATAAAAATTTGGGTTTCCATTGAAATAAGCAGCATTGATGCTAAATTTTGGAATAATCTGTTTTTGTGGAAAATATGTAACCCGCATGTTGGCTATATTCCAGATGTCTCATTGGAGTTGGGATATTCTACTACTCAGCAAATTAGAACTCAGCAAGTAATTTTCACAGTGTAAATGTGACTCAGTTTTTCCTGTTTTTTTAAATTCAGACTAATATCTGAGTTGCACCATTAGTTTATACTTAAATTTAAAAAACCAAGTCTTACCTCCTTCACCACTCGGTAATTATAGCTGCTAGTACTTTCATGTTTTTGAGACTTGCTGTGGCCTTCCTAGGGGCAAAACCAATAATCTATTAATCGATTAGAGTATTTTCTTTGATAGCTCCTATGGCTGAGAAATACGGGTATTAAACTGCATCTATAAAGACCAAAATTGACAGTTGTCACCTTACAGTTTCATGACAAGATTGAGGGTATTAACAGGGTGGATAAAAATCAATGATTTTTTAAAATAAATAAATAAATAAATAAATCAGATTTGTTTTATTTAAATCGGATTTTTTTGATAAAAAGCTTTTTGAGGAAAAAAAAACTATCTAAAGATGGTTTTAATTAAGATACATTATAGCTCAAAGACATCTCATCATGGAATAGGGATTATAAATTCTAATTCTATACTATGAGACAATATACTCATGTAATGTTTAAGAAAAGTTTTGTAAATGAGTTCCAATAGTTCATGGATTAGGGACCCAATCTTATGGGGTTCCAGGGTCTTCTGTATAGATTATTTAGGTTAATCTTTCTATCTACAAATGGGACTCAGTGCTCAGTTTAGAAGATACCATCAGAGATGCTTAGTTTTGCCGTTCTCAAACTGTGGATTTGTGTCTCCAGAGATAACATGTTTGTTAACAGCAAAAATGTTTTTAAATAAATAAATAATATAAGAGGTGAGAAATAACAGACCTCAACCCTATTGTCCCTCTGCAAATTTGTGTATACAGAGTCAATCCCTTACCTCTCTCTAAAAGTGCAAAGTTTCAAAAAATTCAGTGAATAGAAGATTGCTGGGCGCGGAATAGATCTGGACAAGGAGAAGAAGTCTGGAGATAAATGTGAGAAGGGAGGGACAGGCAGTAGAAACAAAAGTGAAACTGTTTGAACAGCATATTCCAGAAGTCTTGAGGTCTTTCTGAGTGTAGCCTTCATTGATTTGAGATCTACCATACCATTCTCTCACTAGAAGGGAAAACCTACAATGGCACCTGACCATAAGAGAGACCCAGTTTGGGAGTATTTTAATAAAGTTCCTCTACCTGTGGGTAAGACAGGCATGCGTGCAAAATGCAAACAGTGCAACAAAGAAATGCAAGGCCTGGTTGCCCGAATGAAACAACATCACGAGAAATATTCCTTCTCAGGAGGAAGCTGTGTTCAAGATGATGAAAGGAACATGTCTGAACATGCAGGATCTTCAGGATGGAAAATTTTTTATTTCATATTTCTTTCATAAGGACTGCCTGTCTTCCTACTGGACTATTCTTGAATTCTCAAGTTGAGCAAAAAATATAGTTGTTACTCTATGGTACTATCATTTTAGATGCAGTGGTGATAAAAAATAAATAGCTGAAATAGGCAGATCTTCCTGTTACAATTTAACCTTTAAAGTAGTACTAAGTGTATGGTAATAATGATTAAATAACTGCATTGATTTATTTTGTTTAGGAGAATCCATCCTCAACATACAGGATTCTGAAGACTATCCACTTTCAAGATCACCATCATTTTCTATAGTTTCAGAGTTATCTGCCAATGATAGTGTTTCAGTCCCATCATGTATGTCACATAGCCACAGTATATCACCTGTAGCAAAAAGAAAAAAAATATCCATCATCCAGAAACAGCCATAAATAAGTTTGTGATAAGAACCAGCAGATTACAAAAAGAGGTAACTGATGAAAAAATTGCCCAGTTGGTTTATGCAACAAACTCTCCTTTCTGTATGATTGAGAACCCATACTTCATTAACATGGTTCAGTCACTAAGACCAGGATACATTCCACCCAACAGAGCAGCTGTCACAGGCAAATTGCTGGATAAAGTGTATGAAAGAGAAATTGAGCAGTGTGCAAAAGGCCTAGAGGGTAAAATTGTTAACCTGAATCTTGATTGGTGAAGCAATGTCCACAATGATCCTGTTGTATGTGCTTGTGTGACAGCAGAAGAAGGGAATGTCTTCCTTACAGAAACAATTGATACATCAGGAAATGCGCACACAGCAGAATACTTACAAGAAGTAGCAGTAAAAGCGATAACAAACTGAAAAAAAAAATCAAATGTCTAGTACGCAGCTCGGTCACAGACAATGCTACAAATGTATCCAAGATGAGAAGAAATTATTTCGAAGAGAGCGAAGAGAGTCCCAAGCTAATAACATACGGTTGCAGTGCCCGTTTGATGCACCTCCTAGCCAAAGAATTCAGTGTTCCAGAAATAAAGGCTAATGTTGTTGAAATTGCAAAATACTTCCATAACAACCACTTTGCAGCAGCTGTTCTGAAAAAAGTGGGAGGAACCAAACTAACTCTCCCACAAGACGTGCGATGGAACTCAGTAGTGGACTGTTTTGAGCACTATATAAAGCATTTGCCTAATCTGATGCCAGTTTGTGAACAAAATCGTGAAAAAATAGATGGCACTGTCCCAGCCAAAGTTCTCAACATTGGGCTTAAGAGAAATGTTGAACACATGCTGAGTACCCTGAAGCCTATTTCTGTAGCATTGAACAAAATGCAGGGAAATAGCTGTTTTATTGCTGACGCTGTTGAAATTTGGAAGGAACTGAGTGAGAGCTTAAAAAAAGAAATATGCAAAGACAGAGTTAAATTACAAGCATTAAAAAAAATGAATGGGACAAGCACGATCTCCACCTCATTTTCTTGCAAATATTCTCAATACTCGGTACCAGGGTCAAACCTTAACTGCTGAAGAAGAGGAGTTGGCTATGACATAGACATCCAGCAATCAGCCCTCCATAATGCCAACTATAATAAACTTCAGAGCTAAGGGTGAAATATATGTTTGCTGATGATGTTTTAAAGAAAAATCACACCAGTGAACGGATGGAAGTCACTTAAGCACTTGGATTCAGAGACTGTTGAAGTGATAGTCTCATTTTTAACATCAGTAGCTTCTTCTGCCAGTGTAGAAAAAATATTTTCTTCCTTTGGACTAATTCATTCCAAATTGAGAAATTGTTTGGGACCTGAAAAAGCAGGAAAGCTTGTTTTTCTTTTCCAGATTATGAACAAACAGGAAAATGAAAGTGAAGACGACTGAGTTAGCTGCAGAAGCCAATATTTTAAGTTTATCATGTTGACCTGGCTGACACAGTCTATTTAATTTTTGGTTTTTAATATTTCATTTCACTATTTTAGTTAAAAACAATTTTAACAAAAACAAACCTGATTTTAAAAAACTTAAACGTTTAACTACATTCAAAAATTTATATGCTTGTTTTGTTAAAATATTATATGTTTGCTGTTGAAGAAAAAAATCCAAAATACACAACGTTGTTGTTTTAGTTAAATAAAACAATGTAAATGTCTGTCTGGTGATGTTCTCCTCCTAATACAGCATGGCAAGAAAATCCTCCAAATATTAATCATTAACCTGTTGAATTGGAGATAGATCACCTCCTAGTGACTTCATAAATATCTGCTTCAATTACCTTTGGTAAATAAAATAACCAAACAATCATTCATTTTCTGATACAGCTGTAAAGCTAATCTGAAAAGTTTTCAAAATAAATCATTTAAAATGTATAGTGTGTACCTTCTAAAAATGAAACCTACATCTATCTCTGAGTTGTGAAGAATATGTATTAAGGTTATAACAACCAACACGAATGAACTTTTATGTAGAAATCCACGATTAAATAGAGTCTTCCTGACTAGTGATTTAAATCAAATTGATTTAAATCAAATCCACCCTGGGTATTAAAAAGTGTTTTTGTGTTAAGTCACACTAATCCCTCTGCCAGAGTACAAGGGTAGAGTGTTTTTACAAAACAGTAACATCCTATCCCCTCTTTATCAGTTGTCACACTCTGTCTGCAGTCATGCATTCCCCACAACATACCTCTCTCTCCACTATTATTCAACTGAAATTATATTAATTCTGTAGAGCAGATTTTGGGTTCTATCTGTATGAAAGGCAATGAGTAACTTATTCTTATTGACCACTAACAATAGCTATTCACATCCACATACTGTTAACTCCCATCACTACCCACCTCTGCCTTATATTTGATTGAATCTCTGGCTTGCTGTAAACAGCGGAGTTAGGTCGACCTAACTGTGACAGTGTCTACACTACAGCCTTGCTTCCACTGATGTAAATGCCCTACTACACCGACATAACTCCACCTCCACGAGAGACTCAGGGCTTATATCGGTGTAGGTAGGGCGACCCAGTGTCCATGTAGATGTTGCCTTACTTACATCAGCTGTTGGCTGTCTTGTCAATTTCATGGCTCCACTGGAAAACTGGGTTTCCAGCTCCGTAGCCCGGCAGCTGACTGGACTCCAGGTGTGGATCTTCCCACCAGAGGTGAGAAGCCCCAAGTGCCCCCCACCCCGCACTCCCAGCTGGGAGCGAAGAGGCAAGAGCCAGGGTGCAGCTGGGCTCGCGTCAGGGAGCTGTGAGCCCTGGTTCTCAGCCCCCACACTGCTTCTTAAATATGGTACAGACATTATTTACCCAAATGGATATTCCAATAGTTCACATAAATTGACTACCAAGATGCAAGTGCTTACCTCCTTTTTCTTATGTTCGTTTTCACCTGGTGCTCCATCCATAGTCTCATCAGGACCCTGGCCTTTGTAAACCCAAAGTTCTGATTTTTCCACAATAGACCTCAATTGGTCCAAATCTTGTTTTATCTGCTTATAGTTGTCAACATCTTGGCTGGTAACAAGCAGTTGAACCTTATATGAATGCAATCCATTAGTTGCACAGAGATTTTAAAACTTGCAACACATGCATGCAGAAAGGGGACATACACATAATAGCCACACATACCTGTTTAAATGCTTGAAGAACTTCTTGTCTCTGACTAAAATGCCTGAAGAGTAGCTGAAGTGCCCCAGATACTAGTGGAGGGTAATCGTGCATGGTTAAGTGGAGCAAAACTCTAAGGAAAGTCCTGCCGCCATGATCATCCAAATCTAATGGGGTGTTCTCGTCACTGAAAAGAACCAAATGCAGAGTAAACTAACTTCTCCCCCACCTTAATAAAACAACCAACTTTTTGTATACAGGAAATTATTGCAGCTGCATTTATAATTTTGCTATGGAAACCACATCAAAAATTAGAGCAATCTGGGGCTCTCATTTGCTGTTGGCTTTGAACAAGTTAGGGACAACAGTAGCACTATCCTCTGTTGGATGGAACGTCAGATCTGCTCAAGTGTTCCAGTTTGTCATTGATCTGCCCTCCCGTGGCAGGAGGCTTGAAGAGATGATATAAGCAATACTACTAGTCCCTGCTAAATGGAACACAAAGTCCTAGACTCCTGGGTATTCTGTGCTGAATGCTGTGTGTATGCAGTTAGTTGAGCATGGCCAAAATATCAGTAGAACCAGAAGTCTCATACTCAAGACTTGTGAGATTCATCTAGGCTGTAAGTAAAATTCTCCTCAGATCTACACATCAATACTCAAGCACGCTCTCTCACATGCAAGCGCAGAGCAGAATCATGAAGTGATTACACTTGCATGAAAATCTTCTACTTGGAGAAATCCCTGCTTTTTGATTTCTTTGCTTTCCTAGCTTGAAGAAAGGCTTTAACTCTTTTCTTGGCTTTTAATCCTAAAGGACATTACTGTTTAATCGAGAGAGCGCCTTTATATCCAATGGATTTTTGTACCCCCAGGTTTAAAAAGGTGACTGGAACACTCATTCTGTTACTGGGGACACGAAGCTACAAAACCTTAAAATTTTATTTTGTTGAGTATGCTGGTACTTAAACTCCAGGCTATATAACAAACAGAAGAGCCTCACGTGTAAGAAAACAGGTCACAGGAAAGGGAGTTGGGTGGAAACATAGGAAACAAGTATGATTATTTTGAGAGTCTGGTAGATTTCCAGAACATGCTGAGCCTAGATGCAATTTAAAAATGTATAAAACAGAAATTTAAAACATTTACTTCTATTGGTGAACAATTACATTTAAAAATTCCTTTTTGGAGAAGAGTCTTAAATTCCATCAAAGATATTCTGTCAAAACAAAAGTTTTCAAGCAACTATGTCCATAGACGTACTAATGAAGAGATACTTTCCTTCCGCCAAAGATCCCTTCAGCTTGTTCTTCAATATGTTCAAAGTCTAGGGCTCCTGGAAAGTAGAAATACACACATAAGATTATTGTGTCAGAGATACAAACTGTAGCTGTTTTGGCAGCCTAAAGAAATCTTAAGTTGTAAGTGGTAACACAAATTTAGCAGAATGGACCAATATGAGCTGAATAGTATGTTGATTGATGCTGTCTGAGAAACTAATGTAAGGCATTTCTTAATGATCTCTATTCACCAGTTAAACTACTGAACCACTTCACAGATAGCCATGTTTCTTCCTCCATCACTGATTTTTAGCTTATACTTTCAGTAGCTGCTTCAGAGCAAAGCATTGATGGGAATTAGTGTCTGACTTGATGGGCCACCATCGACCCCAGGAAATGCCCTGCATTTCTGTTATTAATTGACAGCTTTAAGCAATTAAACCCTTGATGACAGGAATCACTTTCTAACATCACCAAGGCCTTTGCCCCTCACAGCAGGAGGTATGTGCCAGAAGGTTAACAAGAATTACTATTCTAGAATAAAAAGATAGGAGGCAAACAATGTCTGCCATATTCTTAGAAAATTTCCCAATTGAACACTGCTTCCTGGGAAATAAATATTGAAGTTTTTCCCTCTCTGCTATTCCCCAATCTCACTTTTTCTGACTGGGAATACCTAGAAAGCTTAGTCAGGTCTAGGTCCCATTGTGCTAGTCATGGTACAGACACAGAGTAAATGGCAGTCCCTGCTTTTTGGCAAGGAAATAGCTAAAAAGTTTTAGCTAGAATCTTAGTAATTAGAGGATATGTCAATTAGATCACCTAGCCCACCCCACTGCCTGCAGAGGCTGGTGAATCCTCATCTCAGGTAACCATTTTGCTCGCACAGGGCTGGATTTATGAGGTGCTAAGCATTAGCCTCCAGATTCATGTTCCGCATTATAACAGGGCCCTGATTCAATCTCTCTTGTGAGCAGTGGGCACAGCAAGGGGAAGATACATCTGTTTGAGAACTATTTACACTCTTTCACTTTAAATTCACATTGAATATAACAAGTACATAGATCTGCACTGCTTCAACTCAAGGGGAGTTCTAAGCAGCCTGACTACAAAGGCCCAGAACAGAAGCCTGTCATTCTACCCTCCAGTCCAAGAGCAAGAGACACTACAAGAGCAAGAGACTGGAGTGGAAACTAAAATATTTGTTCTCTTGCGGTGTGGAGAAGTTACACATCTAAAACCTCTCTGGCATCTAGAGAACAGATCCTCAAGTTGATTTAAAAAATCCTATTTTCAGCACAATAAGTCTCACAGATCAAATATAAATACTTTAGTTTAGGACTTCTCAAGCCCTAAGTGTTTCAGATTCTGGCTACAGGACATCACCTCTCTCGCTAGGTGATACCACAGCAGTTTAGCAACATCTGAGGGGCATAAGTTTTCAGCATCGTGGTTTTAATCAGAAGAGACCCAGTGGGGGGGCCTTTGCTGTACAACTTCTTTCCCACTTTGGTCCACCAAAATTCAGATTTAGAGACCTCCAGGAAAATCTGCAAGACTCACCTTTTTTCCCAGGATTTGTTTTGGGAGGAGGTAGATTGGGTTGGAGGCTACTTTGCTGGGATAGTGGTCAGGTAGATTGTGGATCACTTTAACTTTGTTTGAAAATAACAAGGCAAGTCCTTGTTTGGGGCCATGATAAATCAATTTTCAAAATGCATTTTAAAGGAATTTTGTAATGCTCCTAGAGACGGAGACGGGTACAATTACTTAATTCATGGCAACAAGATAGAGCGACAACAATTCTAGTTTTTGCTCTACGTGGAAAAGATATTCAATGTAATTGTCACACTTAGAACCTGATTTAGCAATGTTCCTGACTTCAGTGGGGCCACTCTTGTGCCTAAAGTCAAGCATGAGCTGGAGTACATTGCTGAATCAGGACTTCGGTCATTAAGGCACCCCCACCATTTCTTTAAAAAGCTTTTTATTAAATAACTAACCTGGTACATTAGTTGGGGCCTCTTGGTTACTGCTTCCAGTAGGTGATTCAGAGGTCTGTGCATTGCTTTCATCGAACTCGCATTTAAATATACACAGTAGGCACGAGATTCTGTAATCCAACCTCACATTCAAAATAAACTGATGATTCAAAGTTTTAAAAAAATGGAAATAGACATGTTATTTTTACATCACGTCTCTATACCTCTCAAGACTGTAACACTGCACTCTGTGTAAACTAATAGCTGAGATCCACATACTCAGAAAACTACAGATTTTACTATGAAGGGAGGGGAATGCACCAAAATCCCTTTTTTAAGTAATCCAAAATTCAGTACTTTGGGGGTTTTTATTTTAAAAGATTCTATTTTAAAAGATTCGACTACAAGCATAACCAAATGTATAAGGTCAATTTAAAGAACCATGAATGCAAAAATATCTAAGAAAGATTTAATGGGTACTTCTATGCACCTCTTTCCTCCCGCCCATTACTGGAGTACCTGAGTGCTTGATAATCTAATGTATTTATCCTCACAACACCCCTGTGATGCATAGGCATTGGTTTCAATCCCATCGACTGTCAACGGAATTCAGACTCAGAAGTGCCAAAATTCCTTCGGAAAATGAAATGTAGGCTCCTAAATCAGTTAGGCATTCTGAAACTGAGCACAACGACATTGAAATAGCTTTAAAAATCTGGGCCTAACCAAATTGCCAAAGGTCATGCTTGAAGCTTATGACAGAGCAGGGAATCAAACCCAGTTCTTCTGACACACAGTTTAGTTCCCTAATCATCGTACCACGCTTCCTTTGTAGATGTGTCATAGGGTTTAAATAAAACATGTGGTATAAACCAAACATTGGTTAAGAGTTCAGTCAGTACTAACGGAAACAGGCAAACATGAACTTTGATATCCTGTTTTACAACATTAACATCTTACTGCTCCCTTGGGGAGAGATGTACCATCCAAAGAGTGTCTCGTATCATCCCAACGTAAGAAGATATATTTACTTTCATCATTAATCATGTATTTTGGCAGGGATAAATATTGCTACATTTGCCCCATATTTAATAAATTCTGGTTTTAAAACCTTAAATTTATGTCTTCTCAACTGTTTAGTCATCAATACATCTTTACAAGCATGGATACATTTTCCTTGATTTTACCCCTCCCCTTTTAACAGGGAAAAGTAAGTGACAAACAAAGGACAAAGCCTCTCCTTATGCCTTTTTAAATGTTTTAAACCCCTCAATCTTAAAAAACAAAACAAAAAAACCCACACCACCTTTAAAAATTAAATCCCCCAAATTAATAGAACAACTTTGAGTCTGGACATCTAAACTTTCTACCTCAAGATCTGAATTAGAAGTAATCTACTTTCCTGTATAATTATATATTTTATTCAAGAATCCTATACAATTTTTATTAATTTAACTCGGTTTCTAATTTCCCTGTTCCATTATGACAGACTGCATGATTATGTCCAATATATTGCTCTGCTTTAACAATTCCTGCAAAAATGGGGTCAAATTTTGTTACCCATGTTTTTCAATAATGTTGTCTAAAGTAACAAGAGAATCTACCATCAAACGCCCCATTCCAGCCCATAAAAGTGATATTTATCTTTAATCAGGTTTACAAATTGTGATGTTTCATTTTATCCCACTGCAAGCCTTCCGTACACACTGGTTCTTCCATATAAACACAAAGCCAGTCCCTCACCTCGCTACACAGAGGACCACTGGTGGCTCAAGCAAACTCAATGAAAACTCCTTATGTGTAGCTTTACTGCTGTTTGGCATTCTTTTACCCAGCAGGGGGTACCAGCAGCATTTAGGCCTAGGTGAATTAGACTGTAAAATCATCATAAGGGGGATTGTTCTCCTTTCTGTCTATAAAGGGCCTCTGCTCACTTTTGAAGCATTATCATTACCACAACATTATATCTGGCAGAGGGGGGCTGAAATCACCCTTATGGCTTCATGGTATCAGTGGCTTATAATCAAGACTGTTAGGAAAATGTAGTGACCAGCCAAATGTGTTTTATTCTATATGCAGGACACTTCCCCACTGTAGAGTTATCAAACAAAGGCAGTTTACCTAGCCATCCACAGTAAGATACCCTAGAAAATTACAAGAAGTTGTTTGATGGGGCAGGCCAGGGGAATATTAACTATCCTCTTAAGGCAGCCAGCTCTATAAAAATTATTAACTGTTAAATAGCACGGTAAGTGGCTGAAGACCTGCTATGCCAGAAAGATGGAACGTTGACCTTTAGTTCAGCTCTGAGTCACCCATGTGCACAACTAGCAACTCCCATCCAGAAGATAATCTCTGCCATAGGGGTGTGCAAAAAGTGTTTCACAGGGTTAGGTGTTTGCCTCTGCAACACCTTCTAAGCAGGAGAAGACTATCCCGGCAGCAATGGACTGGAAGGGACCGTCTCCTCCTAAGCACTCCCTAACACCTAGTTAAGATGTAGTGTCAGATGCAAGCATCACAACACAGGATTTGAGACCCCACCTAACTCTATATTCCACTGCATCTCTAGTACCTGAAGTATTTCGATGATTTTCAGCTTGGTGTCCATTACCAGGATATCTTCTTTCTCTGGTTCACTCTGTTTGACATTACCCTCAGGAGCAGTAGCAAGTGGAGTAAGGGGCAAGAATCCACCACCTCTGAGTACAACCTGGGTCATCAGCTCACCAACCCCATGAATTGATCTCATCACATTGCTCCCTTCAGAGAGGCAGGTAAAAACACAGTAAGAATAAGATAACTGCACTTTGAATGCACCAAGAGGATAAGCGACCATTCACAGCTCATGAAAAAACAAACCGGCTTCATACGAAACAAAGGGAATATTTTCAAAAAGACACAAAGGGCAGTGAGGCACCTAACCTCCTTTAGAAATCTTCCCCTTAGATTAGTCTCCCAATTACCGCTTAGCTTTTATAGGAAACCACCAAGAATTCAGTGGATAAAAGGGAAAATGTTGATGCCCATTTCATGTATTCAGATAAAATTAATGAGGCCAAGAAATCCTCCACTTCCACTCAGGAGTTCCCCATATAATTTTTTCAGTCTTACCTTTACTTTCTTCTCCTTTTGCCATTTTGGTAATGGGAAAGATAGTAGCAATATGCACGCAGTCTAATATAGCCAGGAGGATTTTGGTTAGTCTTAGGAGGTCACAGAAGTTGTAGAAACCAAAATATATCAGGTTTCTGGCTAAGTTAACAACCTATTAAAAATGAAAGTATTGATCAAAACCCTTATTTTTGCCACAAAAACTCAGTTTGTTTCTTGACTTTTAGTTGCACTTATGAACTTAAATTGACCATTTGTCTGACCCACTCTTTATAAGCAAATTCCATTATGTTTTATAGTTCTTTATTCTAGTAATCAAAATAAGTTTGCTAATATATATCTACAGGTATATTTACATGTCCAGGATTGCAAGACTTCTGATACCTACTGTAGCTATTCTATAGCAAAAAGCATGATATATTTGTTGACGTGTGGCAGTAAATAAAGTAAGATAGAACTTCTTTGGGCTTGACCTATAAATGCACATTTTACATAACAGTTATTACATCAATTGGTAACCATTAAACAGACTCTCACCAGAGGGAGTTTTCAAAGGACTACATATCTAGTCAAATCTTTAATACCGCCAAGAACTGGAATTTCCCTACAAGACCCAAAAATATACTGTTTCTTGAACTGTGCAAATAATTTTTACCAAATAATTTCTATGCCTAATGTAGCCTCTTTTTTCTGCGAGTAGGAAGCGAATCCCTCGAATGTATTTGTTATTCAAAAGTACTGAATGATTTTTCTTTAGCTATGGATTATTTACGAAACATTGCCCTGCATATTCATGACAGGTTATTCAAGCTGTTTGTTGTAACTGGTAAGGTAAACTATATGATTGATATTCTACTGTTCTCTTACTGGATGAGTGTACAACCGCTTCATGCACAAACACTTGTGCATGCAAACAAAGTCTGGGTTCCACAAACATTTGTGCCACTAAAACCTGATCTTACAAATCAAAGTGGGCACAAAAGTGAACATAACTACTGCAAATTATTTTTAAAATACGAGTATTTATTTATCCCACATTAGCACCTATTCCTGCAAACAGCTACTGACTTCAATGGGTTGTTTACATGAGTAACGATTACTCACAAGGAGAAGGGAGTTGCTGAAGGTTAGTACTCACATGTAACCTCCTCCAATTCAACTTGTATTAAAGGCAACGTTGTTTTACTTTAGAAAAAGAGATTAAAAATAAAAATGGAATAATTACCTCAAAAGTGAGTTTGTTTTTCTCTTTATCAGAGAAAGGGAACCTCTGACACACCACATCTCTTAAATACTCCTCCACAAATTCCATGGTTTGTGCAAATCTCTCCTTAATTTCATCTTTGGAAGTTCCACTGCTGTCATAGCTGGAGAGGAAAAAATTAAACTTGAATGTAAAATGCACATAAATAGAATTTTTTTTTAATCCAAGTTTGTCAAGATCTAAATAAGGTTAAGGCTGTTAAACAATTTATCCCAAATCAAGGAGACAGGAAGCTGAGACCATAATTTCCTGGCTTTTGCTGCTTTGTCCCATATGCTCACTTTGCACTATTTTAAAAACATGCGAAAAAGCAAGGTTTGTACCAATAAAAAGAAAGAAAGGAGGAAAAACATTTTTCTAATGGAAATGGTGACAAGTGACATACAGCAGCAAGAGAGCAGATGTGACCATGAAGTGCTAACTCCGGATACAAACAGGATTTTTTTCTGTAAGTAAAAACATTTAAACTATTTTATTTTTTTAAATATACATTCTAGATCAGTTTTTAAAGAAAAATCGACAATTAGGAATATGGATGGTAGTGGAAATCTTTTTTTAAAATTATGTATTATTGGAAATAGTTTGCCTGACTTGAGCACTTATTTTTCCCTTTAGCTTTTAAATCTGAAGATGCTCTATTGGATTTCCTTCAGAAAATTAACCTAGGGGGAGGAAAGTTTAGCAGTGAAGTATTGCAATGAAGCAGTAGAGATTTAGAGACCCCAACTGAACAGAATACGAAGTGTTTATTCCCTGGGACTGGAAAAAACGAATAAAAATCAAGTTAATTTTTATCTTTTAAAATATAATCTTGCTTGGAACATCTGAACACATTAAAGTATTTTAAAAATTATTTCTATTACAATAGTAACTAGAGGCCACAACCGAAAGATCGGAATCCCTCTGTGCTAGGTCCTGTACCAAAAGATAGTCCCCTGCCCTGAAGAGCTTACACCCTGATTAGACAAGACACACAAGATGTGAGAGGAAACAAAGGCACAAAGATTTAAGTGACTTGCCTAGGTCACGCAGCAAGTTATTGGTAAAGCCAGGAATATAACACAGGTGTCTCAAATCCCCGCCCAGTGCACTATCCACTGGACCACGTTGCCTCTTGGGGAAAATAAAATGCAGCAACCATACAAAATAATTGAGCTTTTCTATTCAATGAAGTTCTTCTCAGCAAGTGTCTCCACAGACACGTTTTTAATACCACCAGGCTTCAATACCAATAATAGACTAGTGAGATAGCACCAGTAAAGAAGTAAAAAAGATGACTTATTAGTTTAGGGTTTGTTTGTTTTTAAATTAAAAAACGATTTCATTTCCTGCTCTTTCATACCTCTCCATCAAGTACTTACTCATCAATAGCAATTTCAGAAGGTATCTCAGACCACAGACGAGCATACTTCACTGGCGTTACTTGTTCTTGGGGATCACGGTCAACATGCATATGCAGCATCAGCCGGCAGAACGATGCTCTCAGATCATATGGTAGGTTTTCGTCAGACATACAACGAAGAATGAGATCCACATCCAACTGGCCAGATATTTCATTTATGGCCAAGTACTGTCGATCCAGGCACATTCTAGCAAAAAGATTAAGCTGGTATCTAGAAGAGAAGAAACTTACACCTTAGTTTCCAGAAGTCAATATAAGGAAAGCACCTAAAAATGTCAACAGTGTTTAGCAATTAATGTTTTAGTTAAAAAGAAATGTTACTGATATTAATCAATAGGTAAGGGATGCTCTAAAAATAGAATAAATCATTTCCCAACACAAATAAAGGTAACATAATTGTCATCTGAGGGTCGGGACAACAGCTTTCCAAAAGTCACCTAGTTTGTCACAGTGTTGTATATTTTGAAGAATTAAGCAGCACTTGGTTTTTCTTTGCTAATGCTATTTCTTATTAAATACAGAAAGATTACAGCAGCCTAGTCATTTTAGAAGTTGGCACACTTCTCACTGGCAGCTCTCAAGCTACTCTTGATTGCTTAGGCAATGGAGTCAATGAGACTATTAAACTGATTAAAGTTGGACATATGCCTAAGTATTCTGCTGAACTGAGGCATCAGTCTCCATACCAATTAGTCACAGGTAGATATAACAATTGAGTTCATGTACTTTTTTTTCCTGCTCCCAAAAGATCTAGTCAACAGGAACAGAACAGGCACCTATCATTTAAATGAATGCAAATACAACAGACTCTAATAATTATTATAACCCAGCAACTAAAGTTTAAAGCACATGCAGAGTATGAGTGTTTATATAGTCCTTACCGACCTTAACTCTAAAGAAGGTGGTTTTTCAATAAAAAGATTACAAGGCATTTAATTGAATCTTATTCCTTTGTATCCTAGTCCATGGAATTTTACCTTACAGAATTGCTTCCTACTCTCTTCATTATATATACACACTTTATATATACACACACTCATTGGTTTGTTATTGAAAGGTTAGAAGAAATTACTGTTAAGAGCATTTAAACAACTCTTTTTGGGAAGAACTCATAAGAATTGCATGGACTTTGCAAACAGATAAAGGAGAGAAAACAAAGTTAGAACAGGTCCACTTTGGGCCTGAAACTCTTAAGTAGTCCAAATCCAAAACATCCATTCTAATCCCTTTTAACAAGTTTACCAGATGAATTATTTAAAGTTTTTAAACACAATATGCAAGGCCAAAGTGATAAGTAGTTAAAAAGGAATTCTGGTGGTACTTTTTGCACCACAATAGCCAACGGTCTGTCAAACTATTCTCAAAAGTTTATAGCCCAGACACAGGAATTTGGTCTGAGATGGAACTTGGAATTACAATGCGCCAAGAAACTGGTGTCTAGCCAAGTCATCTGGAAGCACTGCTTCATATTAGAAGCATAGCTTAATAGTGCAAAAAGGCAAAAAAATAAAAAAATAAAATAAAAAAACAAAACTTCTTGTGGGGTTTTTGCAAGTTCATATAGTGTCCCGGTGAGAACTTCAGGACATCTACTAAGTCTGGAGCTCACAAATAAAGTTCTAGAAATGATCTAGAACTGTGGTGGCATCTTAGAAAGAGCTTTTTGCAGGTTACAACCAACCCTTTCCTTTACTCTGAGTGCTAGCTCACCTTCCTTTCAACAACCCCTATTACAGCTCAGATTTTACAAGCTAAATCAAACTATTGTGGAGAAAGCCGGACTCATGAGCATCTCCGTCAGGAGAAGACTCACCACAGATATATGCTACCTCGCATATAAATGCTACCAAACTCTTACACACTTTGAACCCCACCTTATTCTGTATTTACGCTTACATTTTCTCATTGTGCTCACATTGATTACTTGACTTCTATCTGACATCAAAACACAACTTTGTGCTTCTAGTGCATTTACCATGTACAGAAAGCTTTACACCATTTTCTATTGGGTACTGAGTCTAGTGTTCTGAGTCTTTATTTGGCACTAATTAACTGATTATTATACTGAAAAGGCCTTCACCCATCCAGTTCTTATTACCCTATCAAAACCAACTACTGCACACGGTGTTAACCTGTAATAGCTGAGTATATCCCGATCTTCCTTCTGCCCTTCCTTAGCATCCTGAGCCAACTCTCTGACACTCTTACTGCGGATTTCCTTGTTGCTGTCTCGCCAGAATAGCCAAACTTCTTCCTCATCTTCTCCAACCTCCAAGGTGTTTTCTCCACTTGATACCTCTTCAAACTCAAACCGAGAAAGAACCAACCTGGCAGAAAGAAAGGGATTAAACAACAAAATAATGCAGTCCATGATATCTTAAAATATTTTGTTTTAGGACAACTGCTGAGTTGCACAGGGGTATAGTAACAGTGATTTGCATAGTCACTCAGGAGACTTGCATTCATGGTACTATACATAGTTTTGTTTTTTGTTTTTTTCTCTCTCTCTCAACATGTCCACACAAAAAATCCCAAATAATGTAGGAAAAATAGAAGAGACATTTCCTTATACTACATGATGACCTTAGGTGTTCAGATACTATTGTTATGAGCATGGTATTAAAACCTAGTTAGAGCTAAGCACTGAATATCCAATGTGAACAGTAATCCACATAGACATATGGTATATTTTTGATTGGTTATAAAAGGGAATTAAATTTTGTGGCTATCTACGTGGTTGAAGAAACAAGGGTATCACCTAGGGCAAGACAAATTAATGTCCAAAAAGACTTCTATGTAGGAAGCATTGATTCAAAAAACATCTAGGATCAATCAATTTATGTATTCACCCAAACTCTTTGATTGAGCAAGTAAACTTTGATCTATTCAATATCCCACAAATGGAAAATGGAACAGAACTTCATTCTCTTTGGGTGTCAAAAACATAATTAAGTTAGAAGAATGACCTCATACCTAAAATGGTAATCAAGGTTCTTAGCATCTGGCCAAAAGAAAGGTCACTAACTACATAAGCAAGAGGCACAAATTAAACAGATCAGCAAGAGACACTGAAACCTGGCAGAGTTCTGGTAGAGAGACGAACATTAAGAAACAAGATTTTTAATCTTGTCAAACCTAGAAATAGCGCCTGCAAGGTCTTTCCTGTTTACCTAGATTTCATTTATTATTTAGCAAAGACATGTTTTACTCTTCTTGACCTCTTTTTTCAATATTAACCTTCTCTCAATTCCACGTGCCAAGTAAACCCAGCTTTATTGAAGCTAGTTGGAAGTTGGTGCCTGTTATGGATACACATGCATCGTTTGGTTGTTCCCAAGAGATGAAAACTGAAATTTTGACCCGAGGTGGAATAGGCGACTATAAAAATACCAGCTTTTGCACTGCTGTGGGCATGTGCACAGCGGTCAGAGAGCTGGTTGACAATTTCTCATCAGAGTGATTCTTCTGATTAAAAATGCCCTTTTCACAAAACTGAAATTTCCTGTGAGAAATTTCTCTCTCTCTCTCTCTCTCCTTTTTTTGGGTGCCAAAAATCTGATTTTTCCTGAGGAAAATCAAAATGGCCGCTCCCCACTTGACAGGCTCGTGTCAATTTCACATTCCCTATGTGAAATAGACAAAACCTTTCCTGGAGGACTTCTAAGGCTGAGCACCAGGATGCTCTTCCTCCCTGCCACCTGGAGATGGAGGGGGGGAAATGGGGAGCTGAATGTCTGGGCTCTCTGCATCTCCAGCTCCTAGATCTGCAACAGGAGGCAGGCTCTCTTCCTGACTGGCTCCTAGAGCTGCAACAGGAGGCAGGCTCTCTTCCTGACTGGCTCCTAGAGCTGCAAGCAGAGAATTAAACAGCCAGGATAGAAGGCTTTTTTAATTTCATTTGTGAAGTTAACAAGAGCTTTCTGGGTGGACAGCAGGGAAGCCAAAAAAATTCCATTGCAATTCCCCTGAAAGGAAATTGTTCTTAAAAAGCTTTCCTGAGGAAGAATGTTATGCTTTCAATGTTTTGTTGCAGTTCAGCACCATTTTTTTTATTCAAAAATGTGAAAGTTTTCATGGGAAGAGTTTTTCATTTTTCAGAGCGCTCTAAGTTCCTAAAGGCGCTGCTGACTGCACTCAATCTACCATGGTAAACCTAAGGGCCAGGAGAACAACCAGGCTCATGGGACCTGGAACACCATCTTATACAAGTCTGCTACATAGCAAATCCCAGAATATCTGCTTATCCAGCTCAGATGAGAGAGCATTTTAGCATCTTTAGTTTAAAATGGTTCAAGACTTAAAACATGTTACATAAGACTGCAGCTTCTCTCAGAGTTATCAAGCTACCTGATGAAAATGTTAAATATCTGAAAGATGTCTAGAGTACATAGGGCTAGGAATCGATGTGGCAGTCATTTTGGTGCCTCCAACACTCATCTATCATGTATTTAGAAAGGCCCTCACACATTCTAAGTTTGGTACTCTCTGTAGTCTTGAGGCTAGTGTTCTCAACGCTCTGATCCACCTTCCTTATACACCAACTAGAAAGCTATTCATAAATAAGTCTCAGCTTACTTCGTCTCAATGAGTATGTCTGCATTGGCTGGATTCAACACAGCTTTACAAATCAGTTCCTGTGTCACCGGAATAGACTTGTTCATGGAAACACACAAATCTGAGAGATAATCCAAAAACCTATTTGGAAATAAAAAGACAGACCACATTAAATCCCTGTCACGATTCTTCAGTTGACTCATTCTACATTTTATAAAGAGAAAAACATTTGGACAACCAAGTTACGTTGCAAAGCAAGCGAGGCCATTGCCTTGGTGGAAAGTCATGGTCTGGCTCAGAGGCAAGAGTGGATTAAACATGCTTCCTAAATACAGAAACAAGTTGGCTGATACAGATCTCTCAGATTATGAATAAGAGAAAAAGGTAACTAAGTCCCAATACCAATCCGTTTTACCTGGGCTCCCTGTTTTTCCTCACAAGACTAACAAAAGTATCAATCTCAGCAGCCGTAATGTGCTTCTCCAGCAGTTTGCGATTGTTATGAAGCAACGCTGTAATAGTATCTTCCGCCAAAACGTCATAACCAATTTGTTTCTGCATGAAGCCGAACTGCTTGGCTATGTATTCCTGAGAAAGAAGAAGGAAAAGGTATTCTAATCTCACTTGAAATTTAAAAGGAAAAATAGTTAGCTGTTTATATCAGTATCCTAAAGAAACAGCTTGGTTAGGTTCTATTGTTTCTATGATTTAGGACCACACTGAAAAGCAGGGAAAAAACATAACGTAGAACAGCAGTGGACAGTTTTTATGTCTGCACAGCTACTGCGTAGGACACGCCCAGCCCTATCTCCTTTTCTCTGCTCAAACTCTCAGAACATTGATAAGACTTGGTTTTAAACCGCTTGATAGTGATGGTAAAAGTTGTAGAATGTATTGAAGTCTCAATGTGCCTTCAAAATGTAAATTAAAGAACAACGAAATTCTCAGTCTTCCCCTGTATTAGACAGAGTTAATAACAATGAATCATAAATTCCTGTAAGTAATGACGCTACTTAAACTGTACCCAATCTTGGATGAACGAACACATACACCCACACCACCAGCTTTTTAGACAGGTTCTAACACATAACTAACCTGATTCTTTCTGTAATCTTGCTGCGAGTGCCTCAGCACCCTGTAGCAGAGCCGGCAAATGTGTCTGAAAGGAGCATGACGCTGGTCCCCAAGTTCCTCCAGCCTCAACATTGGCCCATCTCCACAGTCTGTAAATGGTGCTTGTAACAGCTTGAAAATCTATGGGGTTATTTTAGAAGATAAAGATTGAGACATGCTACCTAAGCTTAATGAAGGTGAGTGGGTATACCTACACATGCCCACGGCCCCTTGTTGCTACTTTATGGCCTCTGTCTTGTCAGAACCAGAGCGTAGTTTAAATCTTGTCTACACCACCACAGCCACATGTCAATTCTGAAGGCCGTCAGTTTCTCCCACATGAACTTCCATAAAGCTTATAGCTGCACAGTCTGGACAAAGGAGCTCTCTCTGAAGAGGATGCGGCTGATCACTTATGTCCAACCCTAGACGCTTTTCCTTGTATCCATTGATTCTTCCTCTTGTGGTATCTTCCAGCAATGGGACACCCATAGTTTTACACTCACCTACACTGCCAGAAGATTGCTGAAAGCTAGTGAGGCAGAAGTTGCCTTATCCCAACTAACTTGTACTGTTCTGTATTCTGAGTACCTACTCTCTCCTCAGAATCTCTGTCACATGATAAAAACTCTCTTACCTGCTTTAGGATATTTTGCTCTCTCATCAGCTTTTGCCGCTCACGATTTGGTTTAGAAAATACCACTTCAAGCACATCTTGCCCAGAATTAGTTCCACCGGTAACAAAATAAACCAAATCCTCCAGCAGCTTGGTAACAGACCTATATAAAAACCAAAAGTGTTAACACAGAATCGGAACCGTCAGTTGTGAAAAGAATTAAAGACTGCAATGTTTCAAATGTTATTTTAAGAAGGAGATAACCCAGAGATAAGAGCATATGGGAATGGATCAACAGCTAACTGGAAACTAGTTTTCCTGGTTGATGTAGATTTATTGTTAAATAGCCACATTACAGAGGAAATGGAAATGCCATATCTTTAGTACCCCATACACTGGCTATTGTGTAGGGATAACTCAGTGGTTTGAGCATTGGCCTGCTAAACCCAGGGTTGTGAATTCAATCCTTGAGGGGGCCATTTGGGGATTTAGTTGGGGATTGGTCCTGCTTTGAGCAGGGGGTTGGACTAGATGACCTCCTGAGGTCCCTTCCAACCCTGCTATTCTATGATTGTACGGTCAGATAAACAGATGGAGAGCCTCTTAACTCAAATAGAGGCCTACATTTTGGAAGCTTAAGGTCCTTAGTTCTATGTACCAGGCTGCATGCATTCATTACATGTAATCACAAATTCTACAGACATTGCAGGGGGTGGAGGGGGTTGCAAGAAGACATGTGTTCAGCCCTTGAAGCAAGTTAGATTAGATGTTCCCACGTTCATTTTCCAGACTGTTTCAATATAGGCACGCTATGGACAATTCCTCCCAGCCCTGCAATGAATACAGATTCATAGATTTTAAGGCCAGAAGGGACCATAATGATCATCTCTAGTCTGACCTCCTGCACTTCGCAGGCCACAGAACCTCACCCACTCATTCCTTTAGTAGGCCCATAACATCTGGCTGAGTTAAATCTTTATTTAAAGACTAAGTTACAGAGAATCCACCATTTACTCTAGTTTAAACCAGCACGTGACCCATCCCCCATCGTGCAGAGAAAGGTGAAAAAAACCCAGTCTCTCTGCCAATCTGGCCTGGGTGAAAATTCCTTCCTGACCCCAAATATAGCACATCAAGTTAGACCCTGAACATGCCAGACACCTGGGAAAAAATCCTCCCCCTCTAGTGTCCCATGTCCAGCTGCTGGGGATATTTCAAATTAGCAGTTGCACATGGGCCATATGCCATTGTATAGGGTTACCATACGTCCGGTTTTTCCCCGGACATGTCCGGCTTTTCGGCAATCAAACCCCCGTCCGGGGGGGAATTGCCAAAAAGCCGAACATGTCCGGGAAAAATACCGGCCGGGCACTTCCTCTCCCGCGGCTGCTCTGCTCCTCCCCTGATTCAGACTTTGGCTCTGTTTAAGAGCCAAGCTGCCCGAGCCAGCGCTACCGGCTTCGGGCAGCCCCCATGCCTCCGGACCCCAGCCGCCGGCCGGGCACTTCCCCTCCCCGGCTCCAGCTGCTCTGCTCCTCCCCAGACTCAGACTTCGGCTCTGTTTAAGAGCCAAGCTGCCCGAGCCAGCGCTACCGGCTTCAGGCAGCCCCCTTGCCTCCGGACCCTGCGCCGCCGGAGCAGAGCAGCTGGAGCCCGGGAAGGGAAGTGCCCGGCCGGCGGCTCGGGGTCCGGAGGCACGGGGGCTGCCCGAAGCCAGTAGCGCTGGCTCGGGCAGCTTGGCTCTTAAACAGAGCCGAAGTCTGAGTCCGGGGAGGAGCAGAGCAGCTGGAGCCGGGGAGGGGAAGTGCCCGGCCGGCGGCTGGGGTCCGAGCGCTACCGGCTTCATGGTTTGCCGGGCAGCCTCCAGACCCTGCGCCCCCGGCTGGGCGCTTCCCCTCCCGGGCTCCAGCTGCGCTGGGGAAGCGCCGGTCGGGGGCGCAGGGTGTGGAGGCTGCCTGGCAAACCGTAAAGCCGGTAGCGCTCGGGCAGCCCTTTTCGCGTGGCTGGGAGGGAGGAGGGGGAGTTAGGGCGGGGACTTTGGGGAAGGGGCGGGGAAAGGGCGGAGTTGGGGCAGGGCCGGGGGTGGGAAAGGGGCGGGGCCAGGGCCCGTGGAGTGTCCTCTTTTTTATTTTTTAAATATGGTAACCCTACCATTGTAGGCAGTCTCATCATACATCCCCCTTTAATAAACTTATCAAGCTCAGACTTGAAAGAAGTTAGGTTTCCCCCACACACACTACTCCCCTTGAAAGGCTGTTCCGGAACTTCACTCAATGATTAGAAACCTTTGTCTAATTTCAGATCTAAATGTACTGATGGCCAGTTTATATCCATTTGTGCTTGTGCCAACATTGGCCCTTAAATTAAGTAACTTCTCTCCCTCCCTGGCGCTTATATTTCTGATGTACTTGTGGAGAGCAATCATATCTCCCCTCAACCTTTGCTTTGTTAGGCTATACAAGCCAAGGTCCTTAAGTTGGTTCTCCATTCCTCTGATCATCCAAGTAGCCCTTCTCACTCCCTGTTCCATTTTGAATTCATCTTTCTTAAACATACATGGAAGATCAGAATTGCACACAGTATTACAGATGAGGTCTCACCAGTGCCTTGTATAATGGTAACAACACTTTCTTAGCTCTACTGGAAATACCTCACCTGATGCATCCTAGGATTATATTAGCTTTTTTCCACGGTCACATCACATTGGTAACTCTTAAAGTCATCCTGTGATCGAGAAATACACCCAGATCTTTCTCCTCCTCTGTCACTTCAAAATGGTAAGTACCCAGTTTATAGTGAAAATTCTTGTTAGTCTCTAAATGCATAACTATTAAATTTCATCCCATTTCTATTACTCCAGTTTTCAAGGTAATCCAAATCTTCTCATATGATATTCTGGTTCTCCTCTGTCTTTGCAATACATACCAACTTTGCGTCAACTGCAAATTTTATTGGCACAGAAAGTGAGAGCGTGCTAAGGTCATTACTGAAAATGTTAGAGAAGATTGGTCCCAGAATTGATCCTTGAGGAACTCCACTAGTAAAATCACTCCAGCCTGATAGTTTACCTTTCAGCATGACTCACTGTAGTCTCCCTTTTAACCAGATCCTTATCGACCTTTTAATCCTCATATTAATCCCCATCTTCTCCAATTTAACTAATAATTTCCTAAGTGAAACTACAAAAAGAACAGGAGTACTTGTGGCACCTTAGAGACTAACAAATTTATTTGAGCATAAGCTTTCGTGGGCTACAGCCCACTTCATAGGATGCATGTAGTGGGCTGTAGCCCACGAAAGCTTATGCTCAAATAAATTTGTTAGTCTCTAAGGTGCCACAAGTACTCCTGTTCTTTTTGCGGATACAGACTAACACGGCTGCTACTCTGAAACCATGTGAAACTGTATCAAATGCTTTACTGAAATCCAGGTAGATTAGCTCAACTGCATTTCATTTATCTAGATAATTGGTTATCTTCTCAAAGAAATAGACCAGGTAGGTCTTACTCGATCTACCTTTTGTAAAATCACATTGTATTTTATCACAATTACTGTTTACCTCTATGTCCTTCACTGCTCTCTCTTTCAAAATTTGTTCTAAGACCTTGAATACAGTTGAGGTCTATGGTCTAGTTCCTACACTCTCAATTCTGAAAAAAAAAAATCAAGGAGGGCTCCAGCGAACACAGATCAAGATCCTCTGATATCACAGAATCATAGAAATGTAAGGTGGAAATCAATCATCAAATCCAGCCCCCCGAACTGCACCAGTACCATGTAAACCTAGATCTCCCTGACAGATGTTTGTCCAACCTCTTTTTAAAAAGCTACAATGATGAGGTTTCCATAACCTCCCTTGGAAGCCTATTCCAGAGTGTAACTACCCCTATAGCTGGAAAGTTTTTCTAATATCTAACCTAAATCTCCCTTGCTGCAGATTAAGTTCATTACTTCTTAACCTACCTTCAGTGGACTGATCACTGTTCTCTTTATAACAGCCCTTAATTTATTTGCAGAGTATTATCAAGTTCCCCCCTCAGTCTTCTCTTCTCAAGACTAAACATACCCAGCTTTTTTACCTTTCCTTCAAAGTCACATTTTCTAAACCTCTTTCTTTCTTTCTTTTTTTTTTTTTTTTTTGGTTCTCTTCTGGACTATCTCCAATTTGTCCACATATTTCCTAAAATGTGGCCCCCAGAATTGGACACAGTAATCCAGCTGAGGCCTCACTAGTGCTGAGTAGAGCAGGACAATAACCTCCCATTTCTTACATACGACACTGTTAATAAACCCCAGAATGATATTAGCCTTTTCCACAACTGTTTCACATTGTTGACTCATTCAATTTATAATTCACTATAACCCCAGATCCTTTTCAGCAGTACTACCATCTAGTCAGTTATTCCCTATTTTGTAGGTGTACATTTGATTTTTCTTCCCTGAGCGAAGTACTTTGCACTAGGCTATTGAATTTCATCTTGTTGAATTCAGACCAATTCTCCAATTTGTCAAGGGCGTTTTGAATGCTAAGCCTGTTTTCCAAAGTTCTTGCAACCCCTCCCAGTTTGGTGTCACCTGCAAATGTTATAATGAAAATACTGAAAGGCATCGGACCCAGGACTGATCCCTAGGGGACCCTACTAGACACACCCTCCCAGTTTGACAGTTTTCAGGGTATAATGAACAGCCATGGATGGGGTCCACTGCTTTCTAAATGCAGGGGTTTTGGTCCATGTGATCTATATTGTGCCTGGATTCACTGGTGATGCTCCCCACAAGTCTATGTTCATACCCACTGTGATGGCATGCGGGGGAAGCAGAGTTCTCCAGTAAGTAATTAGTAGTAGATAACTACTCTTCGAGTACGGTCTTTCAACCAGCTGTAAAGCCACCTTATAGTAATTTCATCTAGACCACATCTCCATAGTTTGCTTATGAGACTGCCATGTGGGACTGTGTCAAAAGACTTAGATCACATCTACTGCTTCCCTCCATCCACTAGGCCAATAACCCTGTCAAAGATTTGTTCCTGACAAATCCATGCTAGCTATTCCTTATAATTCCATCATCATCCATATGCTTACAACATGATTTTTAATAATTTGTTCCACTCTCTTTCCAGTTATCGAAGTTAGGCTGACTGGTCTGTATTTCCTGAGACCCTCTTTGTTCTTTCAAATACAAGGGGAAGAAGAAACTAACTTCAGAATAGGGATCATCACAGATTTACATGAGTAAAGGCAGCAGCCCTATCACTACAAAAGGCTTGCTTCTTGAGTCCCCTACCTTCTTTCGTTCTGGGTGATCGTTCCCTTTTCCAACTTGCCAGCAATGGAACCCAACACTTTGCTTGCATCGTTGGCAAAGTCCAAGTCCCGAACTTCTGCAGGAGAAACTGGTACTATAGCAAAAGCTTCTTTGTCCTCTTTTACTGGAGAGGTACCAATCTAAAACCCAAGGTAATTTTAGTATCACACCAAGACACAAAGGGGCAAAGCAGCAGTAAAGTAACTCGGTAATATTAAGACATGAAAAACCACAGTCCTAACAACAGTTGAGATTAGAAACAGCAGTACAAGTTTTTTTGATAGAATATGAAGTTTAAGAACAAAACACTTCAATGCAAATCTAGAGTTCTCCAATTCTCAAGACTTTTGCAGTCACAAACCAGATGAGACTGCAAAAACATTGCCACAAACACCCAAAAGACATGCTGCTCCTGATGATTACATTATATAGAAAACTAAAAATCCCAATTACTCAACTAATGTTAGTGCTTAATTTTTTCGTTACAATACTCTGTACAGGTAGTCTTCGTTAATATTGCACTGTTATTTGACTAACATAGAACAATAAGCCTCAAGGACTCAGGATTTTTAATATTGCAAGTATTTTTAGGAAAACACAGAAGACAAAGGATGGATTTGTTAAAAGTTAGGGGACTTACTTTAAGCATCACAGGTTTCTCTTCTTCTTTATCAATTGGGATATTGGTGCTATGAACCCAGGTGTTAGTACACAGGTGTCTAAGCCTGACATAGGAGTTCCTACAACACAGTCAATAATTGTAACAATGAGACAGTTTCCAAGACATGTAATTGACCAGTTATCCTAGGTGTGTACAACTTTCAAGTTGTTGGCAGGAAAGACTAGGGTGACCAGATGATAACTTCAAAATATCGGGACCGCCGCAGGGGGGAGCGCCTTTTCAATTGTTATACTCACCGCGTCCGGGTCGTCGTCGGCACTCCAGCGGCGAGTCCTTCAGTCACTGACGGTCTTCGGCGGCGGGTAATAAATCTTGCTGCCAAAGAAAGAAGTACCCGCCGCCGAAGATAGTCAGCGACTGAAGGACCCGCCGCCAAAATACCGCCAAAGACACGGACGTGCCGGGTGAGTAACAACTGAAAAGGTGCTCCCCCTGCCTCTCACCGCCGCCTAAGGAAAAAAAACAAACGGGCCGCCGCGCCCGAAACAAAGTATCAGGACAAATGGCGTCCTGACCGTACTTCAGTCAGGATGCGGGACAAACTGCTCAATATCGGGACATCTGGTCACCCTAGGAAAGACCAATAGGAGGCAGATTATTTTCTGCTAGAAATAGGGTGTCCCATAACTAGAATAAAGCTTTTCAAAGTAGCAACACAGGTTAAAACTCTTCAGTTTTTTCTATATTGTGAACTCAACTCCAAAGTGCATCTATATCAACACACTGCAGCTCAACTTCTAACAATTCCTGTGCATAAATGGGAAGGAAAAGCTACCCGAAAGCAGTACTTATTCTTTGAAAACCATTTGACTACTTACCATGCACAATCTATAACCTGCTCAAGTGTCACAGAAAGTAAATTAGCAAAGTCTTTGTTACAATAAGAAATTGTTCCCATAAAAAAAAAAAAAAAAGTAGCCACACAGGGTACACTTACCTCACACACACACACACACACACACACACACACACACACACACACACACACACACTCTCTATGCCCAATATATTTATTTAATAGTATGAAGCAGCAAAGACTAGAGGACAGTCAGCAGTTCTTTTACTTCAGAAGACATTGGTTTAAATTTCTGCTAGGTCAAAAGTTTCCATAAATTTGGTGGCCTCAACCTAATCCACAGCTCAGATCAAAAACCACAACCAGGGGCATCATGCCAATCTACTGACAGACTAAGAACTAGAACAGCAGGGCAAACCAGGAAGAATTAAGCTAGCCTAGCATTGATTTGTGTGTGTAGGAAGCATGCACAGCACCCATGTAATCACAACTACACATGAACAGTTTTTTTGTTCCCTTTGTTTTGGAGCTGGAATTTCAGCTTAGCCACAAAAATGTTACTTAAAATTCACGCTCTGTTAAGGTGGCTCACTTTTAGTGACTAACACTAATATTCTGCGATAATTTGCAGTAAAACAAACAAGTTCAAGTTTCCTCACTGTAGGGAGCCAGGGTGGCTGCCCTCCGAACCTGAGGGTAAAGGGCCTTTCTCTCAGCCTGAGTGGGCGGGGCCAGCCCAAGCTCGCTCCACCCCCCGGAAGGGGAGGGGTGGAACAGGAAGTATAAAGGGCGGGGCCCTTAGCTCAGTTAGAGCAGCACCAGGGAGGGAGGCAGACGCAGACCGCGGGCTGCTCCCTTCAGACCCTGCTGCCACGCCAGGGGAGGCCCTGGACCAGTGGAAACCTCACCTGGAGGACGGACTGGGGCTGCCAGGACTGCCCGCTGCCGAGTATCCAGAGGAACTGGAGGAGCCGGAGGGGGAGCTGGAGCTGCCAGCAGCCAAGGACCGGGAGGAGCTGGAGGAGCCTGAGCCTGAGGGGGAGCTGGAGCTGCCAACAGCGGACTACCCCGACGCGCTGACGGGACCAGAGGGATTCGGACGAGCAATCGGGTAGGAAGTAGCCCAGGGACAAAGCTGCACAGTGGTGAGTCTGTATTGCGGAAGGACCCCGCTGATCCAGTGGCGGGACCTTCGTCCTGCCGCTGTCAGGGCCCTGGGCTGGAACGCAGTGGTGTAGGGTGGGCCTGCGTTCCCCTACCCGGCCGAGCCACGCCGGGACCCGTGCCGGCGCTCCCCTGCCTGAGGGGCGCGCTACTGACCTTTGCCGGCGCTCCCCTGCCTGAGGGGCGCGCTACTGACCTTTGCCGGCGCTCCCCTGCCTGAGGGGCGCGCTACTGACTCTGGCTGGCGGCCTTCCCGCTGCTAATTCCCCGCTGGCGGAGATGTGACCCAGGCCAGCCAGTGACCTCGTAGCTCCCCACCGCCCCCTAGCGGGTAGGTGGACCGACACCGATCACACTCACACAAACTTGAAAGGTATGCCTACACCGCAGCTCGGCGGTGTGATTCCCAGCAGGGGTAGGCAGACTTGTGCGAGTGCCTCTTGAGCTAGCACGCTAATACCAGCAGTTTGGACATTGTGACCCAGGCAGCAGCGTGGGCTAGCCACCCGAGCTCAGACCCAGGGGGATCAGGTTTGGACTCAGGTGGCTAGCCCAAGCCACTGCCTGGGTCACAATGTCCACACTGCTATTTTTAGCGTGCTAACTCAAGAGGAGCTAGCACGCGTCTGCCTGCTTGTGCTGGGAACCACACCTCCCAGCTGCAGTGTAGCCATACTCTAGAAGTTTTATGCCTAAAGGTAGAGTCACATCAATAGTTTTTACACCGTCTCAAGAAACTTCCTAGTCACAGAGACCCTGAAGCCTAACTATAGAAAAAAGTTGACACTGTTCAAGTTTTTAAGTTCTTCATGTCTGTGACAACTGATGACCATCGTGGAATAATTTTATCCCTAGTGTTGGCTTCAGAAAGGCTTTACTCCTATTGGTTTCCTCTAGATCTCTGCTTTGCATTTACCACACAAAGTACAATGCAAGAGAGTGGCTACAAAGGAAGTATTAGCCATCACATAACTGCACCTGTACAACTGCTGAAAGCCATACAAGACACTCACTGAAAGGAACTCAATTTAGTTTACTAAATAGGACATGTGGAGTCCATTGTTCTCCAGATCAGAATCAATCAGTTTAGACAAAATGCAAATTATTTTTTTAAAAAGCAGATTACTTGGTCTTTGGAGCACGCAATGTGTCTGAACTAAGTTTGTAATGCATGTAGTGAATAAATAGCGCCATTAAAATGTTTGATTAGTAGAAAAAATAACACTGTTGAGTATGAGGAGCAATATGCAGAATTCACACACCTAACCCTTTAGCAATATAGATAGAATGTGAACATGAAGTCAGGAGACTTGAGTTCTATCCCTGGCTCTGGCACTGGCCAGCTGCAGGACCTTGGGTAAATCACTTCCACTCTCTGCCTCAGTTTCCCCCGCTGTAATGTGGGGATAATGATATTGCCATCTCCTTTGTAAACTGCTTGGAGATGTACTGATGAAGTGCTATGTAACTGTTAGGTATTATTACTATTAATACCTTTAATTAACTTGAAAGAGAAACAAACAGTGAAAAATTTTTCTGTAATCTTAAAAATAAATGTTAGAGTGTCTATCTTTCAACAGCTAGTGGTTCTAGTAGCAACAACATCCAAGGAGAATATTCAACTCAAACTGGGTACTGTTGTAAGCCTGTAAGAAGCGAGAACCTGTTGCATTTAACATCATACCTCGGGACAAGGCTATCTCCCCCTCGCAAAGTGGTGGGGTCCAGCTCAAAGATAGAGGAGATATCGTTTCCTTCAGGTACGGACACCAAAGAGTAAGCCATCTTCTCCTGAGCATTATGCAACCCTCTTCTGGATGCATCCTGGTCAGGATCTGTCTACAGAAAGAATCCAATCAAATGAAGTCAGAAATGCTATCCCAAGAACGGTCAGACCAGCGTGAAAAGCCAAGCATTATATCAATGAGTTTCATAATTTGTGCACACAAATATCAACCTCTCCAAGTGCTGGTCCTGGCAGAAGCTCCAGCTGTGCTTTAGGACAGAAATAAAACTGACAATTAACTGCTTTTGCCAAACACATTTCTTCACTTTGTCTGCTGTTGGTAACTTTTGAGCATCTCTGGGTTATAATGTAATAATTCCTAAGTTATCCTGTGTCTATGTCTTTTTACATTAAGTGCCAGAAAATACACTCAAATTGCCAAAACATTCACCTCACAATGCACTGAAAACCCAGATTAGCTTCAGACTCTGCTGCAGATGATCCATGTCTCACAAGAGCCTTACCCTAGAGACTGCTGCTGAAGGGCTCCAGAAGTCTACCTGATAACTATAACTTTAAATAAATATTTTGTAAGCAGCAAAAATGACAGCTGGCAATTCTATTTCGCAGTCACGTTGTCAATATCAACAGTATCTAATAGATTCCAACAGCAGAAACATAATTATACTTGTCAGTCACTGACAAAAAAATGAAAGGTAACCAAGAAGTTAGCCAGCTGGTAGTTTTCACCTCAGTTCATGGCATTTATACTTGCACATTCAAATGTGTCCAATGCACAACAAAAAAAAACAAGGCAACAATATCTGCTAGCACAATATTAAGTGTTGACCAGGTTCATACTTTCATTAATGAATTCAGCTTTATAAATGCATTGAGACATGAAATCACCAACATTTGTTAAATGAACAAGAACTTGGATGACTACAGTATAAAGTAGAAAGCGACAGAGTCCTGTGGCACCTTATAGACTAACAGAAGTATTGGAGCATAAGCTTTCGTGGGTGAATACCCACTTCGTCAGACGCATGTGGTGGAAATTTCCAGAGGCAGGTATAAATATGCAGGCAAGAATCAGTCTAGAGATAACGAGGTTAGTTCAATCAGGGAGGATGAGGCCCTCTTCTAGCAGTTGAGGTGTGAACACCAAGGGAGGAGAAACTGCTTTTGTAGTTGGCTAGCCATTCAGTCTTTGTTTAATCCTGAGCTGATGGTGTCAAATTTGCAAATGAACTGAAGTTCAGCAGTTTCTCTTTGGAGTCAAGTCCTGAAGTTTTTTTGCTGCAGGATGGCTACCTTTCAGTCTGCTATTGAGTGTCCAGGGAGGTTGAAGTGTTCTCCTACAGGTTTTTGTATATTGCCATTCCTAATATCCGACTTGTGTCCATTTATCCTTTTACGTAGAGATTGTCCAGTTTGGCCGATATACATAGCAGAGGGGCATTGCTGGCACATGATGGTGTATATTACATTGGTGGACGTGCAAGTGAATGAACCAGTGATGTTGTGGCTGATCTGGTTAGGTCCTGTGATGGTGTCGCTGGTGTAAATATGTGGGCAGAGTTGGCATCGAGGTTTGTTGTATGGATTGGTTCCTGAGTTACTATGGTGTGGTGTGTGGTTGCTGGTGAGAATATGCTTAAGGTTGGCGGGTTGTCTGTGGACGAGAACTGGCCTAAAGTAGAAGTAGAAACAACAACGAGTCCTTGTGGCACCTTAGAGACTAACAAATTTATTTGGGCATAAACTTTTGTGGGCTAAAACCCACTTCATCAGATGCATCCGATGAAGTGGGTTTTAGCCCACGAAAGCTTATGCCCAAATAAATTTCTTAGTCTCTAAGGTGCCACAAGGACTCCTTGTTGTTTTTGCTGATACAGACTAACACGGTTACCACTCTGAAAAGTATAAAGTAGCAAAGTCAGAAAAACTGAAGCTCAAGGGGAGGGGGGGGGGAAAATGAGGAAAAGCTGTGGTTCGCTCTTCCTTTAAGATCTTTCTTGGGAACATCAGCAGGAATCTCCAATCAACAAGGTAAAGATGTTAGAACGTGAGGCCAAGACTTTCAAAACATAGAGACAAGCTGAGTAATCAACAACTCCTATGAACTTCAGTGGGAAATATTGGGATCTCAGTACCGGTGAACATCAGGCCACTTAGTAAGGGACCTCAACAGTGAGTTAGGAGCCTAAACTTAAAACAATCTATTTTTGAAAATCTGAGCTTGAGGAGTTGAAAGAGCTAGGATTGTATGAAAGCTATAGAATGCTTACAGTGTTCTATATGTACTTCAGGATATTCTGTGATTATTAGTAGCACATGAACTTGGCTGCAAAGTGGAGATATTTACAGTTTTGATTTGTCATTCAGTAATAGGACAGTAAATATATGGACTAGACATGCAAATTGGTGATTCACATTTTAAAAAAATATGCAGCTATATACTCAGTCTGTTTGGAAACTATCAGTTGAGACTCCATCTACTCTACACTGAATTCTCAAAACCTTCATTTGTCTTCACCAAACCTCTTGCTGATCTCCAAACATGGCAGATGCTGAAAATTCATACAATTCAATATTTCTGGCACCTGAGGCAATATACTAGCCAATTCTAGAGATTATGGCAAAGCTACAAACCAGCGTGCAGCAAACAATAGGCAATAGAAAGTGAGAGATCTTAGATAAGATTATTACATCCACGCAGAACTAAAGTTTCACCTACAAAAGCCTAATTGCAAAATTCACACAATGGATCCCTTGTAATGTTGAAGGGTGCAGTTTGGGACATATTATTCATGCTCATTCAAATCAAACCTCTGCACTGATCATTAATTGAGGGATAAGGAAAGAAATCCAGGGCAGATACTGTGCAGAAAAACTTGCCGTCTTGAGAATGATTTAGGCTTGAATAAAGTTACTGTACCCAAATAAGGTTAGGTTGCGAACACCATCTCTAAATTAAAGGAGTTTAAACTATATTTGTATGTTAGAAAGAGATTATATGCTCTTGTCATTTGTTTATGGTCTATTTTCGCCATCTGGTGGTGAAGAGGTATAAGCAGAAAACCAGAAACCACTTATCAGATTTTACTCCAAGACTCCATCAACACCTTAGCTCATTTTGGAGTGAGGGACCTGTGTGTAACAACAGTGGTAAAAATGAAAGTCTTTTCTGATTTCCAAAGAGGTACTAGAAACCATTAGTGTTTACCTGGAAAGTTAAGATATAAGTTGGTTTTCACTATCCAGAATATGTACTAAATAGTGTTGCCAGGAGGTCAGCATTTGCTACAAAGCAGTACAGGAAAATGAGTTATAACAGAAAATAACTGGAGTAACTTTTGGGTATCTGGTGGCAAATGTTGGCTTTTTAATGGCTACCACTTTAGATGACTTTCATATATAGACAAGGTGACAGGCCTACTAATATTCCTACAAAGAAAATTTGAGCTTTTCTCACTTCCATGCATCGAGATACATTCTTCTCTTCTCCAAGGATACAAGCTTTTCTTCCTTGTTTCTAAACAAAGCTATCTTCCCTTATGCCTGACATTGATCAGGAAATAGAGGTTATGGCATCATAAGCCTACAGTCTCATCCAAATGAAAAATACAATCCACAATGGAAAGGGCTGTTTTAGTTATACCTGCTGTCACCAATAAAGTTTTGATTTGCAAATACAATGGCCGTACAGTATGCCTGCTTCCCTAGTCACATCAATAGGAGGCTTCTGGTAATTCATACTCTATAAAGTAAATCAAGCAGGATCTTGAGTAAGTGTGATGTAACTCCACAACATTTATTGGAAAGGACATGACACTCGCTTTTACTGGTAATTCAAAACAATGACATCAAAATTGCCCACTGGTTGGGCACAGTTCTTGTTTTATAGCCTCATTATTTATCATGGTTTTCCTATGATAATTTAACACATGAGAAATTGTTCCTTAGAGATTATTTCACAAATGAAAGTTAACCACTTCGTTTGGCCCCCGGGATAAAGACAGCATTCAGGATATTTGGTATCAGATCTCATCTTCAGAAACTTGCTCTTCAGACTTGGAGAAAGAAAATGTATCGAAGAGGTGAAGAGTTCAGCCTTCTGAGAAATGGTTCAGATGCTATTCTGATAGGAGCTACTTAAGAATCAAGATACCTAGAAGTGCACAGCTCTTAAACATCCTCTAAAGCCTACTACACCAATCTTTAGTATTCAGTCTCAGGATAGAGCACTGCATGCAATACCTTCCATCTATGCTTAATTTCGACTTTCTTTAGTAGCAGAAATGCCTTGTATCATCTGTTCACTTGCCAATCAAATACCAGGGCTTGAGTCAACCCTTCCTAATTAGGGGCAAAACTGTACTCTTGCCTATACTTACTGAGGATTGACACTCCTGGCCATCTTCCTCATAGTCAGGGTTTACCTGATGAAACACAATCACAGGCAAGTCAACAGTTTAGTTTTCCACCCTCCCCCCCCCACCCCGGTATAAAATTCCTCGGGGAGATCTAGCTTATTCTGTAGCAGATGCACCTTTTTCTACAGAAGTACACAATGTTGGGGTCTTCAGTCTAGCAGACAAAAGTACAAGATCCAATGGCTGGAAGTTGAAGGTAGACAAATTCAGACTGCAGATAAGGCAGACATTTTTAACAGTGAAGGTAATTAACCACTGGACCAATTTATTAAAGGTTACGGTGGACTGTCCAATCACTGGCAATTTTTTAACCAAGATTGGATGTTTTTCTAGGAATGATTTTCGGGAAGTTCTGTAGCCTGTGCTTTACAGGAGATCAGACTAGATTACTACAGGCCTCGGAGTCTATAAACACATATACAATGCAATCAACTTTTAAAAAACAAAAACAAACAGACAAAAACAAACCAGGTAGTTGTGTAGCCAGGAACAGAATTAAGCAATCAGCAAACTTGCAAAAGAGACTCAACTAGGATATAACTAAAGCTAGGAAGGAAGGAAATTTTGTGAAAATTGTGTCAAGCTTTTAAATTTTGAAATCACAATTAAATTTCAAAACATTTCAACCAGCTTTAGAAGTCGCTACAAGTTGGGAAAAATCTTGATCATGTCATCATTTGAAATGTTCCTTTGATAAAAACTATTTTTGCCATAATATGCACAAATTCACCAATTTCTCCCATTGTACCTTTGCATGAGTGCGTCTCCATGTTTTCACAGCTGATTAACCAGCCCATGATTTGCTAAGCAACCTCTATAATCCGCCGGTCCTGTTGATCCATTTTGTACTTGGCAAAATGCTACTAAGTGTTTTGGAATCTGCTTACTAGAAAAGCATAAAGCAGGATTATTTCAATTGAACTCTTGCATTCACCATGATGGGCTATATTTGCCTTTCTTCACTCCAACCTCCCTTGCATATCCCCAGCATCTTATTTTTACAAATATGCTTGTCTTCATTTACACATGTGTTTCAAGAAACACAGAGTCAAGCTAGTTTCAGTGAGTATTCACAGGTATTAACAGTTCACCTTCCAAAATGCTTGGATAGGTAAATGTTCATGACAATTCCTAGAAGGCTTCTTTAACTCTTAACTTCTCTTTTATGAACAATTTTATGTTCTCTTTGGAAATCAAAAAATCCAGATGATCCAACAATGGGTTTAATTTATTCCCCCAAAAATGTAGCAACAGGTTCTCCAGCCATTCACAGTACAATTCACTCTCCCACTAATGAGCTCATCTTGATTTTAATTGTTTACATAAAATCGTGTCATTTATTGTCTATTCTTTTTAACAAAAAGAAGTCACCACCTATCTCCAACAAAAAGGCTAGAGACACATGGTCATTCTTGTAGTGCAATGTTTTTTTCCAAGCATTTTTCAAGAAAATATCTTGTTTCATGGGTCTGGCACTTTGATACTACCTACTCTTGCATAATTTCATCCTTAGTAATACTAATCCTACATAGCAATCGTTCATTAATCTGTTTTCAATCCTCAGTTAGTAGTCAACCACAGTTTTTTGGGAAGGGATAAAGGAAGACAGCATCAGAGGAGAAGAGGCAGAGTTTATGGATCCTCCCCATGGTACTCACCTCTGCTGCTAAGTAGTGTCCAGTAGCAAGATGTTTGAACCGGAAAAGGCTATTCCAATATCCTGCACCACCTCGACAAGGGTCATGTTGCACCACCTAGAGAGAGAGAGGGGCCATATTCTGAATTTCAGTGGCTTGCCCCTCAGGTTAGTACTGTTGTATTTCACTTTCAGTCATGTAAGAACACAAGAACGGCCATACTGGGTCAGACCAAAGGTTCATCTAGCCTAGTATCCTGTCTTCCAACAGTGGCCAATGCCAGGTGCCCCAGAGGGAATTAACAGAACAGGTAATCATCAAGTGATCCATCTCCTGTTGCCCATTCCCAGCTTCTGGCTAACAGATTCTAGGGACACCATCACACATTGGCAGAATGTGACGGAGCTCAGAAAATAAAAAAAGATACCATTTACCAGTCAGGTATGGTGGCCACCACCAAGGATGCATCCCAAATGGGCATGTCCAACACAGCCACTGGTGCACACCTGGATTTTTAAAGTTCTACTTTCATGGCTATCTCCAAGTGGCTGGATTTGTTGGCTAACAAACAGACTATGGTTTGGCTAACAAACAGACTATGGTTTGGCTAACAAACCAACTATGGTTTTGTGCTCTATGTTGAGCCTCCTGAGAATGAAGACAAAGGGCTAATGGGATATATTCGCAGAAAGGTAGTAAAAGGAGGTTTTTTGGATGCTTGTATTGGGCTGAACCAGAAGGATTGAACAAACTTACTAAAAGTCAGGCAAGATTCTCTTGTTTTCCCTGATAGTCACTTTAGTCTCAAGAAAAAATAACAAACAGTAGAATTGTTTCAAACTTAACAGTGTTTTCCCAAAGAAGGGAATTTTCTAGAGCTCCGTATTAATGCTCACGCTCCTCCCAAGAAAAAGTATGGAACTAGGACTCTAGACAGGTTCCCAGCTGGAGCACAGCTGAAAGAATCTTTGAATTAAGTGGCTGCACTGCTGGGAAAAATAACTGTCCTCCACTCAAAGGGACTTGTAGTGTTCACACAGGCAGGCTGCATGTCATTTAAAGTTACATTTTAAAACAAAAAAATTATCGTAAGCATATGTATCTATTTCCAGAACCTAAGCATCTCAAAGTTTTGTTTGTTTTTTTAATAGGTGAAATGTTGGCCAAGACATTGAAGTCATCCTTCTCTCTCTCTCTTTTTAAAATTAAGACGCTAATGAGATGGTTTGATTCCACAGAGACAGAGACTAACAAACGGGTTTAATCTCCCATCAGAGGAGGTTATGTGTACCTATAGAATTCCACACTGGACATGGATGTGTTCAGCATATACAGCAAGGCAGTAGAAATAATTAGTACTTTGTTAGAATAGGAATGGTTGGTGAGCCTCTGTTTGTCAGAGGGTGGAGATGGATGGCAGAAGAGAGATCACTTCATCATTACCTGTTAGCTTCACTCCCTCTGGGGCACCTGGCATTGGCCACTGTCGGTAGGACAGGATACTGGGCTGGATGGACCTTTGGTCTGACCCAGTACGGCCATTCTTATGTTCTTATGAGTAAATAAGGCGTTTATTGACGCCTCTCTCATTCTTTTTTTCTACACTGCCAGCAACTGGTAGTTGGAAAGCACCTTGCTGCAGTGTTAAAAAGTCAAAACCATGTTTTTATATTGTAAAAAATATCCAGACATGCTAGTAAACAATGGCATTTTTTGGTCTTGAAACTTCAAAACCTGGAAAGAAGTCTTACTTAAAAAAAAAAAAAAAAAAAAAAAAAATCTTGTGGAGCAAGGTTTTAAATAAAAGCACCGATGGTTACAATAAAACCACTTGTACAGCCTCAGAGATGCTGTCCTTACCTCGACTTCCCACAGTGCTTTTGAACTAGTTGCAGAAGTGGCCGACTGTCTCCCCGTAGTTCTCAGGAAGACATGCTGCTTCTTTCTGTGCTCATCGCAAGTCAGAAACTTCTCCTGCTCCGCATGAAACAACCGTACCACATCTCCCTGTCAAAGCCAAGACAGAATGATCAACACGAACTAGACAATACAGACATCACACTATTAAAAAGCCAGCGGCAAGATGAGTTTCCAAACTTACCCCTTTTAAAATATCATCTTTGTTATCGCTCCATTTCATGAAAAGGACTATTTTCCAGCTCGTGTTGCAGTTCACCGAGTTGACCTAGAACAAAGACTAGTATCACTGGTCACACTAGAAGTATGATAAAACACTGCAAAGTGCTGCCCTTTTCTTTACAGTGGAAGGAGAATCTGAACAGTATACTGCAATCCCTGTTTATTACTGTATGAAATGAAACACCAATCCAGAAAGACTGTGGCCTGCACTCAACCCTGCGGTAAATCACAGTAACTATAGTTAACGTTAGTACCTAACTTGTTACGTGGATACCTTATCTGGCTATGTCAAGAATAGAGCTGGGTGACACTTTTCAGACAAATAATTTATTCTCCAAAAAAGGCAGTCTTGATTGATCCAAAACTATTCATAAATCTGACACCAATTAACCAAATAATTTTGACCAGGGAAAAAAAAAAAAGCCAGGCTAGAATCACAGAAACAAAAGAAGTGGATGTGGTTCCCCCTTGTAAACCTTTAGCCCACTGTCTAGGACACTTCCCAGGGATGTAGGAGACCCAGGTTCAAATTCTCACTCTGGAGCAGAGAATTGAACCTTAATCTCTCCTTTCCCAGTTGAGTGCTTTAACGACCAGACTATAGGCCAGTGGTCCCCAAACTTATCCTCTCGCATTCACCTCCCCCTTACCAGTAGTAGAATGTGGCCGTGCCCCTCCCCTCCCCCCCGAACCGGGAGCCAAGAGCAGGGGGACGTAGGCTGAGGGCAGGGGCCCAAGCCCGGAGCAGGGCTACAGCCAGGGCAGGGGCTGGGGGCAGAGTGAGGCTGGGTGGCACTACTTCCCTGTCCCCTCATGGGGGCTGGTCCAGGCCCCTTTGCACCTTGGGGGGGTGCCCCACAGTTTGGGGACCACTGCTATAGGCAATCTGTCCCCTTGAACTGTTCCATTCTACGTAAGTAGTAGTTATTTATTTGAGCAACTTCTTGAATTAGGGTCTCCCACATCCCAGGCAAGTGCCCTAACCATTCTCACTCTCTCTCTGACACAGTGACTAGTGAACCAGCTTCAACAGGAGAGATTGAGAGAGACCTGACCTGACCCAGAATACCCTGGCTTGGTGGTTCGGGCACTCCTGGGATGGGGAAGACCCAGGTTTGAATCTCTTCTCTGAACAGGGATTTGAACCCAGGTTTCTGCTCTCAACATTCTTTCAGATTGATTAAACAGGGTCATTTCACCAAAAACATTTCAGAATTTTCAGACTTAGTTTGACCGAAAACTTTTTTTTTTTTTTTTTTTTAATTTTTCAGAACTGCCACGAAACTGACAACAAAAAAACAAACCAGTTAGTTATTCACCTAGCTCCAGTCATGAGGATGGCAGATTTTGCAGAAAAAGTACATTTCACTTATCTCTGTTCTTACAGCCAAGCAGTTGGGCAGAACAGGCAACGCTCACGTCTTTGTTCCAGATAGCCTGTTATTTACCTAACAGACCTGCTCTTACCAATCCCCGCCCAGCTGTTTGCCCACTAGGAAGGAAGTGAGAAACCTTGTCTCCAGAGCTAGTAGTACTGCTACTTCACTAACAGGATGGGACAGCAATGCAGTATATGCTCTCCAGCATGGTAATTGGCAATTCCATAACATGCGTGCTCCTTAGTTTAGCTGAGAACGCCAAAGGTGTTTTTACACCAAATTTCTGTGTCACCACTGCACTAACAAGCCAAGCTTTTGATTTATTTTACACTTACCTCATTGCACCCAGGATTATCAACCAGTTGGTGACTACTGGCATGAAGGGGCTGGCCAGCATTAACAGGATTCAGGACCACCTTGTCTCCAATGACAACCTGAAGAGAAGTACTTTGCAATCAGATTCAGAAATGGTCCCCAGAGTTACCTTTTTCTGGGTATAAGCAATGAGGTTAGGCCATTTGCTTACAGTTTAGAGATGTTTCATGCAAAATAAAGGAAAGACACTGGTATCTTTAAAAAAAAAAAAAAAAAACCCACCTTGACAACTTCAGAAGAAAATGGATGTTTAAAACATTCAGAGTTATTTAAGGTTTAAAGACACCTACACAACTGGGCTGAGTGGCATATAAAGGAAAACTACAATTTCCACTGACTAAGTCTTTATCTTCCATACAGTTATTTCAGTGTCTAACATCTAACAATTAATTCCTAAAACCAAAAGTCATCAGAAAGATTCTCCTCCTCCATGAGGAGTTGATGGGTTCTAACCTACAATGTTTACTCTCAATTAATGAGGTCCAATCAAGTGTGGTAAGCTAAGTGCACTTTATCATGGAGGGTGAAGATCCCATGTATCCTATACTTTCCTTCCAAGGCAGTTTCTTATCCAAAGCCTCCCAATCTTCCTTGAAGACCTCACTCTTCCCACGCGCCCGCCCCCCCCCCAAATCCATAACAAAAATCTTAGGTGGGGGACTTGAATTCCCCTCAATACAGAGAAAGCAGAACATTAATTGAATTTATATGACGTTTCTTCTTTTTAAATTAACTGAACACAAACTACATTAATCTTCAAGGTACTATTCCTGTAATAATGAAATAAAAACAAGGACATTCAGTTAAGGCTGTATTACGTGTAGTGGTGGGATAACTATTATGTGTGGTGGTGCAGGGAGGGATAGCTCAGTGGTTTGAGCATTGGCCTGCTAAACCCAGGGTTGTGAGTTCAATCCCCCAGGGGGCCATCTAGGGATCTGGGGCAAAATCAGTACTTGGTCCTGCTAGTGAAGGCAGGGGGCTGAACTTTCAGGGCCCCTTTCAGTTCTATGAGATAGGTATATCTCCATATATTTATAGTGAAGTGAACAGTCTAGTCTACATGGATATGGATATGCTCTATTTCATGGAATCTACTCTGTTTAGGTGCCCTCTATCAGGTTGGACTAGACTGCACTGCACAGCATACTGAAGTCCTTGGCTTCTCTTGAGTTTAGGCTGATGAGGCATGCCAACGTCCATCATGGCTTTGTGAAGTAGAAAATCATTTACTTAGGATTATGGAATGACGACCACATTCATTCTTATGTATCCAACGTGGGAACACAATGGAGATCTCCAGAGATTAAAACCTAGGGTATTAACTCAGAATCAACCAACCTTCCACACCTCCCACAAGCAAGGCAACCATTTAGTCTAATTCTGATAAAATTCTTGATACAGAAATTCATAATGGAACCAGAAAGACTCATAACTACAGCACCATGAACCAGCATACTAATTATATTTGTTCTAAAGCTACTCAAATGACTTAACATTTCATGCCATTTTGAACTCGGTGGGGATTTAGAAGGCTACTGTATTTAGATTCCTTATTTCTTCCAATCTTAATCGTTCCTCATTTCCAAATCAGTAGTTACCATAGTGATTCTACTCCCACACTGTTCAGCACAGGAAAAGGGCTGTGGCCATTAATATTACACGTTATAAAAACCTGTGCATTTAATTAGTCAAAAGTAAGGAAGCAACTGATACAAGCTCTTTGTATTTTACACCAAATAATGCATCTTCTGCTGATGCTCATCTGCACTTACACTGTCTCCTATGGAACGCAATTTGTAGAAAGGCTGTATATAGAACCAGGAACCCTCGTTTCCAGCTTCATCCAGGGTCACCCTCATAGCATTCTTCTCTAGCAGAGCTGGAAGCCTCTTATTTACTGTCAAGTATTTGTTACTTTTTAAGTGCAGCAGCTAGAACAAAAATTACAATTTGTTTCTGTAAAGGCAGACATATGTTTCCTTTGATAAACACTGACTAAAGACTATATAACAGTCTGCGAGTCTGATCATAATACATGGAAATTAACTTCAGATGCTAAGATTGAATAGTTATGCTGTCCATAACAAATCCAGAGACAATTGGACTTCTTGTTTTGAATACACTTTTTAGTAGGCTTTAGACTGGTTCATGGCACTGAACAGCTTCCATTTGCGTAAATGTCCATATCACACTAATGATAGACAACAGAGAACTGCCTTTGCCAATTATGCTCTGTGTTTCAGCAGTCAGATACCAAGGACCATGAGATATTGGTGACAAAACTGTTTTCCTTCATGGGGATGGGTGAGGCTTCTCTCAAATGGCTGTGCTCATTCTGAGATGGGAGACTACTGAGGTTAACTATGAACAATTCTTTTTCTCCCCATGAGGTGCCGTTTTATTCTTTTGTTTCAATATGCCATGAGACATCATATATAAACTTCAATGCACTGGTGATACATATCTATAGGATATAATGGACCATCTCGTAGTAGCCCCATTGTCTAGCTTACATGTTGATTTCGATTAAACGTAGCAGAGTTGAATCTTAACAAAAGCAAGACAATGCTTTTAGCTTTGGATGTTTGGAAGCCTTTTGCTGCCTGTTGGCCCATTATTCACATAAGACATCTACCACTGGGAAGGCTCCTACAGAACTGGGGTATTCCTCATAATTAGGCTGGGCAGAATTTGATTTTTATTTTTTTTTTTTAAATACATTTCAATGGATAATAGCAATGTTTATTTTTAAGCATTTTCTTTTATTTTTATCTATTTAAATTTTCACAGTGGGGGAAACTACAGGGCAGGTCAGACAATAATTGTTTAATGACAGCAGACACTGAGATTCAAAGAATGAAAGCTTTACAACCGTTAAAGTTGTCAACATCACAGGTCAAAGCATACAAAATTAATCGCCTTAAATCAAATTTGAATAAGTTCTCTAGCAGCATTTTTCTTACTTTGCCTATCTGTACATTTCAATTATTATCGATGGAAATACATTTTGGTTGGTTTGGGTGTGTATGGTGAAGCCAATGTTTACCAACATTTACGGATACAAATCTAATCCTTCCTCACAACTACTCTCGGTATGGAGCATTGACTGGTTAGAAATGCTTATTGCAATCTCTTGTTCACCTGAAAAACTGACAGATAGGCCCTCTCTCAGATGAGGACATTGCCACAGACTTTCATCATTCTAATGTTACACTTAGGCTAGATTATTGTAGTGAATTCTTTAAAAGACTTGTCTTGAAGTTGTTCCCAATGCTGTAATAGCTGCAGAACAGGACTGCTTGCCTTCTCATTACAAGAGGGGAGAGAGGAACCCTGTTACCATCAGCCAGAGTAGGATTGCAGGGAGCAAAGGTATGGTCAGAGGATACAATTCAAAGTATTTGTTTAGAAAGCCGTAGATCCAAATGCTTACAGTTCTCTTGCTCTACACCTCCACCTGGCAGTTGTGATCAGATGAAGTGGATCTGCTTTCAGTCCCCAGAAGAGATCAGAGAACCCTGAGTTGTTGAATGCTCTACCAGTGGTGGTCCTAAGTCCCTCACTGGTTGCATTTAAGGCATGACAAGGCTTGTCCTTGATTATTATTACAACACTTCCCCAGCATCTTATTCTTGGTGTTTGCGACTCATCACTATTCTTTGCATTCGCTGGGAATCCATCTTCATCAAGTGGGGGTGACTTGCCTGAGGTCTGCTGCACCAAATCCCTGTTCAGGGTGGACTATCGTTGCATTGGTGGGTTGAGTATTTTGGTTCTTCTGTTTTGCACTGGGTTTACTATATGGTGCTGTACAGCATTTGGGGGATAAAGTGAGGATAAAATGAAAGCAGTTCTACAGAATTGTACACCACTGTGTATTTGCCATCTACCACATGGCCAGGTCAAGGCCAGACAAATGAATGAAGGGTATTCTAGTTTAAAGCATTCAGATGGTGCTCTTAAAAAGGCAACTTTCATAGCAAGATAAAAATGCCTCCATTTTAGAATCTCTCACAGCACACAAAACCATAAATGTAGTTCTTTCTTCAGAGTACCATGCTTCTGGATAACCCTGTCATGGCTTGCAAGACAACACACTCAGATACCGGAATTCCACTATTTTGAAGTATAATTGTACCTTGGTGGTTCAAGTAAAACCCTACAAAGCTATGTCTTACAGAGTAGACAGCGTGAACAGGGCCACCGCATACCTGGATAACATTGCCATACTGGATAACCGTTCCCAGCAGTTTCCTGTTTTCAGTCTCATTCTGTTTCTTCTCCAAATCTGCTGCATGCTGAAATTTAAGAAGGAAATTGTGGAGATAGAAAGTGTTGTTATAAACCAACAGTGCTGGCAATTACTTACTGTAATAAAACATCAAGGTACTTCATACAGTTGGAACAAATGTAACCATTTGAAGCTGAGGATCAGATTTCATCCTTTCCAATTTTCAGGAAGGAAAATGATTGAATCTGTACTATTTGAACTATACTGAAGTGAAGCAGCAACTCTGAGGAGTCAATGTTTTAACTTCAAACTGACTGAAGCTTTCTGAATAAAACATGAGATGAAAAGTTTCCAAAGGAAACTGAGCCATGAGAAAATAGGTAAAAAGGAAAGATGGAAAAGAGGGGGATTCAAGCTGGCAATCCAATCTTCCACCTGCTCAACTTTAATATAAAATAAAGGATGAGGACTAAAGAACTGCAGGTTTCGTCCCCATGTCTCTAATCAGGCAGTTTCCAAAAACTTAGATTTTACTTTGCCAAGACAAATCTCCCTCTTCACTCCTCATCCATTAAACCTTTTCATGGTGACCATAGTCATCCTATTCATTCGATAGGCTTCTCTAGACACTTACATACAGCACTGGAAGAAGGGACTGTCTAGTTCTAAACTTCCCAATAAGGGAAAGTTCAGAGTTCATAAAAGTAAGAGATAGGATAGTACTTTCTAGAATCAGGCACAGCACAAAAAACTTCCCTAGACATGCTCTGCTGCAATGCCTTTCAATTTCAACCTGCTGTATCCATAATTATCTAATCCTGGGTCTCTCTTTACCAGACAGACATTTCAACCACATGGAAGCATCCACAAGAAGATATGAGGAAACCAAACCTGATTTATAACCTAATGCTACCACCCTGTGAAAGCCCTAGTTTGTTACTCTACCGTATTGCTTTCCTCTTGATTTTCATTTTATTTTCAGAGTTGTTTCATGTTGTTTTCAAGACGCTTTGTTTTGTAAAGGTGTACTGGTTCACCTTACACCAAGACCAGAGAAAATACAGATTATAGGGAAGAATTCATTTAAAATTGGATGTCAGAGGATGATTTTAAATGAGGTATCATGCATTTAGAAAGTCTATGCATCAACTATTTTAGTTCTCAAAACTTCTGCAACCACCCTAGAACTCACTTGTGCTCAGTTACCTGTAGGCAATGCAATGGGAGACAATAGGCTTCAGCGTATCAAAGAGCAACAGTGAGCCATGTGTTGGTAGAAAATAATTTTGCTTCTTTATAACTCCATGTATCTTAAGTCATTTCTGTTAGAAGATATGCTGAGTAGGACAACTGGCTTTCTCCATGAGCATCTCAAGTGTAACTGTACATTTCAGTACAAACAATATGATGCAGGACAATTTAAAATGCTTAAAGATCTAACATTGGGACTGCTAGATTTCAGATTATTCTACAGTGGAAAGGTTTCTTGAAATCGGATATTAACTTTGGGCCCAATTCCACAAGGCCCTGAGAGCCCTCTACTCCCCAGGACATCAATGGAAGTGGAAGACATGTATCATGCAGAATTGGTCCCTACATTTACATTAATAGAGCAAAGGGATCCATTGCATATAGGTACAAGTGAAGAAACAAGTTAAGTTCAAGTATATTCCAAAAGCTTAAAGTGAACAGACAACACTGCATATGTCAACACACTGGAAAGAACAAATTTTATTTACTGACCACTAGATGTCAGCTTTTCAAATAGCACTGATGTTTGATTCCAATCAAAGTCAAGTGTCCCAGATTTCTAAATCCCTTAAATGGTATTAACTTAAAATAACCTGACCTCAGCATTGGGTTCTCCAGAGTAGTCGATAATAAATTCCAACAGTGGACAAATACAAGCCAAAAATGGCAAGTGATTAAGTATAAATCATGGGTCACTAATCATGGTCATTAAAGATGACCATGAACTGATCAAAAAACAGAGTAGAAAATGGAAGGCAGCAGTTGAACATAGATATTTTTTGCCCTGCAACAATATTAGGACAATAGAATTGTTCCAGTATCTTCTGTGCTTTCATTACATGTTTAAATTGACACAAGTGCCCATGAGTTTCATACAGTCGGGAGCGAACTAAGTTGTGGACTATGAATCACACGCGCGCACAGGACCAAATTCTACCCTTCAGTGAAATTGAGTGGGTTTAAAAGATGACAATTTTGCACACGCCCTGTACTTTACCCAGCAAGTAATGGTGATTCAAAATGAGCCATTAAATCTTTCTTCATTTATACTGGAATAGTTAAATTTGGCTATTTACTGTGTAAATGTTTCTTCACTGTGATTTATCATTGAGAGACTACCCCGGTTCACTTGACAGGGGAATTGAGACTGACCACAACGGGACTTTGGCCTGTTTCAAAAGAATAGAATCAGGGCTTAAGTATCTGAATTGATTATATTAAAGAAAGAAAATCAATTATGGCACAAAAGTGACAGCCCACAGTTACCTAGCACCATTGCAAGGATTTTTCTCTCCCTCTACACTACTGACAGTTTAGGACATATCATCTATTTGTTTACTTTGTGGGCTTTAGAAAAATAATCAGCAGCATTTGTTACTTTATACTTACAGCTGACTTCTACTCTTGTGATTATTTAGTTTGGGAGTGGGGTGGGATACTTGTAAAGTATTAACTCTACAAACAACTTTACAAGCATAAAGTTAAAATCATAGCTTTAAGAAAAAATTGAGGCAAACACTTGGTCTTTGTGCAACAAAGGAGTAGGGCCAACACATGGCTTTCTGCAAGTGATATTTTCCTACAGGGGTGCTTTATAGTTTAGAGTACTGTAGGCTTAACACGGGCTTTGACAGACTAAAAATATTTGGACTTGTAATTTTAACGTGAAGTGCTCCAGCCATATAATTTTAAGGTAAATATAGTTTATTTAGCACTAAAGCGGATGCTGTCAACATACAAGTAGTTAAATTACTCAAAGCAATTTCTTAGAAATTTAAAACTGAAAACTGTTCTTTTACCAGGTTTTAACCGCTGAATACACGTGCAAGCTTGTTTCAGTAAGGGCAGCCATCACAGATAATTAAATTAGATAAAAGTTTGAAAACGCATATGGGAGATGAAATCTGGGGCCTAACAACACAGGGGACTGGATCTCATTAATCTTCTGTAGCAATACCCACATGAGCAGTCCCACTCAACTTAATGGGCCAGATCCTCGGGTGGTGTACGTTACCATAGCTCCATTGACTTCACTGCAGCCTACCAACATTAATACTTACATGTAGTTTATTGAGTAGCACTGCATCTGTAGTGCTGTTAGCTCCTGGTTTTGCTGCTTTCCAGAACTGCTTCTGCGCAGAGTACCGGTTCATAGGGCATAGCTTAAACAGGCAATCTACAAAAATATAGGAAATAGAGAGACTGCTTTAGCCATTCAGAATTATCCATTTTTTCCCCTTTATCTTTTAATATTGTCCAAACATTTCAGCTACAGGGAAAGGTTTACAAAACAGATTCCAGGAAAGCTCTAAATCTCAGACTGCGATGCTTTTTTGGGTGACAGCAATGTTGCCCCATGAATGGTTTAAAAAATAAAAAATAAAAATGGTGCTGCCAGACTTGTAAAGCAAGACAGAGAAAGCTGAAACTTAACCAATTCCTGCCACTAATGCTACCATGCGAAAAGGGGAATTTCAGTCAGTGGTTCAGCTAGGTAAAATTTCTCAAGCTTTTCCAATGCAAATAGGCAGACAAGTCTTCAGAATCAACATATTTAAACATTCACAATAATAACACCTCCTCTCCGTAACAGGACTTTTGATCTTGGATCAAAAAATGCTTTCCAACGGTGGATAAGTTTCATTATCCATACTGCACAGCTCGGGCAACTGAAGCAAAAAGACAAGTAAAGTGACATTTCCAAGGTCACACAGCACGTCAGCAGTAGAGCTAAGTAGACTCGGTCCCCTGCCTTGTCTTCTTGACCACGGCATGGAAAAAAGTGTGTCAGTCTAGATATTCCAAGTGTAACATTCCTAGTGAAGCACTGGTACCTGGGCACCAAAACAAGAAACTTGCGGATCATACAGGAGAAGTATCTTTTACTAATTTCCTAGACACTGTTTAGAAAACATTTTGCCTTGCAAAAACTGGGTTTGACAGCTGATTAGCCATGTTACAAATAAGTTTCTATATTAATGAGATGCTAACTGATCAGTAAATGAACTAAATTAGCTGCACTTTTTTCTCGTCAGTTGCTTAGCAACTGACAACGCAGAAATTAAATTAAGCTATTCAGATTTAGTGCCTGGAGTAAAGTAACAGAAGTTTAATAGCCAAATGCAAAGACAGGTGTTCCGGGCATCTCTTTGACAATTATGTGGAAATAAAATTTGAGGCTGCTAGTTATATAATGATTTTAAAGGAAACCATTGTATTCATACAGAAGAGTAATAGAATTGGAAAGCTAGATAGTTAAGGGAATACCCATCTTAGAGTCTATTCTGTAGACTGTAGAGTCTATTTCCACAGGGAAACCTAATGGAATATGTGAGCTAATCCCCTGGAGAAAGAAGATAAACCAACTGCAAGTTTAGTCATTTAACTTCATTTGAGATCTTTTATAGCCACTGCAGATACGACACCTGGATGAAATTAATAGGAAACTTCAAGAAACACAGAGAACTAGTAGCACAAGTGGAGGGCAACACAATGAACCCAATTTTCAGAACTAGGCTGGAACAAGGTACACACTAGGTGGCCAAATGGTGGTTCATTAGAATAAGAAATGAAGTAGAGTCATATTGAGCTAATTTGGGGATATGCGCTGATATGGGCACTAGAAAGGACTCAAGTACATCAATTCATAGGGCCACTTAACTAGTGATTCATAGCCTTCAGATGCATAACAAATGTGAGAAATGCAGTGTGCCCTAAGCTTTCAAGTTATGTTCTTTCCCAGAGAGTTGCATTTTTAATTTACATTAAAATGATTCATGGAGATTGACAGCAGAGAACAGGATTTAAAAGCCATTTTTAGTTGAAAGTACCAACTTACACTATGCATTGTAAGCAACACACCTGTAATAAGAATTTCTATTTCTGCTTAAGCCACCAGTTCACACAGTGCCAGCAATTAACATACAGCATTGCACAGCAGAATTAATCACACACTGTCTTTAGTCACAGAGTAAGTGCATTTCCGAAGCCAGAAGGGTTGTATTTTGAAGTCAAGCTGAACTTTAAAATGGATGTCAGCAAAATAAATCCCTCGGTAGTGTTTTCTTTTTCTTAAAAGAAACATTTGACCTTGACCACTGAAATAGAAACACATGATGCAATAGAGGGAAAAATAATGCAAAATATGCCCACATTCTGTCTCTATTTAAAAAGCTAGAAATCTAAAGCAAACATTAAAAGCACTTGACCCTCCTCTTTGAATATTTGTTTTGTGAAATCTAATTCTTAAGTGCTTGAGGTAAACATAGCCTTATTTGCCGACCACCAGACAAATACAAAATCATTCTAATATGGATGTATTTTATCCAGGGATTACACCCTGACCTGAATGGATTTTACGGCACTGGGATCTCTAAACTGCATGAGCCTATGAACCTTGAAATTTTATATTTATCTATGTCCTAACTGTCTATCAGTCATGGCTAACAGTACAGAAGAGCAGTTATGATTGTGGCAGTATTCAACACAATGCAATCCATTACAGTACAAGTGTTTGTGGAACATAAAGATCTCAAAACACTTGTCAAACAAGAATTAAAAACCTCAACACTCCTGAAAGGCAGACAATTATATCCATTTTAAAGGTCCACAAATAGAGGCACAAAGAGGCTCCGTCTACACTATGAGCTAGGGGTAGGATTCCCAGCTCATGTAGATATATCCACACTATTTCTCATCTGAGCTAGCATGCTAAAAACAGTAGGGTAGCCATAGTAGCATGGGCAGTGGTGGTACGATGCAAGCCACCCTGAGTAAAAACCCACTTGAAGCCTATGGTACATACTCAGAGCTGATAGCAGTGGCAGGTGCTACCTATGCTGCCATGGCTACACCACTATTTTTAGCATGCAGGCTCACATCAAAGCTAACATGAGTATGCCTATGCAAGCTAGGAATCACACCCCAGCTCCAGATGTTGACATAGCCTGAGTTATTGGCAGAAGTCAAAACAGAATCCTTAGCGGAAGTTCCCAGTTTCCTGCCACAGAAAGCCCTCTTTCCCCTTGGATAAATCTTTATCATACTTTGAGTCATTCTGGGGGGGGGGGGGGGAGAGGGGGGGAATCTAAGCAACCGAACCTGTTACAGTTTTCTGTGCTGGTGACTAAAACAAAGAGATTGTAATTGACTCAGTGGAAGGGGAGACACTAATTAAGAGGTTGAAGCAGCAAGATTATAGTTTTCCAGGGACTGAGGGTGGAAATTCTCCATATCCAAAAATTCCTTCACAGAGGATACCAATACTGCAAGGGCAATGGGTGAGAGAGTTTTGCATTGTTGCACTCTCTGGTGATGCTTTCCCCCACATTTAGCAATGTCCCCAAAAGATATCATGACCATTCCCAGATATTGACTTCCTCTCACTAGATTACTCTGCTGGCCTTGGTGATAAATATAAATACACACCAAAATTACATTAAAAGAGCAATAAGGTTACAAAATCAAGCACTCAAAAGTTAGGAAATGCCAGAATTAAGGTTTCAGCGTAGCAGCCGTGTTAGTCTGTATCCGCAAAAAGAACAGGAGTACTTGTGGCACCTTAGAGACTAAGGGTATGTCTACACTACGAGAGTAGTTCGATTTTACTTAAATCGAATATGTGGAATCGATATTGCAAAGTCGAACGTGTGTGTCCACACTAAGGACAGTAATTCGACTTTGTGAGTCCACACTAACGGGGAAAGCGTCGACACAGGAAGCGGTGCACTGTGGGCAGCTATCCCACAGTTCCCGCAGTCCCCGCTGCCCATTGGAATTCTGGGTCGAGCCGCCAATGCCTTCTGGGTAAAAAAATGTGTCGAGGGTGCTTTTGGGTAACTGTCGTCATCCGTCCGTCACTACCGCCCTCCCTCCCTGAAAGCGCCGGCGGGAAATCAGTTCGCGCACTTTTCTGGTCAGTGACAGCGCGGACGCCACAGCACTGCGAGCATGGAGCCCGCTGCGACCATCGCTGCAGTTGTGGCCGTTGTCAACACCTCGCAGCTTATCATCCACCTTTCCCAGAGGCATATGCAGAGAAATCAGGCGAGGAGTCTACGGCACCGTGGTGAGGACCTGAAGTCTGAGAGTAGCACAGACCTGTCAGAAAGCACGGGACCCAGCGCCGAGGACATCACTGTGGCAATGGGTCATGTTGATGTTGTGGAACGGCGATTCTGGGCCCGGGAAACAAGCACGGACTGGTGGGACCGCATAGTGCTGCAGGTCTGGGATGAATCACAGTGGCTGCGAAACTTTCGCATGCGGAAGGGGACTTTAATGGAACTTTGTGAGTTGCTGTCCCCTGCCCTGAAGCGCAATGACACCCGGATGCAAGCAGCCCTGACTGTCCAGAAGCGAGTAGCCATAACCCTCTGGAAGCTTGCAACGCCATACAGCTACCGGTCAGTCGCGAACCACTTTGGCGTGGGCAAATCTACCGTGGGGGTTGTTGTGATGCAAGTAGCCAACGCAATCGTTGAGGTACTGCTCTCAAAGGTAGTGACCCTGGGAAACGCGCAGGTCATCATAGATGGCTTCGCCGAGATGGGATTCCCAAACTGCGGTGGGGCTATAGATGGAACTCACATCCCTATCCTGGGACCGGACCACCAGGCCAGCCAGTACATCAACCAAAAGGGCTACTTTTCAATAGTGCTGCAAGCACTGGTGGACCATAGGGGACGTTTTACAAACATCAACGTCGGATGGCCGGGCAAGGTTCATGACGCTCGTGTTTTCAGGAACTCAGGTCTGTTTAGACGGCTGCAGGAAGGTATTTACTTCCCGGACCACAAAATAACTCTTGGGGATGTGGAGATGCCTATAGTCATCCTCGGGAACCCAGCCTACCCGCTAATGCCCTGGCTCATGAAGCCCTATACTGGCGCCCTGGACACTGAAAAAGAACTCTTCAACTACCGGCTGAGCAAGTGCAGAATGGTGGTGGAGTGTGCTTTTGGCCGTCTCAAGGGGAGATGGAGAAGCTTACTGACTCGCTGTGATCTCAGCGAAACCAATATCCCCATTGTTATTGCAGCTTGCTGTGTGCTCCACAATCTCTGTGAGAGCAAGGGGGAGACCTTTATGGCGGGGTGGGAGGTTGAGGCAAATAGCCTGGCTGCTGATTACGCCCAGCCAGACAGCCGGGCGATTAGAAGAGCCCAGCGGGATGCGCTGTGCATCCGGGAGGCTTTGAAAGCTAGGTTCCTGAGTGAGCAGGGTAACCTGTGACTTTTCAGTTTGTGTACAGAGAAGCTGAACCTGCCCCCATTTCTTTACCCACTAAATGTTCAGTATCCTCTCCAGTTACATACCCCGTTCTCCCCCTTACAACCCACGTTTAAAAATAAAATCACTTGAATTTTGTTAATTAACACCGTTTTCTTTATTACTGTTTTCGTGGGAAAGTGTTGAAACTGGGACGCAGACTGGTGGGGAGCGGGTGTAGTGTAGTGATGCAAATGACGCTTCTAAACTCCAGGAATGACAGGCTCCGCAGTGGTGGACTGGTGGTTTCAACGGAGCCTGCCACCCCTCCTGTTCGGGACTCTGTGTGTGGGGGGGCTATGTGACTTTGTGGCAGGGGGAGGACGGTTACAGATCCCCTGCTGCGTGGCTCTGTGATCCAGGATAAGGACCGCTGCATAAGATCAGTAACTGCCCTCCCCCGCCACAAAGTCACAGAGCACCCCCCACCCACCACAGAACACTAAAACCACCTCCCAGACTGACCAGGGTAACTAGTGACTGCAATGTGTGTGTGCCCTGCTGCTGAACCTGCCCCCGCCTCTGTACCCTGGTAAAGAGGACTGTCCTGTCCAATTACCAACCCCCTTCCCCCCCTTCAGACAGACTCTCCTCTAAAAGAACATGATGGAAACAGTAATTAACAGAAACGTATTTTTTATTAGCAACTACACATGAAACTGGGGGGTGAAACTTGGACGGGGGCTTGGGTGAGGCGGGAAGGAAAGGACTTGTCAAATTTTGGGGAATGAGAGCCTTCTAGTAGTAGAGCAGTCTGCAGGGGTGGAGTGAGAGTTTTCACGGACTCTGCCGCCCCTCCTTCTTTGGACTTTGGGTGAGGGGGGTATGGGACTTGGTGGCGGGGGAGAGCGGTTACAGATAGACTGCAGCGGGGCTCTGTCCTCCTGCCTCCGGTCCTGCAGAACATCCACAAGGCGCCGGAGCGTGTCCGTTTGCTCCCTCAGTAGTCCAAGCAGCGTTTGAGTCGCCTGCTGGTCTTCCTGCCGCCACCTCTCCTCCCATTCCATGTGTGATCGGTGCATTTGGGACAAGTTCTCCCTCCACTGGGTCTGCTGGGCTGCCTGGGCTCGGGAGCAGCCCATAAGTTCCGAGAACATGTCCTCCCGTGTCTTCTTCTTCCTACGCCTAATCTGCGCTAGCCTCTGGGAGTGTGATGCCAGGCTGGGTTGGGAGACAGTCGCAGCTGTGGGAATGGGAAAAGGAGTGAATTCCTCAGAAAGATAAATTTCGTTGTGAACAAAGAACATAGTCTTTCTCTGTGAACAAGACCATGCACAGCACCTATCACATGCGCACTCAGGACAAGGTCGAATTTTCGGCCTTTGCATTCAGTGCCTGGGGTCTTGCAGTGCACATCAGAAAAGCGGGGCAGGACACCGGAATTTGTGTAGCAGGCCGACATGATAAGCCGTAGACTTGTGGCTGCTTAAAACTTTAATAGTAGCACTGGCCTCCTTTCACACTGAAAGCAATGCCAGTCCCTGCTGCCAGCAATCCGGCAAGCATGAACTCTGCCCCTGTCCCACCCCCTCGTGGCTGTCCCAGGGAAAGATCCCTGTATGCTGCCCCTCTCCCGCCTCCACCGTGTGGCTGTAAACCGCCGGTTACAGTTCTGTAAAGGAACAGGCAAGCAGTCCCAATACTAACATTCCCCTACCTAATTCAAAGCAGGTCACCATGAGCAACATCACTCTGATGAGGATTTCAGAGACGGAGAAAGAAAGGATGCTTCGGGAAAGCCTGCAAAGACCAGGGCCGTATGCCGCCATGCTCTGCAGGGCAATGATCCTGGAGTACTTGCTTGTCTCCTGGCGCGGAAACGTTTGCTACTACGGAGGACCCAATAAGGCCGCTCTCCCCAGGAACCTGATGCAAAGGCTTTCCAATTACCTCCAGGAGAGCTTCGTGGAGATGTCCATGGAGGATTTCTGCTCTATCCCCGGACATATAGACAGGATTTTACTGTAGCTGCACTGGCAGGGACTAAACAGTAGAGCGGCTTGGGCAGAACAATCATGCTAAACCGGACATTGTTAGATTTTTTTTAGTAGTTGCACTGCCAGGGACTGAACCGTTAAGCGCCTAGGGCAAAGTAATCATGCAAAACCCATTGTTAATATTGTTAATATTCCTGTTCTGTAAAAAATAAATGTTTAAATGTTTTAAACACTTACTGACTGATCCTTCCCCTGATTCAGTGTCCGGGTTAACGGCTGGGGATGGTTGGTAGGGGATCTCTGTAAGGGTGATGAAGAGATCCTGGCTGTCGGGGAAATCAGCCTTGTAAGCGCTGTCGACTGCCTCATCCTCCTCATCTTCTTCCTCATCTTCCCCGTCCGCGGAAGCGGCCGTCGACAATATCCCATCCTCAGAGTCCATGGTCAGTGGTGGGGTAGTGGTGGCGGCCGCACCTAGGATGGAATGCAGTGCCTCGTAGAAACGGGATGTCTGGGGCTGGGATCCGGAGCGTCCGTTTGCCTCTTTGGTCTTCTGGTAGCCTTGTCTCAGCTCCTTGATTTTCACGCGGCACTGCGTTGCATCCCGGCTGTATCCTCTCTCTGCCATGGCTTTAGAGATCTTCTCGTAGATCTTTGCATTCCATCTTTTGGAGCGCAGCTCGGAAAGCACGGACTCATCGCCCCACACAGCGATCAGATCCAACACTTCCCGATCAGTCCATGCTGGGGCCCTCTTTCTATTCTGAGATTGCACGGCCATCTCTGCTGGAGAGCTCTGCATCGTTGCCAGTGCTGCTGAGCTCGCCACGATGTCCAAACAGGAAATGAGATTCAAACTGCCCAGACAGGAAAAGGAATTCAAATTTTCCCGGGGCTTTTCCTGTATGGCTGGTCAAAGCATCCGAGCTCGGACTGCTGTCCAGAGCGTCAACAGAGTGGTGCACTGTGGGATAGCTCCCGGAGCTATTAGCGTCGATTTCCATCCACACCTAGCCTAATTCGACATGGCCATGTCGAATTTAGCGCTACTCCCCTCGTTGGGGAGGAGTACAGAAGTCGAATTTAAGAGACCTCTATGTCGAACTAAATAGCTTCGTGGTGTGGACGGGTGCAGAGTTAATTCGATGTAACGGCGCTAAATTCGACATAAACTCCTAGTGTAGACCAGGCCTAACAAATTTATTTGAGCATAAGCTTTTGTGGGCTACAGCCCACTTCATCCGAAGAAGTGGGCTGTAGCCCACGAAAGCTTATACTCAAATAAATTTGTTAGTCTCTAAGGTGCCACAAGTACTCCTGTTCTTTTTGCCAGAATTAAGATCACCTGTGCAACCTTAATTCACCTCTCCCCTTTGTTCATATGCATCACAATAGTTTTAATTACATGACCACATTCTATTTTTTCCCCCACAGGAGCCCTGCCTCATTCAGTGCTCAGAAAGGATAGCACTTATTTAATGAGCAGCTATTCAGTATTTTGTTTTCTCCTTGTTTAATTTGTTGCTAAAATTTTAGGCATATTAATCCATGTCCGCTCTGAAAACAGAATTATTAATTTCCTAATGGGCCTTTCAGTAGCACTCCCAGTACCTGAGTTCTTTCCAAATATGTATTTATTTTCACATCATCATCTTCATTTTATACATGTGGAAAGGAGGCACAGAGAGATTAAGGTAAAAACTATTCACTAAATTTGGGTGTCCAATCTGAACTGCCTAGGATCTGATTTTTCAGAGTGAATACTCAGCATTATATAGCACTTTATATGTTCAGAGCTCCCATTGATTTCAGTTGCAGTTGTGAGCGTTCAGCACTTCTGCAAATCAGGCTCTAGCGTCTCAAGTCAGACACTCAGAAAATGAGGACCGTACAATTTGCAACTACCTCTGAAACAACTGATTTAAGCAACCCGACTAGCATCACCCAACAACTGTTTGTCAGCAGCAAGGATAGAATCCAGTTCCCCAGGACAGCATTCAACTGTCTTAACCAGGAGACCATCCTTTTCTCTTCCTGCAATCCCCTACTTCATTCACTACACACGTTCCAAGGAGACCCTAATGCACATCTAAATAGAGTGCATCAGGTTGCAGCCCCTCCTCCAGCACCTCTTACTGAGGTCCTGGCTGATTTTTTCCCACACCTCCTGATCCTGGCAGACTCTATCCCTGGCCCCACAGAGTTGCAGGCCCTCCTTGTCAACCTCCTTCTGGCAATGAGCAGATGGCCATCCATCATACCAAGAGGAAGAAGTTAGACTGGGGGTGGAGGGGTACTCTGCGACTGTGGGGCCTATTTCTATTCCCTTGTTCAGTCACATCTCCAAGTGAAGTTCCGCTGGGTGGTGTCCACTGACCCCCTTAGACGCCTTCGATGAACAGTGGACGCAGTCAGTGGTTCTCTGCTCCATGTGCCCTTCTCGTTACCTCATTTTCACCATAAGACCTTCACTCCCATCCCCGTTTTTTCATTTGTTGTCCCCTGCTATTACTTGTGGCCTAGATTCACTGCCCCACTCCTTTGGTTGAGAGGAAGGGCCTTTAGCTATGAGCAGGCTTAGGCCCATCATCTCCTGGAACCACAATAGGTACACACCTCCCAAATGCAGCAACAAATGAGGGAACGGTCCTACAGACCACAACAGTCTCCTTCAATACTTAACCCTGACTTATCCCAAGAGTAGGTCCATCCTATGTACTGAGTAAGGCAAGGGTCCTATGGGAAAAAAATAATATGTGATCATGTAATTAGAGACTGTCTTAACGTATATGCACAAAGAGACCAAAGTAAGGTTGCACAGGCAACATTAATTCTGGCATTTCCGAACTTCTGAGTGCTTGACTTTGAGCCTTAATAATATTCTTTAAAACAGAGGAATTTTTTTGCACCTAGGGTTTTGAAAAAGCAAATGAAAACATAAATTCAATCATATGACATCATACTGCCACCCAAATGGCTCATCAGCAACGTTGGAACCTTGGATCCATGATGTAGACCTCATCCACTTGAGCTAGGGTTGCCAATTGTCTAATCACACAAACCCAAACGCGCTTGCCCCCACCCACTGCCCCGAGGCCCCACCCCCTCCCTCCATCCCCCCTCCCTCCGTCGCTTGCTCTCCCCATCTTCACTCAATTTCACCGGGCTGGGGTAGGGGTGCGGGAGGGAATGAGGTCTCTGGAAGGAAGTTTGGGTGCAGGAGGGGGATCTGGGCTGGGGTAGGGGTGCAGGAGAGGGTGCAGGATGTAGGCTCCGGCCGGGGGGCGCGTACCTCGGGCGGCGGCACTGCGGGGCTAAGGCAGGCTCCCTGCCTGCCCTGGCCCTGTGCTGCTCCCATAAGCGGCCAGCACATCCCTGCGGGGAGCAGGGGGTCTCCGCGCGCTGCCCGTGCCTACAAGCGCCGCCCTTGCAGCTCCCATTGGCCGCAGTTCCCGGCCAATGGGAGCTGCGGAGTCGGCGCTGGGGGCGGGGGCAGCGCGCAAAGACTTCTTTTAATTTTAGTAACTCTCTATAATAGGAGTTCAATTGATTTTTATCAAGAAATGAGGAAACAGCTATGTTGGTATGAAATGCTCAGCAATTCTGTAGCTGACTTACTCAAGTATTTCATATTTCATAGATTTCCTGTTTGAAAGGCTTTTGATATATATAATTTTTTTTTTTTTTTTTTTTTGAGGGGGAGGAATAGTTTTTAGTTGCAGTAGTTTTTGGAGGGTATCCATCGGTACATAAAGGATCTTATGAAACACTTTCCTTTTGCCTTGGTCAAACTGTTCTGGGTGCTCTACTTCAAAATAATCAAGCAAACAATTAACAAAAATAATTGTTTTTATTTTAAAAAACAGGGGCCGCAGGGACGTGCCGTCTGCTTTTGGGAGCGGCATGGATCCAGGGCAGGCAGTGAAGGACCAGTCAGGCTTTAGTGCCAGTGGGCCCAAATGGCACCGATTCTGCTCCCCTGGGTTTCAGTCCATGTCCCTTCCATGAAGATTATGGAAATATTTTAGTTTGGCCCAGGCTGGGTATATATTGACCCAGGCTGGGTATATATTTACTATCTCCCTCACCATTTTTGCAAATGGCCACAACTACTTTAGGCTTTTAAGGGGCCATCTCTACATATTTTTGTTAATTGTTTGCTTGATTATTTTGAAGTAGAGCACCCAGAACAGTTTGACCAAGGCAAAAGGAAAGTGTTTCATAAGATCCTTTATGTACCGATGGATACCCTCCAAAAACTACTGCAACTAAAAACTATTCCTCCCCCTCAAAAAAAAAAAAAAAAAAATTATATATATCAAAAGCCTTTCAAACAGGAAATCTATGAAATATGAAATACTTGAGTAAGTCAGCTACAGAATTGCTGAGCATTTCATACCAACATAGCTGTTTCCTCATTTCTTGATAAAAATCAATTGAACTCCTATTATAGAGAGTTACTAAAATTAAAAGAAAATTAACAGTTCCCTAGTGAATTTTAACAGTTCCCCTTCACCCTCTTCAGTTCCTGAGGCCAGAGTTTATTCACACTAGCTATTATTGAAAGAACTTTAAATTTGTCTTTTTAAGGAAAAAAGCTTTAAAAAGGAAAAGGTAGAAAAATTTAAGTTGACAAATCAGAAAGCAACTGTACAGTCTCAAAACTACATGCCTGTGAAATTTTCGTAACTTAAATATATAAACAGCATATCAACAGATAAAAAATCCATTTATGTTCAAAACTGAATGAAGATCTCTGAGTGAAAGCAAAGTCTTTTCAAGCAGTGGAGCATTAAGAACAAATGATCAAAACTTATTCACCCTCAGATCAGGTCCATCTTCTCAAAAACCCCAGGTCTGATTACCACATTGTCTACTTCTATACCTCTGCCTTGCTAGACTTGAAATGATTCTATATCAGTCAAAGACCTTCAGAGAACTTAGCATAAAATGGGCTATAGACAAATGCAAAGTATTAATCTTTTATGGATTTCCATGCAGAAAAAACATCTGCTTCCACTGAAAGCATTACTGTCTTTGTCAAGGGAAAACTTGCCTTTTCCCTTGCTGGTTTGGGGTTGCATGCCCCAAAACAAGCTTTTCTATCAAGTAAGGTGGCATCAATACATTTCAAAAATGTTTTCTTCCTAGGAGGCATTAAAATAATAAATAAATAAATAAATAAATAAATAAAATAAATGCTCAGCATCCCAGCCCACTAATGGCAAGGCAATGACTCGAAAAAAATTACGTACAGGCCAGTGGAAGCATATTTATATTCTAAATGATGAGGACCTGCAGTTTAATTCCCCGTGTCACTGGCAGATCACCCAACATTCAGAATTCAATAGTGCTAGATTAATTACATGACAATATATATGAGGGGTTTATGCTGCTCTGAAAACCATGTTATTTAACAGCATGTAGCAGCCAAGTATCTTGCATGGCTTCAGAGCTTTCAACTCGATCTTTTAAAATAAAGGAAGCCACTCAGTAATACATCTCACCAACATATACCCCTCTTCACCACAGTTCAACTGAAAGACTGTATAAAAGATGTCCTGGACACATTTTAATTGTTTTGTACAACTAAGCCAGAGATAACCACCCACAGTGGACACCAAGGCGACACTGGGCAACCAGCCTCATGCCATTTCTCCTCTGCCACAGTTTATGCTCACGGAAGCTGCCACCTAATTTTTGGAAGTCTTACCAGTATAGAAGCCAGCACTGTTAGCATTAGCAACTTTGTTGGATGGTGTATTGGAGCTCAAACGAGCAAGGAAGCAGCAGAGTCAGTTCAAACAATGAGGAAATTTGACACACCTGGGAGATGGTTGGTAAGTGATAAACTGTTAGAGATTACTAGATACGAGCACTACGTAGCCTGGGATGCTCGCTAAGTTAGCTCAGCAACAGGGCACTGCAAACCAGTGCTAGCAAAAGGCCTTGGCCCTAATCTGATTCCAACAAAAGAGATATCGTGAAATAACTACGAAAATAAACTTCTACTGAAGAACCCAAGGCAGTTGAGTGCAGATCGTGTGTAAATATTTTTACTTATGAATAAAGGCCACTAGGCATACAAGCAGCAAGCTGGTTTCTGCTTTGACAAGACAGAGGATCATTTAGTAACCTGAGATACAGTGTGATGTGAGAGAGAACTCAAACCAGCCCCAAAAGAAAACATGGATAGAAAAAGGGCAAACCGCTTGAGTCCCATCACAAGAGAAGGATGGCAAATGAAGGTGATTCGTGCAGCTCCAGACACATAAGCAGATGCAATGTCAGCAGAAGGGAGAACAAGTACTGATCTATTCATACTTGGGGGGGGGGGGGGGAAATGAGGAGCCCGGTGGCACCTTAAAGACTAACAGATTTATTTGGGCATAAGCTTCCATGGGAAAAAACCCACTTCTGTAATTTTCACTCCATGCATCTGAAGAGTCATTTTTTACCCATCAAAGCTTATGCCCAAATAAATCTGTTAGTCTTTAAGGTGCCACTGGACTCCTCGTTGTTTTTGTGGATACAGACTAACACGGCTACATACTTGATTCATACTTGAAAAACTTGACAGAGAATCCGACTCAAGGGCAACCAGCTTTCAAGAGGTAGCACCGAAAGGGACACCGAGAAACAGCAAAGTCATCTGAGACTGGTGACTTCATAGTGAGGAACATAAGCTATATAAAGAAACAAAAACACAGCATGTTGCTTGCTGAGAACCAGTACAAAGGATGTTATGATGAGTATGCCAGATACCCTTAAGAACAGACTATGAACAGTGGGAGTTAGTTTACACAAAATCAAATTAGAACAGTCAAAGTGATTCAAGTTAACCCCCCAGCTTCCGGGATCTGGGAAGTCAACTAAAATCAACCATAGATCCTTCTAATGCCCAGTGCAAGTGAGGAACAAAGATGGATATTAAAACCAAAAAAATAATTCACAACAACTAATTTGGTGTCTCCTCCTGTGCATAAATTGCTCAAAAAACAACCTACAGTTTTTGTGTTGGTTCACCAAGCTAAATTATTCATTGAAATACCCAATCAAAACATATCAACAACGTATGTTTTTGGCAGAACACAAGGAATCGCATAGTAGATGTTTCATGGACAGATTCCACAACTTCACGTACTTTAATGGACTTTCCTTGGTTTTCATCATCTGTCATCACCTTAACTTTGCCATTTCACAATTCAGGTTGCCCTTCATTACCTAAGCAGTCAAGAAGGCTGCTACATAACCGTTTTCATAAATTAGGCCATTCCAAGGCACAAGACACCAGTCTTAAATATGAACCTTGGAACACTGGCCAGCCACAATAAAAGAAAGACAAGATGCAATGGATGTGGTTTAATTAGGCCACAGCTTTATTCATTTACAATATCTGGGAGTAACCGGCAATAAATGTTATGATGCAGGTCACCATCATTTCCATTTACACATAATCCCCAACCTGGTCCCAGCCATCCCGTTGTTGGGACCTCGCCACCCTCCCCTGGCATAAAGGGAAAAGGGGCTATAAAAGGGGGTGGGTGGTCAGCTCCCCGCTGTTCCAGACATAGGAGTTCCAACTTCCCCTTCCTCAATTCCCCTACAGGAAGCTTTCCTTCAAATCTTTTTCCAATTCATTTTATCTAGTAACCGTATCCCCCACATAAGGAGAATATGCATTGGACATCTATCACAAGTTTTACATGTTAAATTGTGACGGTACAACCTAACCGCCTCCCCTCCCCCGCCCCTCTCCACCCCACTGGGGTCCAGATCTGCTGTGGGGAAGGTGGGGGGGGAAATACCAACCTACCCTTACTCAGATAATCTGGCAGTGAGTGAAAAATTCCTTCCCAGCCTCCAAGGTAAACGGGGACTCATGTAATGTCCACAGTAGTCATGAGAAAACCTGCTCCTTGTGTAAATTTCATGGGTGGGTAGGTGCTGTCAGCCCAGTCCCTGTAAAAGAAGGCTTCTTGGGGGCTGTATAGGATATAAATCCCCTCCCGCCATTCTTCTGGTCAACAGGAAGGGCAATGACCCTCCCCGACCTGGCACCAACTGCTTCCATCCCTGTGAACTTCCCCCAAATCCCTCTCTTGTCCCAATGTACATGTGTGTGGGGGGGACTTATAGGGCAACACCCCTTTTCTTCTGGCCAACTGGACAAGGACCCTCCTGCACAGAGGCTGTGGTGAGCACATTCTTTTCTCACCACCTTGGAGGTCTTTTGTTCAATCCATACTGTACGGTTTGGGGTGGGCGGGATTATTGACAGGGAGCGGCATTAGCCAATTAGTTTACTTATCATTTCATTTTAATTTTCCACTGTCTGGCCCCTTCGATTTCAGTCTCACATTTAATTCTTTATTTCCTCCACTTTGCTTGCTTTTCTGCTACAGAGCTTTTGCTCACAAGTGCTGCCACTGAATTCTTTAATTAAAAAACATAGCACTGAAGCGGGAGGGTTTATACTGGATGAGGAAAGGGGGGCTGTTACACAGAGGGTATAAGCACAGCAAGAAAAAGTAGATCAAATCTCAATTGCAGCCTAATAGCATGTCCCTTTTAAGCAGTTTAAAGAGAGTCTGATTATGTTATTGACAGTCAGAGCTGAAGTAACTGAGCACAGTAATAAAAATTGTGTCTATTTAAGAGTCCTTTGTTGTGAGTCATAAGTAACTAAGATTGGCCACCACTACCAAAAGAATAGTGGAAAACCAAAGGCCAATATTTCCAACAAGTAGCTTAATAGTTCTGTTTTTAAAATATGAATTTGGCCATTACATCAAAATAAAAATAAACAGAGGGAACTCAAACACCTCATATCATTATGGAAATGGGTGCGGGGGGAAGGAACTTCCTAAGAGAAGATGAAACTGAATCAGATGCATTAATAACTGGTAAGTCTAATGTGACTGTGGTGCACAACATCCTTCCATATGAGAAGTTCTTTAAAGTGCCCCTCATGGTGTCCCAGAAAACAAAACAACCTTCACCTCTCCATGGCTGTGCTGTCCCCCACACTTGTGGCTTATGGCCTTCCTACTTCTTCTTTAAAGGTAACCACATCACTACTCCTGTACCACCACTTCTCCTCTCCTCCACACAGCCCACAAAGGACTTTCAGTCATAAGAAGTTACACTACCAACACCACAGACGCACCCGATGCTTCACAGGGTGGAGAATACAACATCCGGCAAGACGTGTGTGCAGCACAGTTGTCAACAAGTTTATGATAAAAAGATATATCCTATAATCTTGGACAGAGTCAAGCAGCATCATTTGATAGATGCCAGCAGCGCAGAGGAGGAAACGTGCCAGATGTGGACAGTCTTGGCTTAATTTTAGAAGACAACAGCCTGGAGGTGAGTGGAATACAATAATGCTGCTGAACTCCGCCGTGCTATGCTTCCATACAAGGAGCAAAATTAGCACATTCAGTCGAAAATGGGCTGTGTGTTAGACTTGGGAAAGCAACAGGTAGAAAAAACAAAAAATAAGTAGAGCTTTGCCCTTCACCCCACCCTCGATCCCCAGCCAATTCTCTGCTTGAGTTTTCCACAGCCTTCATGGAGGCCCAACTATCTCTCTCAAAAATCTCTCCAGCAACCAGCACTCTTTTGGCTGAGCATGAGAAAATACTCCTGCTGAAACCTATCAGATGCTGCTGCTCGGATATGTCCAAGATCATTTAAGGGTGCAAGCCACTCCCCTTCTCAGGAATGGAGCACCCAAGAGTCCAGTAGAGCATGCAAGTAACTAAGACTGGGCCAGCCCCCCATTATGTAGCTTTAGAGCTAAAAAAAAAAAAAAAATTCTGTTGTGTTCCAAAGTGCACAAAGAAGTTTACGTTAAAAAGTATTGACTGTAAACATCAGCCCTGCTGTGCGGTGTCAGCCTAAGTAACATGGTTTACACTTAAAAGAGTTCTTCATACCAAGCACTCCTACAATCCACAGCACCCCAGGTTCACAGCGATGAGGAGTTAAATTCTGGCCTCGCTGCAGCTGAAAGTTCTATAGCTTTAGAGATCAAAAATGAAAGTGGAAAATAGTCCCTAAACTAGTTAAACAGCCCCTTCCAGGAACAGCTAAAAGCAATGCTTTACCAAATAAGGCAAGTGAAAGCTAAAAGCCAGAAAAAAAACCCAGACCCATTTTGTATCTTTCAAAAAAGTCAGACAGCTGGATAACAGAAATGTGAATGCGCCAGTTTTACTAGAGTGGATTGCAAATGGGAAGAACAAATGTTCAGAAACCATGAACGGAAGCAAGGGCTGCCAAGCAGGGGCCAGAAGGCATTCCTCCCAGGCTGCTGGAGCCTAAGCCATGTTTTTATTAAAGTACAATTTTGTAAAAAATAAATAAATGAAATATATCTCTAGATCAAACAGGAATTAATTCAGGGAAGGCCCATGGCCTGTGTTATACAAGAGGTCAGACTAGATGACTACAGTGGTCCCTTTGAGTCTTATCAATCTAAACAACGCAGCAGCATCTTCTGATGTGGGCTATGAGGTTACCAGGGGCTCACTCCTTTAAGAAGCTGCCAGGAGGTGCTCGGCATCCCAGACGAGGCGCTCAGCACGTCACAGGAGTGAGCCCTAAAAGTCTAAGATGCACTGTGAATCCTGGACTGCCATACATTGACACTGTTGCACAGGATGGTATAAATTCTACTGGACAAGGGAGGTGCAATATTAAGATAGAGTTACTTACTGATGGAAATAAATTCTTCCCATTTAAAAACAAGGGATTTCTTGGTTTTTGTTTGTTTAAACATTACAGTAGACTTGGATAACTTATTTTGGGCTAGGTCTACACTAGAGACCTTACAGCGGCACAGATGTATCTATGCAGCTGCGCTGCTGTAAGAGCTCTCATATAGCGGCTCCATGCTGACAGGAGAGCTCTCCCATTGACATAATTAAACTACCTCAAACGAGCAGTGGTAGATATGTCAGCAGGAGAAATTCTCCCGCCGACATAGCGCTGTGCACACTACCACTTATGCTGGCGAAATTTATGTTGCTTGGCGGGGGTGGAGCGGGTTTCCCCCACACCCGAGCAACATAGTTTTGCCGACGTAAGTGGTTGTGTAGATATAGCCTTAGTTTCTCTTTTCTCTTCTACAAGGGGAAAGGAAAGGTATCAAACTAAATTTTTAGCTATCTCAGAGAATAAACAACAAGGTCAGCACCAACATTTTAATCATCAATAGCCCTGGAGAGAATTTTCTTTTCTTTGCTGGCTTTGTTTCCACGTGCCTTGAAAGAGCAATTTGCAAGTGCTCAAAATACATTACAAAACTGATCATTTCCCCCACAACTTCTGGCCAACCCCATTACATAAGTTTCAAGAGCGGCACTGTTTTTTATGTACTCCTGCCTTTTGCAACTAACAGCACAGAGCATTAGTTGCAAATTCTGCTCTTAACGCAGGAGACAATTCTGCTCCTTAACATTTTTTTTCTCCTGCTAACTGTAAGATCTTCTTGCAAATGTACATTGCACAGTGCAGCTTCTTGGGTCCCTGGGCTTGTGATGGCGGAGTACGTGTTCATGAAAAACGTGGGCCATGGCGTCATGCAACATGGATAGTATCATATGCAGAATTCAGAGGTGTAGCAGAAGTCTAGAGGTAACTTTTAAGTGTCAGTCAATTTTCTTTTAGCTTCTTTGTCCAACTATTAAGTGAACAAAGTGCCTAATGGTTCCTCTGAGTGCAACAAATTAATGTGACAATGTCCGCCTTATTTCCCTGAATCTTCTAGAGTCGAAGCAGAAAGCCAAGAGTGAGTAGTAGTGGATGGTAGCATATGAAGGAGCAAGCAATAGACTTTAAGCTCTTCGATCTATCAATCGGAAGAACAGCATGTGTCCAGGGTGAATCTCCTTTAGTGCACCATCAGGAATACACCACCTTTTATACCAAGATACAGTAATTCAGGGGGGAAATCTGCAGGCACAACTTCAACATACAAGGGTATGTCTACACTACAGGATTAATCCGAATTTATATAATTCGAATTTAGGAAACCGATTTTATAAATTCGAATGTATTCGGCCACACTAGGCACCATTAATTCGGTGGTGTGCGTCCAAGCTACCGTAGTAGCATCGATTTCCAGAGCGTTGCATTGTGGGTAGCCAATAACATCTAATTGCCAATAACATCGAATTGCGGCCACACTAACCTTAATTCGGATTAACAATACCGATTTTGACGCTACTCCTCTCGTCGAGGAGGAGTACAGAAATCGAATTAAAGGGCTCTTTAATTCGAATTAAATGGCTTCGTTGTGTGGACGGGTCAAGCGTTAATTCGAATTAAAGCAGCTAAATCCGAATTAAAGTCGTAGTGTAGACCAGGCCCAAGTGTCCAATTCTGCAGGCTGGTTATTTCCTAAATGTATTTGCCTTCTAGAAGAACATAATGTTTGCTAACCTTTGAATTAAAAGCCTTATTTTTTGCTGCCTTCTTACATGAAGTGAGTAATCCAGATCAGGTTTCTTCCCCTTTCCAGCAGAATTTCATACCTATACACACCATCCTGGCCTTCAAACCCTTTTCTGCAGGCTGCAGAAATAGTCACGTTAGTGTGGTGTTTGAAATCCGTAAGTGGGATGCCTCTCAACAGCAACATTACACAGACAAACAGCCATGTACTGTTACTATCAGATACAAAAATAACTAAAGCTTTATGCCTCCCTTTTTCTTCATCTTGAAAAGCATAGTGGTGGGCAGGACTGAGTGAAAAACATATGGTTGTAACCAAAATCTACTCTTTCAAGCTTTCTTGGTTGCTCTTTGTGCTGCAAAGTGTTACTCTAACGAAACAAAGGTTACAACAAGATAGCACAGGACAATCGCATCCTCGGGGGGCATGGATGACCGTTATGTCGTGCTCCCCGTCAGTACTTGGCCCAGGCTGGGGAAGCTAATGATTCAACCCACAGACCAAATTTGGTGATGAATCCTGGTCATATGCCACCTGAGGCACGTTGCACATACACTAAGAGGAAGTTGCATCCTCTACAGAAAGTGACGTAACTCAATGTACCTTACCCTTTGACCTTCAACATATTACCACTGTGGTACACAGGTTTATATTTAGTCTCCAATACACTTGCATTTATACACATTGGTAACGTAGGTCTATTTCTTATAAACCGATAGAAGGTAGTGTTTACTCAAGTCACATCCATCTAAATTCATTTTTCATTTGACAAAGCTGGTTCCAACCGTGTTTTAATCCTATTTCCCTAGCCCCAATTTTACACAGAGAACAAGAATTAGCAGTTTCCATTATTTAAAATGATCTTTCAGCGGCTCCACTGACATAATGGCAATGTGCCAAATGGTATGAAAGAGAATTGGATTCAGAAATTATGGATAGGCTGCTAGGAGACAGTAGAACCATGCCAGCTGTGCCACTTTCTGAAAACTTCCCAACCAGCACACTGGAGAAGCATTAACAGTGACAACCCCTTTGCACTGTGAATGCCATCTTCCCAGGGAGGGCAGATGCAACAGTAATCTAATAATTCAGAGCAGCACATTCACATCTTTTTCAGCATCCAAAATAAAGCTCTATTTCCCCCACCCCTTGAAACAAATAGCCTGCTCTTGTTTCATTTGCTCCAAAAATCACTGAATTCTATTTTTGGCATGTAACGGCTTGAAAACTCAAGCCTGGGATACTTCTCCTCCATCACCCCATCCTCTATCCCCAAAATCCACATCAGTATAAATATGAGAAGACTGCATCCACTACTGTACTGTACAACTGATTTACAAAGATCACCTTGTAGAATAAAACAGAGTGGCAGTTCAGACAGACAAAATGATTCCTCTTATACTGCAGCCTGAAATGGAGAATAACCCTGAAAGAGAAAGTAAGAGTTGGAAACAAAAACAAGATAAACGATGCTTACGTACTAGGATTTGCCTGGTTTCTCAGAGTTAAAGTAGCAGTTTAAAAAGTGATTGAGGCCCTCCTGTTTGCTCGTGAGCCTACTCAAAGTCCACCAGGACTATATCAACAGTGACATCCGATAGATCATTTCACCCATTCCTGTGCTAATTTCTGTTCTCTGCCATTAAAAAAAAAAAAAAATAGTGCTTGGCATTGACAGCTAGTAGAACGTTAAATGCCACCATCTGATGCTAGCCCTCCCACAAAGGTTTGAAACAATGCTTTGAATATTCATGTCTCCACTTAAAAAGGAAAATGTCAAAATTACAGATCAGCCTATGACTACCCCCTCCCTTTTTTTAATACCTACTTGTAGAGTCCTCATGCTGTAATTTTGGCCTTTAACCCCTTCAGTGTTAAAGAAAAGAGAAAAGGAAAGAAAGAGAAGGAAAGCTTTTGCCAGTAACCCATTGCATTAATGAATAACACCTACACCATTACTGGACTAGGCACGTGAAGATGCAAAAATCAAGAAATACGTTGAAGCATCCTAGATATTATTGAAGAAAGTAAGCCACTTTAAATGTTAGGCGCTACCTTGGGACAGTTACACATTTGTAGAAAGGTTCCTAATATTGAACTCCATCTGAACAGGAGTATAAACATTCATACTGTCTGAAGTCTCAGGTCATGAAGCTTGCCAGATATATTGACTGGATGTCCTACTCAGTCTTCCTGATCTCCAACTTCTATGACCAGTATTCTAATTCTAGTAGAACAGACATTGATATGTACTGAGTGTACCAAAACAAAAACTAAGCGACACAAGTAGTAAAGATTCAAGTCCATCTATAACTGGAAACATGAAATTTCAATGTGCAGGCACGCTGTTTAACTCGGGGGGGGGGGAGGGGGGTTTGCAGGAGCAGTAAGAGTCCTGGATACAATGTGCTCACTAACTGTGAAAGTCTAAATAGCTGCACAGTGAGAGCGTGACGCAAGAAGGGGCAGTCACCAGAAGCAATGGCCTACACTTTTCACTCATTTTTCTCTTATTAATGCAAAAGCCTATAAGCCATACCAAGAACAGGACTTTTGCAGGCATCCTAAAAGGAGCAACAACTGCCATTTTTCTTTTCAAATACGTTTCCTGCACATCAGAAATACTGAGGTGGGAGTTCCATGTTTTTTGCTATAGACTCTTCGGAGGACTAGAAACATCACATTAAGCTGAACTCTGAGCTTTCCTAAAACAAAAAGGGGACATCTAGTCATACGCAAAAGATACTGGCTTGGTACAGCACACTCCAAGTCACTTTTTTCTTTATTGCTTATTTACTGTTTCACTGTAGGTTTTTCTGGTCATTGGTATATCTGTTTTGCACTTAAAACCTCAACCATAATGTTCTAATGAACTATTCTGGGCTTTAATTCCATTAAAGAAAGAAAAAAAAAGAAAGACAGGGCAAAAAAAAAGAGCAACAACAACAACAACAAAAAAGGATACAATATAAAACCATACTGGAAACATCAACAAATCATTTTATAAAATGAAGGGATTGCTTCAGTTAAAGAGTTAGAAAAGGAAACCCACTTGGGTCATACTTTGCCTTCTGATCTTAGGCATGCTCAAAATCTGTTTCACACTGAAGTGTCATAGCAAGATAGATGTATTGTACATATTTACAACAATTTATAGTAAGATGCTAGAGAACAAGGAAGTTTTTCAACTAAATAAATCATTGTACAAGATTAAAGCAAGTTCAAAATAAATCTTTTCTTAGGGATCCTAAGTTTGCATGATTCAGCATTTTAAGAAATATTTCTGATGTGCAGACTTCAAAAAAAAAACAGAAACCAAACCCACAGTATATCAGGCCTGACCATGGAAAATGGAGCCAGCAATTTAAAGAGAATGCTTCATTTTTCTCTATTCACATCAACTCTGGCTGAGGTCTGTGCTTCAATTTTCATCAACAGACAAGCATAGCTTTTACAGGGTAAAAGACCATTTAAGGTATGGTTCAAAACATTACAAGGGCTCAACATTTAGAGAAACAGATAAACTAGTTACGGAAACTCCTACAGAATTCCCATGCAATAGTTAGTGCTTTACAGCTGTAAGTAGTTAGTGTACGAGCTACCCCATGAGATGCAGATAATCACTCTCTTTTACAACATAGGATAACAAACTTAGTAAGTTTGAGTGATTTGGCCGAAAGTACATCACTAAGAGTCAGGACTAGAAGTCTCAAGTGCCCAGAAACCAGCCCTGCACTCACCCCACTAGATAATCCCACCCACTGCTAGTTTCAATTTTTTCTGTTAGCATGATTGTGCAAATAAGCAACACTGACAACAATCCACATATTGTCCAAAAATCAATGGGGGGGGGGGGGGGAAGCTTCTTGTATTTGAAATAGTTCCTTCCACTTAAGATTTCAATGCTACTATCCACCTATTCAGGTAGGAATTTCTTAGATTGCTTTGGGCTGGGGTACAACATAGCCCCCTGAAGTTATATAAACCTTCATTCTGCACTTGAAAATACTCTAGTTAGTGGGATGCTCAACTACCTCAAAAGATACCTTGTTCCACCGGATAAGATTTGCTTTCCTTATCATATTGTACTTGTACTAATGAAAATATCCAAACTGCTGCAGAACTATGTAAAAGACTTCTCATGTTAACCAAGGTGTTGGCTGAGGTTGTACCCATATGCCTCAATGCTTGCTGTATGATTTTTAAACAAAGACATATTGATCAACCAAACGTGGCATATATGGGGATGAGAGTAACATGATTCTTGCAACTCTAATAGGGAAATTTGTACATATTTAGTGTTGTGAGATTTCATAAGGAAACCACTGAGAGGAATGACCAAAAAAGAAGAGGGCTGCATCTCAAGACTTGCAAATTTCCATTTAATATTTTCAAGGGGCCATGCAATGTGGAAAGGACACCTCTCCTGTTCCTTCCTACTACCCCAGTGGGAGGGGGATTTGCTGCTCTTACTAATGGGTATAAGAGGAGCGCATTTGGGACAGAATCCTTTGCTTGAACCTATGCTCAGTTATTCTGAGATCAGTTACACAGAAATTTAAAAGCTATGAATTAACATATGCAAAATCTGTGACTTGCAATTCTGCTAACGGTACCTAGGCTCTTATGACACCTATCACTCTGGCATCCAAACACTTCACTGTCACAGCTTGATTTGATCAGCTGATAAATGTTTTTGTTTCCAAAGCTACACAGAATCTTATCCATGAACAGCACAGATAGCTACGTAAGCAAATCAGAGTGACAGCCACAGATAATTGAAGGTTCAAAAGATTAGACATGAGCAAATAAGTAATTAAATAAAAGGAAATGAGGTTTATACAGCTGGCCAAGTGGTAAGAACACTCCAATCAAAGGATTGCCTAACTAACCTATTTCTCCTCTCAGTATCAATAAGTTTATTGTACTAACTCTGCCCAATGTTTACAAAGCAATCTTAAAAAATCCAAAGCAGCTACAGCACACCTGCTACAGGAGCTATGTTATTAAAAGCAGTATTTGTTTAAACAGCGCATAAAGGTTTACAAGATTGCGAAGGCTCTCTTGACTACAAACAAAGGCTCAGGGGTTGCAATGGGCAGAGGAGAGAGGGGCAGTCATCTCTGCTTTCCTCTTCAGAGAGTCACCCTTTCCTTGGTACCTTCAGAGCTATTCTGGGTGCCTCCACACAGAACCCGTCAATAAAGAAGCTCCCAAGCTTGTTTGTAGAAGACCCTAAAGCAGCCTCAAGTATTCTGTCCCTGTTTCCCATTATCAACCTCTACCACTACCCCTTTCAATCACTAACCCACCACCATTATGTGCCTCCCTGAACCCTCGGCCAGCCCCCAGACTTCCCCTAAAGCAATTGGCTCCTGTCTAGTCTCCACCCTGCCGCTCTCCCTACCCCCACACTCTTCCTTGAAGCATCGCTGGGTATCAGCAGGGAAGCACAGGGAATGGAGCATCAGAGTTATCTCCCTGCCTCAATGCTACACCACAGTGGCCTCTGGTGGCCAAGAGTCACCACAGGGGAATCAGTGCTTAGGCTGGGCAACCCAGGAAGGTATATGACAGAGACTTCTAGGTGGAGCTGGAACAAGCAGAAAGGGAATATCAATGGAAAATCTAGACAGCCAATTGTATGTTCAGACTCCTAAAATAAGGTTAAGAAAAGACAAGAGAGTTTCAGGCCTCTCTAGGTGATGCCCAGCCCTGTAGCTTTAAAAAGCCTGTCCTAACCTATGGGTCTTTTACCCCTTACCAAGAGAGACAAGGGGGATGAGGCAATATATTTTATTGGACCAACTTCCGCTGGTGAGAGAAAGAAGCTTTCGAACTTACACAGATCTCTTCTTCATGTCTGGGTAAGGTACTCAGAGTGAGACAGCTGAATGCAAGATGGAACAGATGGTTTAGCACAAGCAGTTAGCAAATATTCTAAGAGACCATTCAAGGTAGAGTCCTTGAATTGTTCCTTAGGACTGTGGTTCTCAGCCTTTTTAGACTTTTTAGACTCAGGACCCATTTGTAAGTGTTTATGGCCTGTCATGACCCAGTAAATAGTCTGAGGGTGGAGGCCTGGGGTAGTCAGGTTCTGCCCCCCGGAGGGGGGGGGGGTATTGGGTCTTGCTCAGCACTCACCCCACAGTGGCAACTTCTGCATCTCCTATGCTGTAGGGCTGGCTGAGCCTGGCGCTCTGCCTCAGGCATTGCAACCTCCACAGTTGCAGTGCTGCTCAGGTTTGGCCCCGCCTCCCTGACTGGACCAAATTTGTGTGAGTGGAGTTGTGATCTGGCTTTTGGGGTTACAGTGCTACTCTCTGAAATTTGGCCTACCCAGACTCCCATCATCTTGACGGCTGGGAGGTGACCCCAGCCAGCCCCTATGGGTCCCCCACAGGACTGCAACCTTTGGGGTCCCAGCACCACTCAGGTTTGCTCCCCTCCTAAATCAGTCCCTGGTCATTGGTGTTCCCTATAAAGGAGACCGTAAATAAACGGAGCGTCTTAATCAGCCTGATTTATTCAGTAAGAGTCTATCCATGGTCAACTCATCTCGACTGCCATTGGTAGTATTTGTTGTATGCAGACAATGTGCTGAGGGCTGTAGAAAACAAACAACAAGGCAGTCTGCCCGCAAAGAGCTTACAGTATAAAAGACAGTAGGAGAATGAGAAGGAATTACCTTAGTTTTTTCTTCATGTTCCTTTAAATATTCCTTAATCTGTTCTCATCTGGGCCTCTCTAAAGAAGTGGAAGAATTTGAATGAGGACTAGCAGACTGGGATAGGGCACCTGAAGCTATCAAGCACATCCCCCAGGTAGTGAATGGGGGGGGGGGCGGAGAGGGAGGGAGCATCCAGATGTGGACAGCTCCAAATAATTAATAAGGAGCCGTGGACCTAAGGCTGTGCAGGGGGCTGATAACTTCATCACACAAAACAAACACACATCAGCTGCCATATCAATCAAGCAACCAACCGTCAAATCCACCCAGAAGCCTAAACAGACCAACACTAGACTGAAATAAATTATAGAAACTGGAGGATGCCCTTTGCACCATAGGGTGAGGGAGAATAAAGAAGACTGGGATAGATACATCATTCCAAGTATAGCGAGTTCCTCTGTTTCCAGTCTGCCTGGATGAAGAGTGGAAGAGCAGTGGAAAAAGGGAATGAAGGGTGTGTTGCAGCCTGACACTGGTAGGAACGGCATAGGAGAAAATCTGGCTCAGGTGGAGATGTGCAGGGCCGTACTGGTAAGAAATTAAAACTTGATATACTGGGTGCAGGGAAGCCAGTGGAATGTTGATTCACGTGCATATAGATCCATTTAGCTATGGCATCTGAGCAGGACAAACCACTTTAGAATCATGAAGTCTCACCCTGGGAGATAATGCCAATTCCCCAAGTGGGCAGCTTGAATCACAAATTGATTAAGTGACTTGTTTTCAGTTCATTAGCAGAGATAGGAAGGTAACCCAGGAGTCCTGACTCCCAATACCCTGCTACAATCATTAGACACCACTCTCTCTCTCAAATATTGTGTTTCAAAATGAAAAAGCTAGACCAGGGATCAGCAACCTTTCAGAAGTGGTGTGCCGAGTCTTCGTTTATTCACTCTAATTTAAGGTTTTGCGTGCCAGTCATACATTTTAACATTTTTAGAAGGTCTCTTTCTATAAGTCTATAATATATAACTAAACTATTGTTGTATGTAAAGTAAATAAGGTTTTTAAAATGTTTAAGAAGCTTCATTTAAAATTCAATTAAAATGCAGAGCCCCCTGGACCGGTGGCTAGGACCCGGGCAGTATGAGTGCCACTGAAAATAAGCTCGCGTGCCGCCTTTGGCACGCGTGTCATTGGTTGCCTACCCCTGAGCTAGACGAACTTAACTGTACTATCACCATTGATATAAAATGTGTTACGTCCCTTCGAAGCCTAAATACCAACAGCCTTCGGAAGGGGTAAAAAAAAAAAAAGTCAAAGTGTCCCCCACAAACACTAACTGCTCACTAAAAAGGAAGAGATATTCAAAGTAGCTGGATCATTGTGGGTTTCTAAAATAAACCTTTAACCACGTTTTCAGGAAAAGAGCACTGTGTGTCAGATAGATTTTAAGTCTCTGACAGATAAAAGTTACTTGGTTTTTAAGTATGTGACTGCAAACTTGTTTGAGACTGCCACTTCTCAAGTACTTCGCTGTTTAGCTACCAACCCAGTCAAAGGCTACTTAACTTGAGTTCTCTACAGGATGAAATTTAAATCCTGCACTGGTATTTGCACCAAGTAGAAATCAACTATCAGTTCAATAACACACAGAATAAAAGCTCAAAGGTGTTACTATGGTTTAGTACTCAAAAATTTCTTTTGAAACCCAATCACTAGAGATGGACTCGTGTGGCTGATCTTTGGTTTTGACAAACCCTCAGGTCAGCATATTTTGCCATCCACTTTAATTGTGGTTAAATTAAGAGTAGTAGTATTATGGTAGTGCTAGGGATCCCAATCAAGGATCAGAGGCCCCATTGTGCTAGGCGATGTATTGACAAGTAAGAGACTCTCTGCCCCAGAGAGCTCATAATCGAGGATCAGCACAAAACACAACAACAGGTAGGGAAAAACAAATAAAGGGTTGGAGAGAATGAGGTAGGTTCACTTTGCATAATAAGCAGTATGTTCCAATTCATCACATGCCTGGCAGTGTTTTAAGCATCATTGCAGAGATAAGTCTCTAGGAGGGATTAGAAAAAGGAAAAGATGCTGGCTTTTTACACATACATACATACATACATTTAAAAAAACCAAACCAAAACAAACAAACAAAAAAAGCCACAGGGATTGATACCCATTCTGCCCATGTAAACATAAAGCAGTAATTTCTAAATTCCCCCATTCCCATGTCATATTATAAAATTGAAATAATCCTTTGCTCTTCCCCCTTTAAATAGTTATAGCCCTGTTTCTAGGGCTATACAAGGAATAACAAGCACCTAAACTAAACCTAAACTCCCAGGTACAATATTGCAGTAACACCCACTGTATAGCAACATGCAGCAAACCATCCCACACCACCATAAAGCCAAGGAGAATGTGGTCAACAAGCCCCTGCTCCCTAACAAAATGCACTTGTTATCTGGGGTTCACTTCCTGCATTGTAGTTTTAAAAGCATTCACAGATTCTACCTCAACACAGCAAATCCCACCTATGAATCACAAAATCATAGGACTGAGAGGGACCCCGAGAGGTCATCTAGTCCCCCCCCCTGCACTCATGGCAGGACTAAGTATCATCTAGACCATCTCCGACAGGTGTTTGTCTAACCTGGTCTTAAAAATCTCCAATGATGGAGAGTCCACAACCTCCCTGCGCAATTTATTCCAGTGCTTAACCACCCTGGCTGTTAGGAAGTTTTTCCTAATGTCCAACCTAAACCTCCCTTGGTGCAATTTTGGCCCATTGCTTCTTGTTCTATCATCAGAGGTTAAGAAAAACAAATTTTCTCTCTCCTCCTTTTAACAACCTTTTATGTACTTGAAAACTGTTATGTCCCCCGTCAGTCTTCTCTTTTCCAGACTAAAGAAACCCAATTTTTTCAATCTTCCCTCATAGGTCATGTTTTCTAGACCTTAATCATTTTTGTCGCTCTTCTCTAGATTCTCTCCAATTTGTCCACATCCTTCCTGAAATGTGGCGGCCAGAACTGGACACAATACTCCAGTTGAGGCCTAATCAGCATGGAGTAGAGTGGAAGAATTACTTCTCGTGTCTTGCTTACAACATTCCTGCTAATACATCCCAGAATGACGTTCCATTTTTTTGCAACAGCGTTACACCGCTGACTCATATTTAGCTTTAACTATGACTCCCAGATCCCTTTCCGCAGTACTCCTTCCTAGGAAGTCATTTCCCATTTTGTATGTGTGCAATTGATTGTTCCTTCCTAAATAGAGTACTTTGCATTTGTCCTTGTTGAATTTCTATAATTCCCCAGGGTCATCCTTATTTCCATGAAGCATGGAAGCTCTAAAGCAGAGCAGGACCAAAAAAGGTTTTTTTTATTGCAAAGTGTCTGAAAGAAAATCATTCTTGTGGGTTTTCCCCTCCATTTTCCAAATATTTTCCTGATTCCCCCACTCCCAATTAATTTTTTTTATTTACCTGGCTTACAGTAAGTGAAAAATGTCAGTACTACTTTGATAATACACACACATATATAAGAAAAAAGGTACTAATTTTTCCACAAGACCTACAAATCCTGGCGATTTTGTGAAAAAGTTGGGGGGGGGGGGATTATTTGTTTGTTTGTTCAAACTTTTTTTTTATTAAAGCAGTAGAGCTAAAAAATAGGGTTACTGGGTTCAGACAAGCAGTCAGAAGTTCTGATCTTATCTAAACCACTACAAACGCACAGAGGATTCAATCCAGCCCAACAAATCCCAAATCTTTCCTTTCAGCCGCCACCTCTGCTTCTCCCCTTGCATTACTCCATCTCCCCCCCTCCCCACCCAAATCACTTGTATTAGAGCAAGGTCTTCCTAGCATTTTCTGGAAGCAGAGAGTGGGCCTGCTATCCCAGGGCCTACACCAGCTTTGAAAAACTGTCCTGTCACACATTAGTGACAGGACAGTTTCTCACGCATGATGGATGTGACTGAAGCCCCTGTAGGCCTAATTCTGTAGTCCTTACTCAGATCAACTGCAATGGAGTTTTGCCTCAGACAGGGCTGCAGGATTTGGCCCGAAGCATAAATATTGAATCTTTAACAATCTTTTAAGTCCAAGTTTTTACTCCTTAACTTCACGTCCATCAGGATGCGCTTTACAGCTTCTCTTGCTGCCATTGGGTTATCAAGGCCACGCCCGGAGTATTGCAAAAAGCTGTGGTGATAGCTGCTGGCCCCTCAAGGCCATTTGTGCTGAAGACTCAAAAATCCTGTTGCTTTCTTCCTTAGTTAAGCAAAAAAAATTATATTTGTCCACCAAAATCTGAAGAGCTAGGCAAGCCACAGCTGAGTACTGTTAGGAATACAAGTCACAAATTACTTATGTAAATGTAACAACAAAATCCACTGTATTTAGTCCAATTATACAGACAGGCCAGTCATCATTATGTGTAAAAAGAGAGTATCAAAGGGGTAGCCGTGTTAGTCTGGATCTGTAAAAGCAGCAATGAGTCCTGTGGCACCTTATAGACTAACAGACGTATAGGAGCATGAGCTTTCGTGGGTGAATACCCACTTCTTCGGATGCATGTAGTGGAAATTTCCAGAGGCAGGTATAAATATGCAAGCAAGAGTGAGACAGGCTAGAGATAACAAGGTTAGTTCAATCAGGGAGGATGAGGCCCTCTTCTAGCAGTTGAGGTGTGAACACCAAGGGAGGAGAAACTCCTTTTGTAGTTGGCTAGCCATTCACAGTTTTTGTCTAATCCTGAGCTGATGGTGTCAAATTTGCAGATGAACTGAAGTTCAGCAGTTTCTCTTTGAAGTCTGGTCCTGAAGTTTTTTTGCTGCAGGATGGCTACCTTTAAATCTGCTATTGTGTGTCCAGGGAGGTTGAAGTGTTCTCCTACAGATTTTTGTATATTGCCATTCCTAATATCTGATTTGTGTCCATTTATCCTTTTACGTAGGGACTGTCCAGTTTGGCCAATGTACATAGCAGAGGGGCATTGCTGGCATATGATGGCGTATATTACATTGGTGGACGTGCAGGTGAATGAACCGGTGATGGTGTGGCTGATCTGGTTAGGTCCTGTGATGGTGTCGCTGGTGCGTAGGAGGCTTCTGGGTACATGTCTGGCTCTGTTGATCTGTTTCCTTATTTCCTCATGCGGGTATCGTAGTTTTGAGAATGCTTGGTGAAGATTTTGTAGGTGTTGGTCTCTGTCTGAAGGGTTGGAGCAGATACAGTTGTATCTCAGTGCTTGGCTGTAGACAATGGATCGTGTGGTGTGTCCGGGATGGACATGCATCCGAAGAAGTGGGTATTCACCCACGAAAGCTCATGCTCCTATACGTCTGTTAGTCTATAAGGTGCCACAGGACTCTTTGCTGCTTTTACAGATCCAGACTAACATGGCTACCCCTTTGATACTTGACACCATGCAAGGCACTGCATTTAGCCATATGGAGTGGAAATCCATCAACCTCATGAAGAAACTTGCACAAGTACAGACAGATATCTTCCTTTCCAAATGCAAACGGATGGACATCATATCAAATGGACTGAAGGTGAAAGATCCATTGCTATCTACATACTACACAGACCACAGTGAGTGATTATGCCATACTCTATCAAAGAAACTGAGGAACCACCTGATCAGCATCCTATACAGCCAACAGAAAAACATCAAAAAATAGCTCTCCAACCTGGAGACTCTCATAAATAACCAAACTTCCACAGAAACGGACTTCGCTAAAATAAGACAGGAGATCTACATTACACACTTCACCTTTCTACAAAAGAAAAAGGATTGTAAGCTGTCTAAAATCCTACCTGCCACATGGGGCCACAACAGTGGTACCCCAACCCACCCAGCAATATCGTCAATCTATCCAACTACACACTCAGCCCGGCAGAAGGGTCTGTCCTATCTCGGGGACTCTTTCTGCCCTGCCACCCCCACAAACATGATATAGTTCTGTGGCGATCTGGAAGCCTACTTTCGCCGTCTCCGACTCAAAGAATATTTTCAAGATAACACTGAACAGCACACTGATACACAGATACCCTCCCACCAACAGCACAAGAAGAAGAACTCCACATGGACTCCTCCTGAGGGTCGAAATGACAGTCTGGACCTATACATAGAATGCTTCCACTGACGTGCACAGGCAGAAATTGTGGAAAAACAACATCGCTTGCCTCATAACCTAAGTCGTGCAGAACGCAATGCCATCCACAGCCTCAGAAACCACCCTGACATTATCATCAAAGAGGCTGATAAAGGAGGTGCCGTTGTCATCATGAACAGGTCTGACTACCAGAAGGAGGCTGCCAGACAACTCTCCAACACCAAATTCTACAGGCCACTTCCCTCAGATCCCACTGAGGAATACACTAAGAAACTGCACCATCTACTCAGGACACTCCCTACACTAACACAGGAACAAATCAACATAGAATAACCCCGGTCGGGGCTCTAAGGGTATCTCCTACCCAAGATCCACAAATCCAGAAATCCTGGACGCCCCATCATCTCGGGCATTGGCACCCTCACTGAAGGACTGTCTGGATATGTGGACTCCCTACTCAGACCCTACGCCACCAGCACTCCCAGCTATCTCTGTGACACCACTGATTTCCTGAGAAAACTACAGTGCATTGGTGACCTTCCAGAAAACACCATCCTAGCCACCATGGATGTAGAGGCTCTCTACACAAACATCCCACACACAGATGGAATACAAGCTGTCGGGAACAGTATACCTGATGATGCCACAGCGCAACTGGTTGCTGAGCTCTGTGACTTTATCCTCACACACAACTATTTCAAATTTGATGACAATATATACCTCCAGACCAGTGGCACCGCTATGGGCACCCGCATGGCCCCACAATATGCCAACATTTTTATGGCTGACCTGGAACAATGCTTCCTCAGCTCTCGTCCACTCATGCCCCTTCTCTACCTACGCTACATTGATGACATCTTCATCATCTGGACCCATGGGAAGGAGACTCTGGAAAAATTTCACCATGATTTCAACAGCTTCCACCCCACCGTCAACCTCAGCCTGGACCAATCTACACAGGAGGTCCACTTCCTAGACACCACGGTGCACGTAAGTGTCGGTCACGTTAACACCACCCTATACCGAAAACCCACCGACCGCTATGCCTACCTTCATGCCTCCAGCTTCCATCCCGGACACACCACACGATCCATTGTCTACAGCCAAGCACTGAGATACAACTGTATCTGCTCCAACCCCTCAGAGACCAACACCTACAAAATTTTCACCAAGCATTCTCAAAACTACGATACCCGCATGAGAAAATAAGGAAACAGATCAACAGAGCCAGACATGTACCCAGAAGCCTCCTACTGCAAGACAAGCCCAAGAAAGAAACCAACAGAACTCCACTGGCCATCACATACAGTCCCCAGCTAAAACCTCTCCAACGTATCATCAGTGATCTACAACCCATCCTGGACAACGATCCCTCACTTTCACAGGCCTTGGGTGGCAGGCCAATCCTCGCCCACAGACAACCCGCCAACCTGAAGCATATTCTCACCAGTAACTACACACCGCACCATAGTAACTGTAACTCAGGAACCAATCCATGCAACAAACCTCGATGCCAACTCTGCCCACATATCTACACCAGCGACACCATCACAGGACCTAACCAGATCAGCCACACCATCATCGGTTCATTCACCTGCACATCCACCAATGTAATATACGCCATCATATGCCAGCAATGCCCCTCTGCTATGTATATCGGCCAAACTGGACAGTCCCTACGTAAAAGGATAAATGGACACAAATCAGATATTAGGAATAGCAATATACAAAAACCTGTAGGAGAACACTTCAACCTCCCTGGACACACAATAGCAGATTTAAAGGTAGCCATCCTGCAGCAAAAAAACTTCAGGACCAGACTCCAAAGAGAAACTGCTGAGCTTCAGTTCATCTGCAAATTTGACACCATCAGCTCAGGATTAAACAAAGACTGAATGGCTAGCCAACTACAAAAGCAGTTTCTCCTCCCTTGATGTTCACACCTCAACTGCTAGAAGAAGGCCTCATCCTCCCTGATTGAACTAACCTCGTTATCTCTAGCCTGACTCACTCTTGCTTGCATATTTATACCTGCCTCTGGAAATTTCCACTACATGCATCTGAAGAAGTGGGTATTTGCCCACGAAAGCTCATGCTCCTATACGTCTGTTAGTCTATAAGGTGCCACAGGACTCTTTGCTGCTTGTAAAAAGAGAGGCATCTTTATTTAGCCCAATATACTCCAGTCATCTATACGGTAAAATTCCAGAACACAGCATTAATCCTACATGTTATTAGGGTTGGCAGGCATCTGGTTTTCAACTAGAACGCCGGTCAGAAAGGGACTCTGGCGGTCTGGTGTGACCGAGCCGTTAAAAGTCCGGTTGCAGCACAGAGGGACAGGCAGGCTCCCAACCTGGCTCTGTGCGGCTCCCAGAAGCTGCAACATGTCCCTGTGGCTCGTAAGCACAGGGGCAATGTGCGCTGCCCCCGTCTCGGCTCCTCAGCTCCCACTGGCCAGGAACCATAGCCAATGGGAGCTGTAGGGGCAGCGACTATGGGCAGGGACAGTGTGTGGAGCCACCTGGTCGCCCCTGGGCTTAGGAACTGGAGGGACATGTTGCCAGTTCCCAGGAGCCACCTGAGGTCAATGCCACCTGAAGCCCACACCCGAACCCCCTGCCCCAGCTCAGAACCCCCTCCTGCACACAAACTCCTTCCTCGAGCCTGCACCCCACACTCCCTCCTGCACCCCAAAACCTCCTGATACTCTGAACCCCTCAGCCCCAGCATGGAGCACCCTTCTACACCCCAAACCTCTCATCCCCGGCCCCACACCAGAGCCTGCACCCCCAGCCTAGAGCCCATACCCCCTCCCATGGTGTCCTTTGACTCTCTCCCATGTAATCAGTCACTGGCTTTTCTTTCCCTCCAGTGTTTCCCTTTGGGTGGGCTCTTAATTTAATCATGTTTTTGGAATTTTGTTGCCTCAGGGTCTGGCAAGATAGGTGTTCAGGGGGATCCTGCGCCTTGGCTGGCCCTTTGGGGAGAGGTCTCCCAACCACAGGATTGTATGTATGCAGAAAATCCAGCACCCCTTTTGGGGTTACCCCCTCCCAGCACTGAGTCCTTCCCTGCCCCTTAGAGGCTGTGATTTTTGCTCTCTGGGCTAGGTGTGTTTATCCTTCGATCAGATTCACCTTTTTCCAATAGCTTTCCCATAACTGCTCTCTATCTCACCAGGCTGGGGGAAACACTGCAGAAGAATCAAGGAGACTCTCTCCCATTCTCTCAGTAGTTCCTGAAACCTTACCCTTTCCCTTGGGGGGGGGGGTCTCAGCATAACATTCCCTCCTACTACAGGCAAATATTTTAACCTGAGCTATACGGAAAAAATCATTACCAAGGAGGAGGTCGAATAGGAGGTGCTTCATTACCCCCACAGTCAAAACACTTTCCAAACCTTCCCAAACCACATGAATTTTAGCTGGTGGTATGAGGAATCTGCTTTCACCCACCCCCACAATCTCTGCCATATAGCCAGGCAACATATTGGCCTTTGGGACCACGCTCTGCTTAATCAGAGAGATCTGGGCCTCTGTATCCTTCTGCCCCAAGTATTCCCTGCCATCAATTTGGACAGCCTTAACATGCTCCATATGTGGTTCTGCAGAGGCTAACCTCACAGAACCAATATGATAAGTTTCAATTGGTTGGGGGGGTTCTGTGTTGAGGACAGCAGAACTAACATGAGCTATTGGTTGCCTGCTTCCTCCCAGCACAGGGCATTTATTCCTCAGGTGATCAGTGGAATTACACTGATCGCACCTTTTGGGCTCTTTTGTTCTTATTCCTCTACTGGTAACTCCTATCCCAAATCCACTGTAGAAGCAGGAGTACTTGTGGCACCTTAGAGACTAACAAATTTATTTGAGCATAAGCTTTCGTGGGCTACAGCCCACTTCATTGGATGCATAGAATGGAACACACAGAAAGAAGATATTTATACATACAGAAAACATGAAAAGGTGGGAGTAGCCATACCAACTGTAAGAGGCCAATCAATTGAGATGAGCTATCATCAGCAGGAGAGAGAAAAAAACCTTTGAAGTGATAATCAAGATGACCCATAGAAGGTGGGAGGATATTTTAACATGGGGAAATAGATTCAATTAGTGTAATGACCCAACCATTCCCAGTCTCTGTTCAAACCTAAGTTAACTGTATCTAATTTGCATATTAATTCAAGTTCAGCAGTCTCTCTTTGGAGTCTGTTTTTGAAGTTTTTTTGTTGCAAAATTGCCACCTTCAAGTAGACTTGTTCACCTGCACATCTACCAACGTGATATGTGCCAGCAATGCCCCTCTGCCATATACATTGGCCAAACCGGACAGTCTCTACGCAAAAGAATAAATGGACACAAATCTGACATCAGGAATCATAACATTCAAAAACAAGTGGGAGAACACTTCAACCTCTCTAACCACTCAGTGACAGACTTGAAGGTGGCAATTTTGCAACAAAAAAACTTCAAAAACAGACTCCAAAGAGAGACTGCTGAACTTGAATATGCAAATTAGATACAATTAACTTCTATGCATCCGATGAAGTGGGCTGTAGCCCACGAAAGCTTATGCTCAAATAAATTTGTTAGTTTCTAAAGTGCCACAAGTACTCCTGTTCTTTTTGCAGATACAGACTAACACGGCTGCTACTCTGAAACCTGTCAGTAGAGGAATGTTTTTGGGTAAGAAAATGTTTAGGCTCCCAACCCCCTTCTCTCTTCCCAGGGGCAAAATGGGATCCTCCCTTCCCACCAGTTTTAAACCCCTCTTCTGTGGCCTACCCTCAACAGACGCCTGATTCTGTTTGAAGGCATCAGCTAAAAAAGGCATCTCATCCACAGACTTTACATCTTTGTCCCACAGACACTGCTTTACATCAGCCTTACATATGCTTAGGAAATGCTCTTGAGCAACAAGATCCAACATTCCCTCAAAACTTGCCCCTTCTCTACCCCTCACCCATTTTCCCAACAAATCTTTCATTTTGTTTACACCTTCCCCTTTACTCATACCAATATCCCTCTTAAGATTCCAAAATTTAAACTCTATGTTTCAGGGGTAATCTGAAAACTTCGCAAAACAGTATATTTACAATAGTCTAAAGCATCTTCAATAGGCATTTCATTGAATATATTTCGAGCTTTACCAGTTAATTTCACAATCATGGTAGGAACTCTCTTATCAGGGATTTCATGTAGTATACACAGGTTATTGAAGGTGGTCAGATATTCAGCAATATCATCCCCTTCACTGTATGCTGGACATAAGTGTTCCCATTTGGGGATTTTTGGAGTGATGGGAGTCGTTGGGGTCAGGGGGGGTCTGGTTCTGCTTCTCTAGCAGGTCCAGTTGGTGTTTTCACTCTCTCTCTCTCTCTCTCTCTCATGGCCCTTGTGTGTGCAGCCTCCTCTCTGGCTGACTCTCTCTTCCCTAATTCTTTCAGTTGCAATAATCTCTTGTGCTCCCCCTCCTTATCTGCAATCTGCAGCCTAAAAAGCTCCAACTTCGCAATCGCTTCACTGCTTTCATTCATTTTCCTGCTTTCCTGTTCTTACTTCCCTTTCCCGAAATAAGCAAACAGAAAATAACAAAACGGTGACCTCCTCCTGACTGTTCTTAGCCACTGCACTTAAAACTCACTTAAAATCAGAAATATCAGTGCTTAAAGTGTGAACTTTGCTTGGAGTAACAAGCCGTACATACACCCTGCTCGCTGCGCCACTATGACGTTCCCCTCTGGTGTTATCTGGACTGGTGATCTGCTAGGGCACGCCAATCCTTGACTCTGGGAGCCAGCCTTACCCTGCTCTGCTGTGAGAACCCCCACCCCTGGGCTGTTCATGCACAGTCTCTGGCATATAAACTGCTCCCAGCTACTTGAAACCAAATGACACTAGCCAGTATCTCTGGTCCCAGACACAACCCTAGGAACCTCCGTCTTGCAGTGTCCAGTTATGCCCATTGGACACTGCAAGCTTACATGAGTTCATCAATTTAACAAAGAAATTGATATGTACCAGGCTTGTTATCCCAAGGGGAGCCTCTGACATGCTTCAAACCAAACACACTGCTTCAGGTAGCATAAACAAACAGATTTATTAACTATAAACATAGATTTTAAGTGATTAAAAGTCAAAACATAAGTCAGATTTAATCAAATGAAATAAAAGCAAAACGCATTCTAAGCTGATCTTAACACTTTCAATGTCTTTACAAACTTAGATGCTTCTCTTCACAGGCTGGTTGGTTGCTCTTCAGCCAGGCTCTCCCCTTTGATCAGCACTTCAGTCGCTTGGTGGTGTCTGTAGGTGTAGGTGGAAGAGAGAGAGAGCATGGCAAATGTCTCTCCCTTTTATCATGTCCTTTCTTCCCTCTTGGCTTTGCCTCCCCCGCCCTTCAGAGTCAGGTGAGCATTACCTCATCGCAGTTCCAAACTGACCAAAGGAAGAGGGGTGACTCCCTCGAGAGTCTAAGATTCTTTTGTTGTTGCCTAGGCCAGCGCCCTTTGTTCCTGTGAGGCTGGGCTGGGTTTGTCCCATCCACACCCTGATGAGGTGTGAATTGCCCCTCTGCTTCTGGAGAGTTTTTGTCTGGGCTTGCTTTAAGCCATGAGTATACATTTTCAGCCTCATAACTATATACATGAAATTATAACCTATAACATCACTATAACAACAATGTTCAGTACATCATGAGCCTTCCGAAGACACCCGACATGACAAACTTTGCATTGGATACTACACAATCATTTTATAAAGATGAACATAGGAGTATAAGGTGTTCCCCTAAAGTACAGAGCGTCACAGCGGGGCAAGGAAGTTCCGTTTTCTGCAAAGAGAAAGTTGGCAACCCTACATGTTATACAACAAATAATTATGCATTTGGATTAGAATGTGTGTCTGTAGAGACCTCATTGGAATTTAGCAGTCTAACTGGTTTATCTGTCTTTGAATTATACCTGGAGTTGACTGGTTGCCTCCTAGGTAAGGGTATCATCCACTCAAGCTAACCTTCCCAAAAATATTTATCTTAAATCACTGGAAAAATCAAACCTATTGACAAACAAAACACAAAACAAAAATTACCAACTGAGGCCGTATGGGTGTGGGGGGAAATCAATATAGAACTAAATCTTTCAGTTTATATTTGAGATCTCTTCCCCCCACTGCCATTCTTTAATATCAAGGACACCCACCTGACAAGCTACTCTTTAAGCATTTATGCTCTTCTTACTTTTCATCTTATCTCAGTGATAACCAAGCATTATCATCTTAAAAATCTACACTGCCATCAGAGCTGACCTTCCATCCCCTAAAGCATCTAAAGTAAAATTCCTCTGTAGGGTGTTGTCACTCTGATTTAGAGATTCTACTTTCCTTGCACCAGGGACAGCATCTTCTCTTACGCATCACACAGTATTGAGCACACTCAAAGCACACAGACAGTCCTCGTCCAGTTAGCGAAGCCAAAAACTTCCTCAGCAACAAAAGGTGGGATACACCATGTGTTCTTGCAAGCAAAAGTAAGCCCACTTACTTGGATAGTTAATGAGGTCACAAACACCTTTGAATTACTTGGATACACCCTTCCACAACCTATTTTAGCACCTGATTAAAAGGTTGATAAATTATCTAGGGGAGGGAGAAAAAAAAACAGTGCCAAAAGCGGGGGGGAGGGGGAGGAAGGGGTTCAGATTGGTGTTACTCAAACTCCACCCACTCATGAGGCCAAAGATGAACTCACAGTGCATAACTTCATCATATAGCTTGGGGTGGGGGGGAAGAGGAATGCTGTGATCAGCTGTGAAACAGTTAACAGCCTATACATTTAGATTCCATTACTAGGCTTCAGAGTTAAAAACCCATTAAAATGAACAGGAACCTCTCAGAGATTTCGGTTTCAGACAGTATGCAGACATTTCTGCATCAGTTTACATTTCTCTATGCAACCCTAAGAGTTATGTTTATATGTGCATGTGTGTATATTATATATATATATATATATATATATATATGTTTTTTAAATGAAAGCTTTGCTTGCTGTTGAAGCCAAGAGTATAGCAAGATTCAAAAAAGGATTGGATTCTTATACATTTAACAAGAATATCCAGAATTATTAACTAAAAAAAGTTTCAGAAGAGAAAATCTCCTGCTTGGGACTCAAACCATTCTCTATTATGGGTTAGGAGGCGATTCCCCAGGGGACAGATTACCCTACAGCTGCCTACTGCAGGACTTCTTATACCTTCCTGTGAAGCATCTGGTGCTGACCAATGTCAGAGACTGCACTGGACGGATCATAGGTCTGATCCAATATGGTAGGAATTGCCATACATTTCTATGTTCTTGTCCTAGAAAAAAAGATGCAAGCTACTAGGAAAAGCAGTGAATTCACAACCCAGCTCAATGGAATCCTGGCTTCTAGAGTCCAAGTTGGAATTTTTCCCAAATACTCAGGTTCTAAGAATTCCAATCAGGAGACTTCTAGGGGGAGGAGGGAATGCATATGCATTCTTTCTACATGGTATTATGAAAAAGCAGATAACATCTTGTCTTTATCCTTGGCTTCTTCAAAAACTCCTGCTCCTTCTTAATGCACACTGAGCAGATATGACTGGAATCACTAACAAGACCAGCTATAAGTTTCAGAGTAGCAGCCGTGTTAGTCTGTATCCGCAAAAAGAACAGGAGTACTTGTGGCACCTTAGAGACTAACAAATTTATTTGAGCATAAGCTTTCGTGGGCTACAGCCCACTTCTTCAGATGCATAGACTGGAACATATATTGAGGAGATATATATACACATACAGAAAGCATGCATCTGAAGAAGTGGGCTATAGCCCACGAAAGCTTATGCTCAAATAAATTTGTTAGTCTCTAAGGTGCCACAAGACCAGCTATAGTTATCTCCCTGAACACCTTTCCTCATCCTAGAAACTAGCAGACCATAACCCGCCCCCCACCCTGCCTCCTCACTTGTTTCAAGTTAGCTGGTGTTGGCTCGGATCATGCACTGCTCTAAAGGAAAAAGATTTCCGTAGATCTGGCCAAAATTCTTTCCTCTACAGGAGTGCTGCTCCCTCTCATCCAGTTTTCTGACTGCCTCATGCCTATGGCTCTGTATTTATTTTTTCTCCTTGTATAATTTTCAACCTCAACCAATCAAGATTTTGTTATTTACTAAATAAAAGGTCTGTAAGTGCTACCCAAGTCCCTTGGCATAACAGCACTTTGAAATCCGAGAGATAATTTGTTCCAATTAAACCAGGAGAGAATCCTAATGGCATTCTAGAAATACTTATTGCTTTTGTATTTCTTTTGATGCCAAACTCTTTCCTACTGCTGTCAGCAGATCTAGGGGAAGACAAGTGCTTGCTCTATGAAACTGATTGAAAGCTACAACAAACATTATAACTCAAAGTAAAATACAAGAAGTTATCTTTCTAATCAAGTTATGTACATTGTAAAGTCTAAGCAGAAGATAATTGCTCATGTTGAGAACTCTTCACTAATTACTTTCACATATGACTGGATGTTTTACTCACTTCTGGTGCATATTAATTTACAGATTGGTTACTTGACAGTGCAAGTTATATGCATTAGATATAAAGACTTGCAGAAATACAGTGCTTATTATCACCAAGGTGACACAACACTCTTTAACAGTCACTATTTGAAATGTTCATACAAACTAGTTTATTACCTCTCTGAGCCAGACTTTAACTTTTACCAAAAATTATTAACATTGAATTTAAACAAGAGCTGGGCAAACTAGCTTGGAAGGAGATCTGGACATAATTATACTAAGCAGAGTACAGCCAGATGGAAATGCAGATACACATGGCCCCAGCACCAGCCTGGAGAAACCCTCCAGTTTAATCTAATCAGAAACTACTCAGAACTTTAGAGTGGTTTATTTGTGTTTTATCCTTCCCTATGAACAGTAAGTCTGGACTGAATCCTTCATAATGACCAATAAGTCTGGACTGAAGTTTAAATAGTAAGTGCAATGCTTTAGGAATAACCTGCTAAGATCCAAATAAAACCATGTGAAAAGAATCTGTGTAGAATTTAAGTGAATCAAGACCATTCATTTTTGGTTTTTATTATGTTTTTAAATTTCCCACAAATTAATTGGTATTAAAAATAGGTCCAAAAATTAACTTCACAATTTTCTGGGTAAATATTGGGATCTGTGCAAATAACCAAGCCACCATCTCTCTTTCCAGAGCAGGCCCAGAAGCAGAAGAAGTGGAAGAGGCAAGGGCACCATATCCTTATGCTGCCTCCTCCACCTCTTCTGCTTCTGGTCCTGCTCCAGAAGAAGAGATGGTAGTTTGGTTACCTGGGCAGCTCAAGTTAACAAGCCACCATCTATCCTTCCAGAGGTGGGAGCCAGGTCTGGGGTCCCCTATGGTCAACCCAGGTCACTGAGCCACCACCTTTCTCCAGCCAGAGTGGGGAGCTGGGATCAAGGGGTCTGCCTAGGTTACTGAGCTGCATCCAAAATTCAGATTATGGGAAGTGAAGAAAAAAATTTAAAAGAAAGGTATCCCCCCACCTCCCCCCCCCCACACACACACACGATAGCATTTGTAAAAAACAGGAATTCCTCAGCAAAAATAAAATAAAATAAAAATTCAGTAAAAATGAAGGGCCTTACAAATAGTATGTTTTGCAAAAGAGCGTTTGAGAAGCTCAGGACTTGATGCTCAGAATAATTTCAGTTTTCTATAGTGCTGTCTTGAAGACCACAATGATATTCTCAGTTTACTCCTATGAATATCTAGTGTCTGTTTTCAAGTGACCTTCATTGGTAAAAGAACAAGCAAATAGAGGCCCCAAAGGTTCCCTTTTGGATTGCCAGAAAGTGAAGGGATTACCAGTCAAGAATCTTCAACCCCCCCCCCCCTTCTTTCTTTGTCCCCACCTAACAATTTAAAAATACTTCCAGCGATCAGCTGCTGAGAAGAACAGAAGGACTTGCATATATTCAGGACTCAAACCACAGTGCTTTACAGATTAATGCTGGCACCTTGACCTTTGCTCAGAAGCCAGTGAAGCACCCTGCACTTCTTCAGATGCTAGTGATGCACCAACAATCAAAGGAGAAAAATCAGTCCTAGACTCAGATGTTAGCAGATTAAATATCTTAGTTTACCTTGAAAAACATAGTGAAATGGAACTGCCGTATTCTCAAATTGAAAGGACAAAGGAGTCCATTGACAGCAATATGTCAAATGCTGGAGCTCACAAGCCCCAGAGACTGCTCAAGTGACAATGTTTTGCTGTGATTACACTATTTACACTGCTGTATCTATGTGCAGAATCATGCTTTGCTCCTCTGCCTGTGCTTAGACAAGAGTACTTCCCCTCGTATCTGACTGTGAAGACAGTCCTGAGAAGATCAGGACTGCTGGCCATAGGCAGAAGGAGCAGACTACACATCCCTGCTCCAGGCAGAGTACTGTGTCCTGTGCGTGACCCATGCTGGGTACCTACTCGGCTACAACCACTCCACACACATACGTACAAGGGGGAACCCTCTCATTGAGGATTTAGCTTAAGGGGTGAAGACAAGGTGTTTAACCGCTTATTCCTAGGTTGAGTCTGCTTACGTAGACATTAACTACAGTAGAACGTCAGCGTTACGAACACCTCGGGAATGGAAGTTGTTCATAAAACTGAAATATTTGTAACTCTGAACAAAACGTTAGGGTTGTTGTTTCAAAAGTTTACAACTGAACATTGACTTAATACAGCTTTGAAACTTTACTATACAGAAGAAAAATGCTGCTCTTAACCATGTTAATTTAAATGAAACAAGCACACAAACTGTTTCTTTACCTTGTCAAATTTTTTTAACTTTCCTTTTTTTTTTTTTTTTTAGTAGTTTATGTTTAACACTACTTTTTTTTTTTTTAAAAACCCTCTCTACTGCCTGATTGCATACTTCTGGTTCCAAATGAGAGTGTGGTTGACTGGTCAGCTCGTAACTCTGCTGTTCTACTGTATTTTAAAAAAGGTTATTATTTGAGCTTTATGTCCTATAGAATTTAATACAAACTTAAAGGTGGTCCAAAAATAACCTTTTAACAGAAGTTATGTCTCTACTATAGAAAGGTTAAAAGCCACTACAGAACTGACTAGAGAATGAAATGTTTTCTATGGGATTTTAGAGTATTTAAATCCTACTGCTTTTCTAAAGAACCTATTGCTTTCATCCCTATTAAACGGGATTTTTCCCATAAAGGCCTAGATGGGCATATTTTAAAAAATTAAGGCAAGGTGGAAGAAAGAAAGAAAATCGTATCTTGTATTTGAGGATGGAGGAAAGAAAAAAAAACCCAGAGGCAATTCTCTCCTCATCTTCCACCAAAGTGGAGTTGTGTGAATACCAATTCAACCCTCATCCGCACCGCCTATCCTATAAGCTTCACCGGGTTGAGAGTAGACCCGGAGATATACATGATGCAAATTTACATGGGCTCTCATTCCTGACACGTGGAGGTGAATTGCCATTTTGTATTCAGAGCTCATAAATCAGAAGCCTGGAATAAAACTGCAGGATATGCACACCAATTTCACCATTTGTTTTATAGTCATGTTGAATTACAGTAGCTGTACTGGAATTGAATAGTGGGTAGTTCACATCTTTTTGCAACTATGTGCTACTTAAGGAATTGCAAGCTGCATCTAGCAAAAGCAAAGCTAAAAAGGAGCCAATAGGAGCGGTTTCTTGACAGCTGACTCATTGAAGTGTCAGAGAACATCTAGGATATTACAGGAGACTGTTTCTGGCAATAACAGCTGCTTTACAGTATCAGGGGGTAGCCGTGTTAGTCTGTATCTACAAAAACAACAAGGAGTCTGGTGGCACCTTAAAGACTAACAGATTTATTTGGGCATAAGCTTTCGTGGGTAAAAACCTCACTTCTTTGGATGCATAGAGTGAAAGTCACTACCTACAATTTGTTGTCTCCTCTGCTTCCAGGCACCATTGAATGACAGTTTTAACACGTGATAAAGTAAAATTTCAGGGGATTGGTTAAACAGTGGACTTACTTCACATTCATATTTAGCCATTTAAAATGGTCAAGAATGATGAACTTGCCCTAACTGAAGAGTGGATCAGCTGAAGAGGGGAGTTCCACACTAATCTCTGTGACTGATTCAGAAGTAGCCCAGACCATTTCCAAATGGAGTCACCAAATGGAGGGTGTACATAGTAGAGGATCGGTCACGTGGGGTATCAATCAATCATGTGGAGTCATCCCCTAACCACCCAAAAAAAAAAAAAAAAAAAAAGTTTGCTCTCACGCTGTGATCTCATATAAAAAAGCAAGCAGTCAGAAAGCATTATCTGGTGGGAGGGGGAAATGTGGTACAGCAGATTGTCCTGAGCATCAAGTCTAGAAACCTAGGTTCTACTCCCTGTACTGACACTAAGACCCTCCTTCCCAAAGTGAGTGGATAATTTTGCCCCCAAGATGGTTCTTCTCAAGGTCAAGTTTGAGGCACATTAGTGTAGCAGTGTTGGGAAGCTTGCACTGCCACTACCCGTGCTGTGCATTTTTTGCGCATACAGGGGGCTTCAGTCTAGGGCTGCCAATCAGCACTGCTCTAGTCCTAAATCGGAAAAAAATAGAAATGCACAGAGATTCAGGAATGCTGAAGCAGAGATTTCGGTTGGGGAACAGAGCACAAGAGCTGGAACAGGAATGAACAATGCAGAACAGGCCCAAATCAGCTCTTTCAATGAGCTCTCCTTCAAGGGGAAGTCTAATTTTCTTTCATATTCTTTCAGTCTTTGTATCTGATTTCCTGTTCAAGTGAAACATCAAGTCTTTAAATTCAGGAGAAAATAGCTCGGTTCCCCATTTATTTTGGTCTCTGTCTGTCTCTTCCTCCCCTACCAAGCCCAAACACCCACACAAGATAGGGTTGAGGGTTTCAAGGTTCACCTCGGGCTCCAGTAAGATTGATCTGTGTGTTCAAGACAGGTTCAAAATACATCATAACTTTCATGACTGCTAACAGACTGGTCTTTCAGCTACAGCTTTCATGACCAGATGAAGCTCTGAGTTAGAAATATATCCCATCTCAGGGTTGGTCAGTGAAGCAGGGGCTATCTCCCCAGAACACGATAGATGCATTAGCTTAAGTTATTCCATATCCAACAGAGTTTTATGCATCTCAGAACTCTGAAAAATTTGGAGAAGTTATTTAAAAAAATACCAAATGCAATATTTTAGCATACTAGGCGCCTCCCTCCAGCTCCATTTCATTTTCATATTTCTCAGCACTTTGGAGAATCAGGTGTGTAATTGGAGGCAGCACACCCCGCTGGTTAATGCAGACATGTAGAGTCTAACACCTGGAAGTTCTACTCCCATCTCTGCCAACAACCTCTATATGACCTTGGGCACTTAATTTCTCTCTGCCTCAGTATTTCCCCTCAATCTTTGCATATAAAATAGAGGCTATATCTACCCCTTCACGAAGTGCTTGAGACCCATGGATGAAGACCACTAAGTTGTTGTTTTAGGTTACTGTAACTGTTTGAAGTCCTCTGAAAAGTTTTATATTAATACTCCCAGTATGGATGTGAGCCATCAGTTTTGATTAATCAGCATCCTTAGTGACTTTTCAGAAGGCTCAGGTGCCCCTATTCGCTTGAGCAGAGTCTGAAAGCTTATTAAGGAAGAAAGTTAAGTGTGTTTGCGAGGAGGGCCAGCTGCAGAGGAGAACAGAATAATAGAATTACCTTAAATAATAAGCAGGCCACAAACTACAAAGTACTTTTGATTGTATTAAAAGGGGGATAGGCACTGATCTGGTCCGCCCGTCCGTCCGTCCTCCCCCTCCCCCCTCTAACAACTCATCAAGGCATTTCATTCCCTTGGGCTCTTGTAACCAAGTATAATATTTCATTAAATATCCTGTTCATACCAGCTTATGTACTAGGGAACACACTAATTTTAGAAAACTGATTAGCTAAGTTCTTTCTAACCGAATGTTATTGTAGCGAAGGTCAGATTTTGCACTGAAACTATGGCAACAAAGGCACAGTATTCTTTTGTCTACAAGGTTGGGACTAGGTTTTAACATTACTGTTGCACTTAACAGCTCAACTCTGGATTTTGGCAAGCCTTCCCTCAGTCCTACCTGAACGCTCCTGGACGTTCAGCAAGGGGAAAAAAAAGTTTAAATATATTTACAGTACCCAGATGATACAAAAAAAAAAAAAAAAAAAAAAAATTAGTGAGCATTTCAGTTACTTTTTTTTTGTACCACCAAGGTACTTGTGAAGGCATTTCCCCAACCACGTCACTAATATCAATGAATTTATTCTCTCAGCTTGCCTGTTAAGTAGGGGATTATCCACATTTTTCAAGATGGAAAATTGAGACAGAGAGATCGAGTGACTTCCTCCAAGCCACAGAGTGAGTGTCACCAAGACAGGAACTCAGAAAAAGCAGGCTCTGAATTCCTGTCTAGTTCTTTAAGCACAAGCCCAGCATTCCTCCCATGTAAAGTTCCAGCAGTGTATATTCATGACCATTGTATATTCTGAGGACGTTTGCTCCATCATTTATAAAACTATATCTGTTTTCATTTATCTATGTGCAAAACATGAGCCTGTCCAAAATGAAAAACAAACAAAAAACCATAGTTGGCTGAATGCTGCATGTTAACCACAATACTCCGTCCCAGTGCAGATCAATGGGAGAGCCCAACCTGGCCAATCCACACAGCATTCACATTGTATGCCAGGGAGGTCTCTCTCATTTTCCCTCCCTCTACCTGTAAACTTTCCTGTGCAAGGAGACACATTAGAGAGTAGAGCCTGTCCATACCAATTTGTTTCCCATGTACTTTCCCCGACAACACCGTCTCGGTGCTCCTTCTCCAGGAAATATAGCAACACCACTCCAGAGAGTCACTGTTAAGATATTCTACAGACAAGGCAGCCATCTCAGCGAAGTACCCAAGCTCCAATAAGATGGGAAGCAAGGTACTGAATGTAACTCCCATTTCCAGCTGCACGGCAAGTCACCGAGCCAGCTACAGAATGCCAGCCTGCCTTAAGAAACAGGCCAATAGTGAATAAGCTTCCATTTCTTCCCACAGAACAGAATGGGGAAAAAAAAAATCAAACTAATAAAAAGTATTTTCCCCCCCAAATACAAAATTCAAGGATTCAAAAAGGTATTGGGAGCTTATAGGAATACCTAGTGTTATAATAGTTAATGCTAATAAAAAGATATGTTGAGGAGGACATAAAATCTCATCCGTCAAAGGTCAAATCAGTCTAACTGTTATAAATTAGGGTAAGAGCTTCATGGGAGGCAGATTACCCCACAACTGTTTATTGGTGGGTTTCTTTCAACCTTCCTCTAAAGTATCTGGTGCTAAGAACTGTTCGAGACAGTTTACTGGGCTAGATGGACTTTGGGGCTAATTCAGTATGAGAATTCCTTGGTTCTTATGTTAAATTCTGCCCTCCAATGGCTGCATTCAAGTCTCATACAAGTTAATTCTCCCTGCATATCTTAGGCAGAATTTAGCTCCCAATATCTACGGAAGTTAGTCTATAACCTCTACATTCCAACCACATTTGTATAGACGGGGCAAGTCCTCGCCTCTTCATTGAATGTTAAAACAAGCTGGAGACACTGGACATCATTCATTAGAACAGAATAGATCACGGGTTATGGCACAGAAGTATCTGAGGGACATCCCTATTCACGTAACAAATATAACTGCAGTGCCTGAGATACTTCTCTGGGGCAACTGCAGTCAAATGTTGTTGTAAAGTTGCAAGCACTGTACTGTTTTTACCTACCATTTCTCTCCACAAAAGCTCAGTCTACTGCATTTCACTGGTGTTTAAAGGAGTCCTTTTTGGCTTTTCCAATATACACCCAATGCAGCATTTTCACATTTGGGTGGGTATTAAAAAAATGCATTTCTGCTTTAGCTCATGAGACTATACTTTTGGAACCTTTAATTTTGTTCAGCACTTAGATGCCAGAGTGATAAGTGCTATATAAAATTCTACCATGGATAGACAGACGGCTTTCATGTTGAGAGTTCAAAATTTCAGGAAGACAGCATACATAATTTAAATACATACCATCAACTAGAATGGTAGAATAGACCATACTAGAACGGCAATGGTTTGAAGTGATCAGCATTTTTGAAGATGCAACATCCACTCATAGAATGTGCTCCATGAGCACTTCCTTTCACAGTCTAAGGCCTTTTTGGCACATCACCTAATTTGCAAGTTGCAAAAAAAAGTCTTAAGCACCTAAATTTGTCATTGTTTAGTATAACGCAGGGCTTTGGAGCGGAGCCCGGAGCTGGAGCGCAGACCAGTAGGTTTTATGCCCGGAGCCGGAGCGGAGCAATTCAAAAATTTGATTGCTCCAAATCCCTGGATAACATTTTCCCCCAGTCATGTGAACAGAATTCCATTCTTAAGAAGTTTCTTGGTGTAACAAGAGACCACGACATCGGCAGAGATGTTGTGAAGGACTAAGAGACAGCATTAAAATGTTATAAGTCAGACAGGTAAGAAAAATCCAGTGTAATAAGCAGGTGTTTATGACTTCACCCTGTTTAATCTTCAGATACTCAATGAGCACATCTCAATCTAACCCATGAATTTCAAAACTGAAATGGAGCCACATTGCCAATATCCAAAACCACCATGCTGACCATGAGAAGAGTACTTGCCAAAAGTTACAGTACAGTAAATCTGACTGAAATCATTTCTGCATACTCCATGCATAAAGTTTGTGCTACTAGTTTAATTTGTTAATTCACCGTCACCAAAATATGTTTGAGCCACTACCAGATAAATTTAAATTGAAAGAAAAAAAATCCCATGCGAGTTCTAGATACCCGGATAATTAATATGAACATTAAAACAATAACCCTCTCTACTCCCCATCATTCCATGAACAATCCTCTGCCAAACTCCTATCAAAACAGATGCTCTTTGCAGCGTAGCCAGATAATCACCAAATGCAGGCTATTTTGGAGCAAAAGGTCATATACAGCAACCCAAACTGCTCGGATTACTCTCATCAGAGTGATGGTAGGGAGGAGAGAATCTATGCAGAGATATATGCAAGCACTGAAATTTTCCAAAACTCTTTTTAGGTGAAGCTAAACAGATATCAAATGGCCCACATTTTTGAGGACAGGTATACTACACTTGAACTAAAAGGCGAGTTCACTGTAGCTCTTAATTCTGAGCTATGAACAAGTCAGCGACAAAAATATTCAGCATTCCAATATATGGGAATATACAGTCAAGAAACGTGCAAAAGTGCTATAGTTTATGGAGTTATACAACCTGTGTACATGGTGTGACTTGGTTCACATTCAACAAAGCATTTGGGTGCAAACTTTTGAGTCATGGTGGCAAGTGTGAAATGCGCATCCTTAAGAATCCTCAGCTCTGTATTAAAAAGATATATATTGATCTAACTGAATGTGGAGCATAACTTAAGAGAATCCCATCAAGACAGCCAGCATATATACTAGAAATTCTCTCTACTATACAGCTTCATTTCAAATACACACTCTAGTTACAAAGATTGAGATGTTCAACATTAGCCTTAACACTACTAGATAAGCACAATAAAATGCTTCATGACACCATTACTCAGAAACAACATGGATTAGGATCCATAGAAGAAACAGAATTTCAACTTCTCATCTTCTGCTTCGCTATGAGGGCATTTTAAGTCTAAGAGAGATACCGGCTCATTCCTTGAATGTTTTGCCAAAAAGAAGCGTTGCCCAGCAACAGCTAAAACAATGTTCTGTGAAGGAGGTGGCAGCTGGATAAATTAACCCAACAAGCACATTTTTTTCTTCACTATACTGCAATGGAGTTATTACAAACTATTTAGTCCATTTGAGGTTGCAATAGGATCCATGTCCTGAATAAATATATTTGAGCAATAGAGGGAGGCTACTTGGCAAGCCCTGATGTCTTCCATCATGTTAACATACAGGTTTACTGCACTGCTAACTTCTGATGGGAAACAAACACACCTATAAAAAAGACTGCAAAAGCACATTAAGTCTGTACAGTATGAGCCAGGGGTTAAGCCACAAGACTGACAAGATCCTACACCCAGGTTTTGCTACCAGCTCTGCTACCCACTGCTTGTGTGACCTTGGCCAAGTCACTCAGCCTCTCCCTTTCCTCCTCATCTGTAAAACAGACATTCACCTCTGAGAATCATGCAAGTTCCAAGCATTATTACTTTCAGCCCTCTATTACCAATAAGAGATTCAACTGCAATTATTTCATATGTTCTGCACAAACCTGTGTATATAAAAAGGTGTCATGGAAGAGTCTACAACAGGGGTCGGCAACCTTTTCAGAAGTGGTGTGCCGAGTCTTCATTTATTCACTCTAATTTAAGGTTTTGCCAGTAATACATTTTAACGTTTTTAGAACATCTCTTTCTATAAGTCTATAATGTATAACTAAACTATTGTTGTATGTAAAGTAAATAAGGTTTTTAAAATGTTTAAGAAGCTTCATTTAAAATTAAAATAAAATGCAAAGCCCCCCAGACCAGTGGCCAGAACCCGGGCAGTGAGAGTGCCACTGAAAATCAGCTCGCGTGCCGCCTTCGGCACGCATGCCATAGGTTGCCTACCCCTGGTCTACAATGAGAGTCACAATCCTATTCAAACAGCCTTGATAGCATGAATAAAATGTGATCCCAGCTTTTTAAAAAACATCTTTTTGAGCTGAGCTCCCCCTTTGAGTTATAATTTTTGGTTGTGCTCCCTCCCCACCCCCAAGACAAAAAGAGGCGAGTCAGGGGGTGGAGGTAGTACTCCCTGCCCGAGCCCTGCCGCGCTGAACCCTGAGCCCCACCATTGCCTGGCATCGCTGCTCGCCACCCTCCCTCGGGGGGAGGTACGACCCACAGTTTGAAAACCTCTGGCCTAAGTGGATAGTTTTTGCTATCCAAAAATAGCACAGATTACTGATTTGGCTTATGTTTTAAGAATTGTGAAACTAGGATTTTATTGCTGCAGATGTCATTTGTACCGAGACTATATTCAAGCTAGGTAAATAAAATGCTGTTTCTTAAAGATTTTGTTGTAGATGTCATGGGGAAAAACAAAGATACCCTAGTGAATCTACCCTTAAAGTCTCAGAATGTTTTTCAAGCAGACAAGCTGTTCTGCTGTAGGACTTTTGCTTAACTGAAGCAGAAAATGCCACTATGAAGGGCACCACTTATTAGACTGGGGGGGGGGGAAATCATATATATAAGATGTTAGTATAAAAACTACTCAAGTCTCACTGCCGTGGAACTGCTGTCTAACACCAACTTATGGCCACTCGTCAACTGCTTCTGCAATAAACAACAACAAAAATATCAGTCTTCTAGCAGTCTTTCCACTTCATTTTTTGTAGGTGAAGGATGTAAAGGTGTGCCAGCGTTCAAAACATGAAATAACTCTTGGCACCCAAATGGACAGTGACTTAGGACCAAAACAACTGAACTAACAACCTTCCTCAAAGCTCTGGGAAGCACACGAGCTTCTTGCATCAGACATGAATTTCCATCTGATACTTTAATTTATCGCGGCAGCATACTAAAGCTTCTTATCCTTTTCTTCGGAGCCCAGCAATATTCTGTCTCAGCCCACATCTCAGAAACTTCAGCTCTTATTTCATCCCCTCTTTCCACTGCACCAACTATATCAGCCTGATATCTCAATCTCCTCTCCATTGCTCTCCCAACAAAACCAGCCCTGAGGCCCTCAAAATGGTACCTTTACAAATTTACTTCTGACCACAGTAACTCAAAAGCTTAAATAAATTTCTTTTTCCCACTCTTATCTCCCCCTTGGGATGGAACTCCTTCTGTATCATTGGTCACCAAGGCACCATGCTTATCCAATTCTTCCCTCAAAACTCATCTCTTTAATGTTGACCATAAGGAATCAATCATTAGCGGGCAAAATAATCCAAGAACTATTCCTCTTCTCAGCTACACAGAGAATCCTTCAAAAAGGTAATTAGTTCTAAGGGACATTTTCATGTAGTGAGTGTGGTGTTAGTGCTTAATGATACTTATGAGGTATTTATTATAAAAAGACTTGTGTGAAGTAGTTACACCAGCAAACAGATTATACATGTAACTGAACCATTACTCACATCAAAAGCAGAATATATTCTAAAAGTTGTGAAGTAAAAGCTATGTATCAGAATATCAAAGGTAAAGTCGCCATGTCGACAGTGGAGCTTTCAGAGCACACTACATGCGACTAATTGTCATCTACGCAACAAGACTTTTTAATCTTGAAATACTGAAACCTAAGTGAAAGCAGAAGGGCCAAATTCTGCCATTGGAAATATACGCATGCATTTTCCCTTGAATTCTATGAGTCATGCATGCATATCCAAGCAGAGAATTTGGCCTTAGGCATCTCTTTGCCACTACTTTTAATACAGCAGTAAAGATATCTTTGTAAGTTTACCTCTGACCACAGAAGCTCAAGCAGGTTTCTGCACTTCTTATAAAGAGCATCAGCCATCAAAGTGAAATCCACAGTCATGTTTCTGACATCGCCCATTGAGAAGGTGAATTTTAAGTATTAACTGACATCTGCACAGCTGAAAGCACAGCTCATTTGAAAGCAGATTCTCACACAAAGATGTAAAGCAGCTTACAACATGTAAACATTTTCTGTTTGTGAAGACATGCTATCAGCTAAATCACTGGCCGTTGATTACCTGGGCTCCTACTCTAATGGAAACCTAGAATGTAATTAACCACATTCACTTACTTCTAGCAAGGCTTTCTGAATGCCCCCACAAGTCAAGCTAAGATCAGACTTCAGCATATTCATAATCTCTTCTTTTAAGTCTCATGGAGAGCAGGCCTCATTACAGCCTACTGGATCCCACCTATGCTATGCTCCAGCAAATACCATGTGAAATCACTATCACACATTCAATTACAACACAGAATACAGAGTATACATTGCTCACTTTATATTATTTTTATTACAAATATTTGCACTGTAAAAAAAGATAAACAAAACTTGTTTTGTCTTAGCAATTGGCTGAACAAGAAGTAGGACTGAGTGGACTTGTAGGCTCTAAAGTTTTACATTGTTTTGTTTTTGAATGCAGTTATGTAAAAAAAAATTCTACATTTTTAAGTTGCACTTTCACAATAAAGAGATTGCACTACGGTATTTGTATGAGGTGAATTGAAAAAGACTACTTTTGTTTTTCTTTTTTTACAGTGCAAATATTTGTAACAAAAATAATATAAAGTGAGCACTCTACACTTTGCTTTCTGCATCGTAATTGAAATCAATATATTTGAATAGTAGGAAAAGCATCCAAAATATTGATAATACATTTAAATTGGTATGCTATTATTGTTTAACAGTGCAATTAAAACTGCGATTAAGAACGATTAATTGTTTTAAATCGTTTGACAGCCCTAGTTTTAGAACATGTGAGAGACCAGAGACCTTGTTGGGAACTGGACACAGCCCATAGATTGAGGGTATCTGTGCTATCTACCTGTTTTAGTCCCAATGCTATCCAGAGTGATTTTGCAATATTTTAGCTGGAGGGAAAAGCTTGAGGACAAAGGTTATGTTTACGTGATTTTCAGCTCAGGCAGACATAGTCACACTAACTGTAGTCTACCTAGCTCATTAAAAATAGCAGTAAGGGTGCCACGGAGCAGTCTTCAGTGCCAGCCGCACAAGCGAGTACATATTAGCGGGATGGGGGGTGGCAAGCAGGCTTGTGCAGTCCACACCGCAGAGTCCTCACAGCTATTTTTTAGTGAGGTAGGTAGAGTACAGCCAGCACGGATATGTCTAAGTGAACTGCCACTCGTACCAACGGCTGCAACGTAGACATAGGTGTCACCCTAAGACCCTCTCAATGCCAATTGGCAGTGGGCCCGTTGTTCTGTGAATTTCCATCAGACCGGACACACTTATAACACATAGTATTTAGGTGTAATCTGTAAAGAGTGCCCTATCAAATGAAAACTGGTGACACACTGGTCAAAAATATCATGGTGTGATCTAAGTACAGACAGTGTGCACAGAATTAGGTGTGTGTGCTGGAAATATGTTCCTAAAGTGTGTTTTGGAGGCAGACTTTATAAACACATTTGTCCTAGACAAAGCAGTGTTGATTTGCAAGTGTCTATAGCGTAAATGGAGCACAGGAATGTCAGAGACGATGGGCAGTTCGTTTGCATCGGAGGTAAACATCAGTTATCAGGAGGATGAACACACTGCATGGCATCAGCACCCTGGAGAACACCATATGTTGAGCCCCAGGGGGTCAGCGTGACTCTTGAGACAAAGACAATGAACCTTGGAGAATATAAAGGCGAAGCAAAAGGGCATCTTGTGATGCATCACTAAGGGAACAAAGAGGTCAACACTCTTTGCACTTATGAATGGTGGATCCCCATCTACGTAAGGTGGTGACGCTGAAAAGTAACTGGAGGTGAGAAAACTGTTTTAGACAAAGCTTGACGCCTGCTAAGGTTAGATGTAGTCACTTAGAAGCATGTTATACTTCTGTTTTATTTGTAATCAGTTTCTATTATCTCTACATAGTATCACTTTGAATTTATTCTTGCTTTATTATAAATCCATCTCAGTGCTATTCTATTAAGTGAAGCGTGCACCCTTGGCTGAGCCAGCAGGCTGGTGTGTATTCTGTCTCTCTGGAGACAATGGACTTGGTATTTCTGTCGGCGCCCAGTGACAAGTCTGGATGCTGCAGGGGAACACTTTGGGAGAGTTCAGGAACTAAAGTACACCAAGAGTTAACCTGCAAGGCAAAGTTAGGACTGGCAGAGTCCTGAGGAGTTTGTTGGGCTGGCTAATGGACTGGAGCATCAGGCAGCTGAAGTACAGTTTAGCAGCAGCAAATCTCTCTCACTGAGGCAGAGGGGTAACAAGGCAGCTTACAGTTCAGGATGCTCTGAGAAAGCATCACAGGGTCCTAAGCGTCAAGTTTGACCAGCCTAAACTCTGGGACCACATGGTGCCACTCGAGCAGAGTTCAGGAGAGCCCTTCTTTAGAGATGTTAAAATATATCAAATCATCTGCTATTTAAAGAACCTGTAAGCTTAAGTGGTGTCTGTGTCTCTTCAGCCAAAGTTTCTCCTGTTGTGCAACTACAGCCCTTGGTTTGCTGTTGCCCTCCACTCAAGAGGAGGTTGACTTTCCTCTAGTGTCTGTGTACAGCGTAGGTTGTGACGTATCGGTGTCCCTTGTGCTGGGACGCTCACTCTTGTCATTAAGACACTGGACTGACACTCAGGAGACCTGGATTGAACTCGTGGCTCTGCCATCGAATTCTTGCATGACCGCAGACAAGTCACTTACTCTCTCTGTGCCTCTATTTACAATCTATACATGAGGAAATACTTCCCTACCGCACAGAAGGTGGTGAAGTCAACCTGAAATGCTCCAGTGTAGTGGTGATGGAGGACATATAAAAATACATAGGCAAAGAGGTGTTACACACTTTTAAGATCTTTTTGGGGAATTAACATATAAAGAACATTGTGCTAAGGTTTTATACCTTCCATTGCCGTTAACTGTTAAAGGAAAGAACATATAGGCTTCCCCGTGAAGTCTTTGGTGAAATTGCTTCTACACAGGTTGAAATGGCTGTCAGATTATTCATTTCTCCTTTAATAATTTACAAGCAAGCTCCAAACATAATGTTTTATATGTTGGACAAATGTGTGATAGCTACTTGTACCTACCTGTAGTCACTAAGCTACGAGAGTGATAATTATGTCTTTTTCTATTCTTCCTCTCACCTTTCCTGGCTCTTCCTAGTCAAGTCAATTCTTTTTCCTCCTTAGTCTTTTATGCGAAGATCAAAATTTGTTTAGCATCATATATTCCAGTTCATGAGACAACATCCAGAACAGCAGCACTCCACTTTCCTTGGCTAATTTAACATTGAGTGCTAAAACTACTCTAGACCACTTCTTCAGCATAGTCAATGCATTGCATATAAGTACACCGATTAGCCATTTAGTATTAAAGCACCCAGGAAAAAAAAAAAAAAGAGCACTTTACAGTGATCTAACAGCAATAACCCATTTATCCCAATTCCCTTTTTACAGGCTGTTTTTAATCAATGTGATCTCATCAGTGTTCTGAATTGTGAGGGAGGAAAAACTGCAGCCGGTCATAAAAGCCAGACAGCAAGGGAGAGGGTGCATGACTTTTCAAAGGAGCTGATCACCTGCAGCTCTCAGATTTTCAATGGGTTTGTTGGCACTCCACACGTCTCAAAAAATGTCATTCCAGACCTAAAGAAACAGGGTAGCAAACACAAATTGAAGGTAGTGTGCTGCAAAATACACCCAGTGAAGAGAGGGCAAACATTTTACACACCCACTCTTTAACCAGCTTGCTCATTTTCTGTTTGTTAGCAAGGGTTAGGAGGCAATACAAGATAAATGAATCTTTTATTCAGTTTCTTTGAACTTCAGGCACTAAAAATGAGTGGGGCACAGAGAAGGAATTTAAGAAACTAACTGAGAAGGGACCCACATTAATTTCTTCCCTTCCCATTCAAAAATTAGTTTAACAAGGAGAAGTCACTATGGTCTTCTTTTGCCACTGCCTATCTAAGATCTGAAAGAGGAAGGCTTTTACCCCAAGCATATCTTTCTTAGGGTTAATTTCATGGTGCGGGGCAGGAGGGCAAACTTAAACTTATTAGTACTTGGTGAGGTCAAAACAGGAGCGGTTGTGTCGAACCAGGTTCACTCCCTTTCATTTTCTTTCCTAGGGTTACTTTCTGTCATTTTCAGTTTCTGTCTGTCCAATACTAAACCTATTTATGCTCTCTGTATGTCATAAAGGAGCCAAATTAAATATGGAGAAAAGGAAATGAAACAAACCTGTTTGCATCCTGTTTGCCCCGATAAGAAAACCAGCCTAAACTAAACACACCCAAAATGTGTTCTTAAACCTATGCAAGCCAACTATTTGTGAAATAGTTGCTCAATACATAAAACAGCAATGTGCCTCCACACCACGAAAGACATTGGGACTAAGTTTAAGTCATCGCCAGTGGAAAAGACAGGATCACAGGAAGATGCTAAATCACCTACAGAAGGCCACTAGCTCAAAGACTCTAAAACATGACATATGCAGCTGTCGTTCTGAACCAGAGATAGGGGATCTTTAAATTATTAGGGTAATAAGTACACCAAGACCCCATTGTGCTAGGCGCTGCACAAACACAGAACAAAAGACAGTCCCTGCCCCAGAGAGCTTACAGTCTAAGTATAAGACAAGAGGCAGCAGGTAGACACAGACAGAGGGAGGAGTACAAAGAAACTATGAGACAATATTAGTCAGCATGATAGGCAGGGGGTACCAGCCCACCAGCAACCTAACACTTACCAAGTTCGTTTGCAGACATCACAGCAAAGGTGAGTTTTAAGGAGAGATTTGAAAGAGGATCGTAAGTAAACTTATAACCTTACCTCTGAATTTTTTGGGTGGGTTATTAAGATCACCTGCTTCCGGCTGCACAACACATCTATCGTCCACAAGGCTGCAAAGAAATGAGCAACTCAGGTAAGACATTTTTGTTTGCAACTGCTACTTCCTAGGTACCAGACACAAAGTGGGTTGCTTTCAATACTCAATCCTGCTGGCCACTTCAACGGAGGACAGACAATTCCCAGAAACCAACTCATGCCAAATCTTTCTATGAAGCATGCAGCTAATTTGTTTGTGTTGTCCAGAACCACACTGCTGGACAGGCGGGACAATTATTAAGTTATCACTCCTGCTCAATGCATCTTCCTCATGTCCCCTCCTGGGGAAACACAGACTGGTCCATATTCTAATTAGATGAGCAAAGGCTATACAGCAAATGTCACCTCTTGGACAGATACCACTATTTGAGAATATGTAATGAACCTGTCCCCATTAAAGGGCAGCAAACTAGGGGAAAAATGATGAATGCATCAGATCACATATTACCCCCAGTGAAGCCTCAGTGTCCAAAAAGCCAGGAACAAACTATATTAGCATAGGGAAAACACACTCCCGAAAGAGAGAGGAAGGCATAATTGATGCATCCTTGCTTACCAGTCATCAAAAGGTAAAGGTTTCACCTTGGAGCCAGATAGCCAAATATACATCACTGAAAAGAACCGCCAGGGTCAGGTCAAAATTGGCTTAATTATGGAGGAGTGGGGTTTTTTTGGTTTGTTTTTTAAATAGTCCAGTGAAGGTTGGTACCAACAGAAGATCAATCTAACCTCCTCCTGCTTTACCAGGAAGGGGGTAGAATTGGATAACTGCACCTGTAAGGCGTTCCATCAGAGAGTTCCAACAGAGAGCTTCTTCTCTGAGCGTGTACTGGCAAAGACATGGGGGCGTGTCTACTCCCAGGGAACGAAGGAAACAAGGTAAGTATATTGCTGTAACCTGTCACAAGTCTTATGCCTTGGACATTTTTTAGACCATCTGGAACTATATTTTTGCTGAACACCTCTATTTTTCATATACAGTGAAAACGTCTCAGTAAACAAATATTTTAAAGTATCTAGTTTGACCTTCTCGGCTCAAATTAAGACCTTCCACTGACCTGTCAAAGAGGCTTTCAACATGTGCATAAAGCACAGTTCTCCCCAATGTCCTGAAGGTTTGGGACACTCCAGTCTCATATAGTAACAGCTGGGAAAGACAGCTTGAGATCTAGAATATGAGAACTGTTCTTTGCAGAGGCTGGTTACATGCAGGAAATGTCTTTGAGACAACAATTATGGAAAATCGTGACGTGCATAGAAAATTAATTGATTCAGAGGCGTTTACATGGACTTAAGAGAAGGTGAACTTCCTGTCTATACTATGGTAGATTATCAAAATAAAGAAAATAATTTTCTAGTGTGTGCAACACACAAGATGAGATTTATATACATAATAAAATAGTAATTAGAATAATCAGAACACTGAATTTGGAAAATAGCAAAAAGGAAGTTCTGATTAAGCAGTGAAGACACGTCACAGGAATATTAAACAAGAACATCCTTCAAAGATAGATTTACTTGGATGGAACAGCATTAGGATTTATAACAGTATTTGTTTTCCATCCTTCATTAACTGTATGCATAAGCCATCACACACAGCATAACTTGGAGTTTTGATAGCCTGATATCATAACAACTGAGTACGATTACATTGATTTTTTTCCTGAGCTGCTTTAATTTTCTTCAGGTCAAACAGTAAGTGAACTATGGGACAAAGATAATTTGACTATGAAGGGATATTAAGATGCTAATGCATTTCATGTTTTACATAGCAATTGGGATTTCTATTTCAAATCTGGCTCAGAGTACACGTGACCATTTTACAGTACAATTACCTTAAAATATTGTGAATGAATTTGAAGCCATGGTGAAAAATAGCTGCCCTCAAAACCATAGCCAGTTGTTTATTGTGCACTGTATTTAATTAAAATGTACTGTCAAATCAACTTCCTGCTTTGTTTTTTTAAACGTTATTTACTCTTCGGGTTACTTTAACAATAGAATAAATAGTTAAATATATTTTTCAATTAACTTCACCAATGTTCAGCAAGTAGTATTTGGCCAGTTATACAGCTGGTCGAATGCTGCAAAGAGTATGAATCATATTTGAGGAGTACCTGGGAAATTTGTCAAATACATTCGCCAAATACTATTCGACCAACCCTACTTACTACATGCTTTGCTTTTATCATACCTTCTTTCCCTTCTGGCAGCATCCCATATTTTCTTCTTTTTCCTATAATAGATCACGGTGCTTCTTCAGTGCCTGCTTCTTTCTCTCCCACTAATTTCCCTTTCCCCCCTCAGTTGCATTCTCTACATCCTAGATTTTCCTAACTCCATTCTTCTGAGTCCTTCCCACTGCCGTATCTTCCTCCCCATAACGTATTTATCTTTTCTGTCTTTCAGTCACCTCCCTCCAAGAGATGATTCCATGCACCCACTCATCCCCATACCTACTCAGAAAGTTTAGCAGCTATTCCAGAACCCTAACAGTTCGAGGACTAAATCTACAAGTTTGTCTGGGGCAACATCCAGGTAAGATGCCAACCATCACTAGCTGCTGGGAAGTGGGGAGAGGGGATGCTGTCCCTTTCCCCTGCTCAGAAGCTCTCTCTCTTACATACATCTGGACAGTAGGAACTGAATTAATTTGCAGCCACTATCACTGCCTCACCCACGCCCAGATCCCAATGACTGCTGGAAGGGAGAAGCAGTGTATCTCTCTAGCCCTCATCCCACCAACCTTCCTGACTGTTACTTTACCATGGCAACCAGGAAGCTGAATGAGCAGTAAACTGTCTACCAGTTACTCTGCCCTCCCTCAGCATTCTGACTGCTGTGAGGAGAAGGTATCTGCTGTTACCCCTCTCCCAGCCTTCACTGCTTTGTCCAGTGAATAGCTCCAGTGCCAGTCTCTGATGTGAAGAGCTGTCCCCAAGCAGCAGTAGAGTGAAATTAAACAGGTTTGTGTCATTTTTTAGTCAAAGCTTAGATTCTCCTGGAGTTGACGACACTCACCAGGGGAAAGCTTCCTTGCCCTAGAAGAGTGGCTACCTAATGCTTGTTAATTAAGCAGCCTGGACTGGTTTCTGAGAAGATTCGCTGAATGGCTACTCTACCAGGAAGCATGTAGTATGGTGTTTGTCAGGGTGGACAGGCCACCAAAGAAAGTGCACCAAGCAACATAAGCAAGCAAGTCAGGGCTACCGCCCAGCAGCAAAAAAAGTAAATACCCTTGAGTTGGAGAAGCGTGATGTTGTTTACATGAGAAATCTTAGGCACGTCGGAAGAGGTAGGACCAGTCATTAGTGGTAAGTACTGGTACAGATGCGATTTGACCTACTCTTTTCTTTTAAAATGTCTACCTAAGCTGCCTTCCATCCTCCATCAGCAGATTATGCCAAGGGGCCTGCTCCTTCCCAAGCAAGAAGCACACTTCCTTCCTCACATCCCTTTCCCTGTAACTTAAACGTGGCAAGCTGTTTGCCCATCCCATGGTAAAACCATACTATTTCCATTCCTATCCCCTCCGTCCTCTCAAGTGATAGCTTTCTATCTGCTATATTGCTTTGGGCTATTTTCAAAACATGACAAGTCTTTACAGAAGACTCCCCCAACTTATTCCATTATTTATGGGTGCAGGAAACACCCATATCCATTAGACTCAGGATTACTAGCTCAGCCTTGTCGGTCTTCTGCACAGCTAAGGACATTTTTCAATGGAAGAGAACAGCTTCCCTTACCCCAAGGTGCTGATAAATCCATTCGTTGAGCCCTCTGCATATAGAGAGCAAATGTCTCCAATATGAAGGAAGCTTGACATCTTGTCAGACATTTCCGGCTTGTTGGCCCTAGGAAAAAAAGAGAGGGAAAAGGAGTGTTAGTGTATTTACTAGGTAGAAGAATTCCCTGAGTAAGAGCCCCATAGACAACAAGCCAAAAAACTAACAAAAAAATTCAAAGAGTGAACACTTGATGCAATTCCAAGAAAGTGCTGACTTTAAAGTGATAAAAGCATTAAAAAAAAAAATACATGAGTCTAGTCACCATCTGGCCAGCTGAACAACTCTTTGATCTGGAGATTGATATATTGGAGACAGGAAGTTTGGACTGTAGTTTCTACAGTTAGAAGAGTATTTCCCAGCCCATTCTGCAGTGAAAACTTAGATAGGTACCTCAGGGCAAAGACAACTTGAGCTCCACAGTGTCCCATTCAGTGATTTTTGTTTATCATACAGATGTTCACTTAGAAGATTCCATTCCAGGCACATTCTCATCAGGTGAAGAATGGGGTTAAAGAAAAGGAAGAAAGGAGCAGATCCCCTTAATTTAAGGCATTTTACTTACAGTATTGTTCTAAACCAGGAAAGATTTCTCTGTGTAAGCCAGTTGTGCTAGTTCCAGATCAGACTTAGTGCATTCAGGAGCAATTTGAAAGTGCCCTGGGATATAATGAAATGATGGTCACAGGAATTTTAATGTAAAAGTATTAGCATGGTTTGTAAGTATTTTTGTCAGCTCCATCACTATATGAAGTAGCTACCATCTTAACAGAAACACAATATTAATGAAGACATGTGGGAAACGTTATTGTAGGTGTTTGGCAGCAGATTCTCCATGCAACAACCTAAAGATTTCAGTTGTGGTTTTCCAGGAGTCTAAGTGATTAAACAGACTTTAAAATATACACTTAACATGGAAGTCAACCCCCTATGAAATGAAATTCAATTCTGTGCAAAAGTGCCAAAACAATCATAATCATGTTTAAGAGACAGTCACTCAGTGTTGCTGACTCTCACCATTTTAATCCCAAGTCTCAGATAACTGGTGTTTTCTTCTTAAAGCCCAGGCTCCTGGATTCATGCCATTATGTGAGAGTCTGAGCTGTTACTTTCAAAAAATGAAGGCACATTTCTAACCCTCGTGCCATAGGTGCTGGAAGGTGCAGGAGGTGCTGCCGCACTCCCTATCTTGAAGTGGTTTCCATCGTATACAGGGTTTACAGTTTGGTTCAATGGCCCTCAGCACCCCCACTATACAAATTGTTCCAGCATCCCTGCCTCACAGTCACAGAAAAGAGTTTCAAAGTTCAAAAACCAGAAGGCAAATAAAAAGAATTCTGAATTTAATATTTGTTCAGATCTCATGAATTTTAGCCAGCCTGACAGTTGTTGGGTGGTGCCTGACTCATGGTTTTTCAACAGTTGGGTCACTCTTGGATTAGTACCGTGAATGACAGATTTCAGAAAGAAGGTAGTAACACAGCTCTGCTGATTTATATGCCCTTGGAACCTGATCCTGCACTCTGGAATGCATAATGGAGCTGTGCCAAAGTAAGGTGCTCAGGGTTGAGCCCTTAGTTTTAAGAGGACAAATAAAAATACTCCCAACCCTCGCTAACCGGCAGTATTGTTCTTGAGAACTGACATGTAAGCGTCACAGTAAACTGGTCCTCCATCAGGAGGGAGAATTAAATAGCAGGAAATTACACTTATTACAGAGCACAGCCTTGACATTGTGAGTGGGATAAGCATTCCCATTTCATTGAACATTAACTTGTTTACTGCCAGAGGTAGGGTTCAAGCGTATTAAGTAAAGTCTGGGCTCAGCAAGCACAGAGTTAGGAACATTTGTGGAGGGGGGGGGGGGGGGATTAGCAACTGCTAGGCATAATATGAATCTAGACTGCGTTTTGTCTCCTAAAACACTGTAACCAACTATCCCTTTACCATGCTCCAAACCAAGGTTCTTGTGCCTTGAAGATACATTGTGATTTGCAGAATTAAAAATCCAAGTCAAGCACAGCTAAAATCAAGGGGCCAAGTTCATAACTGACGTAAATTGTTCAACTCCTCGGAAGTCAATAAAGCTATGCCTGCTTATGGCAGCAGTGTGCTGGCTAAAGGCTCCTTCATCAACATTAACTCATACAGCCACAGTGTATACCTGATGCATAGTCCATTTTTGTTTCTCTTCGCAGATGTGGAGCTTAATATTTTGAGGTTTTAAAACATATGCCCGAAAACATATGATATGCAGAGTGGTTGAGTGAGCTTCAGTAGAAATATTATCTTTCCCTTTTCCTTGGTTGGATTTCAACTGCACACTTCAGCATTATGACAAGATTTCCAGATCTGGGTTTCTGAAGTCAGGCTCCCCAGTCCCTATGTAGGCATACACACATACACCCGGGCACGTACAATGAGGACCACTTTAAATTTACTGAGCAAAACAATGAAGTCAGTGGGAGCTGCAGATACTCAGCGCTACTGGGGGCGGGGGGGGGGGGGAATCCGGCCACGTATTTCAGTCCTTAAATATGGATTTAGTAGCCTGACTTTATGTAGTCAGGGTTGAAAAAAACATAGCCTTACTGCATTGTAGCTTTTGAGTATATATACACACACACACACTAAAATTTTCAGTTATAAAAAAAACAAAACAAACACATATGTCCAGAGAAGGATGGACTTGGGTAGCAGGAACTGGATAACACAGGACGTGAACTACTCTTCCCACAGCAGTGCACTAGTTATCTCCCTAGGGAAGAGGCCTTTAAGATCATTTTACTTTAGAAAAGGCATCAATGTTCATCACAGCTGTACGTTGGAGAATGTAGAGGTCAAAACTACTGACTTCCAATAGAGACAGCAAGAATGTCTTTCTCGGGCATCCAGAATATGAAAAATTGAAATCCCAGATGCTCTGTCCAAAGCCAGGCTTAAGAACAGGACAGTAACTTTCAAACATACCTCTGGTATTATTCAGTCTTCCATATCAAAGAGTTTACATGTTTAAGGAAACTCAAATTTAACCAGATTTACCCTTGACAAAAGTAATTTATAACCCTGGAGAGGATTCAGGGAGTCTCTATTATAAATAGACCTTTATCATCTGTCACTTCACTGAAGCTTTCATGAACTTTGCACACTAAATAACAAGGTCTTCACACCAGCCCAAATTTAACAGTGCAGGATCAGACCCTCCCTATCACTAAGGGGGAGAAGGTAGAAGCTGATGAAATTGAACACTGTCTACTTATGTTACACTCTTGTATAACTAAGGACTACCAAACAACATGTATGACATTGAACTTAAACATGTGCTCACAATTTCTTAGATTGGACAGTACTCAGGAACATGCTGAACTGGCAGGTGGAATGATGGACTAAATTATCCAACAAGCCTTCCGATATCTAAGATTTACAGGTAATGAGAAAAATTACTGAGTGAGTTTAGTTTGCTTCCAGCTAGTTAGTTTCCTGATCTGACAGAGGCTTATGAACACCTACAAAAAACAAGCATCTCCTGACTGATTAGGCATTTGTATTTCAACAAGGTTTCAACAAGGAAAATGATTAGCTACCAGGAAATGAGCTGCTCCCCCCCCCCCCCCTGAAGCTCTTGGTCTGTTGTTTTGAATCATGTCTTTGGTATTCAGTTGTATTTTACTTATGTTGGGGTATTTTGGGTCAAAACATAAAGCCAAGATTTCCAAAGCACAGATAGGAACTTTGGGTGTCCAACTTAAAGGGGCCTTGATTTTCAGAAAGCGATGAGCACCCACCCTCTGCGTAAAGCCTCTTTAAACTGTCTCAAATCAGGCACCCAGAAGTTGTGGCACTTAATCAATAATTGCTTTTGGAAGTCTTGGCCCAGATTCATGTCACACTTAGGCCACACTGACTAACAGGAAGGTTTCCCTCTTGTGGCCAACATGTCCAATGTCTCAGGTGTCCTGTCTCCAGGTCCACAAGAAAACCCTTCCTCATCACATATAAACGGAATAGTTGAAGCTGCTTACTAGACATCATAAAATACGATGTTTGTACAGTTCTATAAGGGGGGAGGAACTCCTGCACACATGAACAGTAACTAGTTTTTATGGTTAAAAGTATAAATGCTTTTCAATTCAAAAAGCAATTAGGCTACTGTAAACAGAACAACTGCTTGGCAATTTGTTTATTTTAGATATGCAAGTGCCAACTGAGTAATTAACTAATGCTGTACACAAAAACTAGTGAAAAACAAAACAAAAACAAAAAACTTCTCCTGAGAACAAGTAGAATCAGAATCTTTTAACGGTGATCCTCCTGCCCCACCACCACACAAAATTCTGGACAAGAGAAAAGAAAAAGAAAAAAAAAAGTTACCTGAAGACATCAGAAAAAGAACATGGCAGGCGCCAGGTCATGAAACAATGTATTCCTCCCCGTGTTTAAATTGAAGATTAAAACAAAGATTCTTTCTGGGTGCAGCTACTGGATTTCAATAATAATTGGATAACTGCACCTGTAAGGCGTTCCATCAGAGAGTTCCAACAGAGAGCTTCTTCTCTGAGCGTGTACAAAGTATCAGATAATGATAATAAGGTACAAACAAAAATCCCATTTCCCCTGAACCTGCATTGACAGGCTTAACTCAAGATGGAAGCAACAACTGCAGCATCAATATGGAACTTAAAAAATAAACACACTCTTTTCCTCCTAATCATAAGCATCTAATTTAAAGATAAATATTATATTTGGGCTGGGAGAAAGGAAGTTTTAAAGATGAACTTTCCAATTTTTAAAAGTTAGGCATGAAACATGGACATGGACTGTTAGGTAGAATATTTTTTTCGACACACACATCCTTAAAAATATTAAAAGGTTAAACTTTTTTTCCAAAAGAATTCCTTAGCAACATTTGACTTAGGCCATGTCTACACTAGAACTTACGTTGGCAAAACTTTTTCCCCTCAGGAGTGTGGGGGAAAAACAAAACAAAAAACAACAACAAAAACACCCTCTGGCCAACATAGCTACCGCTGCTCATTGAGCTGTTTTTATTATGCTGACAGGAGAGCTCTCTCCCGTCGGCATAGAGTGTTCACGTAGCTGCGTTTACAGCGGCACAAGTGTAGTCATGACCTTAAATGTTATTAAAGTTATCAATTCAATTAAAGATTTGGACCTAAAAACTTTAAATAGGTTTTATTTGAAATGTGTATTGTTCATTAGGCAAGAATTAAGTTTCACTCTCTCTGAGAAGTTGCCTTGAAATAATTAAATGCAGAAACCTGTTTCAGCCTCATGAGAATTCCAAAGCACTGGTTTGCAGGTCATTTTGCAGTTCTATAGCATTATTGTTCTAAGGTAATGGACTTGAAAATACCAGTTAGCTGAATCCAGACAGTGAATTAATATGTACAGGAACTCCCTGTTCTCCTGGAAGTTTCAGTTTGCCCTTCTACCTGTCCCCTATAGGGTACATAGCTGAACATCAGCCTGTAATGCAAGGTGTAGGACCGTGGAGCACAGTGTGCTACATTCTTACTGAGCACTGGGATAGTTATGGGACTGAACCTTCATTTGTCAAAAAACAGGCTCTTAACAGTGGCGGAAAACTTCCTTGCAATTATTTGTCCAAACTTTTATCATCAAAGAGATACATGGAGCACTTTTAACTGCTTATGCAAATATTGCCGATTACCTTGTGCATACTGTCACTATAGCCTGGCCTTTCTATACAAAGCTTAGAAGAACTGTAAAATTCAGACATAGAAATGATCATCCTGAACACAAGGTTCTGCAAACAGGGTTAAACATTTAACTCTTGCATTGCCAATACCACCTCTATAACCTTGTGCAACTAAAGGATGAAGCTCTGCCATGATCCCACTGGCTTCAATGAGAGGTCTCATATGAAGGAGGACTGGACCTAAACATAGGATTCAAAGCAAATCATAGCCCCTTGACCTCAAAAGACTGTAGCAAATGTAGTATAAATCTGATACTTTGTAATTCAAGCTCTGCATGTTAAGAGGCTTTCACCCATCTTCCTATGCAAGTGCAATTCCTAACAACAATTGAACTAGAACAAACAATACAGTGTGTGGGACCAAAATGACAAGTATCTGCTACCTTAACAAGATGTCGGTTTAAAAAAAAAATTAAGAAAAGGAGAGTGCAAATAATTTAGAAGCATTTGTACCATTTAATTATTCTGATTTTCACTCCTGTTTAGAAGACTCAGTTGTAAAAGTGATGGAGCCATCAAACTAATAGTGAAAATTTGCTTTCTTTGAATAATAAGAAGCGTCTGGGCCGGTGGTTTGCCATCCTCCTCCTCCTCCAACAATGTAACACCGAAGGGCATTTCACAGTATTTTACAGATACCTAATCTCTCATGTTTACCTTGCGTAGTATTTTAAATACTTGAACCTACATCTAAAAATCCTTTTCATAAAATAAATAAAATCAAATAAGCCTCTTTGGTGGTGGTTTTATTTCCAGAAATTGGGTTGGATTGGGGGGGGGGGGGGAGAGAGAGAGAAAAATCACAGGAGTCCTAATCTTTGAAAGGAGACAGTTCCAGCAATGTTTGTTTTGAGCTAAAAAGCTACTTGCTGCACCTTGCATGCCAGTGATCCTTTCATTTCGCTATTATGATAATTGAGCAATAGAGAGCACATCGAAAGTAAAGAGAAATTGGCAATTTTAGTTGCATCATTGCTGAAATAGGGGACGCACTTCACTGAGCGTTTTTGCTGTCTTTTTCACTACTTACACAGTTTAACTAGGTAAGATTAGAGTCCTAAACTATACTTAACTGCGTAGACTTTATTCCATTAGACAGGCCAAGTAATCTGGAGTGGAAGTTCATGTTTTACCTTAGTTTCTGATGGAAGAAAGTTTGAGTTTCCATTGGGGAAAAGAAAGGCAAAGTGAAAAATAGCTATAGCATTAAAATCACCCAACATCTAAAGGATGGATCATTGTCTGTGCCCAGAATCCTATAACTTTGCAATGATGAGGCTATAACTTGGACCAAAGCAGCACCCAGGGCCTGATTCAAAGCCCAAAGTCAAAAGGAGTCTATTGACCTCTGTGATATCACCTTTGGATGAGTCCCCAACATTCTGAATCAGTCCCTATGGCACATCTAGCTTTTCTGAAATGGACACTGAGACCTGACGTTTCTCATCTTTGTTCTGAAAAGGTTGGTTTCTTCGCTCCCTCCCTGGCCAGGGGCTGTGAGGAAGAGATTAGTAAGAATTCCATTCTGCATTGAAAACAGCTAAGGAAAGGAGGGAGTGCTTATTCACCAGGGTTTTTTTTTTTTTTTAAATTAACGACTCTTTTGGGGGGGGTTGCAGAACTCAAAAAAAAAAGTGTTTCATTTATAAGCTCCAGGTCTGGCACATGTGAAAACATTTTGTTCTTAAAGTTCAAAGATGCTTCACACACGTATGCATTCTACATGGAAAGATTAAATGTGCAGAGCTCACGGTAACACAGTGTAAGCTGATACCTCTTGATTGTCAAAATCATTTCCATGCATTGAGCAGCCATCCATAGCCTCTTGACTTGACTGGCACTCAAAGTCCACATTAGAGTAAATTTTTGCACTAGCTCAAATACAAGCTCTCTTGGTAATATACGCAGAGCTGGCAGCACAGGGATCCAACATACCTGCAGGGTTAGGTCCTGCCACTGTCTCTTACACACTTTCAAAGGGCATTAGAAGGGGCTAAGGAGTACTGTCAGCTTTTCCGATAAGGCTTTGTACTGCAGAATCAGACATGTAGATATTTGAGTGATTACACATTAAAGGGTATCAACACCGGATAACTAACTATCTAGTGTATGATTTCATCTTCCGCCTACTGATATCATCTCTGTCCAGGAGTCTGCTGACTGCAGAACAATTGCCATTTGGCAAGGCAGCTTGTGAGAAAGAGACAACACAGTGCACCTTCAGTAATCACTTTTTTCTCCCCTTATTATTTGCACTGAAGTAGGGGACTGTCCTGAAAAACTTGCAATCTAACCCAGCAAGACAGAGGATGTGAAGGGAAACAAAGGCATAGAGAAGGGATATGACTTGCTCAAGGTCACACAGCAAGTCGGTGTCAGAGCCAAGATTAAAAAGCCAGGTCTCCTGACTCCCAGCCCAGTGCCCTGAGCTCTAGATCACACTGCTTGACTTCTTTCATTAAGATAAAAGAGTGTCCTTGAGGGCTTGTCTACACCACTCAGCTTTTAGCGACAAGGCTGTGTCAGTACTTTGTTGGCACTTTTGCCGACAAAATACTTCCAGACCTGCGAGTGGCATTAGCTTTGTCGGCAGGAGAGCGCTCCTGCCGACAAAGCCCCGTTCACACTGCCACTTGCATCGATAAAACTTTTGTCTTTCATGGGAGGGGCTTTTTTAAGTACCCGTGAAAGACAAAAGTTTTGTCCACAACTTCACAGTGTAACCATACCTTCAGACTGAAGCCTGTCAGTCAGCAGCTCGGTCTCACCCTTTTCTTGAAGCAAAGAAATTAAAAGCAAGAATCCAAGTTGATACAGGGGTATGGCATTGGCAGGTATTTTTCATGCATAAAAGTGAGGAAGTTCCAGTATGCTGAATTCATGTAGTTTGTCACTTAAATATAGTTGACTATTATACTTTACTGACGGTATCATACAGATGCTCAAGTTCTTTACAAAAAGAGAAGACATTTAATCATCTTACTGACGTAAACCCAAATAAGTCATTAACACTGACAAGAAAACGTCAGCTACACCCTTTTCCTTTTCTTTATCTGCACCCCTTTCTTGGTTTGCCAAGCCCAGCCTAGTCAGAAGGGATGTACAACATGTCAAACAGCAATGTGGATTATCTGTTCCTCTTACAGAAAAACAAGGCTGAAAGTCAAGCCGTGGTAACAATGCGCTAAGTAGAACTTATGCTTTGATAGGTTAGTTTGAATATCAATTTGGATGGCTACTGTAAGAAATGCAACTAGCAGACTTTATTGACAGACATCTGTGGAAAGCTCAAAGAAAAGAATCCCCATTACAGGGACACCTATCAGGCTAAAAATCATTTTTAAAGTTTCAGACCAAGTATGTCCTGACAGTGTCTCTTTAATTCTATTAAGAGTAAGAAGAAGTGCTTAATAAAGTCAATACCTACTGGCTCTAACACAGAAGGGAGAAAGCAGCTTAGATGCCTCAAAGCACACAATGTTATCCAGACTATTTTAATATATTAAAAGGAGAGAGTTGGACTATGCCAAGGGAACCAGAGGAGGCCAATGTGGCAGGTAACAAAAAACCCGCTGTATATGGTCTACTGGAGCTTGGCCAAAGAAGAAAGCTGGGGAGGGGAGCAAAAAGTAGGGCAGTTTCTAATCTCACCCTCTCTACACATCTAAACCTTCACCAGTAGTCTCTCCTCTTGACTTTCCCCCATCCCCAAAATCCTGAGCTCATTGTTACCTCACATGACCTAAGTTCTGTGGCAAATACGATACCTGCTGAATGTACACAACCTCTAACATCCAGAACATGTTCCTTTCCCCATAACAAATCCGACAATCCCTTATGCCCCTTGCTTCAACCCATCTCGCCCTACTTGCCCAATACTTCCATCATTCTCATCTCCTACTCCTCCGTGCCCTGCTCCCCACTGCTTCCTTTTCCTTCAAATGCACCTCATTGTGGAAGCTCCGGTCCTTCTGGCAGCTCTTGGGTCTAGCTCTGGGATCTGGTCCAGCTGGACAGCTCCTTGCAGCTTTGGGTCCCCACTGGCAATGCACTTGACTCTTTCCTTCCACTAGCAGCTCTCTTCCTGCTGAAGGCTTTGTAGTCTTCTCTGTCTTCTCTAGCTGCAGCAGCCACTAGGGGAGGTGAAACTTACTGCTTCTCTTTTATAGATGCTCCTGCAGGCATCCAGGTTCTGCAATGAAGAGCCTGGATACCTGTTAGAAAGAGCTGTAGAGGAGGAGCCGCTAGCGCCACATGACTACCACATGCTCTGCAGAGCACCACTGGTAGCCAGTGAACCTACTTAAAGAATTGCAAATATAAAAATAGCAATACCAGTTGGACTCATTTACAGATGAAGGCTCCGGTTCCTGTTTTGACTTGTACATGCTGGATTCCCACTGTACTCCAAAGTTGTTGTTTTATAGAATGCAAGCCCGAGCTCTTCTTCTAAGCAAAGGTTCTTCCAGCTACCGCACCAACTTAGCTCGTAAAGAGCATTAGCAGCAGAATCTGCTTAACCTTTGCCGTCTGAACAGTGACCAAGCACCGTCAAGTTATTTAAATAAGATAAGTTCAGGCATCTCTTTAAGCCAAGAATCACTAGCCTATTACTATCACTAGCCCCACGCCTGCAACCAGAGCTATGCACCTTTGACTTCAACAGAACTGTGAAGGGCATACTTATACAAGCCCAATGGCAGGTTCAGCATCGCATCTCTGCTGAAATTAAAGTTTTATCTAGTTGTAGATGCAATAGTGCAGGATCTAAAATCTACAGCACCAGCATTTTACTAGTACTTCTATTAAACTGCAGTAAAAGAAATCTCAGATACGAAAAAAAAAAAGGCAGTGGCTATTTCTTGGTATGCTGTGGTCATCTGTATTCCTCTAGATGCTCTCACACAAAAATTACTTTGTTCTGGCTCCAGACATCTTGCACAAGGCTGGATGAAGAAGAGAAAAGGAACCGTTTAAGTTCTCACTCTAGTACTTAGTTCATTTCAAAAGCAGTAGAATCATGTAATTCCTTAACTCAGACAGTGTCTTCATTTTGGCTCTCTCTCTCTTCTCAGAGCAGTTTACTATTCTTTGATGTTCTGTTCCATAAGATGGTCCATGAGGTATAAGAATTTAATTTTCTACAACATTCTACATATTAATGTAGCTGCATCCTGGTCTATAACCACAACTGCTGTGAGCTGCAAACAAGATAACTAGAACAGCATTCTTTCAAAGCACAGTTTCTGATGCATTTGCGTCTTGCACAAGAGAAACATTGCCTAGACTTGCAGTGACATCTTATTTGCAAAGCATTTGTCCATTGAAGGGAAATTAGTTTGATTGTAACTTTCGATGGGCTCAAACCAAAAACCACAGATCTGAAAATTCTGAAATACCGAAGTGTTCAGAATCCAGAGATGAATTTTGCAGCTTCATCTCAGCTCTAATTGCAGCTCCTGTATATGCTTATATTAGCTTCATTTTTCCCATATGAATTTGTCTCTTGAAAGACACTAGCTGGGCAGCCGAAGCTACAGAACAGGTGCATCACACCTCCCCCATGATGCTCTGACAAGATGCGTCATCCCTGAAACAGAGGCAGCCACCGGTAAAGTTGAGAAGGGAGTTCTATCTCTATGCCCAGTCAATCCTCATCCTCTGCTGAGACTGCAAACTAAGTGCCAGTTGTGCTGGTGGTTTGTAGTGTCCCCACCTGTCCACTGGGAACTAGACTAATGTCACCGAAGATCCACAGGGGGTTACTGCTCTCCTAGACAGGATTTGACCTAGCAACCTAGAGGTAAGGTCCACTGATCTTCCCAATCCTCCAGCTACCAATTCCCAATTCAGTTAGTACCCAGCTAGCATACACTACAATGTACGCTACCACCTAAGTCGGCTCTAGGCATTGGTCATAGACTCAGCTTCCATCTCCTCAGCCACACATTATAAGTGACCCAACACAAGAGTACAGAAAAAGCTTCAGCCAAAAAGAATAATCAAAGCTAATGAGTTTGACAGCTCATTTCAGCAACAACAAACACCAGCCAACCTTCTCTAAAGAATGGTCTTTAATACCCATGTACAATAGGGACTCTAATCAGGTTTCATAAGATCTTCCTTGCAAAAGTGTTGAGAATTAACATTGTGCCCATATAAAAATGATGGGGACATTGAACTTTCGAAAATGATGGTGCTGTTGGAATGTTACGTAGTTGTAGGCCCCTCTGCTTTCCATAAGTTCATCTGGTGAAACTGCCTTTCCTCCCTCTCACCCACATAGCCTTTAATAACGAACAGCCGGAGTAGCTGATACAGTAGAAGCATTAGCATCGCTCTGCTTCCCATGGGATCTCAAGATACCTCCTGCCCTTAAAATGTAGCCGAACCAATATTTACATTTATAGGACACCTTTCATGCCACAGGATCCCAGGGTGCTTTGCAAATCAGTACATCAATTATACCTATGAAGCTCATGTCACTCTCTGAGGTGCAGCCTCCTCTCGGGTGAGACTGAAGCCAGTATACCAGTACACAACACCGCATGCTAATTTTAGTCAGGAAAGGAAGAATGTTGTGTTCAACAAGCCGCTGTGGGAGACACTTTAGATATATGAGAGGCAACATGATCTAGCAGATCGAATCCCAGTCAATTGCCCTGACTTCTGGATTTTATGACATTTGGCAAGTCACTTTACTTATCTGTGCCTCCATTTCCCTTCCGACTCTGGTTTGTCAGCTCTTCAAGACAGGGATTGTTTCATATGATGTGTTTGTACGGTGCCTAGAACAATTGTGCCCAAATCTCAGTTGGGGCCTCTAGATTCTATTGTAATACAAATAGGAAATAATAATAAATAATAATAAGCAGGTAGATCACCCAGGTTGGAATTGGGCTAGCACACCTCCACTTACAAGAAGTGACTATACATGGCAGGCACTTCCAGGGGTATTCCTCCCACATTCCCATTCTGTTGGGAATCATACAATAGAGCTACTTCAGGGTCTGTGGTGATCACCCTAGAACATAGGTTCTCAATCTTTTTCTTTCTGAGGCCCCCCTCAACATGCTATAAAAACTCCATGGCCCATGTGTGCCACAACAACTGTTTTTTTCTGCATATAAAAGCCAGGGCCAGCATTAGGGGTAGCAAACAGGGCAATTGTCTGGGGCCCATACCACAGGGGGCCCCCACGAAGCTATATTTGACAGGGTTCAGGGCACCGGGCTTCAGACCCATGCAGTAGGGTTTCAGCTTTCCATTCTGGGCCCCAGCGAGTCTAATGCTGGCCCTGCTTGGCGGACCCCCTGAAGTCTGCTCCCGGGCCCCTGGTTGAGAACCACTGCCCTAGAATACTATGGTATTTCTGAGGAATCACAAGGTGAAGTGATGAATTCACTGCCAACATCACTTCCTATGCTCTTTTCGACTCTATATGTTCTTTGCAATACCCTACTTTGCTCATGGGATCTGAAAGGATCTTGATCCCAAGTGCTATAGCTAAGACTGGCAGATTCCACCATGTTTATGCCACAGGCCATAATTGCAAGTCACGACACTCCACTTACTAGTCTCAATGCACTCTTGCCATTGAATTGAGTTTGCCCAAGGACAGCATGACCTTGCCAACCAGAAGCAGGTCTCCAGCCTTAGTTACTTAAGATACCCACTGACAAGGGGTTCATTATTTTAGAGCTCTCTTTCACCCTCCATTGCTGATATTTTTAAAAAAGATACCATTTCCCACACTTTGTCTCCTCTCACGTTTCCAAGGCAAACAGAAGCCAATCTTACTATTTACTTCATCAGCATCAAAGGGGTCAAGATAGCACCGTGTTTCAATAGTTATTGACTACTGCTGCACAGCCAGCAAAAAACAAACAGCTTTTAATCTCAATGAAAGAACGGTGGATTTAAAGAAAAACAATATTTTTCAAACTGGATTATTCACCCAAGAGAGAACCTATTAGAAATAGGTCAGATTTTTAATGTAACCAAGTTGATAGTCATCCTTTAATATCTTGTTCTGAACAACACTAGAGTAGTTTTCTCAATCAATTTCCCCCCTTTTCTATTTCACATGCATGGATTTCCACATACACAAACCCCCTTCCAAGCCCAGTTTTCTATTGAGCTGAACTTCAATGTTGATATTTTCTTTGACAACAAGTGCAATTTACAGAGTGCCTTGTCATGCCAAACCTTTCAATGGGAGCAGTAGCACCAATTGTCAGTAGCAGTCAGGTTAGTGTTAGGTCACCAGCTCTGCACTATGAGCACAACAGCTCAACACATTATCCGTCAGATTAACAGAAGCAAAAGAATTTATACTTGTAATAATGGTGACATTTTAGACAATTTACTTAGAACCTGGAAGATTTTCTGTGTCTCAAAATTAGTTTAGAGCAGAGTGGGGCCTTAAACAATGGACAAGGCCTCTATAACTTATCCAAGAGAACCATTTCCGTAATTCTCAGAGGTTAAACCTTAAGAGCCCAATCTTGTGGCCTTTATTCACACAAGTATGCAAGATTGAGCATTTAGACTGTAGGCTCTTTGGGGAAAGAGTTATGCCATTTAGTTGTCTGTGACGTGCACATTCATGCGGCTGCCTAAGCAAAAACAATCGGTGGGGGGAGGGGTATAGAAGTTTGTTCAATATGCTCTGAGCAGAGGTTTAAGAGATCATGATGGAATACCAACATTTAACATCTTGCTATGCCAAACTACTGAAGCCAAGCAATGCCTGAATTTAGGGAGCAAAAGGTTTGTTGTGGTTGGGCTTGTATTAGAAGTTCCTCCTTTTCGGATTTGTTACTACACGTATTGTAGTACATTCCACTCAATGTTGACTGCACAAATCCAGGCTGTTGGACGGTGTGACAAAAGACACATCAGATGCAACAACTGGAACAGTTTTGTTTTTAACATTATTCCCACGTGGAGCCAGATTCTATCCCCAAATATATGAAGACAAATCCCACAGAGATCAATAAGAGCACATACGGGTTTGTGCATATATCAGAGGGAAGAGTCTGCCCGCTGAACCATAATTGTTGCACTAAGAGGACTGTTACATACATAATATTTTATAGGAAAGGCCCCTTACTTCCTCCTGTTAAACCACAAGCTATTGCATTATGCCAGCTATAACATATTTACACATTCAAATAAATGAACTATAAGACAGACTTAAAAACAACAAACAACCATATTTAAAAAATGTACAAAGCAACTAGCAATAATTAGGCTTTTATCAACAGGATGCAAACAGCACAGAGCTGTGAAGCATTTCACTTTTTTTTTTTTAATATAGTCCAGTTATTGTAGTCCAGGAAACAGCTAAATATTTAGACTGTTAGACTAGTTACCAAACCCTCAGAAATATCCACCCACAATTGCCCAGATTTTGACCATTTAAGAATAAAATCTATAGCCAAGTCTGCAACAGCATTCACATGTATTTACATAATACAAACATCCCTATAATTATGTCTCAAGTATTTTTTTTTTAAAATGGCTAGGAAAAGTTTAACTAACACGCACACACTCCTTAAACCATCATTGTAGAGGCCCAAGTGTCACTCATATTTGAGTGACATCTAGAACAACAAGTTACTGTTGTCTAATAACTTCCAGGTTTTAGAAGGAATAAACCCCAACAACCAGACATAGCTTGCACATTTTAAACTGAACTGTGTTATTCAGAACAAATATTTCAGTACAACTTTAAAGTAGCAATTGTTTAATCACATAAAATGGTTTTCTGGTATTCAGACACTGCAATTGTATGGGCTAATCAGGGGGCTGGGAAGCAGGAACTCTGGAGTTCCAAGCCTGTCTCTGCCACTGACTCCCTCTTCAGCCCTGTGCAAGTCACTTCACTTCTGTGCCTCAGTTTCTACATCTATGAAATGCAGCTAGTAATAATACAACACACCTGAGAGGTAAACCAGTGTGTTTTATATAAATGGTAAATAGTAAATAACAGATGTTTCCTTTCAACGCTACATTCAATACAGCTGCCCTGCATTCCAGGTAAGTTGCTATTATACTGTATGTATTTAAGTGCTTTTTTTGGTTTGGTTTTTATGGGGTGATGCTTTAAGGATTCTCAGGCACCCTGGCCCTCAACTCCTGCAATCTTTTCTCCAGCCTAAAAGGACTGGATACAGCAAGTCTCCATGTACCTCTAAACCAAGGGAAAGGGTTACCTCTTGGGAGCAATGCGCTCCCTTCTCCTCAGTGATGGGATTGGGTGTGCTTTTTGGGACCAGTGTTACCTGCCCATGTTGCCAAGTCCCCATGCCCACCTGTCAGGTCAGGTTGAATGATCGGACCTGCAGCACTCCCAAGCTGGGAAGCAAAGAGCAGATATCATGACCAGAACTCTTAACCTCTGTGACAGATAGGTTAACTTGCTAAAAATTAAAGAAGTTAGTTTCAGGAAGATAAACACATTTCCACATGCTGCTACACGTGAACAGAAGGCAATTTTCAGCCTGCAGCTGCTCAATCTGCTTTTGGTATTTTGAAAATCAGACTAATCACTTAACCTCTTAAACACATATTTTCTGCAAGACTAGTTAAGAAGTTTGCTACCCAATGCCAACTTGCATAAGGACCTGTAGCCACCCAAAAAAGGTAATGTGAATGTATTCAGATCTACTAGCCATTCCATTAAGCAGCAGTTTACAAAACACCACTCTATAGTCCAGACACCTGACTACACTGGTTTACAACTATTCCCTATTACCACCACCCTTCTAAAGCTTCCTTTTAATAGTTCTCCATGTATCTCTCTCTCTCTATATATATATATACACACATATATATACACACACTTCCCCAACCCCCGCCCCTTTTTATGCAACAGAAGACATGAAGTTGGCCTCTTGTTCATTTAAACCCATCGTCTCCAAGGTAGATTGATGGATTGCTTTCCCCACACCCAAAACTATTTCCTGATGCTGCACAGTCCCAAACTTGGCGGCGGGGGGAGAGGGGGGGGTTGCTATCTGATCGGTTACTACTTCCATCCCAGCCCCCAGGCTGATCAGAGGACATGTAATACAGCTCAGTATCCTGCCATGAAAGTAAGCGGGGGAGGGGGGACGGGACTACAAAGCTACAGCCCTTCATGGGTCTCCCACGAGAAAGTTCAGCTGCCCCTGGTCTAGGTCACTCCCCTGCGACCTGCCCCGGGTTTACCTGGTTGCACAAGGGGCTCCGCCTGCCCGGCTGCTGCAGCAAGGAGAGGGTTAGCAGTCGCTTTGTAATCCCATGTTCCCGAGGCAGCCCCGCTGCGTTCCGTTAGGGATGGAGGCTGACGAGGGTTAATCTCAGCCCACAGCTAGCTCAGCAGCACATCCACATGGTTACTGCACTTTAGAGTCGCTCCGCGGCTGCTTAAATACGCCCGAGCGGCTACCTGGGTAATGTAGTCCCAGGCGGGCTCAGGACGCCACCCAGTGCCAGGGACAGAGGCGGAAAAGCCGCACTACAACTCCCAGCAAGCTCCGGCGCTGCGCCGCTTCTAGAGACTTTGCCGGGGAAAACGTTCCTCTGTGTCAGATCAAAGGAATCTCTTGTAAATGCACGGTGGAGTCAAGAGCGCTTTCCCGAGCTGCCATTGGCTGAGCTGCCCCCTCGAGCGTGCGGTCCAAAGACTCTCTCCCTGCCAAGGCAAGAAAAAGACGAATCGAATTTAAGCAAGTCACCCTGAAAATACATGTTCCGGTCTCTGTTTCAGAGGGATGCTTCTACTAGAACTTGGTTTGGGGCTTTCTAGCATGGAGGTTTCTATTGGCTGTCACATCCCATTTGAACTCCCATCACGGTAGCCAAGAATTTCAAAAATCTGTGATATTAAAATGCACTGTTGTGGGAAAAAGGATTAAGGCACAGAAAATATAGTTAAGCCCAAGGCTCTGCAGAGCTTTAGCTAGAGGTTCGCAGAGGGAAAGTATGTAATAAGAATGGAATGACGGCACAAAAACAACCATAGTCTAATAATGTTAGATCAGCCAAATAAACCACAAGAAAATCAAATGTGAGAAAAATAAATATGAAACAAATGCAAGTATTTAACAGGCTATGCTTAAACTGTTAAGCTTAACTGTTAGTGACAGGGGCATCTCAAAGTTATATTACACAGTATGTTGGCTGCTGCAACACTTTCACTGGCATTAAACTCAAGAAAGCACTTCCCCTTCTTTGCCCTCCCCACCCCAAGTACAGCATTAGACAAAAGGCAAGGAGCATTTCATAGCTGTTGCCCATTTGCCTGTTGTTTGTTTTCACCTTCCTCTAAAGCATCCAGTATTTGCCCACTACTGGAGAAAGGACACCAATGTTGATGAGCCAGTGGTCTGATTATGACAATATGACAATACAGTGTTTGCTATTTTATCAGTATATGGATTCTTCATAAAAAACACAAGTCTGTACCGGTCATAATTATTGCTACTGAACTGAACATCTAGAAGTCAAGGTACAGAGCTCTGACGCTTATGCACAAGTCAAGAAATAGATAAAAGGTCTCTGAATTTTGGTGAGGTTTTTTTTGTGAGGGTAGAACTCATTACCCAATATCGAAAGGATAACTATGCATTCTCCTAGTGAATTCTCATCCCTTCAAACCAAAAATATATCAATGAGTGCTTCCTTAATGAGGAGCACTGCTCTAAAAAATAATAATCAGAGTTTCTTGTTTATTTTTCTTCATGAAACCTTATTAACTTTGCACAGCTATAAAGATGGATTTTCCCCTAAGAGCCCTACAAACTTACCCTAGGATCTGAAAAGTCAGCTCTGTTCTTTCTGATTTGTATAGCCTCATCAGTAAATAAAGATTCTGCAGGCCAAATGTTACCCTCAATGGCACCTATGTAATGCATCCATGTTTTTAGTTAATTTTCTGTTAGTGCACACCAGAATAGAATGTCACTTGCTCCCCAACAGCTGAGTTAGCTCTGTGATGCAGTAAAACTGCATTCTGGTCAGTAAAGGCAGTAGACATGACTAAATACAGTAGATCTAGTGAACATGATGTTGCTATAAATGACCATAACCGCACTTTCATATCTGGCAATGGAATCTATTCAAATTGGCAGCCCTCCAGACTCTTTAACTACTGAATTTCACTTCTAATTTGTTGCTTCCTGAAAACAATGTAGGAAAGCTCACCTTCAGAATTATGATAAACTGACTCTATTGCAACTGCCCTGTCATCTGCAATAATGTACATTCAGGGTCAGTGTCCGAGATGGGGTGGAGAGTGTGACGTTGTGCAGTCTATATGGTTTTATAAAAATATAAGTGAGTATAATGTAACTGGGATATGCTTCATGCAAAAGGTCTCTTGTAAGGTATCATTACAAAGCTTATAATCTACTGAGTGTGATCATCCGATTTGTATAAATGTACCACTCTTGTATCTAAAACTAGAAATATAAAACATAACTCTGAGGGCCTATTGTAATTATGTAAAGTGTGGGCCATTAATGATGGTTTGGAATCTTGATGACTCCCATTAACAAGGACCATTGTCTGCAGATGACTGTGTTTACCTGTGAGTCTTCCTGTATATGTGTGCTGGCAAGTGAGTAATGAAGTCTTGCAGTGACATGTGATCATGTCACCTGAACTGGAATCCATCTTTAACCTGGTGCTTTTCCAGTGAGGGGGGGTGGAAACCCAGAGAGACAAAGGGTTCCCGCCTTATGCAAAAGATATATAAAGGGGTGGAAGAGAACAGAGAGAGAGAGAGGAGCCATCATGAAGAATCCCCTAGATAACACCTAAGCTGGAACAAAAGCTGTACCAGGGGAAAGAATTGTGCCCAGGCCTGGAAGGTGTCCAGTCTGAGAAAAACTTACTGAAGCATCTCTGAGGGTGAGATTATCTGTATTTAGTTTGATTAGGCATAGATTTGCGCATTTTATTTTATTTTGCTTGTGACTTACTTTGTTCTGTCTGTTACTACTTTGAACCACTTAAATCCTACTGTCTGTATTTAATAAAATCACTTTTTATTTAGTAATTTACTCAGAGTATGTATTAATACCTGGGGGAGCAAACAACTGTGCATATCTCTCTATCAGTGTTATAGAGGGCGAACAATTTATGAGTTTGCCCTGCATAAGCTTTATGCAGGGTAAAACGGATTTATCTGGGTTTAGACCCCATTGGGAGTTGGGCATCTGAGTGCTAAAGACAAGCACACTCCTGTGAGCTGGTTTTCAGGTAACTTGCAGCTTTGGGACTAGTAATTCAGACCCTGAGTCTTTGTTAGAGCAGACTGGAGTGTCTGGCTCAGCAAAACAGGGTGCTGGAGTCCTGAGCTGGCAGGGAAAACAGGAGCAGGGGTAGTCTCTGCACATTAAGTGGCAGCTCCCAAGGGGGTTTCTGTGATCCAACCCGTCACAGTGGCGTAGTCGAGCAGGATCTGTGCACAGCTGATTGCTTTGAGATACTGGTAGTGATTTTAAGTGAATTTTAAGTGTGGTGGCTGAAGAACAGACAAAGTGGTTACTGGTTTGTTATTTTCTGTTTGCTTATTTCGGGAAAGGAAATTAGGGACAGAAAAGGAAGCAAAATAAGTAAGAATGAAGATCAAAAGAAGCTAAAACTACACAAGTTGCAAATTGCCCAGAAAGACTGAACAATGGGCGCTGGAAATGTCTCTGTTAACTAAGAAGCCCCTGATCTGAGTACATCTCAGTTTCAGTGAACTGCAGATGGGTGTGGCCCAACCTCTGTCTGTGCTGAAGCTGACTGGAGTGTCTAACCTAGCAAGACAGGAGGGGAGGGGTGCCTGTTCTGGCAGGAGGGTGTTCTCTGTGGTATCCCAGCTCATCAAGTGATGGTCTCAAGGGAAGACAAATGGAAATTGATGTACAATTTGCCTGGGAAAAGGCTGCCCTGGAAAAAGAAAAGGCTGCCCACCAGCCTGGACTTAAGAGACAAAGCAATTAAGACCCAGAAGCATGACCTGGCTGTAATGGAGTGGAAGAGGTGCACAGAGACATGTATCCTGGAGCTGGAAGTTGGGGTCCTGGTGACTGCTGCGGTGGGAACAAACCCCAAGGACTCTAGCTGGAAGCAAACCCAACCTGAGTGAAAGGGGGGGGATTTTGCTGGCCAGCGAAAGGTCTCTCATAGCTGGTAGCTGTGAGCCTACAGCTGGATCAGGGTCTCTTTCCCTTTTGGGGGACACAGGAGTGTCTGCCCCATAGGGGAGCCCAAAAACGAATTTTAGGTATACTGCCTCCGCCATGGTCAGTGTCCAAGTCTCTGGCAGTAAGTTCAGGAGGAGGGTGTGACGTTGTGCAGTCTATATGGTTTTATAAAAATATAAGTGAGTATAATGTAACTGGGATATGCTTCATGCAAAAGGTCTCTTGTAAGGTATCATTACAAAGCTTATAATCTACTGAGTGTGATCATCCGATTTGTATAAATGTACCACTCTTGTATCTAAAACTAGAAATATAAAACATAACTCTGAGGGCCTATTGTAATTATGTAAAGTGTGGGCCATTAATGATGGTTTGGAATCTTGATGACTCCCATTAACAAGGACCATTGTCTGCAGATGACTGTGTTTACCTGTGAGTCTTCCTGTATATGTGTGCTGGCAAGTGAGTAATGAAGTCTTGCAGTGACATGTGATCATGTCACCTGAACTGGAATCCATCTTTAACCTGGTGCTTTTCCAGTGAGGGGGGGTGGAAACCCAGAGAGACAAAGGGTTCCCGCCTTATGCAAAAGATATATAAAGGGGTGGAAGAGAACAGAGAGAGAGAGGAGCCATCATGAAGAATCCCCTAGATAACACCTAAGCTGGAACAAAAGCTGTACCAGGGGAAAGAATTGTGCCCAGGCCTGGAAGGTGTCCAGTCTGAGAAAAACTTACTGAAGCATCTCTGAGGGTGAGATTATCTGTATTTAGTTTGATTAGGCATAGATTTGCGCATTTTATTTTATTTTGCTTGTGACTTACTTTGTTCTGTCTGTTACTACTTTGAACCACTTAAATCCTACTGTCTGTATTTAATAAAATCACTTTTTATTTAGTAATTTACTCAGAGTATGTATTAATACCTGGGGGAGCAAACAACTGTGCATATCTCTCTATCAGTGTTATAGAGGGCGAACAATTTATGAGTTTGCCCTGCATAAGCTTTATGCAGGGTAAAACGGATTTATCTGGGTTTAGACCCCATTGGGAGTTGGGCATCTGAGTGCTAAAGACAAGCACACTCCTGTGAGCTGGTTTTCAGGTAACTTGCAGCTTTGGGACTAGTAATTCAGACCCTGAGTCTTTGTTAGAGCAGACTGGAGTGTCTGGCTCAGCAAGATGGGGTGCTGGAATCCTGAGCTGGCAGGGAAAACAGAAGCAGGGGTAGTCTTTGCACATCGGGTGGCAGCTCCCAAGGGGGTTTCTGTGATCCAACCCGTCACAGAGAGTTCTATTTCTAATCACCAGCAAGCAAGGGGTTAATTCCCAGGTTAGCTCAGACACAGGTGTGCAGAATGGAGTGACAAAGAAGAACTGCTCAGGAAGTTGTAGATGAAACATTGTAAAAATTACTATAGAGGAAATACCACTTTAGTCTTTTCAGAGGGGAACAGTGGTATACCCAGTTATTAACCCAATAATGTGTGTATCTTAAGACTAAAAATAAAAGGCATGGTGCAAACACTTGATGTGAGGCTTTTCTTTTGTTGTTGAACCACTCTACTATTTTGTATCCTTTGGGGGCTTTATTCCAGGCCTTAAGTGTCTTGTTATTTAAAGCAAATATGTGAATTCATCAGATGCAAAAGATGCTAGATTGATTAAGCGGAAGGTTTAAGTCTTCTGTTAGCCATAGAACAACAGAACCATTTCCATGCCGTCTCTCCATTACTCCCTTAACTCTGACTCCAAAGGCCCATCTCAAACAGTCTGGAGGCATTTGAGTCTCTATGGTTGGGTTTGAACTAGGACTTTCATCTGTAATTTCTCACCTTTGCTACCATTAGTTCAGCCGCACCAGTAGCAGCAATGGAAGAAGTGATAGTGTAGGCAGAGCTCCAAGAGGTTGCCCGTGATTTAAGCACAGGGCTGTCTAATCTTAGTCAAAGCAGGTCAGATCAATCAAAATACCCCTAGCCATCAAGGCCTTCTCCATGCCAGAGCTCCCATCGCTACTAACAACAGGGGAGGTGAAGCAATCATAGCAATGGTGAGAAATTCTAGGCAAAAAAGAGACAATATCTCAGCTTCTTCGTTTAAGGGCGGAGAAAGATCCTAATCCACTTCTCTAGGTCCTCCACAGGAGACTTCCAGTAAAATAGGGAAAACAAGACGACATGCTTGATATTTCTGAAATAAAAAACAAAACAAAGCCTTCTGGTCTTGCTTTATACATAATCAAACAGACATTTACCGATTTCCCCCTCCCAGTTACCTTTAAATCTGCTGAAGGCTGGGAGGGTAAGGGGAATGACAAGGAATGCTGAAAAAGTAGTACAGCCTAATTCTCTTCCCCATATACTTCACCAAAAGCCTGATTCTTCCCTACCTTCTCATACTGAGTAGTACCTTACTGCAGGAATGGTCCCAATGAAGTCAGTGGGACTATTCCTGGAGTAAGGTATTACTCACCATGAGTAAAGAGGATGCACAATTAGGCCTTAAGTGGGGAAAAAATTGGCTGTCTGAATTTACAGCTGACTCAGCAGCAGATTCATTACTAATAAGTAAACTAATAAAAGCACTCAAACAGCATCAGAACTTAAACCCAAAGCTGAGTTTGCTCAGAAGCTAACTGCATTTTGTTGTTGTTGAGTCCAGCCCTCTGGCAGGGAGGGGGGAATTAGAACCCAAATTTATTTGATGAAAGTGTAGGAATACTGCCCCAAAGAACTCAGGAAAAGACGCAATCAGACCAAACAAGCAGGATACACCAGAGAAGCATTAGCTAAGAGATGGTTTTCATGAACTCCACAATGATACATTTTAAAACACACAGTTTTAATAAAGGAAAATTGCTCAGCAGATTGTTTTGATTTCTATAGGTGTCTGGCTTTGAAAATGAGCTATTGTCCTATTGTTACCACTTCACTGGATATTGGGAGGAAGTTGCTGGTAATTTCTTTGTATTTTAAATAGGGAATAATTATTGCATGGGGCAAAGATAATTACTAAAAAATAAAGGATAACTATGCATTCTCCTAGTGAATTCTCATCCCTTCAAACCAAAAATATATCAATGAGTGCTTCCTTAATGAGGAGCACTGCTCTAAAAAATAATAATCAGAGTTTCTTGTTTATTTTTCTTCATTTACATTTTCTGACCCCAAAAGCAATTTGGTTTTATAATTAAATTTGTGTTTATTTGTTTTTCCTTCACTCTGTAGCTTTTCTAAGTACGTCACAGGGCAAAAGGGACAAATGACTGATAAATGGAAACAATGTTTAGGAAAACTCCCAGCACTGTCATTTTAACACAGAGGACACTTTCAGGCTAGGGAATGAAATCTAGTAGTGTTCCTATCCAAGTTCTAAAGACAACAAAAAAATCCCTTCTCCTTGACTTCAGGGGGCTGCTTCTTGTTGTTTCACAATCCTAATCTGTACAGATCAAGATGACATTAAATATTTTTAACTATAGTAAATATCTAACAATAGTAAAGATTTCTTTTATTATTAGGACATGATCCTGCATTCCTAACAGACCCCAGAACACCTACCTCTCATTGGTGTTAATGGAAGTACTGTTTGCACTGGGACAGCTGATTATGGTTTTACTGGGTTAGAGTCTGACTTGCCCATATATGGGTATAAGGGATGGTAAAACCCCACCTCTTTTGCCCCTGTGTGTAACAGGACCCTGGGTTCCTGTACATAGGAGTAAACCGGTACTGGACACCTGCTGCTCCCCCAGCTCCCTAGCAGGAGGGCAGAGAGTGGGTTAAGCCTTGGGTCTGATCTCAAAGCACCAGCCAGCACAGGGGTAGTAATTTTCATTTTTATAGAAGCAACAAATTACCTCCTCTCCCCAGAGTGATGAGGGAGGAAACTGCCTCTCGGATACATGATTCTATCCCTGCACTGCTCCTGAGATGACACATTAACATGTTTCCGCATCACAGGGCTTGTAGTAAAGCCCAGCCCACTGTGTTGAACAGTACTTGTTAAAAATGACATTGTGGTTAAAAATGCTGCTTTTTTTCTGGTCAGAGTGGCCCTACTTTCTCCCATTGAAATCAATGTGAGTTTTGCCATTGATTTTGGGTAGGAGGAGAATCAGACCATACCTCTCCCATGTGGAATTTTATCTGCATCTTGGATAAGTCGCAGATAATAATAATAATATCATGGTAGACAGATACTCATCCTTATGCTTGTGATTTCTTACAGGTGATTTGTTAAGAAAAGAAAAAGAAAAGATAGTGAATGTAATTGATATGCCTGGCCCCACACGCATGCCCAGAACATTCACATTGGCAGAGAATGCAATTCCCCAATGTAAGACATATAATGATAGTACTTAGCACTTCTATAGTGCTTTTCATCCATCAGTCTGAAAGGACTTTACAAAGGAGAAGTATCATTATCTTTACCAATGAGAAATGGAGACACAGAGGCAAACTGACTTCTCCAGGGAGATATCCTGTCATATGTTTTGACAGCAGTTACTAGCAACTGTTTTAAAAGAGTTGACAAATGGGCCAAATCTCATGACTACCCTGAATCCTCACTTCTTCAGCATGATTAGTCCAGCACCAGAACAATTTGGACCTCCTCCCCCGCCCTTTGGTACAAAGATAGTCAAATGTGTACCGGTAATCATCCAATCTCTGGCTTTTCCCATGGTTTCTCTGAGGAGACAAGATGTATGGGAATTGAATGAGTTGAGAAGAGGATTTTATTTATGGGTGGTTGGGAAATTATTTTTGTCAATATAGACCCTTCTGATGTAATTTTGTGTATATTTCATTAAGAATAATAGCTATCGTAGGTAGAAGACAGCCATTTTTAATAAATCTAAACAATATGTACAGTTAAGTAATATGTTCTAAGAGCAGTGCACAGGATATGATCTCTACTTAAATGCAGGCCAAATTGCTTTATTTTGGTCTTGTTTATTTCAGCATTAAAAGCTATTTTAGAAATATAGAAAACTTCACACTGCAGAAACTCCAGTAAGAAGCTATCTCCAGACAGAGGCTCCAAGGTAGCAATACCCCTCAGTGAGGATGCTCTTGGTAGCAATATATGTTCACATTCTCTAGTGACCGGTGTTCCCTTTGCTCCCTTCCAAAAAATGCCACATGCCTTTCAGAAATGCAGGAAGTGAAGACAGCTATGTTGAAGAGCTTACCTCTCTTGCACCATAGACCAATTCCTAGTTCCATCAAGGTCCATGGGAGTTTTGCTGTTGATTTCATTGGGATCATCATCTGGGTCTAGACAATTATTATCATCATTAATCTGGGTAAATTCAATATACAACCAAGGCTCGGGATTTTGAATAATATATTATAGCACTTTTGCTGGAGGATCTTAAAACACTTTGCAGGCACTAGCTGATTTAGCTTTGACACATCTCTGAGGCAGAGAGGTAGCATTAGTCCCATTTTACAGACGGGGAAGTTGAGGCTCTTAGGAGTCGCGGGGCGCCTCAGATGATAAGACAAGGCAGTGGTAGAGGGGGGTAGAACCCCTAAGGCCTGATTGCCGCCTGGCAGGTCTAAGCCCTACGACCCCGCATTGAATCGCGCTGGGCGTCGGCAGCAGCAGCGCTGGAAGCTGCGGCCCTGGTAGCCGCTGCTACAGTGGGGAACAGACCCCCACAGCCCGCTCGGAAGTGAGCGCTGTCTCTTTAAAGCCAGGGACGGTCACCTGACTGCCCACGTCACGCGGTGCACCAGCCAACATGGCTGCGCCCAGGGCAGGGCGGGCTGTCCCGAGCTGCCGCCGCTGGGTTCTGGTGCTGGGCTTGGCGCTGTGCTCAGTGCCCGGGACGGCTGCGAGCTCCTCCTCTTCCGCCCAGGGGACGTGCGGCTGTAGCTCGGGCCGGGGGAGCGGCGGGGAGGCGGCTGCGGCGGCGGCCCGGAGGTATTCCCCGGAGGCCAATGCCCCAAGTCCGGCCGTGGGGCCGGTCACCCGCAAGGGGCCAGCTGCGCACAGTCAGGTGGGCGAGGCCTACAGCTGCCCCTGGGGGGAGCGGAGGGGAACTGAGGGAGCTGGGGGGAGGGAGAGCGAGCGGGAGGCCAGGGCTAAGGGGGTGGTTTAGAGCCTGCTGCTGCGTTCTGGTCCATGCAGGGCTTCCTCTCGATGTGGAGTGACGTGTCTCCTGGCTCTGACCAGATGGTAGTGGTCCCAGGATTTTGGTTTGGGATGACAAGGGCCTTGTAAATGGCTAAGTGCTCAAAGCAATTTCCTTTATTAATTTATTTGACTTCTCGAGAACAGCTGATTTTAGACATGAGTGCTCCTACATCATGTAGAATATACGGCGCAGAAGACCAAAATACACGATAGGCTGTCCAAATGTGACAGCCTAGACTAGAATATGTGCCATAAATAATGTTGGGGCCTGGGTAACTAGACTTGCATAGCAAGTTCTTCTGCAGTTTGTAAAAGAGCCATGCTATAGTAGCACACTGATATGTTCTTCACTTGATTGATATCAGATGGTATGATGACAAGAGCTTATGTATGATTTGAGGCCGGATTGATTTTGACTTAGCTGGGAAGTTTAGTGTAAACAGTCTGGGTAATGTGATTAGCTTAATGGAAATGTGTATCGGTGAGTAAAAGCAGTCTAGAATTTAGATTAGAATGTTGTTCTGTGTTGAGAGGTTAGAAAAGAGAACAAAAGTTAATGGCAGTATGTATGCTATGTGCCTTTGACTCGAATACTGTACTCAACTCAGCTGTAGTTGCTTTGTTCTAAATGCTACCTAGTTGTTCCAGAAAAATGCAATGAAAACTGACTAGTATTGGAGGCTATAGCAATATATTCCTATAAGAAGGACGTTATTAAACAAGTTATTTAGTCTAGAGAGAAGCAATACATTCTAAAAATATGAAGGAGAACTCCTTTGTAGGTTATAATCAACTTGCGGAACTCCCTGTTAGGGATAATCATGAGATAAGGTAGCTTTGCAAAATTCTGAAATATATGTGTTCATATGAGCACTTAGAGCCAGATCCTCAATTGCCGGAAACTAGTGTAACTCTATTGATTTCAGAAGAACTATGCTGATTTGTGCTAGCTGAGGATCTGGTCGTTAACATTTTTGTTACTTGACCATTTTGACCTAGCTATCTGCTATAAGAATGGCCATACTGGGTCAGACCAATGGCCCATCTAGCCATGTATCCTGTCTTCTGACAGTGGCCAGTGCCAGATGCTTGAATGGGAATGATCAGAATAGGGCAGTTATTCAAGTGATCTATCTCCTGTCATCCAGTCCCAGCTTCTGGCAGTCAGACGTCTAGGGACAGCCAGAGCATGGGGTTGCATTCCTGACCATCTTGGTTAATAGCCTATCCTCCGTTAACTTATCTTTTTTGAACCTAGGTATATTTTTGGCCTTCACAACATTCTCTGGCAATGAGTTCCACAGTTGACTGTATTGTGTGAAGAAGTATATCCGTATGTTTGTTTTAAACCTGCTGCCTATTAATTTAATTGGGTGACCCCTGGTTCTTGTGTTATGTGAAGGGATAAATAACACTTCCTTATTCACTTTGTCCACACCGTTCATGATTTTGTAGACCTTTCCCTTAGTCGTCTCTTTTCTAAGCTGAACAGTCCCAGTTTTTTTAATCTCTCCTCATATGAAAGTTGTTCCATATCCATAATTATTTTTGTTGCCCTTCTCTGTACCTTTTCCAATTCTAATACATCTTTTTTGAGATGGGGTGATCAGAACTGTACGTAGTATTGAAGGTCAGGCCTACTATGGACTTATATAGTGGCATTATGATATTTTCTGTCTTCTTATCCTTTATTAATGGTTCTTAACATTCTGGCAGCTTTTCTGACTGCTGCTGCACGTTGAGCAGATGTTTTCAGAGAACTATTCGCTATGATGCCAAGATCTTTCTTGAGTGGTAATTTGGACCCCATCATTTTGTATGTATATTTGGGATTATGTTTTCCAGTGTACATTACTTTGCATTTATCAACATTGAATTTCATCTGCCGTTTTCTTGCCGTCACCCAGTTTGGTAAGATCCCTTTGTAACTCTTCACAGTCAGCTTTGGACTTAACTATCTTGAGTAGTTTTGTATCATCTGCAGACTTTTTTGCCACCTCACTATTTACCCCTTTTCCAGGTTACTTATGAAAATGTTGAGCAGCACTGCCCCTAGTACAGATTCTTGGGGGACCATGCTTTTTCTCTCTTTGCACTGTGAAAACTGACCATATATTCCTATCCTTTGTTTCCTATCTTTTAACCAGTTACTGATCCATGAGAGGATCTTCTCTCTTATCCCATGACTGCTTTCTTTGCTGAAGAGCCTTTGGTGTGGGACCTTGTGAAAGGCTTTCTGAAAGGCCATTAGATCAGCCTTGTTCACATGTTTGTTAACGTGCCTCCCCCACCCCCCCAGAATTCTAATAGATTGGTGAAGCATGATTTCCCTTTACAAAAGTCATGTTCCTTTCAACAAATCGTGTTCATCTGTGTGGGTGATAATTCTGTTTTCTACTGCAGTTTAAACCAATTTACCTGATACTGAAGTTATGCTTACTGGCCTGTAATTGCCAGGATTCTCTCTGGAGCCTCTTTTAGAAATCTGTGTTACATTAGCTGTCCTCCAGTCATCTGTAAGAGAGGCTGATTTAAGTGATAGATTACATGCTACAGTTAATTGTCCAATTTCATATTTGAGTTTCTTCAGAACTCTTGGGTGAATATTATCTGGTGACTTATTACTGTTTAGTTGATCAATTTGTTCCCAAACCTCTTCTGTTGACATCTTAATCTGGGACAGATTTGTCACCTAAAAAGAATGGCTCAAATGTGGAAATCTCCTTCACACCCTTTGCAGTGAAGACGGATGCAAAAAATTCATTTAGTTTCTCTGCAACGACCTTGTCTTCCTTGAGTTCAATCTTCATTTTTAAGTTAGAAGCTAAGATTTTTATTCGTTATTAAATGAACAGTGTTCTTGAATCCATTAACTAATTTTAGGAACCTGTTTCCCTTCAGTGCTGAACACCTCCACGCTCACTGTCAGTCAGTGCTTCTTGGCTCAAATGGGTGCCAAGGGGCCACTTGTCACTTTGACACTATCACCTGCAATCAAAAGATGATTGTATTCCAAAACAGCGGCTTGCTTGAGCCATAAAATGAGTGGTTTCAGAGTAGCAGCCGTGTTAGTCTGTATCCGCAAAAATAACAGGAGTACTTGTGGCACCTTAGAGACTAACAAATTTATTAGAGCATAAGCTTTCGTGGGCTACAACCCACTTCTTCGGATGCATAACGAAAAGCTTATGCTCTAATAAATTTGTTAGTCTCTAAGGTGCCACAAGTACTCCTGTTATTTTTCATAAAATGAGTGGTGGTGTCGTAATTAGAATGTATTAGGGAGTAGCCGTGTTAGTCTGTATCCACAAAAATGTAAAGACTAACAGATTTATTTGGGCATAAGCTTTCGTGGGTAAAAAAACCACACTTATGAGAAGTGAGGTTATTTTACTCACGATAGCTTATGCCCAAATAAATCTGTTAGTCTTTAGGTGCCACCGGACTCCTTGTTGCATTTAGAATGTGTACTCCAAAAGTCCCATGTTGGGCACTGGACTTGGAGGATATGATAGAAGTCTGTGGTGCATAATGTATAGATAAGCGAGTGCCTGCATGATATGCAAATGTTGGGTTCAAAAGGAAGGCTTTTAAAGGCCACATCAGAGTCTGCATTGATAACAGGGCATCTATCAAAATTCTTTAGATTGTGGGGTGACGTGATCACTGAGCTGTAAAGTAAAAGGCTTTGTTTTTCATGTACTGACAACTGACTAGCAAGCTCAAAATCTGTGACTCCCAAGCCTGCTCAGAGTACTTATTTTAGCTTCAGTGAGTCAGCAAGAGATTAGAAGGCAGTTATACAGCTCTGATCGTGTCTCGTTGCGGCTTTCTTTAAGTCCCCAGGAAACTTAGGAGTAACTTCTTATCCGGAAACCCACTTGCAGTGAGACAAGTGCAAACACCCAGACTGCTGTTGAGTTGAAGATGATTCATAAGCATTTAGACTCCTTTCTGTAAGATCAACTTCAAATTTAGTCAGTTTAAAAAAAATAACAACCAGCTGAAAAGTAATTTCAGGTACTCTGTTGGCCTTGAGTTCCCTTTGCCTACTGTGTGGTTTTACAACAACTTCTGTCGTCTTGTAAAAGATGTTAAATGTTGCTGTGAAGGAACCAAAACAAAAGTGGAAATCTACTGTAGAGAAGGGAAACAGTGAAGCTGGCTGGACACAGTGCTGTTAAATGAACAAAGTAAACTAAAGAATAGAGAAGTAGGAATTGGACAGGGAACATAAACTCCTCCATTGCCCATTACTGTGTCCAAATGGTTATACCCGGTAGCATCACTGTGAGCTAACAATACAAGACTAGAACTCTGCAGAAATGGAAGGCCACTGATTCTCAATGTTCTCAACTTCATGGTGCATCAACATGGAAGCCCAGGTAAGCTTCTGTCTGAGAAGGGTATCCATGGACATTACAGGTGAAAGACAACTTGATGGCTTCCTTTATGTGTTTATTTTACAGTAACAATTACCCTTGTAATGTAGGTCATACTGCAGGATGGATATCCTAACAAAGGCCACAGCTGCTGTTGGGTATTTATTCTGCAGTGAAGCGTCAGTCTATTCATTTTCGTAAATAATAAACATTTAAAATGGGAAACAGAAAGTTAAGTACTTTAAGTCCATATTGGGCCTAATTTATAATGATGGGTATTGTGGAGAAAGGTTCTTTGTATCTTAACTGTATAACTCCCCATATTTAAGATCCAATGGACTTTTCTCCATCTTACTGTAGTTATAACTCAACCACTCTAGAAGTGTGGCTTATGTATGCAGATCTCAGGAACTGTCTCTGAGAAAGGGCATCTATATCCCTTGCCCTCTTAGACTTCAAAGAGTTATCAATCACGAGGGAATCAAAACTGCTGTCTGCTTGTTTCAAGAAGATATATCTCCTGCTAGATTCTGTTGTGTTGGCTCTGCTAGTTTAGGTTTTTTGGGTCCAGTTCTGCAGTTGCTTTTCCTATTGAACTCCTGCTAAGTCCAATGTGAGTTCTGCATGAGTGGTCACAGGATGGGGCCCAAGTCTCTCTTGATCACTTTCAGATGTAATGAAAACAAGGCTTGTAGTCCTGACTGGGTGGGAGGGTGAGTACTGTGCAAGTCAGCCCTCAACAAATCCACTCATCTACTTGTGTCATGGGAGTTAATTGTGGAGGGGAATGGTGCTTAGAAGCAGTGAGGGAGTGAAGGGAGCCTCTCTTGATGTGCTCAGGAACATCATGGAGGGAAGAAGGAGGCCAGACCCTGCATACAGGCTGACAAGTAGGGTAACTTTTTTTGTTTAGTGACCTGTTATCAAAGGCTGATGCCAACTGTCCCAGTTAGTTTTGCTATTGGGTTATAAATCTGAGATGCAACTCCCTACTCCAGCTCAGGTTTCTTACTGAGGCATCACCACCACTGTTGTGTATAGAAAAACATCCAGTGGCAACTCCAGATTTAAACCTACCTCTCCAGATCTAACTGACTACTGCTTGAATCCACTGCTTCTCCAACAGAGTGGATCTAAATTGAGTAAAAAAACAAACAAACCTTAAAGAGGACTTCTTAAATTTAAATACATTTTTCTTTTTAAAATGTGATATTATGATAAGCTGTTACTGTAATCTATTAATCATTTAAAATAAAGAAAGCGGCTAAAATTTTATTGAGTTAAAGAATGCTTTTTAATTTACATACAGGATTTTGGAAAAACATCTTTAACTCTTGAGGCAATTTAGGTTTTATAAATGTGTCAATTCCTGTACAGCATTGAGTATCTGCAATAAGAATACCCATCACTGGAGATTTTAAGAACAGGTTGGACAAATACCTGTCAGGGATGGTCTAGGTTTACTTGCTCCTGCCTCAGTGCAGGGGGCTGAATTTGACCTCGAGCCAGCCCTACATTTCTATGATTATTTCCAGTCTCTACAATGGAGAGAATGCTGTTATGCAGAAAACTTTTATTGTAATTACTTCTGGTTTCAGTTTAACCTAGCAGGGGGAGAGAGTATATTTTCTTCATTTGGAATAGTTGACAGACGAACCTTGAAAAAGCAGGAAAGCTTGTTTTCCTTGTCAGTCTGTGAATATAAACGAAGGGGAGAAGATGGGATCTACCAATGCTAAAAGCTTGAAGAACATGGGGCCAGATTTTGAAAGGTGAATGGGAGTTAGGCACCTAACTGACCTACATGCTCTCTTGAAAATTCCACTGAGTACCTATCTGTACCTTTTAGGTGTCTAAATATCTTAGACAGTCTGGTCCATGGTGACCAGAAACAATCCATCAATACACTAACGACCATTAATACTGTCTTTGGTTATAATACATGTTTTGATAATTTTCCCCCATCTGTATCCAGCATATTTAAGTTTTTTACTGTCTTAATAAAAAAACTAATTAAAAATGCTGGTTTTATTCATTTGTAATATAATTTCAGTTTCTATGAAACAATTTTTTGAAACAAACCACGAGTAAAAATTATCTAGCAGATTTAAAAAAATGCATCAGTCACCATTTTCTAATGTAATAAAGTAAAAATTAAGAATCTGAATAAATGTATGTTGAGCTAAATAACTGCATCTATAAATGTGTATAGATACAGTTTATCTGCTGATTAGCAAAAAAAGTGCATTTAGAGTAAAGGTCATATTTAGTTATTACAATCACCAAGAAAATCTTTCTTTAGGAAAATAACTTAAAGTACAAATGCAAAATAAGATTAAAATCTGATTTTTAAATCAAGGTTCCTATGTGTTGATTGAAATCATGATTAAAATCCATGATTTAAATCAATTCACTCTGTTCTCCAGTCCCACCACTTAACAATGTCTTGGGTGCAACGAGGGTTTGTATGATGAAGTGCATGTATCCCACACTAGAGCAAATCAGGGGTTACTTCACTTCAGGGGGTCTTACTGCCCTGGCAACCCATGTCACTGGCCAGCTGGAGCAAAAGAGCCCCCACCCTGAACTCAACAAGGCAAGTATTTAAACAGGAAAAGGAAGGGTTTGGTGGCTCTTAGAGGGATGGGAAAAGGACTCTCTCTTGTTTCTTCCCCATGGGGATCGGAGCCAAGAGCCTGCCAGAGTCAGGTGGCGGGGTAGTGGTGGTGGAAGAACTGTGGGAGCAACCTGCTTTTCATTTGCTGAGAACTGCATGCTGCTTGAAGGGTCTCTTGGGTGAGACTATCTGATCTCTTGTCAGTTTGTTGATAAGGACTGACTGGAGCCTGCCCGGGGTTTAGCAGTGGACTCTTTGCAGTGACTCACATCTGGGGGAAGCGTGGGTGTGTCTTCCCTAAAAACAGGCTGAAGCCATAAAGCGACATTATAACTTGAGATAGAGTTGTGGCATTCCTTCATGGCATTGTGTCTTTACTTCCTGAGCCTGATGCTACAGCTCCAGACCAGCCTTGCACAGTTGGAAATATTAATTGATTGTAAGCTTACCGTATATCTTTTTTGATGCAATGTTGAGATGCAGGCGCTGTCTCTCCCTGAGGCAGTGATGGAATGCTGTACATATCAATTCATAAATAAAATCCCATATACACTTAGTACGCAAACAGGTAGGCTGTGCTTTGTCCTCAAAAGAACACTTTGCAGCTTCATAATCTCCATGCTGTCCATCTACATGTCAAGTTTTCTCTCTGCACCAGATTGAAAAATCAGGATTTTTCCTTTTGCAATGAGCAAGAAGCAGTTTTCATTGATGGCCTCTTTAGATTTCACATGTAAAAAGGAGGCACAGAGACAGATGGTATCCTTCTCTCCCATCTGGAGATGGGTCTGGACCTAAGCAGTGGTCTGAAATCCCTGGGAACTCTGTGAGAGTGGGGTAGATTGAGAACTGAACTTTTCATCTTGGAGACAATCTCAACTTACTTTACTTTTAAACCTAGAACCTTCCAGATATTATAATTGTTAATCACTGAACTATTTTCTAGCCATGAAGAAAGTGTTGTTCAAGGCGGTGGTGACCCTCATTCCTCCAGTCTATGATGGAAAAACAATGGCAAACTCTATGTAACTTAGGACTGAAAATAACTACAGTCATTTTTATCTGTTTCCATTGCAGATGGCCCTTATTCCAACAGGAATGTTCACAATGGGTACTGATGAACCTGAAATACAGCAAGATGGGGAATGGCCTGCTAGAAAAGTCCATGTTAGCCAGTTCTATATGGATCGGTATGAGGTCAGCAATGTGGAGTTTGAGAAATTTGTAAATGCCACTGGCTATGTTACAGAGGTAAGAGGAAAGCTACTGTTCCTTCTACAGTGGGATTAGGTGTATGTCAGAGAACCCGTCTGGGAAATTCAGGCTTAACTCTTTTCCCAAAGGAGGCCACATTATACATTTTGCTTGTAGATTTTCAGGCCCTGGAAACAAATATATTATACCGAAATTGGTGGCAAGATGAAGCATTTTTTTGCTTTTAACCTCTTCTAGATGGGAAGGGGCCCTACAAAAGGGGCTGTTGACCCCCTGCAAATGTCTTTTACACGTATTTAGTTCGTTTACTGAGAAAATAATCTTAAACTGAATAGATTGTAGACAGCACATGCTGAAGACCTTGGCCCAAACTCATGCCTGATGTGACTCCGTTTACTTCAGTAGCATTAGACCAGATATGAATATGGTGTATTTATTTCCAGCAGGGCTCTAGGTATCTGAATTCAGGCAGGCTTTCTTTAGTTTGGGCAAAGCAATGAAGACTGAGTGAGGGTGATAACCAAGTACCTGTCTATAATTGTGTCTTGGTGTAGTTAGGCTGATGTAGCAGGGAAAGCCCCCAATGTATATGTTCTGAGTTGGTGCGGGTTAACCTAGCAAGGCATGCCACTACAAACCCTACTTTTACTGGTGCTGCTCATCAGCATGGGTTAGGACCAGTGTAGCTATGCCAGTATGTATCCTTGGTATAGACAGGCCCTGATTGAGATTGCTAAATGCTTGCTTTTAACAAACCACCTTAATGTGTCTAGGGAGGAGTTTAAGACACAGTACTCCAGATGGTGAGACAGCTGGAGAAACTGCAGGCTGGCCAAACACAGCTGCTTTCTAGCAATCTGGGCAATACAAGGTTTGTTGCTTGGTATCCATTCCTCTTCTGAGAAACCGTAACCCACTCTGGAGGCCCAGATTTTTTCTGTTAGTTCAGAAGCTGTGGTGACATGCCTGATGTGCTTTCTGTAATACATGTAAGCCATCTAGCCAAAATCAAGTTATCAGTAACTATTCAGGCCTGAGAGGAGGCCCGCTCTTGGAAGCAGAATCTTATTGGTAAACTGGTTTGGATGACGAGAATCTCTTCACCCTTCTTGCATAAAGTTCAGGCAGAGGGCTGTTCTTGTATCAGTGGAACCAATTTGTACTCATTGGGCTGTTGGCTCAGTAATTGAGGTAAAGTCACTTAATCCACTTAAGTTTGAACGCGGGACCTTCATTGCAAACAGCTTCTGGAATGTGCCTTACACGCCAATGCCCATTGTATTATTATCTTGTGGGATGAAATCTATTTCTGGCTCTGCTTGATGATTTCAAATGGAATGGTTAGATGTTCCACTCAACACCCTGGCACAAGGCCACTTTGTACATGGGATTTGGAAAAATATACTCAGAGCTAGAGTAAACAGCACTGAATCCATAGGCTCTTGAGAAGCAGCCGAGCTGTTGTCTTTAAAAACGTTTGTCTGCATAACTGATTTATCTCGGGTAAACAGAATACTAGCTTAATTAGTTTTTCTTCTCCAGCAAAAGGCTAGCTTGGGCTCCAGTATGGCCAATAGTGATTATTTTCTGTAACTTTCTGTTTACGCACAAGTTGCAATCTTCAGATGCTCATAAATCCTGTTAAATCAAAACTAACTTTTTTTTTTTCAACAAGTTAAGGAACTAGTCCTCAGTGAAGACCTCTGTCAAGATCAAACTTCAGGCACTCTAGTTCGAGCCCTGTCCCTGAAAAAAGTGGCAGGAAATTCTTCAGATGGAAAAGGGATTTTTTACACCCTCCCTCCCCCCTTTCCTGTTGCTAAGTCAAATGGCTGAAGGGTTTTTGTCCAAACTCTGCACAATCTGGATTTTGAGTGGTGAACGTATGGGGATCTTCAGTCCCAAAATTGATTCTTCCAGAAAGTTGTTAGAATGTGGAAACAAGGTTACAATGGAAGCAGTTTTGCAACCTTGACTACAGTGGGCACAGCTGGGTGGCCTGTTTTGATAAACTCAAGCAATGAAGTAGAAAGATAGTCATAGGTTACCAGTAACCTATTTAGACTCTCCTAATAAACCAACCCAGGTATTAAAATACTTTTTGCTGTGCTGGTGCACCTCATGTATTGTGAGTTAGCAAAATGGCTAATCACTTTTGTTTTTCCTCCTGAAAATGAGGTGGCTTTGTAGAATGTTAAGATAAATAGGTTAAATTGAATAGTCCTCTATGGGTTTTGTGCCAACACCTTAGTACGTGGAGCCAGTGAGCATTGAGAATGAGTAAACCATGCCACTTAATTATTTTCGTATGACTTCCAAAGTAAAGGAAGTTTAATGGAATAGATTCCTTACTATTAATATTATGTACATCGCAGTATTGCTTTTTAAAAGCAAATCAGGACAATTAAAAACCTTTCCAATTAATAGCTGTAGAAATGTTTGCAGGACTTCTTTGAGCTGCCATCTGTTCCACTAATTCAGTCAGTCTGCACTTTATCTCAGTGACTGTTAAAGAACAACTATATCCCTGGGTAATTTGGCCTTTCATCCACTGTACTTCTGCTCAGTATATTGTTTGCTTTAACGCAAACTCAGAATTCCTATTAGAAAGAATTAAATTAAGTCTATTATCTCCTTAATGGTTCCACTTGATGCTGTCTTAACACTTCCAATGGACTCTTACAATCTGCTTGAATTCAGTATGTTGTTTTTTTTCCTTCTAGGCAGAGAAATTTGGAGACTCCTTTGTGTTTGAGGGTATGTTGAGCGAACAAGTGAAGACTGAAATCCAGCAAGCAGTGAGTAATGTGGTTTACAACTGGTAGAGAGCCTGACTAGTGACCACAAAGAGGGACGCTTTAATACTTGAGGCAATAGTATTAAGCTGTGCTGTGTACCCTAATCCATTTACAAGAATATTGGGCTCTGCAATGGGGATTTGGATTTCAATAAGACAAAGAGGAGAATAATAGGTTTTGAGGGTTAGGTAGTACGGAGGGTTAGTGTGCTACTCTTTCATCTCCAGTGACCTGGGCTTCAAACTGCGAATAAGTGATTTCTTAAAAATGCATGTGGCTTGGTTTCCAATTCCAACTGCCCCCAGCGCTTTGATCAATAAAAACATCAGACTGGACTAAATAATGACTCAGGCCAAGATTATTATTTGTATTGTGGCTGTGCCTAGGAGCCCAGTCGTGGAGTAGGACCCCGTTGTGCAAGACGTTGTACAAAGAACAGAAAGGTGGTTCCTGCCCCAAAGAGCTTACAGTCTAATATATTACAGTACCTGCCCACACTTCACTGGCTCAAGCCCCATTTATCAGAAATAAAGTGGATTGAGAGGAGCCTAAAGTTACTGATTGAAGGGAATGGTTAAAAATTAACCCACATACTTAAAATATGCCTTCCCGTGACAAAAGGCCTTTCTCTAGATTATAGGTCATAGAGGAATATGCGCTAGTCAGTGGGACTGGCAATGGGAATTCTTGTGTTTTGTTCCTAGATCTGCTGTGAATAAATCAGTTAACCTTTTTGGGCCTCAGTTTGCCCACCTGTAACAAGGACAAAACCCTTACAACACCTGATGGTAGGTAATCTCATGCCTGAAAAGTGTGCGGCAATCCTCTGGAGAAGTTCAAGTGGTGGGTCAGTGATTATAAATAACTTGCACCTTTTAAAAAAAATAAAATAAAATCAAGGACACCCTAAAAATGAGCAGTACAGAACTTAGCAATGTGGGATTTTGCTGCAGAAACAAAACCCTTCAACAAGTGGCTTGCTACCCCTCCTCCCCCCGCCCCCAAGAGAGAGGCATATTACTGCAATGTTCTGGTGCTGTATAGATGATCGTAACCTTTCCTCTCTGCTTAAGGTGGAGCAGTTTTCCTCCTTAGCAGTATAGCACTAAGAAGAGCAGCAGAGTATTAAATTTCTCTTAAAAATCTGTGCATAGTGTGCTTTAAGGGGGAAATCTACAAAGCAGATTGTGGCTAAACAAACCAACCTCATTCTATAGAATTTTAAAGTGAGTGCTTTTGTAGCCTAGCTTTGGCTTTTTTGTATAAACAAATACTGTGTATGTGGGAGCCACTTGCCTTGATGTTGTATCAAAACTGTCGGGTATTGGCCATAATGCTAATAGAAGCAGAGTTGTGCTGAAGAGCTGGCATGGAGCCCAAACTGGTCCTCTCTGTTGCTTCCCCACACAGATTTTCCGTATTTGGTTAGAGTAACTTTCAGAGGACTGTCCTTTTGTTTTTCAGTATTTATTATTAGGATGTCTTCTAAGTCACTGGCATGTGGAACATCCTCGGGTTTGGCATGGAAAAAGATATTGCGCTGATTACATTGGCAAGCTGCCCAGGGGAGCAGTGACTGGCCTTCCTTGTGGTTTGGCAATTTTTAATCCTGCTGTTAATAGTTTAGACAAAAGTATGCCCTAAAATGTGTGGGATCTAGAAAAGAAAAAGTGGAAAAGCAACTTTTGATCTTCTCTTCCCCTCACAACCTTCAAATCAGCTGCATAGTATGCAATCCAGCTTTAAACAGGTGATTTCCATTTGCATGGAAATCAAGAAATCCTGATCACAAAGGAGAATATAGTAGCAGTGATAGTGACTTATTATTAGTATGACAGTGACACCCTTTCAAGATCAGGGCCCTATTGTGCTAGATTCTGCTCCTCTACAAGTGAGAGATGGTCCCTGCTCCAGGAGCAAAAGTGAGAGAGGGAACAGTCACAGACAGATGACTTGTCTATGGTTGTACAGTAGCAGAGTCGGGAATAGAACCCAGGTCTCTTAAGTTCCAGTCTAATGCTCTATCCATTGGACCATGCTTGAAATTGTGGACTTTTAGTTTAGAGTAGGCCTTGGTTGTGCTATTACAAGAAAGTAAAGAAAATGTCTGTAGTTTTGAACAAGCACTATATGTGGGTTGGGAGGAGGAGGAGCATCTTCTTACATTTGCCTAAACACAGACTTGCAGCAGGGGTGCTGGAACAATTTGTATAGTGGGGGTGTGAGAGCCATTGAACCAAACTGTAAACCCTGTATATGATGGAAACCACTTCAAGCCAGGGAGTGCGGCACACCTCCTGCACCCCTAGTTCCAGCACCTATGACTTGCACGTGTAACCCCTTTGGGGTTTAGAGAGCATGGCCCTTTAAATCTTTTTCCTAAGGGGGAGAGGGAGAGTAAGAAAAAAGGAGGGAAACTCCAGGGAGCAGCGCTGGAGCTCCAGGGAGAGGCAGCCTGCAGGCCCTGGAAAAGTGAAGCAGCAGAGAACCTGCCTGAAGCCTGGGAAGGCCAGGGCGGCCGATCTGGGACACCCCAGGACAGGAGCCAGGAGGAGCTCTGTGCCAGGGAGGAATTGCCTGAGAAGGACAGGCTGGAGCTGGACCCAGTATCACGGCTGCCCAGAGCTGCATGGGGCTGTGAGCACTGGGGCTTGTGACTCTGCACTGGGGACAAGGAGGGAGGTTGCTAGCTAGTTAAGTGGGGAGGTGGTCGCTCTGTGTCGCTTTGCAGAGAGCGGCAGAAGAGGGCACCGGAGGGGTTTGTTGGGGGAAAGTTCACTGGCGCCAAAGACGACCAGGAGCACCCAAGACTCACCACTGGACTGGAACTTTGCTCAGGACTCCTGAACTCTGTTCTGAGACATTGCTCAATGTCTGCCCTTCCGGACTGTGCTACCACTGGGCCTGTGGGGGTGTGTGTGTGTGTGTACTGCAAAGTCCCCGTACGGGCCACCAAGTGTAACTTTAGCACCTTCGTGGCCAAGATGGAGTCTGCTCTGCAGGCAGCTCTGGCCAAGAGACGGCGCGCGCAGGAATGCAGCAGGAGAAATCCCTTCCACCCCAGGGGCACCTGTTCCAAACCCCCCAGAGTGAACACACCCACCCAGAGGAAAAGTACAGTGGATATAACAAGGGAAATATTTATTTACAGAGGGATGAGAGGAGAAAAACAACAAGGGGAAATATAGGGGGAGCAGTAAAACAGGGCTGCATCCAAGCCATAGGCTGGCTCTCTATTCAAATTGGATATCGACCCCTTGGTGGTCTTGCTGGTTACCTTAGATGCTGGATTTTCATCTAGTACAGATTTTTTCTGAAATCAGTACTGGTCCCTTCAAAGGACCCATCAGTTGGCAGAGCACCACAGGCGTTGGATCCTTCCCTGCAGAGAATAGAAGCAGCTTTGGAATTGTTATCATGGGCTGCCCAGGAGATTGGCATCCACCCAGTGTGTTGGGCAGGAAAATGTTTGCATCTACAGGTGCACTGTCCTTACCAAATGTAATCCCACTGCTTGCATGCCATAGTGAAATGAGTTGGTGTCTAGAGTTCATTGTGTCTTCAGAACTGATGCAGTTGTGACAGCACCTGAAAGCCCAGTTTTCTGAGTGTGGCTGGAAAGAACTGCAGGGTTCTCAGGGCTGGTGTGTGTGCGTGTGGAGGGGAGTGAAATAAAATATGCAGTTAAGGGGTGTGATCTTCTAATTTCACTCTACAGTAGTTGGGGGTGTTGTTCAGAATAGAGGTCTCTTGGCAGAGCAGCATGGGGGGATGTTTACATGATTCTATTACTCCACTTCTGGGTCGTTTTTAACAAATGTACATTAGAACAAGTAAGCCCAAGGATTGTCTCTGCTCAGTGGAAAGATACTGAGGCATACTTTCCAATGAAGAGGTTGGCAAGCTGTTAAGAGAAAATGCACAAGCTTTCAGCTCTGTGCAGCTGCTGTGAAGAAAGTGACAAGGATGACACCTTGTACTCCTCTCTCAATACAATGTAAATCAAAGGGTTCCTAAATGTATTCACTGTAAAGAAGTGGGTGCTTGTCATTCCAGGTCTGGGGAAGATAAACTCTGACACATTGACTTTTTTTTGCTTTTGGGTCAGAAGAAAACTTGTGAATCAGTTTCAGAACAAGGCAGCTATAACATTTGAAATATATGGATTTGTATGCTTTCCATTTTTTCTAGGAGGCATTTAATGTTAGGTCTGGAAATGTCAGTGGACTGATGACTTCAAACTGGAGTTATCCTGTCACCAGGAGTAAAATATTCGGGTGGAGTTTTATGGTGAATGTTGTCAAGTATCAGGGGGTAGCCGTATTAGTCTGTATCTACAAAAACAACAAGGAGTCTGGTGGCACCTTAAAGACTAACAGATTTCTTTGGGCATAAGCTTTCATGGGTAAAAACCTCACTTCTTCAGATGCATCTGAATGCTTTTTACCCATGAAAGCTTATGCCCAAAGAAATCTGTTAGTCTTTAAGGTGCCAGCAGACTCCTTGTTGTTATGGTGAATGTTGCCATTTGTGAATCAAGTTTTAGACCATCAAACTCTATTTTCCCCCTTTCTCCCCCCCCCCCCCCCAGTATACAAACCTGTTCAATATTATTATAACTTAAGATATTTCTAATCTTAGAGGTGCCTCTTGTGGATCAAGGCCCTATTGTGCTAGACACTGTGCGAACATAACAAAGATCCCTATTCCCTTCCCTGAAGAATTAGAATCTAATCATAGGATGAAACAAATGTGGAGGTAATAATTAAACAATTGTTTGTATAATAAGCAGCAGTCCTGACATTGAAGCGTTCTTGGGTGTTGCCAGAGGTCATTGTGAAGGGTGTGGAAGCTGCCTGAATTTATTATTATTATTATTATTACATGTTTGTTTGTGTTTGCTGTATGGCTACAATTTAAAGATAATGCAGGTGTCAATCTCTTTGAAGTTTTAGCTCCACCATGCTGAATCCCTACTCATAACCTCAGGGTCTGAAAAAAAGAGGCTGGAAACTGGGAACAAAGAAGTTTGGGTGTGATAAATTGAGGGCCTGTGACATGCAGGGGGAGAGATGGGGTCTGTGGAGAATCAGACTGAATCCCAGACCCAGAAGCGGGGTGGAGGGGGGAAGGCAGCTGAGCAGGCCTGCCTGAGTTTTAGGTATGTACAGACTGTTAATTGTTAAACACTTTCCCCTTGTTAGCCTGTGTTCCTACTGTTGAGATTAAACAGTACTTGGCTTTGAAAAGGCTGCTCTGGGATAAGGGAAGTCTAGCAGGGCAGCTGAATCTAGTCAGGCCTGCTGAGCAGTCAGTTGGTTCCAGGAGGCTGTAGCCTAAGAGGGAGAATTGCTGGATTCCCTCCCAGAGGGAGGTGAAGGCAAGAGGCCTGTCACCTAAGGGGATGTGCTCGGAGGTACCAGAAAGAGAGGGGGGTCAAAGGTGAGTGTTAAGGAGGACAGTTTAGTGCCTTTGCATGGTTGGGGGTTGTTGGTGGGTTTTTTTGGTTTTGTTTGTTTGTTTTTTGTTGTGTGTGGCAAATATCATACTTTCTAGATGAGGTCACTAAACCATGGTTTACTTAAATGTTATGTCCTATAGGACATTGTCTGTTGCATTCACGCTTCTGGGATACTTTTGGAATTAGTAGTCTACTAGTTGCAGAATGTTGGAGGATTTGGAGCTGTCTACTGATACAAGATGACAATACCCCCGATTCTTTTTTCTATAGAAATTGTATGATTATGATGTTAATAAGTTGCAGGGTGAGTCTGACTACTTAAATCACAGTCAGCACACAGTGTATCTGTACTGCATGGGATTGTGGATGACCAGGGATTGCTGAACCACTAGAAAAATAGAAACCCATAGGTCTTTCTGGAGTTCCAGATATGTTGCCAACAAGCAAGTGAAGAGCAAGACACTTCAAATGCATATAGCAAGCTCAAAGGTAAATTGCAAAGCAAAAATGTAGTAGTCTTGCCAGTGCTCCTGCTGTTGTTGTTGAGAGAGAAGCCTTTTGGTTGTTGCAAAGTTAACCCAAAAAACTTCCTGACCTCCAGAACTTGAACATTTGAATTTTTGATTGGTTCAGTGCAATGTGAACTTTGTCTGCTTTTCTTGGAGCTGCATCAAAGTAAAATTTTGGTTCTCAGTTAAATCTTGAGCCCTTTCCTAAGTGATCATTTAAAATATACATTCCCATCTTGTAAAATGCTTAATTGTCCCATATTGCCAACACTGGCTGTTCAAAAATCAAGAGATTTTTCTTAAATTCTATTATTTTTGAAGTCTCACGATTTGCAGTCTGTTTTTTGGGCCTGTAAGAGGTCCCATTTCTAAGCTTTACTCCAGTGTTAAAGGCTGGAAACTTACTTGTTTTCTTGTAAGTGAAAGCTGAGATTCTCATGCAGTCAGAGGACTTCAGGAGCTGGGGCTTTGAGCAAAACAATCAATATTGTGCCTTGTGATAGAATTGCAAGAGCGAGCAAGACGAGAGCTATCTGCTGGAAGAAAAAAGTTAGTGACTTTCTGATTCATTAACTTGAATGTATTTAATTCAGGGTGGATTTGATTTAAATCAATTTGATTTAAATAATATAAATCACTAGTCAGGAAAACTTGATTTAATCATGGTTTTCTACATAAAAGTGCTTTCTTGTTGGTTGTTATAACCTTAATACATATTCTTCACAACTCGGAGATAGATATAGGTTTCATTTTTAGAAGGTACACACTATGCACTTTTCAACAGTGATTTATTTTGAAAACTTTTCAGATTAGTTTTACAGCTATATCAGAAAATGAATGATTGGTTATTTCATTTAACAAAGGGAATTGAAGCAGATAGTTCACCTCCCAATGACTTCATAAATATCTCCAATTCAACAAGTTAATTAATATTTGGAGGATTTTCTTGCCATGCTGTATTAGGAGGAGAACATCACCAGACAGACATTTATATTGTTTTATTTAACTAAAACAACAATGTTATGTATTCTGGATTTTTTTTTCTTCAACAGCAAACCTATAATATTTTAACAAAACAAGCATATGTCCCTCGCTTCTCACATTTATCTCCAGACTTCTTCTCCTTGTCCAGATCTATTCCGCCCCCAACAATCTTCTATTCATTGAACTTCTTGAAACTTTGCACCTTTTAGAGAGAGGTAAGGGATTGACTCTGTGTACACAAATTTGCCGAGGGGCAATAGAGTTGAGGCCTGTTATTTCTCACCTCTATATATTATTTATTTAAAAACATTTTTGCTGTTAACAAGCAAGTTACCTCTGGAGACACAAATCCACAGTTTTCAGAGTGGTATCCGTGTTAGTCTGTATCAGCAAAAACAAAGAGGAGTCCTTGTGGCACCTTAGAGATTAACAAATTTATTTGGGGATAAGCTTTTGTGGGCGAGAACCCACTTCAAGCATCTCTGATGGTATCTTCTAGACTGAGCACTGAGTCCCATTAGGTAGATAGAAAGGTTAACCTAAATAATCTATACAGAAGCTTGTGGAACCCCATAAGATTGGGTCCCTAATCCATGAACTATTGGAACTCATTTACAAAACTTTTCTTAAACATTACATGAGTATATTGTCTCATTCTATAAAATTAGAATTTAAAATTCCTATTCCATGATGAGATATCTTTGAACTATAATGTATCTTAATTAAAACTATCTTTAGGTAGGTTTTTTCCTCAAAAAGAATTTTATCAAAAAAATCAGATTTAAATAAAAATCCAATTTTTTTTTATTTTGTTAATCATTGATTTTTATCCACCCTGATTTAATTTCATATTTGGTGGAGTTAGTTTTAAGAATGAGAATGAAATATAATTTATTTGCATAATTATAGAGTGTTTGTTTCCATCTCTTTGTTGCAGAATATTTTGCAAACACAAAAGCAAGAATAACAATCACATCTGTAGATTGACTCTTTCATGCAGCTACTATGACAACCTTGGTCTCTGACAGAAGGGTGACTAGAAAAGGTCTCTTCTTCTTTGTCTTGAGCCTTGAAGCAATATTCAGTTTCACACTATTTACATTGTAATGTGTCTCCATGCAGTCAGTTACATCTGTTTCAACTTAACATAAGACCGTTGCTATGGAGATGGTGTGTTGAATAGAAATAGGTCATGTCGGTGCCATTTTCAGTGTATTTATAGAAAAGAAAGGGCTAGCTGGGGAGAGGTCTGGCTCAAGTGAAGGGAGAAGGTGCATTTATCTAAAGACCTTCATTTGATTTGGGCGGGGGCTCGTTTTAAATATAGGGGCTGCATGTACAACTGTAGCCTGTTAAAATTCCCCCAGTCCTACAGGAAAAGAGGGGTGCGTATGTTTGTGTGAGAGAGACAGGACAGGATCTTTGTGCTCAATGGAATACACCCTTTAGGTAAGGAAATCCACTGCAGAACAGGTGAAATTATAACATTCCAGGGCTGTGTATCCTTAGTCTCTCCATCTGAAAAACTGTCTCCAACTTGAGTCACCCCAAGCCTTGTCACTGCACTACACTAATCTATCTGGGACTCTGACCTGGGGCAGGACCTTGATGGGAGCTAATAGTAACCATTCCAATTGGCCTACATATGGTAGCCACAGTGCAGTCTTAATAAACATTGATTCCAGCAGCCTGGGCTGTGCAAGTGCAATTGAGCACACAGTGGCTGCTACACTTACTGACGCCTGTGAGAGGTGAACCTTCCACACCTGTGCAGAATGCCCTGAATATCTCCTAGCTCAGTGGTTAGGGCACTTACCTGTGAGGTGGCAGCTCCCTGTTCAAATCCCTACTACCCCTCAGGTGGAGGAGGGACTTGAACTAGGGCTGTCCCATATTCCCGGTGAGTACCCTAACCCCTGGGGCTATGAGACATTCTGGTCCCCACCCCACCCCATGCTCATGTATAGGGTCCTGATCTGGTAGGCAAGCTCTGAACATGCTTGCTGGGTCAGCAGGTGACTTAAAGAAGCACCTATCTTTCCTGCAGTTGATGCATAGCTCTGGGGCTGTGGGATCCAGATGCCTGGCATGGGACTGCAGTGCTTCCAAGGCCACCTCTTGTGCTTCCCCCTCTCTCCTCCCCCCCCCCCCAAACCCCCCCGACCCCCCCAAAAAAACCAGTGCAGGAGCCTAATGGCAAGAGGTTTGCAACCGAGAATCCCAAGCAGAGGGAGGCACTGAACTCTGAGTGGGGTGGAGGTGAGGCTTAGGACACCTCTGTCTCCTATTGTCTAGCATGCTGACTTTTGTGAATCCTATTCTGAGGTGCTTCTCTCTTCCCATTCATTGTATAGGGAGCCAAGGCACCTAAGTCAGGCTTCAGGAATCCCGCATGGCAATGCTCTTCATCACCACAGCTAAGCTGCTTTGTGAATCCAGCCCAAAGTGTCTCTCTATCACAAACACTTCTGGAAAAGTAAAATGGACTCTGAGAAATTTTCATTTTTAATCAAAGGTGGCAGTAGCTGACTACGCCTCAGTTCCGCAAATTGCTCCATGCATGTGGGAGAACTTGTAGGAGTGAGTTTGTTGTTAATGCAGCAAAGAGTCCTGTGGCACCTTATAGACTAACAGACATATAGGAGCATGAAGCTTTCGTGGATACATCCGAAGAAGTGGGTATTCACCCACGAAAGCTCATGCTCCTATATGTCTGTTAGTCTATAAGGTGCCACAGGACTCTTTGCTGCTTTTACAGATCCAGACTAACAGGGCTACCCCTTTGATACTTTGTTGTTAACGATTCTCTTTGCAGTATGATTAAATGGTGTCCACTTGTCTGCACAATTTCATGAGGAGTGTACTGTAGCCCTCACTCTGGTTTCTTAGAGATTTTAGTTCTATAGCAGAGACTGCGAGGAATGTAAATATTCAGGTGATTGAACCAACTATATAAAGTATTCTACTGTTGAGCCTTCCTAAAACAACATCCTTATAGTTATCAAAATAGTTGTCCTGTTTTCAGAGCTGTTATCCACTTAAACTGCTTGAACAAACATTTCAATAAAAGTGTCTTTTCTTAGGCCCCGTCTACACTGGCAAGTTTGTGCGCAGTAAAGCAGCTTTGAGCGCTGTAACTCGCGAGGTGTACACACTGCCAAGCCACTTCGGGCGCAGAAACAGCGCTATAAAAAAACCACCTCGACGAGAGGCGTAGAGCTTTCTGCGCCGTGACTACAGCGCTGCGGTGCCAGAGTAGACACCATAATGATTACAGCGCTGTGATTGGCTTTTGAGAGGTGTCCCACAATGCCTGTTGTCACATCTCTGGCCATCGGTTTGAACTCTACTGCCCTGCCCTTAGGTGACCAACCATCAGGCCCACCCCATACATTCCTTTGTAAATTTGAAAGTCCCCTTTCTGTTTGCTCGGTGATGCGTGCAGTGGGCCCAGCCCATCTTTCCAGGTGGCCATGCCTGCTCCACACACCAGGCGATTTCCCCGTTTGGAGCACTGCCGAGCTGCTGGACCTCATCAGCATTTGGGGAGAGGACGCCATGCAGTCACAGCTGCGCTCCAGCCATCGGAATTATGATACTTATGGACAGATTTCTAGATGCATGAATGAAAAGGGCCATGACTGGGACACATTGCAGTGCAGGGTCAAAGTGAAGGATCTGCGGAATGCCTGCCACAGGGCACAGGAGGCAAACTGCCACTCCGGTGCTGCGCCCACGAGCTGCCGGTTCTACAAAGAGCTGAACGCGATACTTGGAGGTGACCCCACCTCCACTGCGAAGTCCCCTGTGGATACTTTATTGCCAGTCGAGAGTGGACCAAGGCAGGAGTAGGCAATCTTGGATGAAGAGGGGGAACCAGAGGTGGAGGATGACTCGGAGGCCAGAGATGCATGCAGTCAGGAGCTCTTTTCTACCCCGGAGGAGCCTAGCCAGTCACAGCAGTTGGATATTGGCGAAGCGCAAACAGGAGAGGAGGCCCCTGGTAAGTGGATCTGATTTTGGGGAATTGCTGAAGCGAGTTGTTGGGGGAAGGAGGGCTGCAGAAAGCAGGCTTGTCTCCCACCTCATGCCTAGTTTGAGCAGCGGAACAGGCTGTTGATACACTCCCTCACTTCATGTGAATCTCCCTCAGATCTCCAGGGAACTGTCATGGAGATACCGGGCAATCCGCTCCCGCAGGTTCCTCGGCAGAGCTGCTTTGTTTCTTGCCCCATTAACGGTAATTTTCCTGCACCACTGTGCCGTCACGTGGGGTGGGGGATGCATAGCTGCACACAGGCTAGCCACATAGGGGCCAGGGCAGAAGCCGCAAGCTTGGACAAGACCCTCCCTTGATTCCCTGCTCACCCTCAGCAGCAAGATATCTTCCATAATGATCACCTCCTGTGGAAAGTGTGGGGACAGAAATGATTATCAACCTCCCTCCCCCACAGTGCTGGCTCTCCCCAAGAGCCACGTGCCCAGTGTACAGCAGGGTCTGGGAAAAGTGATTCTCCCCCCCACCCCCCTGCCCCTGCGGCTACTCACCATTTTGGGGGTCTTGTGGCTTGTGTGTGCTTGCCTGGGGTCAGCCAGTTAGTGTCAGGTGTGTGAATACTGGCTGTGTGTTAAAGCACTGAAACAGTGTTGTCTGTGTTGCAAACACTACTGCTTCTGTTGCATTTAAATTTCACAGAGATGACCTTGGGAGGCCAGCCTCCCTTATCGGCAGCAGAACGGTTGCGAAGAATTAGAAAGCATCCAAGAAGAACTAAGGAGGACTTTATGCATGAGGTTATGATGCACTCCGCTGCCGAGAAAAAGGAATTGAAGGAGTGGCGGGACAGCGAGAAGAGGGAACGAAAGAAGAACGCGGCACACTAGAAAGAAGCCACGGAGCGGCTCTTAACAGCTATGGAGCGCCAAGCGGACGCGCTCCAGGCGATACTAGCTCTTCAAACAGAGCAGCTCTGCGCCTGCCCTCCCCTGCAGCCGCTGTCGCAAAACTCTTTGCCATGCACACACCCCCGCCCCCAAACACACACACCGCCAACACACTCTTATCAACCTCTTGGCTCCAGTCTCTACCCGCAGCATTCCACTCTTCCCTCCTCACAGTCCAGCAGTGTGGACTCACAATACCCACTGCACTCAACATCCATCCATCTCCAGTTTGGCCCTGCTGAAGTACAGCACCCGCTGCATCGTACTCCAAAGGAGAAGGTTGGGTATGATCCCTGGACATACACAAATCTGTAGCCGTCCCGGGACCGCTCCTCCTCTTGAGACCTCCCATTCCCCCAACCCCCTCCCTGCTGATTAATTTTTTCATTTGACTCTCTCCTCTAGTTGTTGTCTTTCAATAAAAGAATTTTGTTTGAAAGCAATCTTTATTCTATTACGTGAAAGCAAAAAGAGCACTGCAAAGCAACATAGTTATGTTAAGGCCCCTTCTTGCATCATGTGCACCAATCACCTCCTAGCATTACAAGCACTGCAATCCTGAGCATAGCAACAAATATTTGTGGCTTTCAGCTTCAAATTGCTGCCTCAAAGCATCCCTGATCCTTATAACCCCACGCTGTGCCCCTCTAATAGCCCTGGTCTCTGGCTGTTCAAACTCGGCCTCCAGGCGTTCAGCCTCTGCGGTCCAGCCCTGAGTGAAGCTTTCACCCTTCCTTTCACAAATATTATGGAGCGCACAGCACGCAGCTATATAAGCATAGGAATATTGTCATCGGTCATGTCCAGCTTCCCATACAGGCATCGCCAGCGGGCTTTTAAACGGCCAAATGCACACTCCAGTCATTCTGCACTTGCTCAGCCTGTTGTTGAACCACTCCTTGCTGCTTTCAAGTTGCCCCGTGTATGGCTTCATGAGCCATGGCATTAAGGGGTAGGCAGGGTCTCCTAGGATCACAATAGGCATTTCGACTTCCCCTATGGTGATCTTCTGATCCAGGAAGAAAGTCCCTGCTTGCAGCTTCTTGAACAGGTCAGTGTTCCAAAAGATGCGTGCGTCATGCACCTTTCCGGACCAGCCTGCGTTAATGTCTGTGAAACGCCCATGGTAATCTACAAGCGCCTGGAGAACCATTGAGAAATACCCCTTGTGATTGATGTACTCGGTGGCTAGGTGGTCTGGTGGCAGAATTGGAATGTGCGTGCTATCTATCGCTCCTCCGCAGTTAAGGAAGCCCATTTGTGCAAAGCCATCCACAATCTCACGCACGTTGCCCAGAGTCACGATCTTTCGGAGCATGATGCGATTAATGGCCCTGCACGCTTGCATCAACAAGACCCCCAGTGGTCGACTTTCCCACTCCGAACTGGTTAGCGATCAATTGGTAGCAGTCTGGAGTAGCCAGCTTCCACAGTGCAATTGCCAAGTGCTACTCCAGCGACAGGGCAGCTCTCATTTTTGTGTCCTTGTGCTGCAGGGCTGGTGCGAGCTCATCACACAGTCCCATGAAGGTGGCTTTCCTCATGCGAAAGTTCTGCAGCTATTGTTCGTCATCCCAGACATGCATCACAATGTGATCCCACCACTCAGTTCATGTTTCCCGAGCCCAAAAGCGGCATTCCACTGAGGTCAGCACCTCAGTGTATGCCACAAGCATTCTCATGTCATTGCTACTACGTGTGGCGAGATCAATATCGCACTCCTATTGCCTTTGTAGTTTAAGGAATAACTCCATTGCCACTTGTGACATGTTGGTCAATGCGAACAGCATTCTTGTCAACAGCTCGGGATCCATTCCTACAGCCAGAAAGAGGCAGGGCAGGGTGCGCAGTACACAAACCATTGAAAGATGGCACCAAATGTGGACAGAAGCACAGGGATTGCTGGGATGCAAAGCAATGCATCACGGGGCATTGGGACAGGACCCAGGATGCCCTGCGACCCCTTCCGCCTTCCCACAAGTCTTAGCGGCAAAAGAGAAAGAGGTGCTCTGTGAGAGAGCTGCCCAAAGTGCACTGCTCCAAATAGTGCCACAAGTGTGAACATGCTATTGTGCAGGCAGCTCAGTGTGAACACACAACAGCAGTTTTCCTTCGGCACTCTCTGAGCGGCACTATAACTGCCGGGCTGTAACTTTGCCAGTGTAGACGTGCCCTTAGTCTTTTTTTTTTTTTTTTTTTTTTAAGAAAGAGAATAGTTTTGCTAATGGAGAACCTGTGATCTGTATTGCAGATTAAAGAGTTAATCAAAGTGAAATGGTTGATATCTTCTTTAATTATCTCTTCTGGACTTATTGTTCAGCAGCATATGTTCTGTTTTTGCAGACTGAATCTGTCACCCAGTCTATGGAACACATGTCGAGGTCTGAAGCATGAGAATGTCAGGCATTATGAAAGCTATCAGCTCCTTAGTGGTATGAGAACGTTTGCAGTATTAAATGATGGGGGTTGTAGTATCTCTTATCGAATTAGCCTTTGTGCTGATTAGAATTAGAGCTATTAAAAGCTTTAAAGCATTCTGAGAAGTTTGAAATGCATATACTTTTTTTCTTTTTGGAAAGAGCAGCTTAATGCATATTAGTTGATGATGTCAATACATGATTGATTTAATTGTCATTTGGAAGCTAATCTGGAGATTGTGGTATACCTAGTCTATAACTGTTATCCTGTTTGCATACTGCATCTGTTTATCTTGTAAAAATCTGATTGCAAAAACTGGCAGCCCTTTGGTGTTCAGTTCAGCACAACCAGAAACAGAAGAGAGACATGCAGTGCTTTCGTGTGGAGAGACTTCTTTTCTTTCTGGCCTGGTCTACACTAGGAGCTTATATCGAATTTAGCGCCGTTACATCGAATTAACCCTGCACCCGTCCACACCAGGAAGCTACTTAGTTCGAAATAGAGCTCTTTTAAATTCGACTTCTGTAATCCTCGAAAACGAGAGGAGTAGCGCTAAATTCGAAATGGCAATATCGAATTAGGCTAGGTGTGGATGGAAATCGACGGTAATAGCTCCGGGAGCTATCCCACAGTGCACCACTCTGTTGACGCTCTGGACAGCACTTCGAGCTCGGATGCTCTGACCAGCCACACAGGAAAAGCCCCGGGAAAATTTGAATTCCTTTTCCTGTCTGGCCAGTTTGAATCTCATTTTCTGTTTGGACAGCGTGGAGAGCTCAGCAGCACTGGCAACGATGCAGAGCTCTCCAGCAGAGTTGGCCGTGCAATCTAATAGAAAGAGGGCCCCAGCATGGACTGATCGGGAAGTCTTGGATCTCATTGCTGTGTGGGGCGATGAGTCCGTGCTTTCAGAGCTGCGCTCCAAAAGAAGGAATGCAAAGATCTACGAGAAGATCTCTAAAGCCATGGCAGAGAGAGGATACAGCCGGGATGCAACGCAGTGCCGCGTGAAAATCAAGGAGCTGAGACAAGGCTACCAAAAAACCAAAGAGGCAAACAGACGCTCCGGATCCCAGCCCCACACATCACGTTTCTACGAGGCACTGCATTCCATCCTAGGTGCGGCCGCCACCACTACCCCACCAGTGACCGTGGACTCCGAGGATGGGATATTGTCCACGGCCGGTTCCTCCTCGGAAATGTTAGGTGACGGGGAAGATGAGGAAGGAGATGAGGAGGACGAGGCAGTCGACAGCGCTTGCACCGCTGATTTCAACGACAGCCAGGAGCTCTTCATCACCCTTACCGAGATCCCCTACCAACCGTCCACAGCCCTTACCCCGGACACCGAATCAGGGGAAGGATCAAGCAGTGAGTGCTTTAAACATCTAAACATTTCATTGTAACATAAGTGGAATATTTATATTGTTAAGAATGGGCTTTTCAGTCACTCATTTAAACATAGAAACTTTTATTTATAACAAAACAGGAATATTAACTATATTAGTAATTTGTTGTTCATGATTTAGTTGGCTTATAGTGAACTATTTACTCCTAACTATGTATAGAAAATCAAGTACTGTCCGGATATTCATGATTAGTCCACCACAGGACGCTCCACTCTGTAGTCCGTAATGCTGAACTTAAATGAAAAGGCGGTCAATGTGCCCGGGAATGGACAGACAGTCCTCCTGGGATAGCTCGGCATAGCTCTCCTGCAGGTACCGCTCCAGCATGCGCACGAGGTTCAACGGCAGGGCGATCTTGTTTGGTCCCCCGTGGTAACACACGTTCCCACGCCATGAGTCCATCAGGTAGTCGGGGATCAGTGCGCGGCACAGCATGGCGGCATACGGCCCAGGCCTCTGCATGCTTTCACGCAGCATCCTTCCCCTCTCGGTCTCCGAGATCCTCATGAGTGTTATGTCACACATGACGCCCTGCTTTAAATTAGGGAGGGGAATGTTAGTATTGGGACTGCTTTACAGCCACGCTGTGGAGGCGGCATAGGGGCAGCATACAGGGAGCTTTCCCGGGGACAGCCGCGAGGTGGTGGGACAGGGGTAGAGCTCATGCTTCCCTGATTGCTGCCAGCAGAGAGTGGCCTTGCATTCAGTGCGAAAGGAGCCCAGTGCTACTATTACATGGTAAGCCGTAGACTTGTGGCAGCTTAAACATGTTTTCCTGCAGCAGAAGTAGAGGTGTCCTGCAACGCTTCTCTGATCGCAACTGCAGGACCCCAGACACATAAGGCGAGGGCCGAAAATTCGACCTTGTCCTGAGTGCGCATGTGAAAGGTGCAGTGCATGGTGTTGTTCACAGAGAAAGACTATGCTCTTTGTTAGCAACTTCATTTATCTGTCTCAGGAATTTACTCCCTTTTTCCCATTCCCACAGACACATCTGCGACTGTCTCCCAACCCAGCCTGGCATCACACTCCCAGAGGCTAGCGCAGATTAGAAGAAGGAAGAGAAAAACTCGTGAAGACATGTTTTATGAACTTATGGAGTGCTCACGAGAGCAGGCAGCCCAGACGACACAGTGGAGGGAGAACTTGTCACAAATGCACAGAGCAGTCATGGAACGGGAGGAGAGGTGGCGCCAGGAGGACCAGCAGGCTACTCAAACCCTGCTTGGACTAATGAGGGAGCAAACGGAGACGCTCCGGCGCCTTGTGGATGTTCTGCAAGACCGGAGGCAGGAGGACAGAGCACTGCTGCTGTCTATCTCTAACCGCCCTCCCCCGCCACCAAGTCCCACACCCCCCTCACCAAAAGTACAAAGAAGGAGGGGCGGCAAGGTCCGTTAAAACTGTCAGTCGGCCACTGCACACTGCTGCAGCAATGGAAGGCTCTCGTTCCAAAGTTTGAAAAGTCCTTCCCTACCCATCTCACACTAGCCCATGTCCAAGTTTCCTCCCCCCCCCCCCTTTTCATGTGCGGTTCATAATAAAACATCTGTTTCTGTTAAGTACTGTTTCCGAGAGTGTCTTTTGGAGGGGATTCTGTCTGAAGGGGGGGAAGGGGTTTGTTACTTGGACAGGACAGTCATCTGTAGCAGGCTACAGAGGCGGGGGCAGGTCCAGCATCTGGACACATACACAGCACAGTCACCAGTTACCCTGGTCAGTCTGGGAGGCGGTTTTCTTGTTCTGGGGTGCGAGGGGGTTGATCTGTGACTTTGTGTCGGGGGAGGGCAGTTAGAGATCCTATGCCGCGGTCCTTATCCTGGATCACAGAGCCACTCAGCAGGGGATCTGTTACCCTCCGCCCCCTGCCAGAAAGTCACTTGGCCGACACATACATCCAGTCCTGCCCAGGACTGCTGGCAGGCTGCGTTGAAACAACCAATCCAGCACTGCGGAGCCTGTCATTCCCGGAGTTTTGAAGCATCATTTGCATCAGAACACTAAACCCGCCCCCCGCCATAGTCTGCGTCCCCGGTTTAAAACATTCCCGCGAAAACAGTAAAAAAGAGAACCTTGTTCATTAACAGAACAGAACAGATTTTATTTGTTGGGAAGGTGGGGAAGGGGGTATGTAACTTGGAAGGATAGTCAACAGTAACTGGGTAAAGAAACGGGGGCAGGTTCAGCATCTGTGTCCACAAAGTAAAAAGTCACTGGAGACCCTGTTCAGTCAGGAACCTGGCTTTCAAAGCCTCCCTGATGCACAGCGCGTCCCGCTGTGATCTTCTAATCGCCCTGCTGTCTGGCTGGACGTAATCAGAAGCCAGGCTATTTGCCTCAAGCTCCCACCCCGCCATAAAGGTCTCCCCCTTGCTCTCACACAAATTGTGGAGCACACAGCAAGCAGCTATCACAATGGGGATATTGGTCTCGCTGAGATCACAGCGAGTGAGTAGGCTTCTCCATCTCCCCTTGAGACGGCCAAAAGCACACTCCACCACCATTCTGCACTTGCTGAGCCGGTAGTTGAATAGTTCTTTCCCTGAGTCCAGTGCGCCAGTGTAGGGCTTCATGAGCCAGGGCATTAGCGGGTATGCAGGGTCCCCGAGGATGACTGTTGGCATCTCCACATCCCCAACAGTTACTTTGTGGTCCGGGAAGTAAAGACCTTCCTGCAGCCGTCTACACAGACCAGAGTTCCTGAACACCCTAGCGTCATGAACCTTGCCAGGCCATCCAACGTAGATATTGGTAAAACGTCCCCGATGGTCCACCAGTGCTTGCAGCACCATGGAAAAGTAGCCCTTCCGGTTGATGTACTGGCTAGCCTGGTGGTCCGGTGCCAGGATAGGGATGTGAGTCCCATCTATAGCCCCACCGCAGTTTGGGAATCCCATCTCGGCAAAGCCATCTCTGATGAGCTCCACGTTTCCCAGGGTCACTACCTTAGATAGCAGTAGCTTGACGATTGCCCTGGCTACTTGCATAACAGCAACCCCCACGGTAGACTTGCCCACGCCAAACTGGTTAGCGACGGACCGGTAGCTGTCTGGCGTTGCGAGCTTCCAGAGGGCTATGGCCACTCGCTTCTGGACAGTCAGGGCTGCCCGCATCCGGGTGTCCTTTCGCTTCAGGGAAGGGGACAGCAACTCACACAGTTCGAGGAAAGTCCCCTTCCGCATGCGAAAGTTGCGCAGCCACTGGGATTCATCCCAGACCTGCAGCACTATGCGGTCCCACCATTCCGTGCTGGTTTCACGGGCCCAGAATCGCCGTTCAACAGTATCAACAAGACCCAGTGACAGCGAGATGTCCTGGGCGCTGGGTCTCATGTTCTCAGAGAGGTCGGAGCTAGTGTCCGACTTCATGCCGTCACGGTAGTGCCGTAGCCTCCTCTCATGATTGATCTGCAGCTGCCTCTGGTACAGGTGGAGGAGAAGCTGCGAGGCGTTGAGAACTGCCACAACTGCAGCGATGGTCGCAGCGGGATCCATGCTCGCACTGCTGTGGCGTCCGCGCTGTCAGTAATCAGAAAAGCGCGCGAACTGATTTCCCGCCGGCGCTTTCAGGGATGGAGGGAGGGAGGGCGGGCTTGAGTGACGGACGGATGACGACAGGCGCCCAAAAGCACCCTCGACACATTTTTTTTACCCAGAAGGCATTTGGGGCTCGACCCAGAATTCCAATGGGCAGGGGGGACTGCGGGAACTGTGGGATAGCTGCCCACAGTGCACCGCTTCCAATGTCGACGCTTGCCCCGTTAGTGTGGACTCACAAAGTCTCACAAAGTCGAATTACTGTCCTTAGTGTGGACACACACGTTCGACTTAGTAATATCGATTCCACATAGTCGAATTAACTAAAATCGAAGTACTCTCGTAGTGTAGACAAGGCCTCTCTGTTACCATACACCATTCAGACTGAAAACATGTTTTTGCTATTTGTGCATGAAGAAACATGAAGTGGCTTCTTAGTCACGTGCAAGGTTTTGTTTTGGATAAGGATACAACAGTCCACTACAACCTTCATCGTTTTAAAGCTAGCAGTTTCTTAGAAAAATGTCACAATATGCGCATTTCAGTTCCTATGAAACTACTGATGAGCTCTAAGTAAGGTTCTGTCAAGTTCTCTTGGCACGTGAACGTCCCTTTAACTTTCAGTAACCAGCAGCTCTCAAATGGAGATAGTATAGAAGATTGAAGCCCAGCTATGAGTCAAAGATCCAAAATTTAGGAGACAAGGAAAAAATGCAAGGAAGTTGCATACCATCAGTCTTTTAGCCTAAACATAGCCTATAGTGTCAGTTTTGGAATTCGCTCATTCTGCTACTAGTAAATGAAACTACAGCCAGTCTGTGCTGGGGAAAGTGAACTGGGGGGTCTAAAGTGGAGGCTTTTCTTCCAACTGAGATCATTGGACTCTTCCATAAGGGAGTCACCGAGTTTAGTGAGGGGCTGAGTGTGCTATTACACTTCTCAGAAAGGGCAGGGCCTCGGAGAACAGCACTAGCGTGCCTGAGCTGCACTAGCGTGTCTGCTTCCTTTTTGTAGTTGTAGACTGGGAGATGAGCGCAAGCTCTTTGAGAGATGTGATTGCCTTCTGTGATATGCATAACAGGCCAAATTTAAATGGAACCCACTCTGTGAGATAGAAAGCTTTGGTCTCCAGGCTGCTGAGAACCGTCCTTGTCTCTTCTGCACTTAATGCGACGTCTTCTATTCCAGCATTTTGAAGGAAAGTGTTTCAGGCACCTGTGTGTGACCACTTCCCGTCCACAGAGAGTTCTAGTCTCATCTCTCTGGCTGGAATTTGACCATGCTTCTAAGGCAGTGATTTGCAAACGTTTTTGATCGTGTAATAGTTTACACGCTCCGTCCTCCTGCCACACAAGTACATCTAATGATAAAAAAAAAATCAACATGCAACTCTTATTAAATATTAAAAACAGGAAGGCACTCGTCCAAACAAGCCAACAGTCTGTTGTAATAAGAGCAAAAGCAAAATGGTGATTGTGGTCAATATTTACCACTAAATCCCTGTCGTAACAAAGGGATTAACGTACCATGCAAATTTAACAAATTCGTCACAATGCACAGCAGCATCTAGCGTCAAATGCACAGTGCCATCTGAAGACTTGATATGTCTGTAGAAATCAGCTTTGCTAGTTATTCATGGCTGTGGGTAAAATGTGCGCAGTAAGTTCTTCTCCAAAGCTTCTCGTGCCCCCCCAGAATACATTCTGTGCCCCCTAGAGGGGCCTATCCCCAAGTTTGAGAACATCTGTTCTAGGGGTTCAAGTGCTCTTGTGTACAACTCAAGAATATTCCGAGGCTCCTCACTGGAGAGGTTCTGTAGTGTGGTGGGTTGATCTCAGGGCTAGAAGTCAGCAAATCCTAGTTCTGCCACTGACTCATTATATGGTTTAGGGCAAGACCTTTAGCCATCAACCTTGGGCTCAAACCCCACTTTTAGTTGGGGAAAACAGTGTTGCAAGTTTTTGTGAGGATTCATTTATTTGGTGGTCTTGCAAGTGTAAGCAGTGTACCTTTGCAATGTATTAACCACTTCCTTTTGTCAGACTGCCGTTTATTCCCTCTTCTGAAATTTCCATTTAAGCAATGCTGACGAGGGGTCAGGACCATAGAGCACATATGGTTGAAACATTTAATTATCCTTTCCAAATACCTTTCCCTCCTCACTGCTAATCCCCATGGGTGGAAGTAGTATCAATGGCATCATGTTTCTCCCGGGAAGCTGCTGCTAGCTTTCAGATTGTACTGGTTCAGGCCACTCATCCACCTAGTCGAATGCCCTGTCTCTGAGTGGGGGCAGTAGCACATCCTTCACAGGAAGTAACCCCAAGATGGACAATTATAGAATAAACTGTTCATAAGGGAAGTTTCTCATTATTACTACCTAGGCCTTATATAGCGCTTTTCATCATAGATCTAAGAGAGCTTTACAAAGGTCAGTATCATTATCTGAAACTAAGGAACAAAGGTGAAGTGACTTAATCAAGGTCATCCAAGAGGCCAGTGGCAGATTAGAGCCGGTCTCCTGAGCCCTAGTCTGATGCTCTGTCCACTGATTACACTGCCTTCGCTTACCCTAGGCAGTTGGTGGTTGCTTACATACCAAAGCATTGAGAGTTTTACATCCTGATTTTCCTTATCCTAGTTAATATAACTGTGGATGTTCTTGTTCATATGCATATGTAATCTTTCTTTAAAAGCCTACTATGCCAACCCGTTTTGGGGCAGGTCTGGGTTATTTCACTTAGCTCTGCCACTTGTACTTTCTGTGACCTAAACAGGCATTATCTTTTTGCCTCAATTTGCCACAAAGTGCTTTAATTGAAGTAGGAAGCAATAGCTTATATGTAAACTGTAATACAACTCTTCTGTATGTATTGTTCGTAGCTGTTTTGAAGTAAGAACAATTTTATGATCCTTAAACTATAACAACTACAGAAACAACTTACCACTCTGTGTTTAGAGAAACATTGCACACTAATGCAGTCGTGAAGTGTTTGTATTTGCCAACGTATTAAAATTGAGATTGGTTTGTCTGTCTCCACCTACTGGAAGTTGATAGCAAATACTGCAGATCCAGACTAGTGAGTTTAATTAACTGGAAGGAAAATGACAAGTGTGCTAAATGGAAGTCTTGACCTTAATTGAGGGAAGTCCTCAGGGTGTTTAATTGTCCCAAAAATATTGATTCTAGAGTTAGAAGCTGCCAGACCAAACTGGTGAACAAGTTAAAAATAAACTCTTTGTCTATACCAGGGGGACAGGATACAGCATCGCATAGCACTGCAAAGAGATTGCTGTGATGCTTAGATGAAATCTGATTTACCACATGATGTGCTCAAAAAAAGTCTAAAATAGTCTATAAGACGACCTGGGTAAGCTTCACAAAATAGTTTCAGGACTCAAAGATTACAACTGGAAATTGGTGAGAGGACAGAGCTGTCAGATATGAATAGCCTGCTCAAGATTGTGTTTTCAGGAAGCGAGCTGCAGTTCAGAACATCAGAGACTTGGGAAAACATTGGGCTTCTTTCAGTCTCTTCAAAATCTGAAGCAGGTCAATATTAATGAAAAGCAGTCATTAAACAAACTTTGCAGATTCAGTCACTTCACTTCCCCGCTGTTCTTGTCCACAGTGCATTATTCCATACTTGCACTGGCTTTTGTTTGGCCATTAATGCTGTAGACTAAACGTATGGCTCTCAGTTGGTTAGAGACGATCTTCCTCACAGTGGGTTTGGAGGCAGTAGACAGACTTCTGAGCTGTGAGCTTAAAAATTAGGTGTAGTCACTTCTTCACTGTTGTCACGTGGATGTTTCCCAGAATAGCTCTGACTGGGAATTTAGGAGGCCTACAACATTCTTCTTGATTCTACTTGGCCTGTTTTCAGGTTGCAGCTGCTCCCTGGTGGATGCCTGTTAAAGGAGCTAATTGGAGGCAACCTGAGGGACCAGATTCTAGTATCTCAAAGAGGTGAGCCAGACACGGCCTTTCTGTTTTAACTGTGGTATTTACTTTGTGTCTGTAGAAACTCAGCACGGAAGGTGGGAGGCATGGTTCGAGATGAGCTTCTTGCTGTGCTCTTTCTATTGCTTCTCAGTGTATAGATAGTATTTTTTTCTGTTGCATATAATATTATAATTGGGACTTGTTAAGCATTTGCTCCAGTTAAAGCATTAGCACTTGAAAGAACTAATAACCTCTGTCACGGTTAGATAAAATACACTAGCCGGGCACGTTCTATTAATTTGAAGCTTGATCAGACTTTAGGTATCATGTTCAGTTTTGATGGTCTAGGACCTGCCCACCTGAGAGAGCACTGTGGCTGAGATCAGCAGAGGATGCTCTGGATTAATTTGTCTTCCCAACCCTGCTGCACCCCTTTCATTATAAAAGAGTTGTATGTAAGGTATCCTCTGAGTGTGCTCCATGGTTCAGGAATTCTGATGCCATCTGTTTTATAGAAAACGGCTCAGAATATTGGGGGGAGGAATAAAGTTTTCAAAACTGTCTAAGCAATTTAGGGCCCTAATTCTCACTGAAAGTCAATGGGACTTAAATGACTTAGGAGGGTAGGCCCTTCTATAAGTTTTATCAATGGGTTTGTTGGGGTGAGGGAAATGAGGGTGGGAGGCATAGCTCAGTGGTTTGAGCATTGGCCTGCTAAACCCAGGGCTGTGAGTTCCATCCTTGAGGGGGCCACCTAGGGATCTGGGACAAAATCAGTACTTGGTCCTGCTAGTGAAGGCAGGGGGCTGGACTCGATGACCTTTCAAGGTCCCTTCCAGTTCTAGGAGAAAGGATATCTCCATTAATTTATTTATTTATTTAGGGTACATACTTCAGTGGTGATCTTTGTGTAATGCTGCGGAGTGATACACTTACGTAGATGTAAATCTCGTTATTGTTAAGGAGCTTGTGTTTGGTGTCCTTATGTATTGTTAAAGAAATGATGATGATGATCAGTAACTTCACGTTAAGAGACTAGTCAAAGTTTTAATCTCTCACAGAGGTATTTAGGGTTATCTTTTTAAAAAAGCAGATTTTTTTTCAGCCTATGTCTTGTGGAAGCTGACGTATTGAATCCCTTAAGGACGGGGGCCGCATCTCTTTAACATCATTTGATGGCTGGTGCACCTCATCTGCTCTCCAAGGGGGAATAAAGAGAAATTATCTGAAGCAAAAATAGAGGCGGTGGTATCAAGAGACAAGACAAAAAATAAGGAAGAGAGATTTAGGTCATAGCAGTTAACAGCTTTGGAAACGTGCCCTCTGAGCCTTACATTTTGTAGGAGTTGGTTGTGAGCCTGGCCTAGTATAATGACCAAACTTCCCATCACAGAGAAATAGTCTAAAAGGTAGAGAAAGAAACAAAGATTGAAGGTTAGTGGAGACTGTGAGACGTGAACTAGTGAGTGGAAAAAGTGAAAGGAAGACCAATCGCTAATACAGTGAGTCGGAAGCCTTGAGCATTCAACTCTTGTACCAGAAGCCCCTACTAGCAGGGTGGTAGCTCACTCTGCTAGAGGGTTGTGGCAAAAGAGGGGTGGGTGTGTTTGGGGGGGGGGGGAAGGGCAGGTGTATTGTGACCAGGATAAATGAGACCTTCCGTCTCAGAGGGCTGAAACAGTCCCTTTTGGGTAGGAGGGGCTGGGAATGTGTGAGCAAGACGGTGTGGGGATTAAAACAGGGGAAACACGGAAGTCATTTGTAAAAGTTTGCATTAAAAAGTCCTGCTTCCATTACCAAATTACTGCAGCTCCGAAATGGTGAGGTTTGAAGAGGCTTGAGGTGAAGTGAGGGGTTGGCCAGTATTCTCTCCTGCCATTACCCTTCTTTCGCTCTTCCCCCCGCTCCCCCTCCCCAAAGTAAACCGATTTGAGGGGGAGAGGAAAAGAAAATAGAGAATTAAAATGAATAGCAAAAATGATTTAAAAATTATCTAACTCTACAAACCTAAACTGCCCCATCCAGAGGCTGCTCTTCCTCTGACTCTGTTTTCTAATGAGTTACAGCAGACCCTTAAAACTACTGCAGAAATGTGGGCTAACACTGCAGCCTCAAAGGGGTTTTGGCCTGATCCTATGCGGTGCTCATAATCTAGGTTCTCACTAAAGCCAATGGGAATAGTTAGTGGCTAGTAGCTCTACAGACCCCCTCCCTAAATTGAGTCTGGGTGAGGACGCAAATGGGCATGATGGGGGAAATACAAGAGTGAACTGGATCTGTGGGTAGAGTGCATAGTTGTGGTGCAACCTGCTGTTACGTACCAATTTCCCCCCCACCCCAACCTCAATTCCTTATTCTGACACTTGCTGTTCTTCACTTTGTATGTGTTCTTGATTGATGCCGTGCTCTGGTATTTACTTCAATAATTTATTTTCTGTAAAACTAACCTGTGCACCCAGTTCAGAGATAACTGAAGTCTAGCATGAAGGATATAAACATTCCATGTACAGTCTATGGCCCATTGTATTAAATCATGACATGGTCTGGGGGGGGTTTCATAAGGTGCTTGCACTGTTGCAGGGTATAGCTGTGAGGCTGGTTGACCATGCTGATGTCCTCATTCTGTGTCTTTTGTTGCTCATCAGAATGGATCACCCAGTTCTTCATGTCTCCTGGAATGATGCTGTAGCGTATTGCACGTGGGCGGGAAAACGATTACCCACAGAAGCTGAATGGGAGTACAGCTGTCGAGGGGGCCTTGAGAATAGGTACTTGTCAAGACTCTTCCCTCGTGCATGTATAAGATTCTGATCTCACCATCCAGAGAAAAGCCGTGTTTATTTTCCTTAACGTTTTTCTTGCACAGGCACATGCATTTGCAGTAAATGTAACACTACTTTATTTTGTACAGCATCCTTTGTGTAAAGCGTATCCCAGAAAATGCTTCAGTCCCATATAAGGTTGGAATTAAATAGTAACTAAGAGACAAAGTGCAATAAGGCTGTGATTGAGATGTAGGAATGCTGTTGCAGGTGACGGGAGATGTGATGTAGAAGGCTCTTGCCGCCAGACCCAAAATTGGTCAAAGAGTCCGAGAAAGCCAGTTTGAGATGAACAAAAGGACTGGGAAGGGGAGTAGAGAGAGAGAGAGCTCAAGTAGTCATAATTCCTTTCATTGCACAGACACTACTGGGTTCATATGTCAGTCATTTTGTATATCCTAAACCTAAAACATGTTCTCATAGAACAGCAGATTGTGCTGCAGAGCTTCAGTTGCAATACGAGAACCATCATCCCTTTTAAGGCTTATTAAACATTGTGGGTTTATACAAATGGAGTTGGAACACGGATTGTATATGTTCTATATGTCGGGCTCCTCAGATGTAAACTATGTAAAGAATATTTACTTTGTAATTTTTCTTGTTGTAGCTCCAATTAAAAAAAAAACAACTGACAAAGATGGGAGTTTGGTTTAATTTTCTAGGATCAACTCTACTTAAAATAGTTTAAGATTTTTTTTTTATAGCAGTAGTGCTACCTAGTTAGATGACCATATAAGTTGAAAACATTGACCAAGCACTTGCATTCCTCAGAGTATTTTTATGTACCCGACATGAACTAGATTGGCAGCTTTTCATTGATTAATCTATTCAAAATTAGCTTTTTGAGACTGGTAGCAGTCCTCTCCCTTCCCCTTTTTCCCTTCTGTTGCCTCTAACTCTAAAGGCTAGCCATATTTCTGACAGCTTGTCTCTTGTGTTTCTTCCAACAGACTTTTCCCATGGGGCAATAAGCTTCAGCCAAAAGGTCAGCACTATGCCAATATCTGGCAGGGAGAATTCCCAATAAGCAATACTGGAGAGGATGGATACAAAGGAACTGCACCAGTAAGTGCGTCAGAGTACATTAGCAACACCCCCTTCGAATTGAGGGGTACACCCAGTGTGATGGGTAATGGGGTTTTTCAATAGGTGTCTGCCACCGGAAGGACACTTCTCGCAACTTCAGCTTTTCAAGCTACAAGATGTTTAATTCCAGCCATGGGTGTTACAGTGCAAAAGGCTCTTTTTAAGGTTGCCATCATGCAGAGTTCTCACCACTCTTAAAATGGAGAAAGGCACTATACATTTATTCCTACAAAGTGTGAAATGGAGACTAAAAATAACTTGCATTTAACTTTTTAGATTCACTAAAGTTAGCTATATCTCTGCCTTTGACTCAAAAAATACTTAATGCTTTCAGGATGATGAGTATGGCATAACTTGCCCTGTATAAACAAAATGGTTTTTGACATAGCGAGTCTTTGACTAGCATTCTGGGTAAATACCGGTACTCAGTTTCATGACCTCTGGAATGGTGTTTTTTCTGTTTAATGGGGAAGAAGTGAACTTCCATTTATTAAGGTTAGGAGTATCTCATAGTGAGGAAGTCACAAAGTTTTTAATGCTTGCAAAGGAAATGCATGCTGTACTCTTTTAAATATGTAGACTTCTGTGAATGCTAGTTTAAGAGAAGTGGTGACTAGAAGGGAAGTCAGCACAGGCAGAAGTTGGGAGACACGCTCCATTCTCTTGGTGGGAAATCTGGTATTCACAAATGGGGATGTAAACTAGTCTTACAATGATCCACTGGAGTCTAATTCCCATTAATGCAAAGTGCAGTTATGTGTTTGCATGTAGATTAGAAAATATCCCAGCATCTGCTCATAGCTGCTAGTCGGAATTTGTTGTCTTGTAATTTAAATCAGTGGCTCTAACAATAGCAGGGTCAGCAAGAAGATAATGTATAGTTTAACAATAGTACCTGTAAGTGTTGGGGGAGGAACCTTGAGAATATGTTGTCATTGTCCATAACAATGATGGATTTGTACTGTTTAAAAAGAAAACATAAAGGTTTTCATAGTTCAGCCCTTTCGTAGATATAATACTGAACCCTTGTCTCAGAGTATAAATCCTGATTAAAATAGCTTTCTTGTTCCTGAGCCTCTGTATTTCTGCATGGTTAACTCACTAGTTTCCGATTCAAAGATCTGAGAGCAGGAACATCTAGTCAGTGTTTTAACTTGTTGGTCATCAGGAGTTAAACGCTATTTCATGCCACAAGACTGTAATAAATGATCTTTCAACATTATCGCCACTCCAGGTTACAGCATTTCCGCCAAATGGCTATGGCTTATACAACATAGTGGGAAATGCCTGGGAGTGGACATCTGACTGGTGGGCTGTTCATCATTCTGCGGGTGAAACTCGCAACCCAGTGAGTATTTTTTTTTTTTTTTTTTTTAATATCAGATGTGCTGTGACATGCCTTTTTGCTACTCTGCTTTATCTCCAATTAAAGCCTCTAGCTCCCTTCACCATGCCATGCATGGGATTGGCCAGGTTCTGGTGAGTCAGGCTATATCGCCTCTGCAAGTTGTTACTTTCTACAGTGACATTGTAGGATTTTCTAATTAGTGTGACATCAATTCTACAAGTTCATCCATGGTCTGGGAATTGAATATTTTTACCCTAGCATCAGACTTGTAAGCACTAAGACTTACTAGTGTTGGAGAATTACTAAAAACGATGACTTCCTGGTTACCCCAAGAGAGTGTAAGATGTAACAGAACTGCCCAGAAAAATGTGTGATCCAAGAAAAGGGCACAACTCATTGCCCTGGCAGTTGCAAATCATAGGTTACAACTTATTTGTGTGGATTGATACATTAAACAGTCTCATTTCATGATTTTAAGGTGTATTGAGTCCTGGATGTACCGGTTGAGTCAAATATTAAATGTCATTTTGGAAGGAGAAGTAGCTTCCACATAGTCAGGATATTAATTTGGAACGGATGAGTCATTCCTTTTCTTTGGGAGCCTTTTATAAGTATTGGCTATGCCACCTTTTTGTGAGGGCCCCTCTGACTGCTTTTGTGCTGTGGATTCCTCTTCCAGTCTTTCTCAGCAGACTCAAGTTCCTGCATTATACCTTACTTCTCCTCTGATCAAGGATAGCTAAACCTAGGAAGTGAACTGCGGTACTCTCCCCGACACATGTTTAACACTGCAATATATGATAATTATGATGATCTCCCTTAGTTGCTGCTTGACATAGTCACAGCCCTTGCTCATAGCACAGTAACTGCTGGCAACATGAGCAAATTATAATTTCTGCTTCTCAGTAGATTGCAGAGGTCCTTGTGTCCTGCCCTTTTCAAGAAGAGAATGTTGCCAGCAAAGGGAAGTCAGACTCATTCCAGAACGTAGGGCTCACTGTTACCTTTCAAAGTATCCAGGAGGCAGCTTTTTTGGTTTCATATGCCAAAACCCCCTAACAAATAACAATCATTTTGTCCAATACAAGTTGTTTGTCATTAGGCCACTTTCTGTCTTTTAGCCAATCTTCTTCCTTGTGTTGTGCATGTTTAACTTTTACTGAGTAATTTTTAAACCTTCAGTTTTTCTTGCTTGATATAGATTTGAGTACTTGTAAACTATTCTGGTATTGCTGTCACTGGGCTGGTGCTGGCCCAAGACCTTTCTCTTCCCCTCCATGTCCCTGCTGTTTGTCCGCACAGAGACCCCTACATTTTCAGCACACTGAACTAGTACAGGGAATGCTTAGAGTATAAATGAGAGTTGGGTTACTTCCTAGTAACCAGAGACTTCAGACGACAGTTCTTCAACAGATCAACCATAGAGAGTCCATGTGTGTGGTGCTGCATGAACGTTGGATCTGCTGGAACCAGTTGCAAGTGCATTTTTAATTCTGACTCATGGCTGCATATACAGTCAAATGTTCTGTGCATTCATTTTAATATTTCTTTGCAATAAAATGAAGTATTCTTCTTACCCTGCATTTCTACATAGGAAAAAAAAGGGAATCTTCCCTTCTCCCCGTGTCACTTTCAGTGTCTGTTTCCCTTCCGTCTCACTGCTTGTCTCCTAACAATTAAGATCCAGTCCTTTGACAGTGTGTTACAAGTGCTAGGTTTAAATCCAGGTTTGTCTCGCTTCATAAAGAGAAGGCTTTGGAGTGACATGGAGAAGTTCTGGAACAGCCTTCCAAGGGGAGTAGTGGGGGCAAAAAACATATCTGCCTTCAAGACTAAGCTTGATAAGTTTATGGAGGGGATGGTATAATGGGATAGCCTAATTTTGGCAATTAAGTAGTCTTTGACTACTAGCGGTAAATATGCCCAGTGGCTTGTGATGGGATGGTCCCTTCTGACCTTAAAGTCTATGATTCTAAGATGAACTTGAGGAGTTTCAGATGAAGAAAGTTAAGACTTTAAAAAAAAAAAAAAAAAAAAAAAACTCCTGAAATATTAGCAATCTTGATGGGAATGGGTGGATGAAGCATGGACTGACTAGTAATTCCTGTCAGTTGGAAGGGGAAAAACTGAAGGCCAAGCACAGCTTTCCAACCTCTTTATCCACACTATGAACTGCGTTCAGTGGCTCAGAACAGTGCATGGACTCCGAGCATGCAGATCTGTGAATTCTATTCTTGAGGGAGAATAAGGATATTTTTTTTCCTCTCACTTTGAGAGACAAACAACATCTGTGTGTTTGGAAAGAGATGGGAATGAACACAGGACTAGCAGTTTGTGGCATAATGTGACTCTTCCCATCCTTGTTCATCTGTTTTTAGTTGAGTGGTTGCTTTGATTTTTAGTCATTTGTATTCCTTTCCATTATGGATGTCTGAAATAACCTAAATTCCTGCAAATACATTATCAAGGAATTGGTAGGCTAATCTTGCTTAGTGGACCATGATCTCTCATAACAAGAAAATACCAGTTGTTGAGGACATTTCTTCCTTGCTATTACGGATCACCAAGGGAGTTAAAAGTGGCACTTGGATCAATCAGGCCACCTCTTTCCATTCTGCAAATAAAAGCACTATGTATGGGGCCTATAGGTGAGCTGTGTGGTGTCTGTGTGGTACCCTGTCAGTTTTTCTGTAGATAAGATATAATATATATATATTAAAAATAAACAAATGCAAGGCCCTTTCCATGTCTGCTCTGCCTTGCTGTTCCATTACCTGTGGACCCAGCAATAGCTTGCTCACCACTTCATAATACTGCTCCTGTCTGTAGGAGACTCATCTTCAGCCAGAACATGTGGTGCTAGCACTGCAGCCATCTCGCCAATACGTGACTGATGGAACAGCTTGAGTCACTTTTTCCTCTGCTGCTTTCTTCCATATGCCATTAATCAAAACAAAATTGGGCCATATTTTCAAAAAGCAAATGCATCTGCAGAATTTAAAACCCCTCACACTTGCCCCCATGTTAATCCGCTAATTGATTATTGCATGCAATTGCCCATAAATGGGTACAGAAAAAACTATCTACATGGTTATACACAGACTTTGCAACACACTTTCAGAAGCCTTTCTTAAAATTGTCCCAAAATGCAAATTATTAACTCAATGTTGCAACTCTATATTTAGGGAGTTTTTAAGTGCTTATTATTTATGCCATTGCCCTAGAATAGTCTGTTTTGAACATAAGACTGGATTATTGAGTTGATACTGTAAATACATATTCAGGTTACTCTAACAAATATCTAGACAACTACATATGAAACATCATCTTTCAGCAGCAAAGGTGCTAGAAAACTTGTTCCAATTGTAGCTCTTTTCACAACTGTCAGTGCCTGGAAAAAAATTATGCCACTTTTGTAAAGTCAGCAGTTAAAACTTAATTATATAGAAGCTTGTGTGAGAATGTATAGAAGACAATAAGTGTTGAACAGACATGCAAATTCTGACATCTTACGGGTGTCTGTATCTGTATATAGTGTTTGTATTTGCATATGATGCAATTTTTTTCTTTTCAGGAGTGCCCAGCATTGGCCTACTTCTTACTCTGTTCCCATCTGAAGTCTGTGGTAAAACTTCTCCTGGGAGAACATGAAAAGCAATATCCATAGCCACAGAAGGCTCAGGGGCCTAATATATTTTTAGTAGTAAAATGTGAAATAACTGTAACCATACATTCCAAGCATCAAAAATAGAGGCCAAAACTCATTTCCAGATGCCTAAATGTCAACCCAAGTGTGCACAGAACAGCCCAGCTGGATATAAGGCTTGGCCTCACAAGTCTAGCTGAGACAAAAAGCCAGAAACATAGAAGCCATCAAGCGTCGCTATTTAAGTTCCCTTTCCTTACAATGTTCTTTTAAAAGACTCACTGGGCACTTTGGATGAAATGTTCTACTTTTTGACTCTAGAAGCCATTTTTCTCCTGAGGGAAAGGTGTCAGTCAGCCTGGGTGTATCTAGCAGTCCTGTAACCATATCCCACGCTGTCCTGTCAGCATGCCTCAGCCTGGAGCCACAGGGTCTCCAGTAGGGTTGAGCAGTGAAATCAGTTTACATTCATTGCTTGTTTCTGCCAAAGGGGTTAACTAGTATCTGTGGTGGTGGCGGCTTTGTAATTTATCTACGAAGCCCCTGGCTAAGTTACCCACTTGTATCAGAGAGGCCAGTGAGCAGTCATCGAGTGACAAATGTGGGCAAGATTTCAACCAGCGATATTGAAATGAAGGACTCCATCCCCCTTCCAAGCCATCTTCCTTTTAATATTTAGGTATTTCCTTTATTGCACCTTCCCCCACCCTCTTTGCTCGCTCACTCACTCATTCATTCACTCATATACTCTCATGCTGCATCAATGCATACATTCAGGTGAAAAACCTCTAGCACAAGGTGCTGTGTGGGTTTTCTTGGTTTGTTTTTTGTTTTTGTTAGGGATACTAAAAAAGCACACGGTAAAACATTGAGTTTGGGGTTTTCCTTTCCCTGTTCATTACACTACTACCCTGATATAACGCGACCCGATATAACACGAATTCGGATATAACGCGGTAAAGCAGCGCTCCGGAGGGGCGGGGCTGCGCACTCCGGTGGATCAAAGCAAGTTCGATATAACGCGGTTTCACCTATAACGCGGTAAGATTTTTTGGCTCCCGAGGGCAGCGTTCTATCGAGGTAGAGGTGTAGTTGCAAGTTTAATAGCACCTTTGTGTCTAAATGACTGAATTGATAAGGTGGTCAGGCCAAAAGAAAACTTTTAAACCACAGTGTCCTATAAGAGTGCTCAATCCACTTCACAATAAAGAGTTTTAAGAGACTGGCAGGTTTCTCTGTAAAATTCCACTTTCACTAGAGTAGAGTTCTGGTGCTAAATATTTCAGTTCAGTGCATATGAAATGCTTCATTTTGTGCGCTCTCATGTCACTTGTGCAGATACCGCCCTCATTACTTTTAAGTGAACCTTTTCTAAGATTATAGTGCTGATTGCTAATCAGATGAGAAGGATATGGCAGTGCAGGCCAGATTCACATTGGTGGAGTGGATGCACTACATTAGATCCCAGATTCCAACCCTAAACATTTTCTCATCTCATCGTGTCTGGATTTTAGGGATAAGAGCCTGTTTCCTAACTGATCTCTTCAGCATCTCAAATCCTTTTTGAATCGCTGAGATAAGTGCACCCTCATTAGAAGGATTTCTTTGAAGAAATGCTACTGTATTTGCACAGCTGTATTTGCAACATCTGTGTAGCACTGCTTCAGCACTGAATTAAGAGGGTCTTGAGATACAAGGGTCGTGAATGATTGCTAAGCAAACTAATAACTGCTTTAACTTTAGCTTCTGAGTTCAGTCCAAACATTTTCCCCTTACATACTGAAAATAAAGTTTTAGCAATGAGCTATTTTACTTGAAAACTTTTATTACTTTCAATTTAGATTTTACTGCTTCAGAGACAGATTTTGAAAGTTAATGGTGTTAGTTCTAAAGAAGGAGCATTTGTAGTACGAGTTCTGGCAGTGCTTTCTGAGTCAGCAGATACACACATTGAATCCGATAATAAGGAGGGGGGAAAAAAAACCCTACTCTGAGATAGCTAGGCTGCAGCAACTTCCAAGATATTAAAAATGACTTGGAATCTGGCAGATACGCTTATTTATTTATTTTATTTTATTTTATTTTATTTTATTTTAAACCTCTCCATTTTCTGAGCTGTAGATAATCAACTTAAACTACATCTGTCTGCTTAAAGGTGAGAAATGAAAAGAATTTCCTAAAAGAGCCTACAATGGTCTGTGTGACTGAAATCTGAAAAACCGTTGAATAAGGGGCAGCGATGACATGGCTAATTCTGTGTCCATACTGAAAGCACAGTCGTACATCCAAGGAAAAGACTAAGCTTCCAACAGTGCCAAGAGAACACAGGCCAGTCAGCCTCATCTCAGTCCCTGGAAAAATCATGGAGCAGGTCCTCAAGGAATCAATTCTGAAGCACTTAGAGGAAAGGAAAGTGATCAGGAACAGTCAGCATGGATTCACCAAGGGCAAGTCATGCCTGACTAACCTAATTGCCTTCTATGAGGAGATAACTGGGTCTGTGGATAAGGGGAAAGCAGTGGATGTGTTTATTCCTTGACTTTAGCAAAGCTTTTGATACAGTCTCCCACAGTATTCTTGCCAGCAAGTTAAAGTAGTATGGGCTGGATGAATGGACTATAAGGTGAATAGAAAGCTGGCTAGATTGTCAGGCTCAACGGATAGTGATCAATGGCTCCATGTCTAGTTGGCAGCCGGTATCAAGCAGAGTGCCCCAAGGGTCAGTCCTGGGGCCGGTTTTGTTCAATATCTTCATTAATGATCTGGAGGATGGCGTGGATTGCACCCTCAGCAAGTTTGCAGATGATGCTAAACTGGGAGGAGTGGTAGATACGCTGGAGGGTAGGGATAGGATACAGCGGGACTGAGACAAATTAGAGGATTGGGCCAAAAGAAATCTGATGAGGTTCAACAAGGACAAGTGCAGAGTCCTGCTCTTAGGACAGAAGAATCCCATGCCCTGCTACAGACTAGGGACCAAGTGGCTAGGCAGCAGTTCTGCAGAAAAGGACCTAGGGGTTACAGTGGACGAGAAGCAGAATATGAGTCAACAGTGTGCCCTTGTTGCCAAGAAGGCTAACAGCATTTTGGGCTGTATAAGTAGGGGCATTGCCAGCAGATTGAGGGACATGATCATTCCCCTCTATTCAGATTGGTGAAGCCTCATCTGGATTACTGTGTCCAGTTTTGGGCCCCACACTACAAGAAGGATGTGGAAAAATTGGAAAGAGTCCAGCGGAGAGCAACAAAAATGATTAGGGGGCTGGAGCACATGATTTATGAGGAGAGGCTGAGGGAACTGGGATTATTTAGTCTGCAGAACAGAAGAACGAGGGGGGATTTGATAGCTGCTTTCAAAAGGATGGATCTAGACTTTTCTCAGTGGTACCAGATGACAGAACAAGGAGTAATGGTCTCAAGTTGTAGTGGGCGGAGGGGGGGTTAGGTTGGATATTAGGAAAACCTTTTTCACCAGGAGGGTGGTGAAGCACTGGAATGGGTTCCCTAGGGAGGTGGTGGAATCTCCTTCCTTAGAGGTTTTTAAGGTCAGGTTTGACAAAGCCCTGGCTGGGATGATTTAGTTGGGGATTGGTCCTGCTTTCAGCAGGGGGTTGGACTAGATGACCTCCTGAGGTCCCTTCCAACCCTGATATTCTATGAGAAAATATCTCTGCACAATTCAAGGAGGTCCTGACAATGACACAGGTATTCCCAAAGGCTGTCTCTTCTATTTAGGTGTTAGCCATAAACTAAGAAGCCAGTGTGTTGCCTCTTGAAATCATCCCACAGGGTTCTTACTTTGGAGTCCAGGTGCTTAAGAAAAAAAATATTTGCAAGGTTATTTTGAGATGCCCACTGAAAACTGCAGTCAAACAAGGGCTCGTAAGGCACTCTGTACACCTGTCCGTCTTGAAGATGCACGTTCAACCACCATGACTCTCAGGTAGCTCTCAAAAACTGTCTTGTCACTCTGGCTTATTGTCAACCTGATTAGTTGTAGACAATTGGGGGGAGATTTTCGGAGGCCCCTAGGGTAGTTAGGCACTCATTAAAAATGACAGGGAGTTGGGCCCTTACTTTCCTTTTTGCTAGTGGTATTTCATAACTACAGATTCCAATACCAAGTAGCACAAACCTGGGGTCAACTTAACCAGTCAATCATTGGATGCCATTGTTGAGGCACTCAAATATATCTCTGAAGCCACTAGCAGTCAAGAGTGTCTGAGGCATGAGGGTTTTTGGGGGGAGGGAGAGGATCACAGTATGGGGATGAACATACAGAAGGGGTAAAGACTAGTTCAACTCCTGTAGTTTTCAAAGCCATTTATCTGACAGGGTTTTGGGGGAAGGTTGGTGTATGCTTCTGAGTCTGAATACGTCCCATGCTGTCAGACATCGCTTAGGGCACAAACAAGGCTCTACCCTAGCATGTTGTTTGATAGAATGGTAACCTAGTTTTTCTGTAATTTGCCATTTGTTTGGTTTTACAAGGATAGGGTGTTGGCTTGAACCCACATCCTGGAGGACAAATGAACTACCGGTATTTTCCATCTGCTCCCTACTTTTGACCTGTCTAGCTTGAGTGGCCCTACTTGGAACTAAAGTTCTTGCTAGGATAGCTCACAGTGTCATTGGACTCCACAAGCATTCACACCACAGCAAGGTGCAGTCCTTAGAGAGAGATTCTTCTGGAAGAGTTAAAATGACCGTTTTGATTAATTGGCTGGATGAATTAATTCATTATGTGCGTGATTATTTCTTTGCTACTGGGTAGCATCCATCTATCGTTGGATGCAAGTCTTAATTAGGGCACCTAAAGCTTTTGTAAGGATTTTTAATTTAGTTAAATCTAAATAGCTGCTGTTACTAAAATATTAAGTTCTCTAAACAAATTGTTCCTCACCCTCGACACTCCATTTTATAAAATAATGATTTCAGGAGACAAATTCAGTCCAAGTCTGAGAGCAATATCAGGGAATTGCAAGAAAGAGAAGAGTAGAGCTTGGTCCACAACAGCCATTACAATCTTACTTTCACAAAATTTCTTATCTTTGTCAAATATTTTTCAATGAAAGTTTGCTGTGCAGGTCTCAAAAAGTAGCACTTGGGAAGATGGGAAAAGTCTAAATTGGGAGGGTGTGTGTGTGTGTGTGTGTGTGTGTGTGTGTGTGTGTGTTACACCGTACTGTAAAATTACAGAAGACTAGGATTAATACTATCCCCAAGACCAAGAGTCTATACAATATAAAATCCCTTCAGCAATGAATGTGATGAATAATATGAAGTTTAATTTGGATAGATCATTCTAATATCATTTGACCACTTTGAACAATTTTATACTTCACATATTGGGGTTTTGATTTTCAAAACAGTTCAGCATTGCACTAACTAGGAGAATTAAGGATGTGGACTCCTATGTTTGTGTATATGGCCATTAAACATCCAAAGCTAATACGAGTAAGCTTTTCTTGTGCCATGGCCACCTCTGATTTTCTGATAGAAAACATGAGTTGCTCATAAATTTAGTTACTTGAATAGGAGTGAACAAAACTGACTTATACGAAATGCTCTTTCTGTGAGACATGAGGAGCAAGCAGCTTTTATTTTGAACTTCAGTTCCTAACAGATTTCTTGTCTGTATTGTAAATGTCCCTTTTTATTTTGGCTTGAACAAATAAAAGGAAGCTGTGAATTTAACCCTCCACAGCATCCAGCATTAGTAGAGAGAGTGATAGTTTGAAAAGCTTTGGTAGCTGTGTGAAAGCAACAGGTAAATGACTCTTGTAATTCTGTTTTAGGTTACAAATTCAGTAATTGTAAGTAAGAAGATGAAATGTTTTATAAATGTAACTATTTGTCTAGAACACACTGAACGGAACTTGGACCAGAGCTTTTAATTCACTTGAGATAAAGAGCGTTTCTTTTTAATTATCAGTCCAAATAGCAAGTGTTCAAGGTAATAGCCTCCCTTTTATTGCAACAGCCCAGCACAGTGAAACTTTCATATGTACATGAGGGATCCAAAACAGGCAGGAATAAGAACAGGACAACCTAAAATAGCTGATTTAGGAGATCTTATGTAGCTTTATCAGCAATGAATTGAGAGGGAAACTAAACCATTGTCAAGCTGTCATATATCTGTATTGGATATACTTCAAGTGGCATATTGTGTGTCTTGCATAGTAATGCAGACTCTCTCCATTATCCATTGTGATGCTACTGCTTTTCTTCTGGCTCCCATCTTCATTTATAGTTTGACTCTTACTGCAAACTTGTCATTTTTTAATATCCCTTAAAAACACTTTTTAGGCAGACAGAAATTCAGATACTGCAGTTAGACTTAATGGGCCAAATTCTGCCTGGCATTGTGCCACCCCTTTGACTACAGAACTTGACCTAGGGAATGGAACAATGCATTCTGGGGGCTCTTTTGCATAAGAGATCTGTCTGATGGAGCTGGTTTTAGGATATCAAGTGGTTAACTAGATGTTCTGTTTTGAAATTATTTGGCTTGAATTTCAGGTCCTCTTAGGATAGGCAGGGAAAATAATCCATTCATGTAACTGCAAGTGATATTTGTTTCTATGGTGAAACTGTGCTGAGGGAAGTGCAGATACAATCTAATAGAGAAGAGAATATAAAACTGATACTTTGACTTCCTACTCCTAACGGCAGCTTTGGCGACGTTTTTTTTTTTTTTTTTTTTTTTTTGAGGGGGCTGGGGGGAAGGGAGCAGCAGTAGAAATGCCAGAGGAAACTAGTCTCTTAATTTTGAAAAGGGATTTTAACTGCTTGCTTTACAGTCTTGTGTTTCCTAATAGCTACAGAGTGTCAAGATCGTGGGTGAGAAAGTAGTGCAAGGCAAACTAAATTCACAAGAAGGCTGGTCTTTGCTCCAACACAGCTTGCAGTCATTACTAGTGCATGTGAATGCAGGACCAAGCAATGTCAAACTTATTTTGTGAAGTGTAAATGATCAGCTTGCAAAGGGCAGCAGAGCGCATGTTTGATCAATATACCACGATTCCTTCATGGAGACTGCTTTAATGGTAGCAATTTCTGTCTCAAATATGTAATGCATAGTTACTGGATGACCTACAATTCTGTATTAAAGACATAATTTAGCACAGCATGGAGTGGCAGTGTGGATGACTAGTGCTGTGTGGAAGGTTACATTCAAGGTTTGAGAACAGTTCAGTTTGTTAGAACTGCTTTAATAAACATTTTATTTCTACAGTATGTTTTAATATTCCTGTAATGAGGGCTGCGTTATCTCGAGTCTTTTCTAATTCATCACATAAATAAACTGTACAAACAGCAATTTGTGATCTGAAATCAGCCCTTACTATGATTGCTGCAAGTTGTGTGTTTAAAACAAAATACACAATTTGAGTAAAGTGTGGTTATGGTAGTTTAATAATCTCTAGGTTGAATCTTGGATGAAAGTCCATGGCTCTTTAGCTTACGGATGTGGCTTGGACTTGCCCTTTTGATCAGTTGTTTTTAGACCACATGCTCCACTCAATGGTTGTTGCTGCTCCTGGGATAATTGTGCAATATCTAATGCCTGATAATGGAATGAAAGGAATAGGATATAGAGGTGCCCACATGAATCAGATGTGACCTGCAGTCATGGTTCTCTCTGTAACTACAGGGTGAGGGCACAGCTGATCAGCTCCAGGCTGTTATGTGTGAGATAAAACAAGCAGGTGTTCTCCATCTATTAAGGAGAATAAAAGCATGAGCAAATATTGGCTTTTTGTGCTCTTACACGTTTTAATACAAGTTATCTGAAATTAGGTGGGGCCTTCTAGCCAAAGTAATAGCCTTGCTTTACGATATAACAACACCCTTAGGTGTATGCACCATCCTGGTGAAGCAGTTGATGTTTGAGGCTTGGCTTCATGGATGACTTTTAGACACTTAGAGGTTGCACTTTACTGTGGGGCTGTGTTTGAGTTCTGCAGAGTAATCAAAGTTGTTTTAATATGCCCCAGTCAGCCAATGCTTAGACAAAGATGGCGTGGTGGCTCTGTAATTTATTAATACTGTATGTTGCCTGGTTATTGGGATGTTTTCTTTATGACTATATTGATTTAGTTTGATAGGAGTCTGTCTGGAAAAACAGGCAGGAAGGAAAAGAATGAAGATAAGCCACCTCTCAATAAACATTTGAGAATTGCTAAGGGACAATCCCAGAATCGTTGGCTCCAGGACTGTCTTGATCTCCAGTTGAGGCTACAGAATTAATTTGGACCAGAAGTGTTGAAGTGTGGGAACACAGAAGAACAAAAGATCTATAGTGGGACTTAAAAGGGTCAGTGTGTCTCTCTCTCTCTCAAGCAGTAGTAGTACAGGGGAACTACACTGAAACTTGGACCTGCTGAGGATGTCTGAAGAAGTTAGGCCTGCCTAGGTTACCATCAGGTAAGAGACATGGATGTGGACTGTTAAAAACTCTTTAAAAGCTTAGTTCCTACCATTACTTTTATTTTAAGAAGGCAGTTTGATTACTACAGACCACTGGTCAGCCTCCCAAAGGGAGGACCCACAGATGCCAGAACTCATTTGGAATTGCAAGATAGGAACAATTGATAAACTGCGCCCTCAGCTACAGTACCCTGTGTACGAGTGGGAAAATTGTGAAATTATACCCAGGGATAGATCAAGGCACAAGACATCAGACCGAAGGGGGTGTACACAGGGGACAGAGGTGCAGCTAACTCTGCAACAGTGACATTTCACTCTCTGCTGCGACTGTCTGCAAAACAAGGAAGAGGATTAATGAAAAAGGGTGACCACAGAAGGAAGAGGTACTCAACAATTTAAAGGGTTCCTTCCAGAGAGATTGCGAATAGAACTGATGTATGCAATAGCCGATGATACTTGTCAGAAGTGAGCTTTGTATTAATTCATGCTAAGAAATGAAACTCTGACTTTCGAAAGATGCTATTCTACACTCTCTTGATAAACCGATTAAGGGAACTTCTGTACTAAGCACCATTGTTTCTGCATCCTCAAGAAGCTGTTAAATGTGAGCGTTGGTACTTGACAACCTTCTGGATTGTCTTCTGGTGTTACACAAGTTACGCACTGGAAACTATTAATACACTAAGGTTTTATTTTACAAACAAGGCCCATCCAGTTTAGGTGTAACTATGGATTGTATTTTCTAAATGGACAACCTGCCTAATTGTCCCTCAGTAATTGAGAATCTCCATTCATTGATATATTTTGCTTTCCACAACCAAATCGCCGTACAACTTTTCATGACTGATGTACCTGAGTATTTGGATTCTAATATCTAAACTGTATTGTTAAATCTCTTCACCTAAATTTGGGTTATTGCTGATTATGTATTCTAAGTATCATGACTCTTAAGAACTAACTTTTTATTTGCGGATAACCCAAGCACTATACCCAGATGTACGGACACCCTTTTCCCAACCTATGTATTGTATACATTTTTTTTTTTTTAACATTAGCTTTAATAAAATTTTTAAATCTAACTTGTTGCAGAAAGGTTTCCCTTACCATACTGCATTTTACAAAAGATCCTGTCCAAGTTATTTAACTACATGTTGCATCAGGAAGTTTTATGAACTACTTGACTGCAAAGTCAGTCAAGTGCAACCTGCAAAAGAAAAAGAAAATTCCTCTGATTTCAGGCTGCCTTAGGGCAGATATTGTGGTGTGTTTGAGAGAGAAAATTATCCATCCGTGTCTCCAACACAGAAGCTTGGTAGTATAATAAGCTTATGCCTTAGCCTTTCACATGGGATATGCTCATAAAATGGATATCTATGATAGGAGTTCATATTCTAGAAAAGCACCTGTAAGAATTAGGATTTTGGATTCTTTCAAGCAGTTTTACAGCATTTTCTTAGTACAAACCCTGGGATGAAGGCTTGAAAATTGGGGGTGGGGAATATGTAGTAGGTGCTGCTGGGTAGGAGGGATGGTGGATGGTGCAGGGTAGCTTAAATGACATTCAGTAGGATTGAATCCATGTGCTGAGAACTGTCAACTTGTTTCTGTTCTCTGAATGCAAGTTGTCATATTTACTGTAGCCTATATATGCATAGCACTTCAGTGCCATAAAAACAGTAAGCCTTCCTTTGTGACAAGGGCTGTAATGACAAGGGCTGTAGTGTCTTACACATGGAGACTCGGAGGTACACAGAGAGAAAGTGACTTGCTAGGGCCATAGATTACATAAGTGGGAGAGCTGGGGGATCAGGTCTCTTGGTTCCTGGCTTCCGGCTCAAGGCTTAGTCCGCTACACCACTTTGCATCAAACTTCTGCAAGGTTCATTTCCAACCCAGAGTATTAGTGTCTGAATAAAAACAGCTGGTCTTCATGGAGATCTTTACTTCATGGCAGAATTATACTCGTATAGTTATGTCCTGTGGGGACATTCTTATTCTGGAATAAGTGTCATTTTTCTGTTTATAGTGTATCTCTTTCAGAGCAGCCTGCACCCACTGTTAAGGACTTGAGTGATATGTGGAGCCTTTTAGAAAGAAGCCAAGCTGCATACTGTATGAAGATATAATCACTGTCTATGTTCAATAGTACAATTCTAATTTTAACTCGATAGGTTACAAAGGAGCTTTTTTGAGAGCTTTTGTACACTTGAATTTTAACATTGGGCAGGGGAAGGGAATTCACTTAGTTCAGGAACATTGGCAATCCGAGTGTTTTTTAAAAAACACAACTCGCATGCAGGCATGGGTAAAGTGTGTATTTGCTCAGCTCACAGTAACCGCACTCAAAGCTAACCCTGGGGCCCCTCAGACTTGTAGTTGGCCACTTGCATGCACAGTTATTTGCACATGCAATTGCATGTGCATTTGGATGTGGCTGACTGAAATTGGGTTCCTAAGCTCTCCCTTTCATTTCTGCGTGGTGCTCCTATTGATGAACTGAGCTGCAATGCAAGATATGGGGGAAATATCAGCAACAAACCTTGAGGAAGAGAAGCAAAGTTAGAACAAGTATAATTGCCCAATAAGCAGTTGGTGTAACTCCAGCTCGTTTCTCTCATTTTCTGCGTCCCAGAGAGCTTTCTCAGTTATCAAGTAACGTCTTTATCTTCAGTAATTTGAAAGGATACATTAAGAGGATGATGCTCTGTAATGTAATAGATCTCTAAAGAGAGAGTCACGTTGGGAGGCATTGTTACAGCTCAAGTGGTCCGATAGAGCATTTCTATGCTCTAATCCTATTTCATAGGCTGGGATTTTCAGTATAATTCATGCTTTGTAACAAATAGCCCTCTAAGGTTTAGTTTTGTCTGGCACTGGATTTTTGTAATAAGACTGACTTAAACCAAAGAAAGTGGTAATTGTATCTGCACATCAGTAACAGGAGTTGCCTCTGTAATTACTGAGGCATACAACAATCACGTAGATGGACAAACACGTCTTTTAATCCCAGATTAGCATGCTCTTTCTAGTTTTAACTGGGCTGCTTCTGAGCTGGTAGCAGGATGGCTGCTGCTCTGAACTCTGTGCTCACTTTTTATTGCTTTTAGTGGGGAATCCTGCTATCGGTTTCTGTTTTTTGTTTTCACACAGATCTTGTTTTTATAGGCAAATGTTCCGCTTTCTGTCTGTGCTCCATGCTGGCTGCTGAAATGAGATGAATTTGCTGTTTACGCATCATTTGTGCTTTTGATGGCTTATCTTTACAGTGAGACACGCAACATATTTGCGTCAAAGGTTTTATGGAGTCTGTCATGGTTCAGAGCAGCTGCACCTATATCTCCCCTCAGGGGTTCAGCAAGGGTACCCACTCTCAGGTTTTCATTTCCCCAACTGTTGCCTCTTTGGGGTATGGACTGGTGACCTGCATCTCTCTCCTGACCTGGGTGTTTCTGGGCTATACAGCTCCCTGCCTTCACTATATATTTCCCAGCAGTCAGCCTAAACAGACCTGATTGCTTTCTCCTCTGAGATTGATAACAGAGTGATCACTACAGATATGTTACCACACAGTTTCCTATGCAAGCCTACTTTATTTTTAAGGTAAAAACACTACAGAGAAAACCTATTAAAAACAATGAAAGAACCTACACGCATGCTAATAAGCTTACCAGAGTCCATCCCAACTCTTCATAGGCTCTGGCAAGAGGGGTCTTTCAACACCCCACCGTAGGGATTTCTTTGTGGTTACAAGTTCATCAGAGCTTCAGTTCAGAACAAGCACCCAGTCTTATGAGGCCTAAGTGGGCCAAGTCCTTCCAGTTCTCCCCTAAGAATTGGGGCCCCCTGTAGACCAGGAGTTCTGTCTGTTTGCTGGGTCAGGAAGAAGGCCCCCAGTCAGCCTAAACTTGGGCTTTTTATCCAAAAGTCTTTCCTCCTGTCTGTGGGTCTATGGAGGATCCAGTTTGAACTAGTATATGCATATTTCCTGGGGATGGTGGGGTCTCAAAGGCTGATAACTGAGGAAGTTCATTAGCATCCTCCTCCCTACTAGTGAAGGTACATGCAGTTCCCCAAAAATACATACACAGTTGCATTTTTAATACAGTGTACCCCACAGGTATTAACTTAATTATTACTGAATTAGGGTTAACTCAAGAAAGCTTAGCTGAATTCCATGAGGTTTGTTCAGTATATTACAAGACATTGTCTGTCACAGAGTCTGTTTCCCCAGACCTTGGAAATGGAGAATAAGTAATTCACATGACAAGCAGAAATCATGCAATATATACAGAGGATGAACTAATAATTTTTTACCTGCAGTACATACTTGCCTGTTTTGGAGCACAATTAAGTGATGGTGTACTGTACTGCTGTAAGAGTACCTTTGGTACCATGCAGTCTGCTTCTAGAATGTACTCTTCCTTCTCCCTCAAAGAAAGACCTTTCCAAGAATGGTAGTGGGGGAAGAGTGGAGGAAGCACAACTGTGTTCCCATTTTGTCAATGGGATCCACCTCACCCATTTATTAAGTAATGGACACCATTGTGGTCTGTTTTGACTCATTGGATCCACAGCTGCATCTGATGCCTTGTAATCTCCTCCTTTACCCATGATTAAATTGTGCTCTAGACCAGTAGTTTGGAAACTGTGTGGCAACTTCAGTTAAACTTCTAAAATGGAGAATATTAAAGAGTGATTAAAAATAGTACGTTCGGCACAGTAGCTTCTGTAGTGTCTACTTATATTAATTTTATTTTAGGGTATTCCCACTCTTTCTTTTCAATATGCCACAGAGATGTTTATGCTTCATCTATCTAGAGGAGTGGTGGAGAAGCTGGGAGCTAGGTAGGGGGCAGTGGGATT